>NC_133547.1:53232503-53872003 GCF_048773025.1 Camelus bactrianus
CTTCCGTGTCCCCACTGGTGATGAGATGCTGATGATTACTTTTTTGCTGGGTTGCCAGCCAGCTGTGTAGGGCAGTGCCTGGCAAGTGCCTAGGATGCGTGCCGTAAGCCGCAGCTCTCACGCTATCACCATCATCATCATTAACACCATCCCCTCTGCCAAAGAACGTCAGGACAGCACGGAATCACGGAGCCCAGTTTCTCTCTCATCTGCAGAGCAGCGGGGCCTCTGAGCGAACTCGCTGGGCCTCTGCGATGTGCGCAATGGGGAGCAAATGGGTGGGCTTCAGTAGGGAGGAGGGATCGTCTCTTCTACGCTGTACAGAATCGGCACCTTGAGCCCTTTTCTGCAGGCACAGCTCCAGAGAGTCCTGCCTTCGGGTCAATGGGAATTTTCTTTTCAACTTGAGGCATCAGAATTCTCTGGCTGACAGAGATTGATTCTTGTGTACTCATTGCCTTGACACACCAGGTCAGTTATCCCTTTACTTTATGCTTGCTTGCTTGCTTTCCTTCTGTCTGTCTGTCTGCCTTCCTTCCTTCCCTCTCCTTTCCTTTCATTCATTCCGTAAATGCTCACCAAGAACTTACTACGTCCCTGCTCTATGTTACGTGTGGAGGTTTGAGGATCACAAAGTTTCTCACCCTAGAGGAACTCAACACCCCACCCCCAGTATGGACAGGGGTGAGCTTATGCGCACACGTGAATGTGCACGCTATTTCCAGGTTTCGACACCAAAATACAAATAAATAAATAAAGGGTGATTCTATATCATGTTCATTTCCATACGCACACCCCCTCCACCCTGCCCGCTCGCTAACATCTTTCTTGTTTGTCTGGTCTACCACCAGAGTGTTTTCTCAATGAGTGAGTGAGACGGACAAAGCTAGAGCAGAAGGAAGAAAAGAGGAAGGGAGGGAGAGAGGGAGGGAATAAATAGCCTCTTCCAACTTCCCCTGTCACCATGCCTGTTCAGTCTCCCCTGAGAGGAGTCACTCCCCTCCCCTCAGCCACTGGCGACGTACCTGTCTCTTCTGGGAGGTCACGTGTGGCCTTACATCCCCAAGTGCCTTCACAGTGGCTGTCCTGTGATAGCAACATCAGTAAACACTTGCTGAATGGATGCTGTGTAACTTAGAAATATTACCAGGTGTCACTGGAAAAAGGATAAGTGGCGGGGGCTGCTGTAAGAAGTAAGTCAGGAGGCCGTTGTGACAAGTGCAGTGGCTCAGGAGCGAAGTGCAGGGGAGGGAACTAAAGCAGAGGCGGAGGCTGGAGAGGAAAGAACAGGTCGTGGCGAGGGCGGGGGAACATTCAACAGGGCTCATCAGCCCATTGGTGGCAGAGGCAAGAGCCAAAGGAGACACTGAGATTCTGAGCTTAGGCAGCTGAGGGGGAAATGGCGCCATTTATCCCAGTAGGTTTTGGAGGAAAGTCAATGAGGATGACTGACGTGTAAAGAACTCTCAAAGGACCGGATGGGGCATGAGGATGCTCAAAGTCACCTTAAGGTCAAAGATCCTGGTGCACCTTCTCGGGGTTGTACTTTTTCCCCTTCCTTGATGCATTTTCACTGGCAAGGCAGTGAAGGGGGCTGAGTACTTCTCTGGCAGATCAAACCAAAAAGACGAATCAAACATTGCGATGAATCCCACCACTGAGTCTCAGAATCGTAAGGCTGAGCTCGATTCTTTTGCTGGGTTGGGCATTTTTTCTGGATTTATTCGTCTGTTCACAGTTATTTATTGGTTCCCTAGTCTCCTAGATGCTGGTGATGCAATGGTGAGTGAACAGCCACGCAACCCCTGCCCTTACAGAGTTTATAAGAGAGGCTAAAAGTGTCCCATGACACCATCACTCTCCCCGTGCCCACATCGGGCTGCTCATGTGAAAACAGGCAAGGAGAGGTGATGGAGGTCCTCCGTGCCCCTTGTAGAGGTGTCTAGGTATGCTTACAGGAAGCAGCCCTTTTGCAGAGACCTAGATGAGGAAGACACAGCTAAAGGAGTTAAGAGGGGAGGAAAGAATATTCTAGAAAGAGGTGAGAGTGGGTTGAAGGTCCTGAGGCAGGAGGGAACTAGGTAAGTATGAGAGTCTGAAAAGCCATCCATGGCGCTGGAGCTGAGACGGGGAGCCTGGTGGGAGAAGAGGCCAGGGAGAGAAGTTGGAGGAAGACCAAATCGGCCTCTGTGGGCCCCATAAGGGCTTGCAGAACCCGCGAGAGGCAGTGAATCACAGATCCTGAGGTCTAGTATGAAGTTTCTCAGTCATTCTGATTCACACGAATGGAGCCTGGCAGGGAGGTGCCCGCCAGACCGCAGCCTGCCCTGTCTGAGCGGACTGTAAGGTACCCCCTGTAGGTCGCCCCTGCGAAGACATTACAGAGCCTCTCCAAGTTCTTTCCAGTCTGATGTAATCTTTCCAAAGACTGGCAGCCCTTGCAAGAAAACCGTTTCAGCTACCTATTAATATTTTAACATGCTTTTAAGAAAATTTGGCCTTTTGTTGAGCTGGTCTCAGAGCAGACATAGATCACAGTTCATGATAGACATTACACTTACCCCTATTCAGTGGGTGTATTTCTCTTGTTTGGATTCATTTTTAAGCATCTATTATTAAAAAAAAAATCTTTCTTGCCAGTTATGTGTTTGCTCCTCCAGTTCCTAAGCTTGTTTACTCTGGAAAGGTCCCCCCCCCCATCCTCTCCCTCCCCACGAGGAACATGGGGCATCGAATTTTCTGACCTGGGCTCGCTGAGATTCCTGCTTTCACATTAAGCAAAAAACCATCTGGAACTCAGAGGCTAAACCAGAACATCTCGTAATAAGGAGATGAGCGCTTGCCCCTGGGGGGAAAAAACTTTCTCTCTCTTTTAACAAATATGTATTGAACCTTTCCTGTGTCTGGGCACTCCATATGATGCTTGCACGTGGGCAATCTCACTCTTTTTTCTTATGACAATACTTTGAGGTGAAAGTTGCTTATCTATGTTTAACAGATGAGAAAAGTAAAGCGTTTGGGTTTTTTGTTTTTGTTTTGTTGTTGTTATTGTTATTATTGTTTTTTTGGCGAGGGGAAGTGGGCTGGTAAATAACCTACCAATAGGCAGAATTTAAACTCATTTCTATCCAAGAACAAGATGTATTCTCCCTTCCTAGAGCCATGTTCTAGTTCTTTCTTTTGATCCCTAAAGGGAAGCTGATGATCTTCTAGAACATTCTCATCTGATGCTTTCAGTGGTAGTGGGCTGAGCTCAGAGGCTCACTGGGAGGTCACGCTGGTGAGAGTCATCAGTCTAAGGAGGACACATGAGCTGAGACCTGAATAATGGGGAGGAGCCAGCGTGGGAAGAGTTTGAGGAAGGGCATTTGAGACATGGGAAGTGCTGGAGGTGAGAAGGGAGAGTTTGGTGTGTTTGTGGATCAGGCTACAGGTGCCATGGGAGGAAGGAGATGGTATCAGGCAGTCAGGGGCTAGATCATGAGCGCCTTTTTGGCCAGCCCAGAAAGTGGACGTCTTTCTGAGTGTGGTTGGGTGCCAAATTAAAGATGGCGACATGTTCCTGGACACTCTTTACTACTGAGAGCTGGCATCTGCATCCCCTTCCTTTGAATCCGAGAGGCTCTCTGTCTCCTTTGAGCAATGCCATATGGCAGAAGTGATGCTACTGCCGGCTTCCGATCCCTAGCCTCAGGGAGGGGCAGCTTCGACTTCTTGCTTTCAAACCCTCTCTGGGAGCCCTAAGCCACTATGTAAGAAGCCAGCAGACCCTAAGCCTGGATGCTTGGAGTGATGACATATATACACTCTGGTCAGCAATCCCATCTGAGCCTGGTCCTCTAACCACCCCACCAAAGCACCCACCTGAGGCTGCTTTTGGAATGAGTACGAATGTCAGTGAGAGGCCAGTAAAGCCATTCTGGAACATACAAGCCAGGCCGTCCACCAGCTGAGTACCCTCGAGTGACCTCAGTCGACTCGGTGAAAAGCAGAAAACCATCTGGATGATCCCAGTCTCACAAATTGAGATTTGAGACTGGTTCCTGAGCCACACATCTATAGCTCCAATTAGACTCTGATTGTTTTAAAGCACTGCACTTGGAGGTAGACTGTGGTTTAGTGGATCCCCAGAAGACACAAGAAGTCACTGAAAGGAGGTCAGGGAATTATGACTTAATGGAGATGCTGTAGAAAACTGTGGCCACTACACAGAAGCAGAATTATGGGGAGAGAGTGAGGGCAGCAGTGGAACTAGGGAGATGGATTCTCGAGTTTATTTCAGTTGTCCCAGCAAGACAGTGAGGAATAGAACTGGAAATGTAGTGAGTCTGATCAGTGCTTTGGAAAAAAACAAAAACATAACAGCAGATCTCACCGATGGCTCAAATATGGGATGATGAAGTGACCCCCTCATTCCCTTAAGATCCTGGAGAGGTGGCACTGCCTTTCTATGACACAGATAAGACACTGGCCCTGCTTGGGTTTTGCTTCTTACAGATGCTCCTGTCTCTCAGGAGGACAGACATATGTCCTTGCAAGGGGCACAAGAACAGTTTGGCTGCCACTGAGCAAGCTTCCCCGTGGGCAGGATCACATCCACTCGGGATCTCTGTGTCCAGAAATGTCTTTGTCAGCAGACCACTCTGCACACCGAGTGCTCCAGAGTTGAGGGTGTCACAAGAGCATCTTGTCTCTGACACCAGCTCACCACCTCCCCGCCTCCCCGCCCTGTGCCCACTGAGACTATCAGCAGACAATCTCTAAGCCGAGTCTAAAGAGGAAAGACTTAACCAAGCGCCTTTCAACATTATTTCTCCACATGTTCCCAGCCCCGGTGGGGAGAGTCTCAGTACCACTCCTTTTCCCACCTGGAAATTTGCTGAGCGTGCTTTTACCAGGTAACCCCCTGGGGAGGGAAACTTTTGGAGGAGAGAGACTTCTAAATCTCCCCTGGGTGGCCCAGTAACTAGCGGTGTGGGTGAGTCAAGCTCTTCCTATCAGCGTTTTATTTCGGGCTCCTGGCTGAGTCACTCCTGTGCCATTTCCCCGGGCACGCCAATCAGAGGACAGCTTCAGAAGGTCGGGAGAGGTCGCCTGTGGAGGAGCCCATCTTTGAGGATTTGGAGGCCCGGCATTTGCTGAATTTCACTTCCCTTTCAAGTGATTGCTTCACTCCAGCTGGGGCTCAGGTCACAGCAATCGCTTCTTGTCCAGAGCTTTCGCGATTTGAGATTAGCCATGTGTCCCGTGGCCAACCCTTGACTCCGCATCATGGAGGATGGGAGCGTTTGCAGTGGCTGAGATTTGTCCATTTGCCCTCTGGCCTTTGATTCGAGGCTGCTTTTGGAATGACTACTTTTCCAAATGTCAGTGAGAGGCCCGGCTAGTTTTTCCAAAATCACTTCCATCAACACAAACTCAGAAGTTTTGAGTGTCTGCATCCTTGAGGCCTTTGCAGGAAAAACCAAGAAAATGTTTGCAAACACATCAACGTACTAAACATTGTGGAAATACACCTCCTCCTTTTTTTCAGGATTTGTGATATCAGAGTATCCTCCTGTCTTCAAGAAGAACAGCAGAATTAGTCCTCTGGGGTGTAATAATGTTTGCCTGGATACGGAAGGCAGTGTCCTGCAATGGGAAAGTCTGGCCCTGGGATGAGACAGACTTGACTTTGACTCTTGAGAATCACTGTAGTCACTAGAATGTTATTTCCACACAGACAGGGATCTTGTGTGTCTTGTTCATTCTTGTACCTGAGCACCCAGTACAGAGTGAATGCTTGAAAATTATTTGTTGGAAGAATTCATGAATTTTAGATTCTTATTTGCTGTGAAACTTTAAGCAGCTAACTGCTCTAAGCACAAGGGGTGAAGAGTTGATAGTGAGGGTTAAATGAGAGAGAGTTCATTTAACCAGCATTTCTTGAGGTCCTACCTTGTGCCCATCGTTGTTCTAGGTGCTGACGACACAGCGGAGAACAAAGCAGGTAAAGGTTCCAGCCTTTGTGGATTCTGCCTTCTGGCAGGGAAGACAGGCAATAAACAAAGAAACCAGAAAAGGAAAAAAAAAAAAACAACTACGGTGCATTAAACAGTGAGATGTCAAATATAAAAATGTAAAGTAGGAGACAGAGTAGAAAGTGGCAGGTGAGAGGTTCCCGTTTTAAATTGGGAGAGGTCAAAGAAGGCTTGTTCTTGGGGCACTAGGAGGTTGACATTTGAGCAAAGACTAAAGAGGTAAGGAGTCAGTCATGTGGAGAAGGAGCGCATGCAAAGGTCCTGAGGCAGGAGCCTGAATGGCATGTTCTAGGAACACAAGCTAGCCATTGTGACTGGAGTGAGCAGAGGGAAGAGGGGAAAGAGGTGAAGCCTGAGAGTAGCAGGGGCCATATTGGTGGGGACTTTAAGGCTGTTTAGAAAAGGACTGTAGCATACACTCTGAGGAGTGTAATGACTGTACAAAGTAGGCACTTCACAGATGCCTTTGGGTCGCCTTTGTGAAAACTGACCAAGATCATTCACATGCTAAAAACCACTGCTGTCAGATGGATCACTCCCTAAAGTACTCCATCCTAGACTCATAGGATGTGAGCTCTAGAAAAGGTCTAGAGACCTTGTATGGATTGTTCAAAATTAGACACCACCCTGCTCTCTCCTCCTAACACAAGCCATCCTCTTCTCTTGTGGATGCTTTTAAACTGACAAGACCTGGAGCCTCAAGAGTGGAGAAGTGGTTTCTTCGGGAGCTGTTATAAGACGAGTTGGCTCCCAGACCAGATAGAAACGAGGCTGGCCCTCTGAACAATTCCTGGCCTGAGCGATCCCCACGCTCCCTTCTGGAGCCCAAGGTTACCCTCCTTTGCCTCTTTGGAGGGGAGGGAGCAGTGCCCAGATGGGGAAGCCTCCAGCTCGGAGCAGGCTTGCTGGCAGCCGTGCAGGAAGGGTCTTCCTGCACTTGCCACTCGTTGGACAGATGGAGTGTGTGGTGACACAGAGCATCACGGATTGGCTTGGGCTAGAGTCGGGTCAAACTTTATCCTTTTCTGAAAGTGCTTAGCTGCTGGCAAGTCCTGTGAGAGCTGAAGGACCCTGACAGGAGTCTGGTTTTGCAAAGACCTTGCAGGAGCAGTGTGAAAGAAGGAACAGGGTGCTGGGTTACTGAGTGCCTCCAACCCGCCAGGCTTTTGCATTCGCTAGGGTTGCACTGTCCAGGATGGTAGCCACTAGGCACACGTGGCTACTTCCCTGTGAGCTGAAATTAACTAGAATTCAATGAGCCAGGAAATTCAGTTCCTTGGTCTCACTGGCCATACTTCGAAGGCTCAGTAGCTACCTGTGGCTACCATCTTGGACGGCATAGACATGCAACGTCTCCATCACCGCTGGAAGTTCTGTTGGACAGCGCTGCTCCATGTGCTTGAGTCTTCCCCATCTCCCTAAAGGAGGGGCTCGAAACACCACCTGACAGATGAAAAAGATGAGTCTTGGGGGATTGAGTTTCTCATTGAGGGCTGAGGGCAGAGTTCCCCAAAACTCCTTTATGGAACAGTGTTTTTCCTTTGAATAGTTAGGAAAATAAATGTGAACACAGTATGATCGGAGATTTGGCTGCGTAGAGAGTGGGCTGCCACCAGCTAGTCGAGGAGTTGTTCTCTGTTACTTATCTGTAGAAGTCATGGCTACAATGCCAGAAAGTAACCGGGCCAAATATTTACCTGAGTCAAAACAGAAGTTTGAGTGTGTGTGTGTGTGTGTTTTTTTTTTAAAGAAATAGAGACATAAAGTAATCATCTGACTATTTTGACCAGGAGGGTGGTTACCTGTGCAAAACGAAAATGCAGGCTCTTTATTCAAAAAGCAAGGGAACAAGTATCATTAATGACACTACAATACAAAGCCTCTTCCTTTCACCCATGGGCTCCTTCTCGAAATGCCACAGTGTTTTTTCATTGGCTATTCAGTACCATTCTAAGTGATGAAAAATTCGATTTTAAAGTCATTAGCATGAATTTTAAGGTTTACCTTCATATCATTCAATCCCGTTTTTAAAGTGCAAACAGAAGAGTGTTTAATGCATAGGTGAAATCACAGGACTGACACCGCTCATATCTTGAAGCTCATACAGGAATACAGGACGTATTTTGTCCACATGATGGAAACACTGCACAAAACGCAACTGTCTTTATTCCATTTCTTGACATGAGTACTTTCTACCAACACCCTCCACCTTAGATTTACTGATGAGGATGGAAGGACTCAAGGAAAAGGAACTGTGAGTCGCCCAATCTTCCCCTTCCCTTCTCTGCCATTGTTTCCAGCCTAAGTGGCTGCCTAACACAGAGAAGGAACATGAGTAAGAAGGATAGGATAGGATGGGGCTCCCTGGTCCCTTGTGTTCCTTAGATGCCATTACATTCTTTCTGCGCTCAAAGCAAGTTCTGATTTGAAGGGAAGGAGTGGCCTCCTGGGGCTGTTGGCTCCTCACTGACTCAGTAGTACATGTACGGTACTTACCACACTTGCTTTGAGTCTCCCTGAACTCCCATGCATTGGGGGCCCGTGGGAATTCTGTGCTCACGGGACAGTGAAAATGCTGTATGCCAACAGATGGCAAGCGTCCGTGGACACACGTGCTGTGTATCTCCTCTGCTCACGTGCATTCTCCACTGTCCCATGGGACCTCGCTTACAAAACACAAGTTCAGGGATGAAATGATGAGGCATTTCGAGATGGTGACAGCATGAAACCACACCGAAGAGCCTCCTGAGCTTGGGACTCCAAGCAGCTACAGAGATTGCTTGCTCGTAAGGCCAGCCCCATGAACCAGGGACGCCCACACTCACCTGGTCGTAGGAATCACCAGGGCAACTTTCTAAAAACATAGCTTTCTGGCTTGGCCACAGACATCTTGAATGCACATCTTGCAAGAGGAGTTTGAGGGGGGTTTTTTTGTTTGTTTTTTTGCTTTGCTTTTACAGGCTCCCAGATGGTTGTTCTATTCAGGAAATCTAGAAGTCAAAGCTGGGCATGGTGGATGGGGATGGCTCTGGAGGCTGACATCCCTGGGCTAGAACCTTAGCCCTGCTGGTTGCTGTTTTCGTGATCTTGGGCTGCTTAACCACCTTGAACCCTCAGTGTCTTTATTCATAGAAGGGCTAAAATTGATAAGACCTCTCAAGCAGAATTACTGCAAGGTGGTAATGAGTTCATGTGTGTCAGTCAGCTTGGGGAAGGAACCCACACTCAGTAAACTGTATTTCAGTTACTTTGATTAGAGGAGTCAGCCTCCCATGAGATGAGAAATTGCGCTCAACCTACATAACCGGTCCTTCATATGTGATAACCCCTCTCCTCCTTGCCCACATGTTGACCTCTGGACTGTCTTCATGGATGTCACATCCTTTCAGTCTCTGATCTGCTCACATGCTGACACTTTGGAGGTCAAACAAGACTTCCTAAAGCCCTAGCTTGGCTTTAAAACGTAGACCCCGTCGGGAGCCTGTTCTGGTTGCAGGCAAGCGTCCCTGGGACTGTGTCTGCTCGGCTTCGCTTTCTCGCTGCCCTCAGCCCCTCCAGGTGGTAAATGCAGTCTTCCAAGCCCAGGAAGCGCAGGCCCCTCCCACCGCAGTCTCACCCAGTGCTGCTAAGAGACAAAGCACAACTGATCAATAACCAGCCCCTTGTCTGAGCAGCCAGGCCCCGGAAGCTGACTTCCTCAGGGAAGTCGCTGTTCAGCAAAGTTCAGCACCCACAGAATTGACAGGAAGAGGAGAACTCTTCCAAGTGGAGGAGAAACTTGATTCAAAGTGCAGGAGATCACAGGCCCTCCCTGGCTGCCCTCAGGAAGAATCAAAGCGCAGAGAAGAATGAGAAGTTAGGGGGAAATTATTCTTCATCAGACAGAGGGGAAAACTTCTTGCATTTTTCTTATGATTTTCATGGAGAGTGAGAACAAAGGCATCTAATATTCATGGGGCACTTTTTATAGACCAGGCTCTGTGACTTGTTCTTTCTGCACATGAGCTCAGCACGTCTTTTAAGAGTGTGTATGGGCCAGGCCGCGCTGCTGTGACACACAGCCCCCAAGCTCAGTGACGTCAGTAAACATTGGCTTGTTTTTCGCTTTTGCTGCCTGGTCGTCATGGGTCAGCGGGTAAGGGTCTCTGGTTCCATGTCTTTCTCACTCCAGGCCCCTATCCTCTGACTGAGAACCCCTGTCTGGAGGTTACCAGGTGTTATGGGAGAGGGGAAGAAGGCATGGAAAATTACATCCTGATTCTCAAAGCTTCCCCCAGAAAAGCAACACCTATTACTTCTACTTAGATTTTATCGATCAAAGCATGTCGTGTAGTTACACCTAACTGCGGGAGGCAGGAAGGTACAATCTCACCATCTGCCTAGAAAACTCAGAATGTGTGAAAAATCCCTAATTGCACGTTAATGTTTTTATAATTATTATTAACGATCCAATTTCACCCCTAAAGGAACGGAGACTTAGAAAGTTTCCGAAACTTATCCAAGGTCACAAAAGCCAATAAGAGGTCCACCTGAGATTTCAATGCGGGCAGTCTGGCCTCTGTTCACAGGCCCTCCTCTGCCTATGCTCTTAACTTCTAATTTCTATTTAAGTTTCCAAAAGATATTTGGTACCGTGAGATTCTGCCTTGGTTATTTTTTTAAGGTTGACTCTCTTCCAGCTCAATTAAGTTTTCCTCGTCTCCTTCTTTGAGGTTACTAATGTCCTGACACTGTTCCCAGACTCCAGAAAAGCTTGTCAACACAAGAATGACAGCTGGGAAACCAAGGGTGTTCTTGGCAACAGTAACCAAATATTTATTTTGCTAAAGGAAAAACACAGTAGCACCTTAAGTGGTTTTACAGAGAAACCAGGATGAGATGAGATCTCAAAATTAAACATTTGTTGGTGGAGAGGTGTGTATCGTTCAAAAGCTGATTTGGGTAGAGTAGATCAGCTCGCAGTTGTTGAAAGAGTCATTCAGTGCCAACAGGTCAAGTCTGCACAGACTAATGAGTCCTTAAACCCATTCCAGGCGCTGTCCTGAAAAGCACTGCTTTAGTGTTCTTGGTTGGAAAAAGTACACACTTGGAAGGAACACGCGCTTCGTCCAAAGTTTTGTGGTTCTAAGAAACTTCTCCCCAAAGAGATAATTGGTGTCTGTGTACAATGTTGTCATTT
This sequence comes from Camelus bactrianus, assembly GCF_048773025.1. Classification (NCBI taxonomy): domain Eukaryota; kingdom Metazoa; phylum Chordata; class Mammalia; order Artiodactyla; family Camelidae; genus Camelus; species Camelus bactrianus. The sequence goes on from NC_133547.1 coordinate 53,243,703, forward strand.
TGAAGGTGGGGGAAATTAAGACATTTGGAGCCCATATCAGCCAGCTCCCAACCAACCCACAGACATACAAGTGAGCCTAGCTGAGATCAAGTCACCACCACCTTCCCCCCCCAGAAAAAGCCCAAACAAAACAAAACTGCAGGAGATTCTCAAAGCCTATAGCATTTCTAAGAGGAGAGCTTCCTGGTCACACAGTGTAATGAAGAAACCACTCAATTAGTAGATGTTCACCAAACTGCACATCCATCCCCGGTACAGGCTCTGGAAGTCCAGCAAGAAACCTGGGAGGTATTACATGCTGTTCCCCACGCTGAACTCCTTGCCATCCCCCAGTACTCTTCCCACCCTGCAGGTGCTTGTTCTTTCTGTTCCTTTGCTCACATGCCTTTACATCCAGTGAACTTCTAATCACCCTCTACAGCCCATCTCAAATCTCCTCTCTCTTTTGAAGTCTTGCCCCAGGTACCCCAGGGATGATTAACCATTCCTTCTTTTACGCTCCCACAGACTTTATCAGACCTCCATTTAGGTAACAATTTCATCGTATTACAATTATTTTAATATGTTTCATCATGAGGCTGAGAAATCCTCAAGGGCAGAGACTCCCCTCCCCCGTTTGGTTCGTCTTTGCCTCCCGAATGTCTTGAGTTAGGTGATTCTGAAGTGACTTCTAAGGTCATCCATATTCAGGTCAACTCAACTTGGCCCCTCTTCTTCCCTGCATGTTCCCCGCCACCCCTTTTAGGAACCCAAACTAGGCAACTATGGAAGGTGCCGGGGCAGTGCTGGAGGATGGAATGGGTTTGCAGATGAACTGCCAAGTCCCTCTGCAAGGCTAACAGGATGCGTAGTTGGATGGTTTCTCACAAAAGATAGTCAAAGTGGGGAATCATAAGAACTGATCCCCTGTCCATGACACACATGGTGCTTTCACGTAAAGCATACATGTGCAGGCACCTTCTTTTCCTTGATCTCTGTTGCAAGAGCAAGGCATTGACTTTGAGCAGGGCTGTGATGGAGACATGCATGGCCTGTGGTGTGCACCACACCCACACTGCAATGTCTACAACGTGGTGTTTTACTTTCTTTAAAGAGGAGAATGTAAGGGCACGCAGGCCAGAAGTGATCAGTGATTTTTATAGTCTTGCTCACTCCATTGAAGTTTACCACATCATCTGCCTGCAACAAGTCTTCTAGAACATTCTATCAGCTTTCACCATGCCCACTTGCTTTTTATGCCCACAGTTCATGCAAAACTTTCAAAAATCTCAGTTTCCTCTTGATAGGACTCTTTCAAATGATGACTAATAAAAAGCTGTCATCTGCTAAGAACTTTCCATGGGCTGCATGCTGAGCGAAGCACTTGAAATGAAGGATCTTAATTTAACCCTCCTAAGCTAAAAAAAAAAAAAAAAAATCTATGGAGGCAAGCACTGTTATCTCCCTCTGGAAAGTGGAGACCCTTGTGTTGTAAGGCATCTGTGAGAATTCATCGGAGCTAGAGTTTTAGTAAGAAGACTGAAAAGTAGTCACTAGGCCCTACCCTCCAAAAACAAGCCCATATGTGTGGGCCACTTACTGTGTTCAAGGCACTTAACTAAATACTTCAACTGGACTGACTCACTGTCTTCTCTTGGTGACTTGATGATGAGGTAAACACTGTGATCTCTCCATTTTGAAGATGAGAAAACTGAGGCCCAGGGTTGTAGCTAGGAAGCTGTGTTCACGTCAAGTCAGCATTATAAACCTAGGGAGTTGGATTCCAGAGTCCACCGTCCTCATTGAACTCACCTATGTATGGGATTAACAGCCCTATCTTGCAGCATCTTGGGCAGGATTAGACAAAACAGTGATCGTTCCGATCACACGCTTCCCACCCCCTCATTCTAGGACAAAGGCCCCTTCCTTTCCGTTCCTCTCCTTTCCACAGACAGCATCGACATTTGGCAATTATTTTATTTTTCTCAATTCTTTCATATTCTCCCTAAAATCAAAATCTAAATAGTGCCTGCTTGCTGGGGAGAAAGCACCCAACTTCACTGTGGGCAACAAAAGGCCACCAAGTCTGTATACAAAGCAAGCAAAGGGGGAAGAAAACATCAGTCTTCCGGGCAGACACAATTTCCCTTGAAAGGTGACACAGCCCTTTAAAAATAGCTATGGCTCCATTGTGCAAAGACAGTGACAGAGACGGACAGCTTTTAAAAGGTGTAATGTTCCCGGGCAGCCGGCGAGCAAGGCTCACCCAGATACAGATCAGTAATTCGATCGGGGGAGAGTGTTAAATGTTAGAGGTTAAGCTGCTGTGTTCTTATTACTAATCAAACTTCCACCCCATGCCTGGCCTCCTCCAGTCCCTATAAGGAAATGGTAAATGATTGAGAGGTTCCAGCCCAGGCCCCTGGCTTCAGAGTTGCTGCCTGTTCCCGATCAGCGGCACGTCCCGCCTCCTTCCTGAGTGCACCCCGATGAGGGGTTCCAAGTGATCTCAGGATGCTGGCGATTTAAGTTTAAGTGACTACAGGGCAGGCACCACCTACTTTTTGAATGGGCAGACAACAGAGAGAGACAGATCCTTGGTGCAGAATCTGCCAGCCCAGCTCTCTCTTCCTGTCAGCCCAAGATGGAAGCTGCTCCAGGGGACTGGTGTGCCCTGGCACCACTGATTCCTTCCCCTCAGGAACTCTAAAAGATTTTGAAGGTGAATCATCTGATTTGGGCCTTTCTTTGCCCACTGTTGAAGGCAGGGGTGTGGTGGACAAGGCTTACTCACCAGCTCTCCGTGGGTGGAGGAGCCCTGATTGGGAGCTTTCGCCATTTCCCCTGGTGTAAACGCTCCCACTGTGGCTCATTTCAAGCTAACAATGTGACGTCCCTGAGCGCGGAGTTCGGGAGAGATGCGCACGGTCAGCTCTAGCAGCAGGAGTGTTCCAGCACATCCCCGGTTACAGGACACACAGATGGTCCAGACCCGTCCCTGCTGGGCTGGCTGTGATCCCCTCTCCAGGGCAGTCCACGTCCTCCTCATTCCATGCCTCCTTAAAGCAGATCTTGCCCCTTTTCTGAGATTTTATAGGAATGCCCACAGCACTTGTAGAACAAGCAGAAAAGGCAAAACTTGTCCTACTTTGATCTTCCAGGATTGGGTCAGTGTGGCACCGAAGCTCCTGGCCAAAGGAATTTAGTCAAACTGGTTCATTGCTGTTTCTGAAAAATGAAAATAATCGTTTTCCCAGAGCCTGTGGGTGTCCACCCATGATCTCATCTAATGCCTTACAAAGTCCCAGCAGGTGGTATCATCCACTCCCCACCCCCATTTTACAGATGAAGAAATAGACTCAGAGCAGCCATTATAAGGCCCTGTGACTTAAGAGTGCTGGAGGCGAGATTTGATCTCGAATTTGTCTTCCTCAAAAGCCCATGCTTTTAGCCACGACCATGCCCCAACCAATCCCAGAAGAGAAACATCCAAGGACATCTGAGAGGCTGCAGATGGGAGACAAGGTCAGGTAGGATTTCCCAGGAAACTGACAGAGGAACACAAGGCACAAAAGAGACGAGGGGGTTTTATGGGTTGGGACGAGCCATCTAAAATATATGAAATATCCTTCTCACTGGAACTGATCACAAGCATGGTGGCAGGGTGGCCAACAGAGGCAGAAACAACACCAGACACCGCTTCCAGGTACAGCCATTCCCGGAGTTAGGAGTCAGAAGTTCCTTGTGTGAATCTGAGACTCACCGCCACTCCCTTCCACCCACCTCTCCATCCTCTCCCTTTTGGTCCCACTGAAAATAACCTGCCCATTTTCCTCCTCCATCAATAGCAACCCTTCATATATCATAAGATGGCACCCCAGCATCCCAGATCTTGTCTTCTCCGAGCGAAGGTCCTTCTACCTTCCTGCTGTCCTGTATGTGAAACACTTGTATGCTCCACCATCGTCACGGCCACCCACTTCTGGGATCCTTCCTGAGTGTTGATGTCTCTTTAAGATGTAGAATGAGAACAGGGCACCTGGGGTCTGGGTGTGGCCTTGCTCTGGAGCGTTCATCCCAGGATCAATTTGGGGTTGATTTGAGTAATTGTTTAATGGCTCTCTGAATTCTCCTCCTTGACTGGGTGCATCCCAAGGCCAAGAACTGTGGCTGGTTTTTTTTTTTCTCCTCAGCATAACCCCTCCTGTGAACTCAGTAAGCACTAGCTCCAGGTGGTTGAGTGGATGGTCTGATGAATTTAGAGGGCCCTGGTGAACCAGGCTGTCCTCTCTTGTACAAGATTCTTCAGCAAGGATGGCCTCAAAACACTAGCCTCCTACCAAAAAAAACTTCTCGGTGTACCCCAGAACTTCCTGTTAAGTCACTCTTAGCAGACACCTCTGTCTGTGAGCTACTGGAACTGATGCCACCCTCACTTCCTGGGACCTCACTCAGAGATTTATCAGCATGCCCTTCGGAGGGCAGGGCAAGAAAATGACCTGGTTTAGGAAGGAAAGTAATGGCGCGCACAGTCTCCTGACTCTCCGTTCCCAGAGCGGTGGCGGGGGCTGGGGGCGGGGGACGGATGCACAGCGTGCTGTTGTCGGGAGGGGGACTGGGAATCTGAGGGCTTGTTAAAGTTCCAAACTCAAGCCGGGCACTGAATGTGCCTGGCTCCACTCCCTGCCAGCTTCCAGGGACACGTGTGGACCAAGAGCCCTGGCTCCTATCCCGCCTCGATTCTGCTTTATTCAGGCTTCCCTGAAAAAGTCCATTTGGTAAAAGCTTTTAGTTCCTTCCAGCACTCCAATCTGTGGCCTTCCTGGGCAGCTAGAGGTGGCCTGTCCTGGTGCACGTGGCTGTGACCGCTCCTGCTGGGAAAATCCCCCTGGCATCAGAGCCATCTCTGAGTCGTCCTGGCAACAGGCAGGCCAGTGGCTGCTGCTTGGGCTCTCTGGACCTGGGACTCCCCAGAGCTGGTTCCAGGCAAGAATCTGAGGCTTGCAGGCTGACTTGGGCTTTTTGACTGGAGAGGCAGTCTTGCTTCAGGGGAGAAGCCAGCACACTTAAAAGTTAACAACAGCGGCGTTTACTGTCTCTGCGTGCCAGGCCAGGCGTATATAAACCTCCATCTACATCATCTCCTTTACTTTTCACAGAAAGTTTAAGTGACTCGTCCACATTTTACGAGAAGCAGACGAGGTGGGATCCAACACTGCCTTCATGTGACCCCAGCTCTCCTCTGTCTAGCCTGCCTCATGAGATGTGCAGACCTGGCCAGGATCTTGAGAGCTGGGTGGGATCAGGTAGCGGGGCTGGGCTGCCTTCTCCCAAATGAACGTCATCAAAATTAAAAATAATCGCAGCTGGGAATCAGTGAGCAGGGTGGGGTCAAGGGTCGAGCTGCCTGTCATGTTCTCATCACTTGAAGCTCCAACTGATGAACCTGGGACACCAGCCTGTGGGAACATGGGCTGAGCCTGGAAACCGTCACCCTGCAGCCTGCTGGCAGGGGGGCCACTCTGACAGCCCCCAGCACCCAGGGTCCAAGCAGGTGGGCAGGATCTGCTGCCTCCAGTGGCCCAGCTCTCATCACATGGCCGGTATTTGAAAAGCGAACAGTTTAGCTGTGGGCGAACAAGGCTTCTGGGCTCACGTCCCACTGCCCCTCCCCACGTGGGGCTATCCGAGGAGGCAGCTGTGCCCCAGGATGGCCACCTTGAGCTCCTTCCACACGCCCAGGGGTGTTACTGGTGGTAAAGTGACACTGTCCACACATCAGTCATTTGCATCCCTTCGTGGGGTGTCCAAGAGCAAGGCCAGTTATTCCGTACTTAGACCACATACCCTGCTCAGCCGCTCCAGCTCAGAGCTGTTGGCCATTGATGAGCTTGGTGCGGACCCCCACAGAGGCCAGCAGAGCTCCTCGCAAGGGGGAATACCCATCGCTCTGTGCATGTCAGGCCCCGGGAGGAGAAGAGAATGCAATCTTTCCCTAGCTTCTGGGGATTCAATAGTGAGGATGGAGATGATGTGGCCCCGATCTCTGGCAGCTCAGAGACAGAGACTGACCTCAGTCAGGAGCATCGCTCCCCTAACCATAAACGTTCATATATGCCAAGTTCAATGCAGGGCAACCTAGCAGGGCCGAGGGATCTGTCAGAAACTGGAGGCACAGCGCACACGAGACTTTGAGGGGCCCATGAAAATGTTTTGATTTGTTTCTTTTAAAAGCAAGAGAAAAAAATGAGTGTCATAATAATGAGTACATAATAATGAATCCAGTCTGGATCCCATTTCCCCCTTATACCAGTTATAAAATTTATTTTTTAATATTTTTTGGTGGAGAAAGGGATTCACAAATGCCAGAGTGCTGGGCCCAGAACATGGTGATGTGATGGCCTTGAACCCAACTGCATTTAGAACTTTTATGAGGATGGAATGATTAAGTCCTGAGGTTCAGGAAGGCTTCCCTGCAAAGGTAATAATTAAACTGAGAGCTAATAGAACTCAGGAGTTATCAGCAGGGGAAGGGGAGTGTTCCTGACAGAGGGAACAGCATGTGCAAAGGCCCTGTGGGGTGAGGAGGAACTCAAACAAGGCTTCACAGAATAAGAGGGCCCACGGTGTGGGTCAAGGATGCCAGGGTAGAAAATGGTCTTGGTATCTGACACCAGAGCCGTGGAAAACCAAGACTGTTTAATGATCGAAGCAGAGGGAAGGAATTAAAGGCCAGCAGACTGATCTACCATGTTAATAATGTAAAAAAGTTGCCACGGCTGCTGGAAGAAGGTTGGACTACAGGAAGTGGTGAGTGATCAGGAGTCTAGTGGAACACCCCAAGCAAGAGATGGTGGGGGCTTAGGCGAGGATGATGGAGAGGGGTAAATATGAGAGAGATTTAGGGGGTCATTTGTGTGGGGGGGTGCATTTGTGTGTGTGTGTGTGTGTGTCAGGGGATAGGTGACGATTGGAGGTAATAAAGGAGGAAGAGGGAAGGGTCAGGAGTGGCCCCCAGGGATTGCCTTATACAAGGGGCTGGTGAGCTACCTTCCAGCATCTAGGCAGCGCTGAAAAAATTCCAGGGTTAGGGGTGAAAACTCTGAGTTGGTTTGCAGTAGTGGAGATGAGTTGGTTTGCAGTAGTGGAGATAACAGAGATCCTTAGAAGGAGGTGACCAGCTTCACCTGGGTAGAGAGAGAAGCTGTCCTGGGAGGCTTCCAAGAAGCTCGCCGCAGAGAGCTGTGAGTTTGAGAGCAGAAATACTTCTGAAGCAGCCCTTCCCCACCCTCCGCCACGTACCCACACCCAGCTCAGAACCTGGAGTGTGGGAGGCACTGAGTGAATGACTGTTGAGCAAACGGTCCAGGAATAAGATGTAGCTTGGCGGGTGGACGAGGAAGAGACAGATCGGCGAACTCAGGGACATGGAGGCATGCTTCCATGGAGGAATGTGGCCCAGGCTACAGAAAGGTGAGGCACAAGGTTGAGGACATGGGAGGCAGGTGGGGAAGGCTGGGAGCAAGCCTTGGGTGTCCTTAATGTGAAGGTTCCAGAGCAGAAGAGCTAGTGAAAGACTTGTACCCAGAAAGGCCACGTGTGTTGGCTTCAGTGAAACCAAGGCCACTGGGTGGGCTGAGTGACACGTCTGAACAGATGATGGTGTGACCTGAGGACTTCCAGCTCTTCAGTTAAAACTGAGAGCTTGCAGGAAGAATTGGGTTTTGGAGAGATGTGTTGTGTGTGAGAGTTTGTGTGCACATGTGAGTGTGTTGTGTGTGGCTGTGTGGATGCACCCATCTGTGAGTGTATAGTGTGCATGTGTGTGTGAGTGCGTATGTGCTCGTACACATGTGTGAGTATGTAAGTGTGTATTTGGGTGCATTTGTGTGTGTGTGTGTCAGTGTATGTGTATGTGTTTTATATACATATGTGCCTGTGTATGAATGTGTATGTGTGTGGACACGTGGCTGCAAGGAGAAGAGAAAGGACAGGGCCTGGAGAATTCTCTAGAAATAGTCACCGTGGAAAAGAACATTAAGAAGATAGTTGCTCAGGATTCTAACTTGAAACTCATGCAATTTCTTTTTTGTTGTTGTTGATATGTATTTTATTGGCTTTCTCAGAAAAGAATACCAAAGCAACGGAACAAACGAATATTTAAAGCAATACTTCAAAATATATGTACGTATGTGCATGACTGGGACGTTGTGCTGTACACCAGAAATGGACACATTGCAACTGACTGTACTTCAATTAAAAAAAAAAAAACAATAATTCAAGGAAACATTGCTGTAATAAAAGACTTTAAATGTAATGTTTACATTAAAAGGTCATTCCATAACTTGAAAAGTTGACTGAAAATGTTCAGTACTGACAGGTAGATGTTCCAATGCAGTCACGGGGTTTTAATTATAAGGAAAATGTTCTCTGAGCATAATGCAAAAAGTTCACATCCAGTGTGAATCAAAGAGAAGCAAAAGAAAATCAGACTGGCATCAGACCTCTTGGCAGTAATACTTTTTCTTTTTTCTTTTTTCTTTTTTAATTGAAGCAGAGTTGATTTACAAAAACTCACGTACTTTTGATCCAGAACTTCATCTCTCTCTGGGAGCGTGCGCCCGGATCCTCAGACTCCGCGCCCCCCCACCGGCTCCCGTGTCCGCTTGGCTGGAGGCAGGCCGGGCGACGGCGCCCTAGCCTCCCCGCCAAGTCCCCAGGCTCAGCCTGGGCCGCCCCAGGGGGCGCAGTGCCCAAACCTACCTCCTTCCTCTTGGGTGCTAGAAACAACTTCCGTTTAGACTAAGATGAATCGTGTTTGAGTCCCTACTGTGTGCTTTCCTCATTGAACTCTCAAAATGATCAAAGAGCTCGGGCCTGTTTCTCGGAGGAGGCGCCCTGGGCTGCTGCTCTGAGGAGGTGAGACAGAATGGCAGGCCTGGGGCTCGCACTCACGTCCGCCAACACCGAATCCCAAGCTCCGTTCACTCTCTGCCCCGCGGGGTCAGAATCCCGAAGCCATGGAAGGATCTGGAACCACCCCCCTTTAACCAGTAAGGGACTCTCATTGAACCCCCCTGGGACAAGACTCATAAATTTGGAGGCTTCTAAGGATTCAAATGAACTGGGAAACCAGAAGGACATGGCTCCTCCCTCTGTCCAGTGTCTCCTCCATCTCTGGGGCCCTCCGGGTCACAGCCCTAGCAATGCCTCGGCTGGGCCCCCGTCTCCCCCATGCCCCCCTCCCACACTACTCCAGCCAGGGACCTGGTTCTATTTTCAGCATGTGGGACACATTTTCCGGGAGGGAAGGTTGTGAAGGGCTAGGGAGACAGCTCCAAGCACTGCCAGTGCTTACAGGAGTTTTAATAAAGATGCTTCAAGAAGACAGACTTCAGATTAACTGTCCTAAAGTAAAGATTATTTTAGCTCTGTTGAAATGGTGAGGGCAGGATGTAAAGAGGTAATCTTATCAAGAAAGGAGAAGTCTTTTATGTTTGAGCCAGCTTTGGTTTTAAAATGTTATGAAACAACTTCGGACTGTTTCCCAAACAGGATTTTTTTTTTTTCTCTTTCCCCAGAGTTCTGACATCTTCCAGGTTCTCTCTCCCACTATTTTTTTTTCCTTAGTCCCAATCTGACTCTTCCTGAATTTCTTATACACATGGTTTTTTCTGTAGGGTTTTCCCTTTTCCCTGCCCACCTGCTACCCACCACTGCTACAAGAAATTAAATTCCTCTTACTTTTGACACAGCTCTGTCTTTCCCACGGGTCCAGGCACTAGGTTGGCATAAAAATCTCAAAATGGAGACCCCCGGGTAAAAAAGCCCTTGGTGGACGTTGTGATTGTTTCCAAGGACGGTTCTCCCTTGGGCAGACGGGCCTAAAATGGGCATTGCATCTGTCACTTGCCCTCCCTGCTGCCTGGTCCCTTTTGCTCCAGCAGAAAGAAATAAGCTGTTGGCATGCTTGTAGTTCCTCAGTATCTCCCAAACCTGGGTTCTGCTCCTACTGGTCGCATCTTCCTTGCACCCCCTCCCTTGAGCCTCAGAGCTCTTTACCCTTCAGAACTCCATCAACTCCCCACAGAGGAAGTGGCCCTCACCTGCTCCTCCCCACCTCCCACCGTGGCCAAAAGACGCCATTTTGCCCATGTGGCCATCACCCCCCAGCACACGTAATGGCCACACATGTCTTCGGGATCTCTGCACCTTGTCTTCTGCCCCCGGGCTCCTCCTGCACTCCCGTCCACCTTGCACTGAGATGACCCCTTTTTACCCCCATGCATCTCTGGGCTTCTGGAAGGCCATGGCACCCTGAGAGGTGCACAGGGATCCTTAGAAGACTTTGCAGGTCTAGAAAACTGAAGGATGGCCAAGGATGCGAACAAATGATCACTCCCGTCCACGAGCTGCTATCGATGAGAGGAAGAGGCCAACTTCTTTTTCCCTTTGGGGGCCCCAGGAGTTAGAAGCATCATCTGAAAGATCTTGATGTCAGTCCTGGATCTGCCACAGACTGTTTGATTCTGGCTGAGTTCCTCGCCCTTCTGGAACCCCTCTGGAAAGGGAGAGAAATGGGGCCCACCTTACAGGGCTCCTGGCAGGACCTGACATATTACAGGCACTATGCAGAGGACCCCCCTCCCTGCTGGGGTCCCTCACCTCCAGTCCTTTCAGTCTGGGGATAACTTCATGCAGTAAGATTTGTGCTGTTGGTTGTGTGTGTACAGTTATGCACACAGCCGGTCTCACAACCTCAACATACTTTGAAAAATTTCCCTTTAAGTTTGCATATTGTTTTCACTTAGGTTTTGTGACATGATCCTTAGATTCGTTACATTATATGGGGTCAGAGACACATGTTTGCTTCCTCTCTGTCTCTCTCTCTCTCTTTCTATTGCCTGTGACATTAGTTATAGGGCAAGGGTTCCATGTTTTGAATTCTAATAATGACGTATTAATATCCCACCTTTTTAAAAATTTACTATTAAATTGAAGTATAGTCCATTTACAGTGCAGCATCAATTTCTGGTGTACAGCATAATGTTTCAGGCATCCATATACGTACATATATTTGTTTTCATATTCTTTTTCATTTCATTGAGTGCAGTTCCCTGTGCTCTACAGAAGAAACTTGTTGTTTATCTATTCTGTATATAATAGTTAATATCTGCAAATCTCGAACTCTCAATTTATCCCTTCCCACCTCCCATGCCCCACCTTTTACACGTTACATCTTATATACCCACCTCCCATCTGATGCTCTATTTCAATGGTTTTCACATTATTGAACTCCACTCCCTGACATCTGGCAATGTTGGGAAACATTTTTGGTTGTCACAACTCAACGGGAGGTGTGTGCTGCTGGCATCAAGCTAAACACCCCACTGTGCTGGGCGCCACTTGGAGCCGTCCACAAATTGGAGAGGACGTCGGGGGTTCTTGGGAGGAGGTAGTGTGTCAGGAACCAAATCACAGGAGGGCAACCTCAGATCCTCTTAGGAGCCTGATCTGGGCAACATGATGGGGGAGAGTGTGCATTTCAGATTCAGGCAGACATGGGTTTGAAACCCAGCTCTGCTCCTTATGAGCTGTGTGTCCTTGGATAAGATGCAGGACTTCTCTGAGCCTCTGTTTTTTAGTCTGTGAGCTGGGGTTAATAACCTTGCCACTGAAATTCTTGTGAGGATTAAGTGGGAGTACCTGATACATAGTGAATACTCAGCAAAGGTTAGGTGTCCTCATTTGGGGGAAAGGAGCCAGTCATCATGCCTGGGGAGAGAATACTGGTTGTGCTCACCCCAGAGCACTGGGGGGACGTCGACTGCACTGAATCTGGGCGGTGAACTGAAACAACTGGGTCACTGGAGCATTTCACTCTACGCCTCTCAAGAGAGTGGTCCTTGCCCTTTCGATCAGCGGCAGTGGATCAGAATATCTAGCCTGACTCATTTTGGGTCCATCTAAGCATCATCAGAATCATCAGACTTGCTTTTAAAACAAGTCATTTCCCGGCCGAGGTGAATCAGTTGTCCCTGAAACCCGCCCCAATCATCCAGCCCTGCCAACGACTGTCACCGGCCCCAAGGATGCTTTTGTTCCTCTGTCGTTAAAGTTTGGCCTGATATTACAGGGACACTTTGAATTCTTCAAAGAGTCATTCCCGCTTACCTTTTTTTTCCCTTTTTTTCCCCTTCAGGTTCAACCCCTTTTATCACACTAAAGTGCCAATCAATATTGCGAGATAGATGTTACATCTTAGCTTTTTATAACATGACTTGTCCCAGAAGGGACACTGTATCTTTAAGGAAATGGACCCCGTATCCTGTTTCTGAAGGATTAAAACCCTTTAAAGAGACAGAAGAGGCTGTAAACCCCGATCATATTCTTATTCTCTCTTCATTATCCTGTCCACTATCTATCCCTGCTGAGTAAATCTGCTTGTGTGTTTCTCCAAAGTGGTCATAAGAAGAAATTTATTTACTCCGCTTTGCACTGGAGGGGCATTACTGAGCTTCAAGGCTCTCCGAAGTAATAAAGATTTTGCAGTGTGTGCACAAAAGGAGCAGAAATTCAGAACTTCTTTCCCCCTCTGAGGTCGTTTGGCCATCCAAAGGGGGAGTCACTTCTCATTTTCTGACAGGGTTTATTTCCGTAAGATTTTCCAATTAGCAGGAAAAGGTCACGCTAATGTTGGTGCTGGGTAGAGGCAAAGGATCAAACTATGCAAATAGAGACATCCTTGAAAGGACAATATTCCAAAGAAATAAAGAGTGGATTTCCTAATTTTAAAATTTAAAATTATATGTATATATAAGCTTTTTTCTCCAGTGTGAAGGCAAAAGGTGATTGCATTTGACCTGCAATTCTTGCCTGGGATGCAAGAACACATGGTCTGCAAGTCTGACTGCCGGTGGATGATGGTGACCTGCTTGGAGATGGGAGTTAAGACGGGAGATCCCTGAGCTCTGGGCCCGGGAAGTGCAGGAACACAGGATGCGAGGCAAGCAGAGCTGGGATGTCAACTGCCAAGGCAACTTCTCTGGACCTTTATAATGGCCAGACTTTCCCCAGCCCAGCAGAGCTGACTGCCAGCATATCATTTTTAAACCCGGCTCAGATCTCTCTCTCTGACACTTCCCCCGCCGCTTTTGTTCCCTGCTCGGTGTGTGCGAAGCACAAGAACTTTTCCCGATAATAGGGAGGGCTGGGAGCCGTGTCAGGGAAGATGTACTCCAGCCGTGCAAGGACAGAAGTCACCGATGCCCATTAAAATGGATCCAGGGGACAGCTTCGCTTTGGGCTGAAGGCTTGTGCTCCCTGTCAATTCTCACGTGCTATGCAAATGTTATGACCAACAGCCCTGGCTCTCAGCTCTTGTCTGCTGTTAGTGATCCGCTGGGTGAGAACCCTGGAGGAGCTCGTTGGAAGGCAGGGCCCAACTGGAGGGAGCCTGGGGCTTTGCACACCCCTCACACTTATTCCTGCATGCCCAGATGTTCGCCTGCACGGCTGCAATCAAAATGGAAAGGTCGAGTCCTCCAGCAAGGACCTGTCTGCCACGTGGAAGCTCCCAGCAAATGATGTAGCCTGGCCAGTTCGTGACAGTTACAGGAAGCACTTGTTGAGAGCCCTCCCAGAGCCAGACCGCACGCCAGGTGCGGCGCTCAGGACTTGCTCAAGGTCACACAGCAGAATCTGGACTCACCCAGGAGTATCTGTCTCTAATAGCGCCACCGAGTCATGCTGTGGGTCTCATTTCATTTGCGAGCTTAGGAGGGGAAAAAAAGCTGGTGGGATTATTGTGACAACGGGTTAAGTCTTGTCAAATACTAAGAGCATCGTCTGTCAATTCTCCCTAGGAAGTAAGCAAAATATGACATGTGGGTGTTTAAACATCAGCAATGTGCACATTGTTTTTAGGCTCTATTATAAATATATAGCGTTATAATTACATACTATTAATAGGGCTAATGGGACACACACCTGCAGTAAGAAGGCATCTATATCCTTTGGTGTGGTTTAGATCTGCTGTGACTTTTTTTTTTTTTTTTTTGACACACAGTATAAGACAGAAACAGTCCATCCTCAGCTTAAAAAAACTTTCTTCCTTCCTTGAAGTTGGTGACTAAAGCCTCAGAAGGCATTACTTGGATTTCAGCATGAAAGAGGAAGCCTTTTTATATTGCTTTGCCATTAAACAAAGAATGACCCACTTTTTCCCCTGTTTTCAGAGTATTATTTGTTTTTTTTTTTCTTTTTATTGTTGAGCAACTATTCATTTTAGACAATTCTTTGGCCCTGTTTTCCTTAGAACCCATTGGAGTGGGAAAGAGAGTTACAAAGAGTAAGTCCTGAGTCAGAGCAGCAAGGGGGATGTGTTGCCTACTTAGGCCTCAGACGCCATTCCTAACAATTAAATTCACCAAATTCAAAGTCATTCTTCTGACTTTATTTAGAGAAAATTATCATAGCTAATCAAAACAGGGAAGCAAGTAAGCAAACAATTATAGTATCTAAACACCCAGGAAACCTTAATATACAACAACAGACAACTGGCTAACTGAAGTGTTCCAGTGGAGTATTATACAGCCATTACAAAGCATGGTGAAGAAGTATTCTTAATGTCCTTTTCTGTTCCAGAATACCAGTTCTTACGATTTTTCAGCACATCATTATTTTAGCAAATTCTTCTCTCTTTTGCATTTTAGGACAAAGTCAGATGGAATAGGAAAAATTACAGAAAATTGGTTTTGAGCAGAGTGACAATAGGTAGTCAGATGGCAGATGGTGGTATAGTGGTTAAGGGTTGGAAACATTATACTGTAATTAGATATAGTAATATGTATATGTGTATGTATGTAATGAGGGAAAAAGACTAAAATCGCAAAGTAGGTTGGGAAGAATCAGATCAGGTAAAATTCACCACGGCGGTTAGGTTCACCGAGCTCTTTACATACTAAGCATGATTCTGAGTATATGTTGGGTGTATTTTAACTAATTAAATTGAGACATTCCTTCTGCTCTTCCTTTTATAAACACATGTAAACTGGAGCCCAGAGAAGGAAAGGAACTTTCCCCAAGTTCATACACCAGCCAGGGGGTGGCAGAAAATATTCCTTCTTTTTTGATTCAATTCTTTACCAAAAAATGAAACATCTTTTTGAAAAAGAGTTATAAGATGAAGATTTTCCTACTTCCCCATGTGTAACAAAACGGAAGGCTATGTTTTGAATTCAGCCCCTATTTTGTTAATAATGATTTGTTATTTAGCAAGAATGTTACAGACCCTTGTTACAAATGCACAATTCTGTGCCCCAGATCAGACGTACCAAATATAAATACATAGTGCTGGTAGACCCCAAAACCAGTATTTTAACAAGCTCCCCAGATGATTCTGAAGTAGCCAGCCAGGATTCAGGGACCACTTGGTAACAGAGAGCATCACCGGGAATCTTGTTAAACCATGTCCAAGTCCCGCCCCTAGAGCCTGGACTCAGTGGGTCTGGGATGGGGCGTGGGAACTGACCTTTATAACTCCAGTAACCTCATGTTCTGATTGTCTGGGACTGTCCTGACATACGATGTATGATCTTATGATGAGCCTAATTTTTAAGATCACTCCTTTTCTCGCTCAAAATCATCACAATCTGAACAATGAGTTATATGTTTAACCTGGACCCGAGGAGTTTCATATCAAAAGGACACTTTAGTAAGCAGGGCTCTGAAGGATGTCAGTGACCCGGGTCCAGTCTCCTTCAACCACTTACAAGCCATGTAGCCTTGGGTGAGGTATTTAACATCACTGGGGCTTCAGTTTTCTCATCTGCAAGATAGGCATAAGGCTTCCTTCCTCCCGCATTGCTGAAAAGTGAAAATGCATGCTTCATCCCTTCTAAAGAAGCGGTGTGGTTAGAAGGCATTCAGCAAACTCTACCAGCTTCCTTTAAATAGGAGTGTCAGGGAATTCCTCCATCAGCTCTCAGAAGCATCCCTAAGGTCACAGGGACTGTGATTTTATTGAACACGTGTGCCTCTGTGGTGAGCAGGTGACACTGGGCCAAGGTCTAGTTAGCATATGTGAATATTGCAAAGTTTTCAGGGGTCCTATAAATGCAAACATCGGACTGATTTCACCAAGGAAGTACAGTCTTCTTTTTAAATGTCACAACCACACCCTGAGGTTCTCTTACATGTCACTATACCAACCTATTAAGAAGAAGGAAGAAAAAGTGTGCTGGGAGAGGTGGGGGTAGGAAGACTAAGTCAATAAACTTTCAGACCTGTTGCCAAAGACAGGCGACTCTGCCTGTTTGCAGCAGGAAGAATTCTCATAAATAATCCAAATAGAGACATAATCCGGATGGCACGTTAAAGATTACTGATTGGAAAAGTCAAGAGTTTGCTCGTATAAATGGCCTTTACCACAAAATTTGCATTCACGACAGTCCGTTTACGCATGTCTCTAAGCCAAGGAAAGTATCAGTGCAACTGACACAAATAATGGTAACAGACCAGACTGTCTGTTTTCAAGCACAAAAAGAATGTTTCCACTTCTGGTTATGGTTGGTGTGGTGGTGTGTGTACTTTTTCTTCGGAACATTTGAAGGGTTATCTACACAGATGTGGGTTTCACCAGTATGACACAATTGCCAGGATTCAGATGCGCTTTTCCGTCCCTTCTAAAGAGAGCGTTCAGCCAAGATGAGCCAGTCAGATGCCATTGTATGTAGTTCTTAAAGGTGCCTGTCCAATTCTACGAACCACTGATGGCAAAAAAGACGAGACAAGAGGAGCTGGAACACACAAATATGGTGGTGGTGCTTTTTTCCCAACTGAACACATCCCCACAGGCAGAGTTTGTCCTGCCCTTGGATTTGTGGCACTGGGACGTGTTTCCTTGATGGGAGGCATGATGTCACCCAAGGGGACCCTATCCCACTTGACCTCTGACTCAGTCACCTGGCTGGAGCGGCTGACTCACGCTGGGTGGGGGTTGGGGGGACACAGCAGGGGGTCATTGAGGAAAACAGACCGAGGGAAACCTTTGCATATCTTAGCCTTTTTAAGCACCTAGTGGCATAGAGGGCAATTTAATTATAAGAACAAGTGGTTTGGAGCCCAAGAACCCTGTAGGCTCTTAAAGATTTGAATTCTGGCTCTTCCACTTACTGGCCATGTGATCTGAGCAACTTCTTTTATCTTTTCGAAGCCTCAGTCTCTTTTATCTCTATTTTGATAATAATGTGACCCACCTCACAGAGCTGAGCCAGTGAGGTAAGGCATTTGCATGATGCCTGTTGCACTCTTAGCAATTTAACAATGTATGTTAATATACCTGTATGTATTAATGTCCATAAATGTTCTGTTATGAGGGCGATGATGATGGTGATGGTGGTAGTGATGCTAATAATTACACAACCCGGAACTTGAGAGCCACCTGCTTGAGTCCTTATAAATCATGCCCAGGAAAAAGAGTCTCAGAAAGTTTGGGAGAAGTGGAAGGCAGCAAGGGAGCCAAGCAGGGAGCTTCCTCTAACCTCCTCCAGCTGCAGCCTCTCCTGGGCTTCCTTGCTTGCCAAATACTATGAAGAACACAGCTCGGCATCCACCCCAAAGATACCCCAAGAGCAAAGAGGCCCCTCTTCCAGGGCCAAGGGCATTTGTAGAGCAGATTCAGAATGGAGAAAAAGTGAGGCAGGCTGGAGGTGGGCGTGGACCTCCAAGTCAGAGAGAGCTGCCCGAGACCTGGGATGTGCCACTGGCCCCCCGGTGCTTTGGGCAAAGCCCCTGAATTCTTCTGAGCCTCAGTGCCACAGTCACATGTAGCTCAATCTAATTACAACTCCTTCACATCGCTTTAGAGAAGACTGGAGAAATAATATGGAAGTTGTCTGTACTTAATAAATATATGGAAATATGGAATACATGGAAATATATATTCATATGGAAATACGTGGGAGCTCAGCAGAAGGCAACCAGGAACTTTGTTGCTGTTGTTATGGCTGCCAGCAGTAGTAGTGATACAGAGATCACATCACACTCCATCTGCCTGAAAGTCCAGAAACGTCACCCCTAGTCTGTCCATCACGTCCAGTCCACCAGCAAGTCCACCCCCTTTATCTCCGGGATATGTCTCAGATCTGACCCTGATCTTCAAGTCCACCCTCACCACCTGGTCTCATTGACCAGGGCCTCCCAACTGGTGTTCCTGCTTCCTCCCCTACCCTCACGTCTCTGTCTCTTCTCTACAAAATAGTCAGTTACATTTTAAAGACCTAAATCCCATCAGCTCACTCCTATGTTCAAAACCCTTTGGTTGCCAAACCTAATACTAATAACAGACAACCAGGAGTGTGCTGACAGACATTTAACTCTTGGCACTTGGAGGAGAAACCCCGATTCCTAGCACTTGCCAATTTCCGTGATATAAACACTCCCACCACGGCCAAGTCCAAGCTCCCGGAGTGCTGTAAGGGGGAAAGAGACGTGGGCAGTCTGCTGCCCTGGGCTGATTCCAGGCAGCTCCAGCCTCCCGCTGGGCAGCCAGTGAACACTGACTTTGCACCAGACTCCAGATTCCACACTTCAAATGCATGAACTCACTCAATCCCCACCTCAGCTCTCCCAGACAGGTGCTTTTGTGTCTCCATTAAACAGATGGGGAAACTGAGGCATTAGAGGTCTGACTTCCGCACCAGAGCACTCGATCTTGCCTCTCTTAGTTGTGCTTTAAATAAAATCCAGATTCCGTACCTCTTCAGATCCTCACATAGCTGATTCCTCCTCATCTGGAGTCTCAGCTTCAATGCCACCTCCCCAGGGAGCCTTCCCTGACCACCCAGCTGCCTCTGTCTCACTCTACTGTTTCTATCCTTCCCAGCCTGAATCCCAGCCAGTAGGTATCTCTTTATCTGGGTAACCACTGAAGGCAGTGGTTCTCAATGGGGAAGAGAGGCTGAGAGGGTGCGTTTGCTCCTATGGGACAGCTGATAATGTATTGAGACATTTTTGCTTGTCACAACTCAAGATACTACTGGTATCTAGTGGATGGATGCCAGGGAAGGCTCGCCAACACCCTGCAATCTCAGGACTGCCCCCACCACGAAGAAGGATCTGATCCCCAAAGCCAGTAGTGTTGAGGTTGAAAAATTGTGCTGTTTGTCTCTCCCTGTTAGGATACTAATTCCAGAAAGACATAGTCTTAGACCAGTATGTCTTCTGCTAGTCTCAGCTCCAAACTCAGCGCCTGGCACAGAGCAGGTGCCTTAGCAGTCGGTGTGAAATGATGAAGTAAAAGCAGCATCACTATTGATGGTGACGACGGTGGTGGTGGCTGTCATCACAACAACACGGAGACACCCTTTTAAAGAGTCACACCTACATTTTCATGCCGGGCAGGAGAGCAGTAGGGTGGGTCTGCTCTGCTCTTTCTGCAGGCACCACTCTTTCTGGCTTGAGGACAGGTAAGGAGGTGCCGACACTTGACAGAATCCCCTCCTCCACCATCCCTGACCTCCCCAGCAGCCGGCCACTAAGTTGCATTTGGCGAGAGTTCCCCGTAGTAATTTGGTTAATTGGATGAACAGGCACTTCAGTGACAGAGACTGGATTTCCACACCGCAGTCCATCAGAACTAATCAGCTGGCTGTGTTCCATTTCTCAGCAACTGACAGCTTCACCAGGGTGGTGAGTAGATGGTAACTTTTTAAATTGAAGAACTTGTTAAATAATAGCAGTTAGAACTTGGCAGGAGGCTTTTAAGGGAGAAGGGGAGGAAAGAAACTTGGCCTTGGCTTTGTTTTCCCCCTCAAAGAGATAATCTCATTAGGGGCTGCTCAATTAAAAGGTTCTTCCAAAGACACTGGTGAAAAACCATCCTCTGGAAATTGGATCTCGTTTCTTTTCCTTAAAAAGAAAATGCCAAAAGCAGGTGTGCGGTGTTTTCCTTTCATCTGGTGCCTTTTAAACCATGGTTTTTGTTATGTCTGCCTGCAGTTTGCATGCTGTATTAGTCAGTATAGTGTTAGATTCCATAACAAATAAACTCGACAGTTTAAATGGCTCAACACAAGATCTTGTGCTCCTGGAAGAGTCCAGTCAGAGTCCTCCATTGAGG
The DNA here is from genome assembly GCF_048773025.1 of Camelus bactrianus. Classification (NCBI taxonomy): domain Eukaryota; kingdom Metazoa; phylum Chordata; class Mammalia; order Artiodactyla; family Camelidae; genus Camelus; species Camelus bactrianus. The sequence continues at coordinate 53,263,804 of NC_133547.1, forward strand.
GTGGCTCTTTTCCATGCAGTGGTTCCGGGACTCAAGCTCCTCTTGTCTTGTGGTTTCGTTGTCCCCTAGGGCCTCAGGGTCATCTACCCCCAACTAGTAGAAAAGGAAGGAGGGCAAAGAGCAGACAGGCTCAGTTTAAAAACCTTGGTCCAGATGGGACACAGACCACTTCCACTCACATCCCTTTGGGAGAGCGAGTCACATGGCCATACCTGGCTGGGAGAGAGGTGGTGCATGTGTCTCCTCCTGGGTTATCTCTGCATTATTGAAAGGGAGAGCATCCTGTGAGCATCCAGCCCATGCCAACCCTATGAGAAACTGTGAGGATTTAACCTTTTTAAAATAAGGTAACCAAGGCTCAGGCAGAGGCAGCTGACACAGGTGTGTGCCGTTGGCAAAGGGCAAAGTCAAGATTTGCGTCTGTACAGGTTAGACACCTGCATCCTCCATGTCTGTTTCTCTCTCCTAACTCCCTTGTTTTTCTCTCTCTCCCTCCTGATTTCTTTTGCCTCTTTGCTGCTTTCCTTGTAAACCTTGACAATTTTGAAAATGCACACATTGTGCTTCATTAAAGTTGGTATGTCTTCCACAGATTGTTTTTGGGGCTCGAAAATAATCTGCACTGAATCATCTTTAACCTAGAGGAGATTTGTCTGAAGTGTACAAGATCATTCTTGGAGCATGCATTTTGCTCTCAGAAGCATAGGGAGCTTAAAAAGGAAAATGATAGGGAAGAGATGTTTCCGAAAGGAAAATCTGATTTTGTCACTCCCTTCTGTAATAATCCTTGATGCCTTCCTCTTGCTTTTAGGAAAGAGTTCACGCTCTGTGTCTTTGTGTGTAAAGGCATCTGTGATCTAGCCCTGAAATTCCTTCCTAGTCTTCACAAGAGTTCCAGAAGTCTCTTGGCTAAGCTAAAATTCTTCCACACACGTCATGAGTTCCTCTGTCTCTCTTGCTCCTGTTTCCATATGCTTGGACCCTATCTGGAATGTTCTTACTTTGTCTTCATAGAGTTAAGACCAATGCCATCTTCAAAATCCTCAGTTACTTCCACTGGGAATCTGGTGGGGACTCCACAGTCTGTGATGCTGGAACCCAGTGCAGGACTGATTGAATGAAGCCTCTCCTGCTGGATTATGATGCCTGACTTACATGGGGTTTCCCCTATGAGACTGTGGGCTCCTTGAGGACAGGGGCACGTCCTGTTTATGTTCAGCTTCCCCAGTGCCTGGCACAGTGCCTGACACACAGCTGATGCTCATTCAGCCTTTACCGAATAAAGGAGGAAGGAAACAGATTCTGCTCCTGAGCTACAAGATATGCAAAAGGAGGGAGTGGGTTTACCTCCGCTAGACTTTGAAATGGAGAAGAAACAGCAAATCCATTTGGATTGAACTTGTAATAGGAGTCAGCCCTTATTTAAGTGGTGGGTAGTAGCTTTTTGTCTGCAGAAACGGGTTTTATAGTTTACGGCGAGATCTCATGCAAGCTCTTCTATAACCCTCCCCCTACCACGCTGTGAAGGAAACAGGGGCGGCATGCATGTTTGTGTGTGTGCATGTGTGTGTGTGCACGTGTGTGTGCATGCACCTGCAGCTCCCCAGCCTGCACTTCTAACAGTCATGTTCTTGACACCTTTCAAGATGGTGCAGAGATTGTTTCTGGGCTGGGTCAGCGAAATTGCAAATGGTGTGCTGTCAGTGTTTTATGGCTCCATTTTTTTTTATTGCTCGTTTGAAGATGTTAGTCCGAGTAGGGAGACTGAGAAGAAAGCCACAATATTCCCAAACTCCAAAACGTGGACGACTCCAGCACCTACGACCCACTCACTTGCGTTAACAAATATTCCCAGCACCGAGCAGCCCTCATTCCGAGTTGCACAATTTTGGGGTTTTGTATGAAAGTTTGCAGGGAGCATGCCAGAGCCTATTTCTAAACAGTCTGATGATTTATTTGATGGCTTTGGATATTTAAGTAGTCTGCAGTATATACCAAGTGTCTGTAATGTTTATTTTTTCCTTGCCTTAATGCGTAGGACTGCTCACAATGCCTTGTACACCCCAGGCACTCAATAAATATGATTTATGGAAGATGTAAATAAATCCAAACCAAGATTATGTCCACGTTTATTAATTTGTAGCTCCAGCAGCAGCCCACCCCCTTTCCAAACTTGAAAAAGAGACAAATTCTCACCAAATTACAGAAGAAAAGGAAATTCACCATAAATGCCACATGGGTCCCAGGAGAAAGTCACGGATCTCCCTGGAGTAAGACATGTAATGCTTGATTATGTTCTCACTTCAGTATATACATGCTGTGTGACCTTGGGCTAATTACTTAACCTTTCTGGGTTGTCCCTTCTTAATTAAGTACTGAGCCGGAGTGGTTAAATGATGCTGCAACACTGTACTTCAGAAAAATGGAAGAAAATAGGACGGGGTTAATTTTGAGTATCAGCCACATTGTAGGCCATTTTACTTAGGATTTCTCACTGTTTCACTCCCTATATCCCTAAAGAGGATAGTGGAGTGATTATGAGCACAGATTCTACAGCCAGGATCCCTGGGTTAAACCTCAGCTCAGCTTGTATCCTGGCTGTGTGACCTTAGGCAAGTTGCTTAACCTCTCTGTGCCTTAGCTCACTTATTTGCAAAATGAAGATGCTATCAGTACCCGCCGTGTGAGCTGGTTGTAGAACTCATATGAGGGCATGTACATAATGCATTTGTGTAATGCTGCAACGTGACAAGGAATGGTTTTCATTGGTGTGATGTTCATTTTGGGATGAGAAGAGTGACATGTATAGACTTACACACCGTGCTTGAGGTAATGCTGCTCATGACCTTGGGGGAGGGGGAGAGGTAACTCATAGGGGAGGCTTGTGAAATTTGACCCCAGTTCTGAAGCTCCAGAGCCATAGCTTCTGCCCCCCCATGTCCCATGTCCCATTTCCCACGGTGCCCCTGAAGTGAGGGTGGCCTGTCCACTCCTCTGCACCCCTGAAAGCCGGGCTCTGTACCTGTCTGGTCTCTGGGAATTGTCTTTTTCAAAACATGCTCAGGGCAGGAGTCTTGGTCAGCTCTGAATCTTGACAGGTCCAAGGGCTACCTCCCCCCCCAGCCTCTTGCCCTCTCTGAGCCAAAAAGAAAAATAAAACTCAAGCCAAGGAAGAATATCTTCAGGCGGAGGTGGAGCCCAGGAAGGCCTATCCTTGTCTGTGGGGTGCTCCCATCTCCATCAGTCCCCCGCCCTGAGCTGCTGCCTGCTGGGTTGCCCATTGTGGAAGCTCACCACTGATCGTCACCCCCTGACTTGGATGCCTCCCTCTTCCCGCCCGCTTCTGGCAGACAGGGCTCACGTGGCTCACCCCAGACACCCCCGGCATCTTCGCTGGACTGGGATGTTGTCCTCCCCAGCCTCCTGCTGTTTTCTTGGGTCACGTTGGGGAGAAGGTGCCATCCTTCCTGGTTTTCCAGCTCCTTCTGAAGCCCAGCTGAGTTAAATACAAATACAAATTTCCAATGTACATTCCAGCTTGATTGAGCTCTTTGGCTTGATTTAATTCTTCTCCTTTGAATATGCCAGTCTAATGAGTTTTGGAAGGCAGTGTGGCCAGGGCGCCAGGAAACGGGCACTGTCGAGTCGAACAGAAACTACATCAAGGAGTGATGTGGGGCCTTTTTAAAAATCACTCCCTTCCCCAACAGCCCCCCCCCCACCCAAAATCAGGGTTTCTTTTCTTCTAGGGGGCGGGTACAGCTCAGTGGTAAGATGCATTCTTGGCATGCACGAGGTTCTGAGTTCAATCTGCAATATCTCCGTTCAAAAAAAAAAAAAGATGTTTTTCCTTCTGATTCTATCACGTTAGTTTTGCTTTTTTATTAAAGTAAAACTGAAGTGTGCCAGCAAGAGACCCCTCATTTTCAGTGTGCATGAGATCTTGCAAATGATGTTGCCGGTCCTGCGATCAATGAATTATGTTGTCTGTCTAACTCTCTGTGACCACCTTTTTGATCGAAATAGAGAACTCTTCCAGCACTGGAAGTTCCCTCCTGCCCCTTCCCAGGCAGTGCCCCCTAGTGGTGACCACCGTTCTGACTGGTCAGTCGCCGTCACTGTCCTAGAACTGCTGGCAGAGGGGTGGGACGGTGTGTATTCCTCGGCGTCCAGCTCCTTTGGCACGGCAGTGTCTGGCGTGACCCAGCAGCTCCCTTGTTGCTCTCGATCTGAAGCATCCGTTGCACGACTCTGCCCCACTTTGTGTATCCATTTTCTTCTCAGTGGGCACTTGGGTTGTTTTCTGATTCTCCTTATGGCTAAAGCTGCTACGTGCATCTGTGCACGTGTCTTTGGGTGGACACCTGCACCCGTTTCTCTTGGGGGCGCCGCTGTGTCAGAGGTCAGTCTCGTGTTAACGTTAGGTCTACCTGTCTTCATTTCCTGCGGATCAGGGATGTGTCGTTTAGACACCGTGACCTCTGCTGGGAAAGCACGCCCTGCTGGAGATGGCAGACTGCTTTCTGGACGTGGTGATGTCACCAGCTCTCACTGAGATCCTGGGATCCAGCCTTAGACCACCTGTTTTCTCATTCTGGTCTCTGTGCATAAAGACTTCCATTTCTGAATACAAAACTGGGCATTTTAAATAGAGATCAGGTTTTCTGCACTTCCCCTCCATCTAACCCATGGAAGCAGGAGTGACAGAAGTGCCCCCTGGGGTCCTGGCTAATCTTGCCGGCACCTCTTACTCATCTCAGGACAAGTGGACCAGTGATGGCGTCTGCTGCATCACTTTGGCCTGTTGTTGTGTTCTTTTTGGCTTGCCCCTCTGATTTTTTTTATAGGCCTGCCGCCGGCAGAGTCCCTCCTAGTCTCCTAATGCTTCTAACAGGCAGGGAGTGTAGGTACTAAGTTAGAAACAATTATCCATCAGGCGTGTTCGGATTAACCAGCTCCTGAGGTCTGAGATCATATAGGGTCAGATCGGCAAAGAAAAACAAGCCTGGTCCCAAAGGGACTTGAAGCTGAATCCCAAGTGATGCCTGAGAGTTTTCTGGCCCAGGGAGCCACAGGCACAAAGCGGACCAGAGCCCTGGACCACCGTACCCCACTGGATGAGAAATGAGGGCTGTGGCTTCTGTCCATGCCCTGACCCTCTTCAGGTCACCCCCGACTCACCTGCTCAGCAGGAAAGACAACCGGCTGTGTGTCTGGCCATCTGCCGAGGGCTGGGGGTGCAGGAGATGGGCTGGGAGGCGAAGTGCAAAGAGCACCTTGGACTTCGAAGCTGGCAGCACCTGGATATGAACTCCAGCTTAGAAGACTCTGACCTCGGCCAAGCCATTTCCCCTCTGGCCAGGAAAGCAGGGTAGAGAATCACCTTGGGTTTGGAGACATGCTTAGTTGCCTTGAAGCCTGACTTCACTGGTCTCTGATCATGTGGGTTGGTTGTTTCATCAAACTGCCTCAGTTTGCTCATCTGTAAAATGGGACTTGTAATCGTTCATACAGCAGTTGCTGTCTGGCCTGGAGTAGGTGCTTGATAAATATTACCTATGACAATGATTATCGTGGTCATTTCTCACTGTCTAATATAAGAGGGTTGTTGTACTGATTCAGCGAGGTGATACGTTCAGGCAAGTGAGCAAATAGCCAGTCGGCCTGTGCCAAGGAAATCGAACACACTCGACAAACAGCAGCAGCACTGACGCAAGGGTATTTTAGTTATTAATCTTATCATTTTCTAATAATTCATTTAATAAATGTTTATTCAGTACCTGTATGTGCTAAGAACTCCTTTAGGCATTGGAACTGTCACAGTGAGTAAAGCAAAGTGTCTGCCCTCCTGTCCTAAAAGTAGGCAATAAACAAACTAACGTACACACCTACAGCAAGGCAAAGCGTGGTGTTATTTTAAGAAAAATAAAGGGGGGTAAGTGATAGAAAGTGAGAGGTGGGGTGCTGCCGCGATGGGCGGTCAGGGAAGACCGCTTTGATGGCGACCTGTTTGGAATGGAGAGCTGGACAAGGGAAGGAGGGAGCCAGGTAGTCCCTGAGGAGGGGCATTCCAGACAGAAGGGTTAGGGAGTGCCTGTGAAGTGAGGCAAGAGTGAGGAGATGAGGGAACAAAGGAGGCCAGGGCAGACACTGGCGGCTCGGGGCCGTGGCCATCTGGATTCTACTCTGGCAGAGATGGAGAGCCGTGCTGACTTAGGTATTTAAAGGCTAACTCTGGCTAATTGGGTAAAGAAGTTGCATATAGTCACAATGGAATACTACCGGCCACAAAAAGAATGAAATAATGGCATTTGCAGCAACATGGATGGCCCTGGAGATGATCATACTAAGTGAAGAGAGTCAGACAGAGAAAGACAAGTATCATACAATACCACTTATCAGTGGAATCTAAACAAATGTCACAAACGAACTTACTTACAAAACTGAAAGAGGCTCGCAGACATAGACGACAAACTTTCGGTCACCAGAGGGGAAGGGGGTGGGGAAGAGGGTACATCAGGAGTTTGGGGTGAGCAGATGCAGGCCGCTATATACAGAGTAAACAACAAGGTCCTACTGTACAGCGCAGGGAAATGTATTCAACAGCTTGCAATTACCTGTAAGGGAAAAGACCATATATGTGTATGACTGAATCACTGTGCTGTACACCAGAAACGTGCACAATGCTGTAAATCAACTATACTTCGATTTAAAAAAAATTTTTAATAATAAATAAAAGAACCGAAAAATAAAATAAAGGCTACCTCTGGCTTCTGTATGGAACATAGAAGGCAGAATAGCATGAGAAGAAACAGGGAGGTAGTTAGGAGACTCACCATGGTCCAGGCCAGAGATGATGGTGGCTCAAAGAAGCTGAGCGTTGCACGACTCAGAAACATCCTGTTCAGTGTTACATTGAAATCTTACATAGATGCTAATTCCACTTACAAGAAACTTTTGTGTCACAGTCTCCATTCTTCCCTTCAAGTCTCTGAGGACATTCCACCCCGTGTTGGATGTTTTAGACACAACAAAGAACCAGATACGGCCCTGCTCTGTATTAATGCAATGCTGAAAATCAGAATTTTCTTTAGGATCAGTGAGGCTTCCATAGCATTGGTCCCCATATTCACTGGGCCCAGAAAACTCAGTGGAAATAAACAACCAGCTCTGGTACCAACAGGAGGCCCTTGGGGGTTCTAAAAACACTGATGGAGAAGGACGCAGAGGGGAGGAGAAGGCAGGGGGCTCACCCAAGACGTGGAAAATGCTGCCCTCAGCTCAGGGTGTCAGACACTAGCCTGGGTTGCTACTGATCAGGGACAAAGCCAACTGGTGACTTAACGTTATTGGAGACAAACGTGGAAGACGGGGAAACCTCAGAGCTCCACTGCCTTGTTACCTTTGCACAGGAGCGATCACACACATTTTTCACTGAAACAGAAAATCCCCTGATGTGAGGAATAAACAATGTGTTAGAACACTTGCTCGGCTCCATGGTGAATACTATCTCACTTAATCTTGCAGGAAGCCTGGGAAGTAGTTACTGTCATCATCCTTGTTTTTAACACAGAGAACAGTGAGATTTAGGTGGGACCCAGCTCATCGGCAGAGAACCACTACTGTAGATGTTTGGCTTCAATATCCAAGCTCATACCACTATCCTGGCCTGTTCAGTAACGTCTGTTTTGGATCACCTGCTCTATGCTGGTTGACCCACTGATGCACATAACAGACAGACAAACACAGAGTCATCTCCTCCCGAAAGGGACGCTGTCAACTCGGTCATGATGGGAAAGGAACGTTCCAAACTAAAGCTAACAGAACCAAGCCAAACTGATCATTAGTTAGAACTAATTGTAGCTGGCCTCATTACAGTGGTTGCTTCCTGAGCACCCATCCAAGGAGTTGATCCAGTCCAGCATGAGCCACAAATCTCATAGGGAGAGAACTGGTGAGTGAGAACAAGGTTTTAAAAATAATCCATGAAGGTCACCAGAGTACAGTGGCAGCAGGTGGTGTGGCGAGGGTGGGGGGCTCGCCATGGGCTCAATCCTCGCAACATCCCTACAAGGCACACATGCTTATCGTCCCATTTTGCAGATGAGAAGACTAAGTCTGCAGCCTCAAGAAAGGAAACCGCATCTCAGAGCTAGTATGGAGAACAGAACCATGAAGTGTGGGGGAGATGACACAAATACTTCTTTCAATTCTTCTAGAACTACGATCCAGCACGGTGTGAAATCAGCTGACATTTAAATTTTAACTGAAGCCACTTTGTCCAACACCAGCCCTTTCCTAGCAGGGGATGTTTCCCCGCCCTATACGGTGGCCTCCACCCACACTCCGAAGGTCTGATTTTTCAGGCCAGGCCAAAGATTCAGATACATTTTTCATCTTCCGCGTGGGATTAGGCCTGCATTAGCTCTTTATTTGTTAAGGGGCTTGATCTCATTATGGGTCAATTTGTCGAGTATCAAGTAAATGGGAAACTGAGGTGCTTCATTCCTCGAACGACCCAACTTTCTTTCTTGAAATGTCTGAGGCAATTTCCCATGTGAGCCCTGAGGATTAGTTTTAGTTCTTGTTTTACAGCTTTACACGGTTTCTTACCCTTGTCCATCACTCATGGGATTGGCCTTCATAGCCAGGGTTTATGATGTTTTTGCAAGATAAGGAAGGTGCCTTTGCATAGGGGAAGGGAACTTTGGAGTCAGGCAGACCCGGCTGGGATTAACTCTTAACCAGCGGGTTGCTCACTCTGGGACCGTGAACCAGCTCCCTTGTCTCAAGCCCCACATTCCTTACTTACACACCAAGGGGGACGATAACTGCTGGGAGGAGCTGGGGCTGGAGTCCAAGTTCAGGCACCCAGTTGGCCAGCACTGTGCCTGCCTCCTCCTTGCTGCTCCGTGAATGGGAGCTGTTTTCCCTGAGCATCTCCCTCCTTCGTCACGACCAAGGCATCCTCTTCATAGGTTGCGTGGGCTTCAGTCTCTGATCTTGCCGCCTCTCCACCCCTGGGTGTTTCTCCTCATCCTGTGGGTGGACCAGAGTCCCATTTCTTAGCTTCCTCCAAGCCTTGCTGATCCAAAACACAGGCCTTGGTGATGGCCAGTCCATTCCCCTTACAGCTCTCATCTTTTCTCCAACTCTGCTCCAAGGTGGACCCAGTTTACAAGACCCGGAGCTTGTAAACATGTTGGATGTCTTACAAACTTATAAATAACAAAATTGCTAGGACCTTGCCTGGCATCTGGGGAGAGTCACTATAATTTGGAGGCCCTGGAACGTTAGTTTCCTTGGCAAAAACACCTCTTACGGGACTTTATGCCCAAAAGTGAAAAGCGTGCTGGCATCGCATTATGCTTGGAATGATCCAGTCACAAAAGAGGATGAACCATAAAACTGCATTGCCATACTGCATTTATAGCTGACCTTTGCCCTCTTTGAGTACAAGGGCAGAGCGGTCGCCCTTATAACCCACACCTTCACCTGCATCGAGTCAAATCAATGATAAAACAGATTCGCTAAATTGATTAGTAAAGAAGATGCGAGTGTATTTTAACTGAGAGATCTTTGATTACTAGGAGAATTAAACTTTTGTTGATTGATTTGTTTGGCTATAATCTTTACAATTTTTCTATGGCGACTTAGTGTCTATCTTCTTTATGCATTTTTACTTTTTTTTTTTTTTGGATATTAACCATGTAACCAACATTTCCATGTAGGAAGGAATCAGCAAAGATGGTCAAGTCAGAAGAGGGCAATTCTGAATTTGTTTTGAAGCTGCATTTAAGTAGAAAACATACTATTTGTACTTAGATTATATATTACAGGTCCATAAAAATAGTACAGTTTTCTGAAGTTGCTTTTATTTTCATAACATTTTGTGAAAGATTAAGCAACTGTCTTGTGTTCATATTGTAGCATAGAGCTGCAGAGATGAAGGGGTTGTTCATTTGGGGAGAGGCTCCACCACTGATATGAACCACTTCTATTATAGTTGGAGATAACATATTTCTTTCATTTTGTTGCTTACTGTATAGTTTTTGAATTTCTAAGTCCTAATTGGAGATTTGGGGAAGCAAATTTTTGAATGCAATAATTTAGCTCTTGCATTTTCTTTATGAATTCCCCCTATAAACCCAGAAGAAATGGCATTATAATGACCAGATACCTATTGTTTGAAATTTTATCTGCATGTAAAGTTTTCTTCCTATGTTAAGTTTTTTGGCAGCATAGGGTCTGCTGCAAACTCTCGCTTCTCTAAAGTCCAGTTAGGTCAGGCCAGAGTCAGACTATTTCCATGCCTTTGTCGGTCATTCACTTACAGCCCCATCTTATGAGGAACTCAGTTTAAAAGATCAGTCAGCTGTGACACCACCAGCTTTTCCAGCAGAGAGGGGGAAATAAGGTTTCCTTTAACCGAACGTACCCTGTTGTTTTTTGCCGGGTCTGAGTCTCCGGGAAGAGCAAGAACCAGAATGTAGGAAGTGAAACATGAGTTTAAAAAAAAAAAATCACAGCAGGAAGGGGGCAGATTGGGGTGAAAGGGAGAGACAGGGCTTGCAAAACAGGCTCCTTGTGTTTCAGAACTCTGGTTGTTGGGAAGAGTTAAAGACAGATTCCGTGAAGGATGCACCTGATTCTGCACCAGGTACCGCATCCCTCAGTATCCACCAGGAATTGGTTCCAGGACCCCCCACGGATACCAAAATCCAAGGATGCTCTTCCTCACATACAGTGGCTCGGTATTTGCCTATAACCCACTCGCACCCTCCCTTGAATTTAAATTCTCCAGATTACTTTTAATGCCTAATACGATGTCAGTGCTATGTATACACAATGTGTAAAAGCTATGTAAATAGTTGCCAGCTCACAGCAAATTCAAGTTTTGCTTTTGGAGACTCTCTGGAATTTTTTTTTTTCCTGAATATTTTCTATCTGCAGTCGGTTGATTCCACAGATGCCAAACCCATGGATGCCGAGGACCGACAGCGTGTCCTTAGTGCTGAGTACATGGGCGACACAGAACTGATAGTTAAACAGCTTGGCAGAAAACTAGCCAAGCTCGAGGCAGCAGCTTCCTGGCATTCCATCAGATGGAGGGCGGCTAGAGCAGTTGAGAGAGGAGCGATTCTTCAAAGGGTTCCATTTTAATTACACACTAGTTGGAGAATATGACTTTCAGAACCCCCCCACCCACCCCCGCTACCTGGGTTCACTTCCAAAACCTAATGGAGTTATATTGGCCAAAGGAAAGGTTTCCAAATCACAGTGACAACTTCCCTCCCCAACCTCCACAAGCTTTGTCTTCATACAAGCGCCAGCTCAGCTCGAGGGATTTTCAACTCTGCAGAGAATTAGCTCCCTCTTGCCTCCCTATTTCATTAAGAAATTGGCAAGAGACCAAAAAAAAAAAAAAAAAGAAAAGAAAGAAAAAGAAAAAAGAAAAAGGGATGTGTTCTCCTACAAAAGAATACATGATTTCCACTGCCCCCCAAGAACCTGTGAGGATTTGAAACCAAGGATTTTCAGGACCAACCAAGTGGTCTTGAAAAGTGTTGTTGCCCTAAGTGTCCCAAGTTGCATTTCCTGGTCTGGAGACTGTTCCAAAAACAATCTGATTGTTTTTTCTAACAGAGTCTCTGATTTACAACCACTGGAGCTTGTACATAATGAAGATGCTTTCAGCCAGGCAGGACCCTCTGAGACTCAGTGAGGAAAAACATGAGAGATGTTTAGGGAGGCAATATCTATTAGGCACTGACTGTATGCCGGGTGCTTATCATCTCCAGAGGCACTTACTTAATACACATTTGTTGAATAACGGCTGCAGGGACAAAAGAACACGGGCAGTTGGCAACATTTGCTATTTCAGTAAATCCCTACAACTCAAGAGAGTTGGTCATTTTATTCCCATTGCACAGAGAAGGAAACCGAGGCTTGGGGAGTGTCATGGGTTTGCTCAGATTCTCAGATCTTGAGGAGACAGCAAAGGGAAACTTCACCCCTAAGTCTGGTACCTAACGGGATTTCATGGTGGTCAGACCATGATGGTGAGGGTAGTGCCCTGCAAAGGCTGTTTACAAATGGCTTCATGTTATTGCGAGTGCTTGTGTCCTTGTAACTGAGTCTTAGTTTCCCCCTCTGTGTGACAGGATCTAAGAATATTCTTCTCATGGGCTGCTTGTGAAAATTAAGAGAGAAATCAGTTAGGACCCCTGGAATAGTCCCTGAGACAACGCAAGGCTGGATAAGCCACTATATTACAACTAACAAGAATGGGTATCATTTGGGTAGAAAGAGAGAGGACTCTTCATCCTCGCTGGGAAAACCCTATTTCCACTTGAGTGACTCTGGGCCACCCTGGGTGATGTTGACTCACCTACAGTAAGTTTTTCCTAGAGCTCGCTCTGTGACCTTGTCAAATCGATGCCTCGCGGCTTTATCTCATGTCAGATAATAACTCACGGCTTTATCTGTACATGGATACAGCCGTCCTCAGCCCATCTGCCTTCAAGAGAGCCTGTCACTGAGAAAATAGATACAGAAGTGAATAAAAGTACTTTAAGACTATAAAACACATTCTCGATCATAAATGTCATAAGAAAATAAATGTCGTCACGAGAGACATGCAGGAGAGCTAGCTTTGTACCTTTCACCTCGGGTACCACCCAAATAGCTACCTGCTGCTCCCCGGGCTCCCACCCCAAGCCACTCCAGAAAATGGGCTTTAAAAACCTTTTAAAATGTAAAAATGCAGTCACCTTCCACTGAACACCCTCAGTGGTTTCCCTGACACTGTGGAGCAGATCACACACAGGCTACAGAGCCCAAACGCTGGGTTCAAACCCCACAGCTGCCACGTTTAGTGGGAATTGCCTGGGGCAAGTTATTCTGAACCTCAGGACCAAAACCAAGCTTACCGCTTCTGGAATTCTTCACCTACTCTTCTTTCTCCAAAATATTCTCACTTCCTGTCCAGAGGCTCCCAGACACAACCATATTTCCCCAGATGCCCCAGAAATAACCGATGACATCTGCACAATTTCTGCGGACCCTAGTTCAGAGGTCAGCAAACCCTGGCCAGACCCAGGTCCCACCTGTTTTTCGTAAATAAAGTTTTATTGAAACTCAGCCACTCCCCTTCATTTCCATATCCTCTGGGGCAGCTTTCTTACTAAAACTGCACAGTTGAGTGACTGCCACAGAAACCATAGGATCCTCAAAGCCTAAAATATTTACTCTCTAGATGGCCCTTTACTGGAAAAGCTTGCCAATCCCTGCCCTAGTGCAGTGTCTCTAAAACTAATTTCAGGTGTTGAAAATCTAATGGCATGATCGTTTCTGTTGAAACATATAAATGTCACTGTACCCAACAGAAATTCATTAAATATAGATGTTGTGCTAAATTGAATATCATTTATAGTGCAAATTTTTTAAAGCTGCAGTTTGGGATGGAAAAATGTTAAATTGGGAAAGAAAAATACGCTGTTCATCAACTTTTTTTTTTTTTTTTTTTGGATAATGGATTGGGCAAAACATTTTAAATCAGATGCATCAAACGCCTAGTATGCCAGGCCCCCCGATAAATTTTACAGGTGTTAATGCATTTAACTGTCACGACAGCTCTGAAGTTAAAAATGTTATTATTTCTACAGGCAGTCATAAATTCTGGAAATGAAGGGAGATGTATATAATGTCACCAAGGAAATCTTCCATCTATAAGTAAAAATAAAGAATCTCTGTCTTCAGACTTTATGGACAAAGCTGGATTTTGTGGATTAAATACTGAGGTTGAAATTGAGAGAGCAGTTGCCCAAAGTTGCCCAGGAGGTGAAGTGATGGAGAGAGGGGTCAGGTTGGCTGTCAAAATCAAGTTCTTGTAGGTTTAACCCTGCGGCTCCACTGAATCAGCCAGCATTCTTTAGGACCAGAGTGTCAGGGTGCCCACTGGATACCCACCCTGGGATTTGAATCCATTTTGCCTGGACTGGAGTTCTCTCTCTTTTTTTTTTTTTTTTTTTTGTATCATTTCACATATCTTGGGCTCCCCAACCATGTTGGTTCTGCTCTTCCTGGTCTAAGATCATCCCCTTTGATGGATAAGACAAAAGCAGATGAAGAGTTGAGTCTTCTTGACTTCTCACTGTCATCTTTTAACGCTACACATCAGCCTCCAGCAGTGTACATATATCTTGCTTTGTTCTGATTCTTACCAGACCTCGAAAGGCCTGTGTGTGTGTCTATGTGTGCATGCCTGTGCATCCATGAGCACCTTAATGGAGCCGGGTTTCTGGAGCTAGCCTGTCTCTGCTCACATCCTGGTTCCCACTTACTGGCGGTGCCGCCTGGGCTGGTTGCTGTCCCCCTCTGTGCTTCATGCGCCTCCTCCGCAAGGCAGGGTTGTAATAATACCTGAGTCACATGACTGCGATAAGGGGTCAAAGACACAATGTCGAAGGCCATGATTTTACCAAGGAGCCTGCCACACCCCAGGCACGTGTTGGTGCCAACCGCAGTGGTGGCTGTTATTCAGCGTTGACTCCAGGTTTCTATCTTCCCAAAGATCAAGTTTCTTTGTTTTATTTACCCTCGAGTGCATGTATGTACCTTTACAATAAGTTGAATATTCCTCTCCCCACTCCACGACAAAGACATGTGTCCCCCCAGAAGCTGTGAATGTGACCTTATTTGGAAAAAGGGTCTCAGCAGATGTAATTAAATCAAGGATCTCAAGATGAGATCCTCCTGAATGAGGGTGAGCCCTAAATCCAACAAGTGTCCGCGGAAAAGAAGGCGAAATGACACAGAAGAGAAGGTGGTGTAAAGATAGAGGCAGAAATGGGAGCAATGTGTCCACGAATCAAGGGACACCAGAGATTGCCAGCAACCACCTGGCAGCTGGAAGAGGCAGGGAATGATTCCGCCCTAGAGCCTTGAGAGGGAGCCTGGCCCTGCCAACACCCTGACTTTGGACTTCTGGCCTCCAGATCTGTGGGGAACACATTTCTGTTGTTTTAAGACACCCAGGGGTAGTTTGTTACAGCAGCCCCAGGAAACTAACACAGCCTCCCTCCATCTTCCTTCGTCACCTTCCATTCGAGCACCCGACCCCCGTTTCTCCAGGTGTGGCTGTGTGTCCTCCAAGGAGCTTTGCATCTGGGCTCTGCTGTGTTTCTGGTCCAATTACTTTGCCTTCCTGAGCCTCCATTTCCTAATGTAAAGCATGACTAGCAATGCCCGCTCATACAGTCGTGGTAATAACAACACTCAGCAGTGCTGTCAATAGCCACTGCCTGTTGAGCCCAAGCGGGGGCCAGGCGCTCTCCCCCGCGCATCATTCCATGTACTCCTCACAGTAACCCTGCAGGTGGGCGCTTCCCCGGTCCCCATGCTAGAGATGAAGAGGCCAAAGCAGACAGAATTTCAAGTAACTTGTCCCAAGTCGTGTAGATGGATGATCGTGTGTTCATGGTTTGGGCAAATCTTTCCTGAGAACACACTGTGCTGTACGCACAGGGGACGAGAGGCGAGGAAGTCAATGTCCCTCCCTTAGCAGAGCTTGTGTTCTGATTGGAGAGACATAAATTTTGGAACGTTCTGAGCATTCTGCCAGCCTGTGCTAATCGTTTCATAAATATGTCTGCCCACTGCTCTCTGACTCGGATTTGGAAAATAAAGGAGAGAAATTGAGTAGCTTCAAGTTCATGGTCACTTTCTCCCAAGGCCGTGTCACTTGTGCTTAACCAACGGTTCCATCTCCTGGGCCTGTAGTTCCTCCCCGCTACTTCCGTAGCTGTCTGGGAAACCCCGTTGTCAGCATCGGAGCTGGTGCTGTTCTCAGATGCCCTGGTGAGAGGGGAGTCAATCTCCAAGAAGCTCAGAGGCCCTGGGGAAGCCTCCCACGCGCCCTCACCCCACGATGGGGCCAGCTGCCCAGGCAAAGGACAGTGCCCTCACCCAGCTGCCCCATTCGCTCGCCACGTCCACTGGAGCTTGTGAATTTCCAAGGGTGAGCAGCTTCCTTTTCTCCTCATTTCATCTGTATTCACATTGTCTCTGGGGGTTTTGCAACCTCAAGTTTATTCCTTTCCCTTCCTTTTATTAATTTTTCAAGTGATTTGTAATTGCCTAAGTGAAATGTTTTTGTGTAGAAAACAGCACAGAGATATATTTAAAAAAAAAAAACACACATAATTCCAACCTGCTTCCCCCTTTAATCCAAACCGCTGATGTAACCAAGACCCCTGGTCTCCCTTGATCTCTAGTTGTTACCGAGTCCAGACTGGTTCTGCTCACTGCACGACAGGCCAGTAAATTGGGAGATAAGGTGTTGGGGCAGGAATAATGACTTTACTCAGAAAGCCAGCAGACCGAGGAGATGGCAGACTAATGTCCTGGAGAACCATCTTCCCGAAGTCGGAATTCAGGCTCCTTTTATACTAAAAACAGGAAGGGGTGTGGTTGGCTGTTGCAGACTTCCTGGTGTCAGAGTCCTTCATTCTTTCAGCTGTCCACGTGGGTCAGGTCATGGTGCCCCTGTAAACCTCCAACAAAACAAATGTTATTTTCTATTCTACAACTTTTTATCTCTATATGGATGGAAAAGTGTTATGGCCTTAAAGGTCAGAGCCTTGAGAATGGGCTGTCCTGTGTTATTTCAGGCTGTAGGCAACATTCTTTTACAGAAGGTGCAGAACCAGCATGACTGAGCCCACGAAACGGAGCACAAGGTTAGAGCCAAAGGAACAGCTCATACGGAGGCAGCTTTGTTCTTTTCTATTACACAGTGACTGCCCCACTGATCTCCCTGCAGCCACTCAATGTCACCCCCGTCTCCCTTTGGTTGGCACCCCTTCTCTGGACTGACCTTTCTGACATGTGATTCCAAACAAGTCACCAGCACTCCAACCCTTACTTAAGTCAAAATGAGAACTTCTTAGTGGGGCTTCCAGGGTCCTGTGAGCTGGCGGTGAGACCACATTCCTCCTTCCCTCCACTGGCGTCTCATCCCAGGGTGTGCCACATCCCCAGCCATGACCTTGAACCTGGCTGGACCCATTTTTCAACCTTAGCACCGTGCAGTTTTACATTTGTTTGTGTGATTCTTTACCTGTCTCCTCCAGAAAACAGAAAGGTATCTTTCTGCTCACTATATTATTCCTGGTACCCAGCACGATGCCCAGCTCATAGGAGATACTGAATATATTTTTGTTTGCTTTCTTTTTATCTTTTGCAAAGAATTCCCCGGCCTCTCTCTATTGCCTTTCTCTGCAGCAAAACTATTGTTCTCCTTGGGTTACAAATATGATCCAGAAAAATTAATTGTCTTCCTTGACCTAATCTGAGAGTCATTCATTCCTCACCTGGTCCCCTGGGGACCTCCAAAGTGACCAGCTGTGCCAGGACCTTCTTAGAAATATTCAATAACACCTTTATGTGTATTAACAAAGAACCCTCATCCCTTAATAGCACCTTTATGTGTATAAATAAAGGACCCCCATCCCTAACATGACATTCGTTCCATATCGAGAGACCCAGTGTCTCCTTTGGTTGATATTTTAGCAAAAAAGGAGCAGCTCTCTGCTTTACTCTTATTTCCCTACAATCTTTCCACTGATGAGCTTTTAAAAAAATATAAACCAGACGATGGCAGAACCCTTTCAATGGCTTCCACTGACCCTGAATTCAATCTAGTCCTGCCTCCCCAGCACCTTCACTTGGTACCCCTCTTCCTCTAAACCTTGATCCTGAGCATCCTTCCATTGGCCACACATTCCGTGCTTGGTTGGACTCGTGCCCTTGCCCTAAGCCACGGGCGTCACCCTTGGATACACCTTAGAGTCTCCTGGCAGCTGCGTCTTTTAAATATCTTCTCAATAGTCAAGTCTCAGCTGAAATTTTCTCTCTGCGGAGAGCCCACCTGCGATCATCCTGGTGACACTTGGCCCCCCCACACGCTCAGCTCCACTGCATCCCATCCTCCAGCTGGGCACAAGTGACTTCTGGATTTCTGTACATGGTCATTGTTCCTCTCCCTCCCTGGAGTATAAACTCCAGGTGGGCAGAGAGCTACCGTGGTGGTTTCTCACTCACACCCAGTGTGTCCCACGGCCCTAGCATGGTCTAGTTGCTCAGTGATTATCTACTGGAAAAATGATGTGCAAATGCACAAGTGAATTGATAAATAGGTGAGTTAATATTTTAAAATAAAACAGGGCATGAATCCCACTTCTTTGTTTTAAACTGCACTATTGTGGCCTCAGACCCCTTACACCTATCCCATAACCGGTACAGCCATCATTTTCTGTTTATATGTATATCTGAGCATTTTCTCAAGCAGTTGGACTTGGGGAAGTTGGCTGAAGGTCAGTGTTAATTTAATATGCTAGCTAACATCCAGTCTTTCAACCTTCTGCTTTATAAAGAGGCACTGTATGTACATTTTTACAAATAGTCTGAGGCATTGATCCGTAGAACTTCTAAAGTTTACTTCCATTAGAAAGAGTTTCAGATAAAGAGCAAATTAATTAAGTCTCCCCCCTCTTAAAGTTCACCTTAATTAGCCACTGTTTCTTTCTCCCTGGCTTAGTCATTGGCTGGGTTTCAACCTGGACACAGAAGAATTAAAGGGGGAGCCACGCCTGGTGCAGCCCTCGGTTCTCTGCCTGGACTTGCAGAGTGTGTAGGAAAAATAAGCTACTGAAAGAAGGCTGAATCCAGCGGAGTGAAAAGCTGTGGCTCGTTGCATAAGTGAATCCCAATTTTCCTTGCTGAAATAAACAGTTGCACCGGAAGTGCTATTTGATTTGCTTTTTGCCCCAGATATGTTTTCTTTGTGAGTTTCACTGAACTTTGAGGCTTCTGATTTGAGACCACGTGTGCTCGTGGCTAGTCTGGCTGTGGAGGCTCCAGCAAGCAGGTTTGTTTCAGGGGTGCATCGATAGCTTTCCTCTTCCAGATCATAGCCTTGGACTCAACAAACTAGGAGCGTCTTCCAGCAGAGGCGTTCTCGATGTCCTGAGATGCCCTTTGCCCTGTGTCTCGTCTAGCCTTCAGAGTATCTTATAGCACCATCTTTGATACTCAGGGAACAGGTGCAGCGACTGTGAAGCGATGTAACATGTCGCACAGATGATTTTAAAAGGAGTCGTGAAATGGATGTGTCCGACAAAACTATAAAGTTTAATTTGTTCCTTCCGAGAATAAGTGATGTTGTGCCAGGGGCTGTCAGCAGTAAATCATCGGCTGATTTAGATCACACCCCTGCAATGGAGGCTCAGGAGCCTCCTTTCTGGCAGGTGCAGGTCAGGGCTGATGAATCCATCCTGTCCAGGACTAGGGCAGGTTTGGGGCTGCCATATGTTTGCAGCTTTGCATCCTCGGGGAGTAAAAAGGATGGGAGTGATTAACCCTCTAGTAATTGCTTGTGTGCTAGGTAAGAGGGATCACATTCCTCTTCCTCCAGGGAGCCCTCCCTGATTAGCATGATTGGAGCCCAGTTTGCTCCTTCCTGTTTAGCACTCCACACGATGGTGCTGTCCGTTAGAGCTGTGCTGTTGTAGGGCACCCCTGTCCCGGGCGGAACCTGGGAACAGGTGTACTCAGGTGGGTCCTCACCTCATTAACATCATTTTTCTCGATGGTCAGAGCGCCCCAAAGGCAGGGGCCAGATCTGTCCTGCTCACCCCCATGGCCTAAGTGCCTACACAGTGTGATTTCTGGTGCATGATAAGTGCTCCACACTTACTTGGAGAATGAATGAAAGAATGAATGAATGATACGGCATGTTCCACAGGTGGGTCCTTTGCCCGGAAAATATATGAATTTTTGGAAGGGAGGGAGGCAGGAAGTAAAGATGGGAGGATCAGAGGGTCGGGGGTGGGGGGGGTCAGAGAAAAAGGGAGGGAGGGAGGACCTCAGTGAAGGGGTAGGTAACCCCTGGCTCCGTCTCTTTCCTGCTGTGATACAATGTATTTTTATTTCTGAGCCTTATCTTCCCCTTTGGCTAAATCGGGTGCCAAACCTTCCCTAGAGGGTGAGAGTGAGGATTTAAGAGCTGGCTTATTTCCAGCGGCTGCCGTGTTGTTCAGTGAACACTGCCTTCTCCACGTGCACTCCCCTTTTTTTCAGTGTAACATCCTGGTGTTGCTAATCCACCCAGAGAGGAGGATCAGGTAGGTGATACCCATTCGTTTTGAGTCCTCCCGTGGGTGCTTTTTCCCCAGTCCCTATCTCACAGCGGGGCCTTTATAACACCCCCTGAATGTCCTCTAGGCACCCCCAATCCCTCATTTTTCACCCTTCCTCTTGCAACATTTCTGTTCCCTCAGATGGCAGTTGCTGGCGAGCTGTAAGAGGTGGAAAGTGGCCTGAAACTCAGGTGGGAGTGACTGATGACCACTTCCGGTGGTCCTTGGGTCAATGGCATCCTGAGAAGATGCTTTAGCAACTCAGAGAAGTTATCATTTTTCCCATTTAGCAGAAGAAGAAAGGGAGGCTCTGAGAAATGAAAGTCACACTGCGAATGGTGCACTTGGGGACCCTGGAGCAGGTGTGTGTGTATGTGTGTGTCAGGAAGGAGGCAGCCCGGGTTGGCAGGAAGGTTTGAGCGGTGTCCTGCAGACTGCAGTGTGTGGGCAGCTGCCTTCTCCATTTACGGTGAACCTGGCTCTGTGGAGAGATGTATCTAGAACGTTGCACAGGCTCAAAGATCTTTGGAAACGGAGTGCGGTGAGCTTGTCGGTACGATCTTCACTGTTTCGGTCATTTGCTAAGTCAGGTCCCCAGCAACTTCAAAGTGGTCTCCATCATCACATCGGGAGTGGAAAAAGCTCAAGATGGGGTGAGTCACGTTCTGACACACGCCCACGCCCTGAGGTTGAGTTGGACTCTGTTTTCACCAAAATAAAGCTCATGCTTTGCATACGAGGTTATGCATGTTGGTGAGAATGACAGCTGATTCTCAGTCGTGAGCATGAACGAGTCCGCCTTGCGAGGACCGACGGCTTACACGAGATTTTCAGAGGAGCAGGTGCTGCTCCTGGGGCCCCTGTCCCCACCTCCACAAGAATGACAGGGACCTCCCAGGAGCAAGCAGGCAGGGAGCATGGGTCCTACTGGAAAGTGTCAGTGACAGCCCCTATCTTGGTCATTTAAGTTTCCCCTAATTAATGATCAGCAATGTGGCAGAGAAGCAAAAACTTGGGTTTTGGAATACAGCAGCTCTGGATTTTAATTCTGCCCTTGCTAGCTGTGACCTCTCTGACCCTCAGTTTCTTAATTTATATGCATAAAATACCACCCACCTAGGGTTATTAGAGCAACATGGTTAAAACACACTTTCTGCAGTTAGAGCAGGTTGTGAAACCCAGATTCACCGCTCAGTATTATGAACTGGGGAAAGCTACTTAACCAAGCCCAGACTCAGTTTCCCCACCTGTGAAACGGGTGGATTCAATGACCACCTGCATTCAAGTGTATACTAAGTGTGTGGCGCTGATTAATGGCTCACTGATGTGAGGGAAGCAATCTTTTATAATTAATTTTCATGATTAAGATGTTTATAATCCCGAGACGTTGGCTTCTGTTAAGTAGCTGTAAAGCGTAAGTATGTTTAGAATTAAAATGGCAGCCCCCCCACCCACCCACCTACCCAGCTGCACACTGCCCTGACTGGCTTTATTTTCCCTCAGACGCTTCTCACCGCCTGGCATGTTACTTGGTTATTTATGTGTTCTTGCCTGGTTCCTCTGAAGAGTGTGAGCCCCCTGAGGGCAGGGGCTTCGTTGGATGCATGCCTATGTCCCTGATCTGAGAACAGTGCCCGGCACATAGTAGCGGCTTAGTAAATGCTTGTCAAATGACTTAGTAAATGAAATGAATAACTAAATGGACACAGAGGGTCTAGCCCAGCGTGGAGCACAGAGCAACCTCTCCTACCTGTACCAGTGACCCGTGTCCCTGTCCTGCAGGGGGAAGAAGTCAAGAAGCAAGTGCTTTCACTTCTCCCTTGCCATTCATTGCAAAAGTTAGTTCCCACTAAATTTCACAGCCTGCGTCTTTTAGCCATTTCATTCAGCCTTAGGAAGAGCCACAGGGGCCCATGCAAAGAAAAGTGACCAGGACCAAAGGGGCATTGGCAGACTGGTGGTCACCATAGGGAGGTTCCCCTCAATGTACTCCACCCCCTCCCCAGGAAGGCTGAATGCCTTGCAAGTATTTGGCCCTAATATTTTACATTTCCTCAATCCAAAGGACACACCATAAGATGCACCATAGATTTCAAAGCAGCACTTGGGAGCAAACATGAGGAAGGGGCTCCAGCACATGAAATAGTCATTTTGCCAGTTTTAGAAACATTACAATGCTCAGTGCCCTCACCTCAGAATCAAAGAAGTCGTAACTGTTCATCAAAGGTTGCTATCTTCCATCTGCAAAGGTCTCCTTGGCCATTAATCCACACGTCACTGAATTATCACTGAAGTGCTGAGAATGTAGGTGCTGTTATGCTAAATGGCCCTGTGAACAAGCAGGCTCAGAGAGGGACGGTCCCAGACTAGGCGAGGGAGGTCTGAGGCTTGTGCCCTTGAGTGTCTGCCTGACTCCAAGCCTGGAACTTTGGCATCCATGGCTGGAACCCTGAGCTGAAATCTTGATGATCAGGTCTTCCCCACTGGGAAGCTGAATGAGACAGGGAAAGACTCCAAGGCTGGGGCTTGGGGGTCTGCAGAAGCAGGACCAACACTGGGGGTCCTCACCCAAAGCACTAGGAGATGCTAAAAGCAAAGGAACATGAAAAATGGAAAATCAAGAAAGCCTGACATGTGGCCCCAAAAAAGGAAGATACAGACAGGACTGTGGTTCCTGGGATTCAGAGTAAATAAGAGCAAGATGAAAACAACAGAGGGTGTTGGGCGGGGGAAAGGGCAGAGTTCTGATCCAAGACCCTGGACAGCCACGGAAATGTGGGATCAATTTCTACAGGTCCGTTTCACTATTTTTATGGTGGGAGGTGATGCCTGGGCCCCTCCCCTCATAGAAGCGGGTGTGATGGGGCTTTTCTGTGCTGAGCGCCCAGGTTTCCTGTCTTGACCCCCTACTCCCTTTCCACTCTGCCTTTCTCATCAGACAACCTCAGAAAAATACTGCTGCTTCTGCTTTCTATTCTGCGACTCTTTGCTTCCCCTTCCTGCTGGTCAGGGGAAAATCATCATTGTAGTTGAAAGAAAATGTTACCATCCTCTCTCTCTCTCTCTCTTTCTCTCTCCTGTCTCTCTCTCATTTAAGCATTCATTTATCGAGCTCTTGTCTTGTGCCCCTGTGCCAGGCACCAGGCTCACCACTTCCCAAGGATGATTATATTCAGTCTTCCTAACACACTTGAAAAGGACATTATCATTCCCTGTTACAGATGAAGACACAGAGGCTCAGAAGTCCTGTCTTTGCCAGGTCATTTAGCTCTGGGAGTATCTCTCTCAGACTCTAGGCCTCTGGGTTGTATTTGCTTGTTTTTATTTAGGTAGCTTTGATGGATGGCATTATGTAAGTTTCCTGTGCATAACATTATATTTCTATTTCTGAATACCAGACAATGTGCTCACTGACAAAAGATTCGTTTCTATCTGTCACCGTATAGTTGACCACCCCTTTACCTGTTTTACCACTGCTCCTTGTCCCATTCCTTCTACTCTGGTAACCACTACTCTGTTCTTGGTATCTGTGTGTTTGTTCTTCTTTGGTTTGTTTTGTCCATTTATTTTATTTATTGTATTTCACATATAAGTGAAATCATCCGGTCTTTATCTTTCTCTGTCTGATTTGTTTCACTTAGCGTAATATCCTCAAAATCCATCCATGTTGTCAGAAATGATGAGATAATCTTTTATGGCTGTGTAGTATTCCATTGTGTGTGTGTGTGTGTGTCATAAGTATATGTGTGTGTGTATATATATAAATATGTATCACATTATATCACATCTTCTTTATCCATTCATCCATTGATGGGCACTCAGATTGTTTCCCTCTCTTCGCACTTGTAAGTAATGCCTGTGTTTTGAAATGCATCCAACTCCTGCCTGTATCCTCTCCACCCCATCTCATCCCACACAGGGCTGGTGGTGTCATAAGACTTGCATCCTCAGGACTCTTTTGGGTCCCAAACACAAACATAAAACAGACCCTTGCCCTGGTGCAGAACAAGTAAGCTTTCAAAGGTCTTATGTGTAGCCCAGACAATCTGACTCACCAAATACCCTTATCACAGATGCAGCAGGAGATAAGGGAAGGTCTGTTTTCTTCCCAGGGAGACAGGCACGAAGATGGGCCCTGTGATTAGATGTGAAGGTCGTAGCTCATTGGGTTACAGAATAATTGCCCTGTGCTTCTGACCTTGATAACTGAGATGTGTCCTTTAGAGATTGTCATGTGTGTCCCAAACAGGCTCGAGACTGTAAGATCTAGAAGGAAGGGGTTTCTGTCTCTGCAAGTCTTGTGGAAATTCCAACAAAATAGCACAGGATCATTTTGGAATTGGAGTGGGCAACAGCCGAGAAGCCAACAAGATGTAGGTGTGGTGAATATCTACATACAGCCGGCCCTCGTGAAAGGCATATATAAAGGCTGGTGAAGTCAAACCAGACACTAGAAAAGATAGTCATTAATATGTTTATTCCACAGCCATTTTCTTATCTAATGTTCGCAATGGCTCTTGAATGTGGGTACAATTTGCTCTGCCTTGCAAATGTGTGGCTTTGTGGTTGCATCTGAAAAAGGTCTGGAAGGGTGTGTATGAAACTATTAATAGTGGTTATAATGCTGGGGATGGTTGGATGGATGGTGATGGAACATCAGCTTTGGCTTTACCTATTTCTTTGACTTTGTGCAGAAAAACAAGCATTCCTTTTGTAATGATAATAATGATGATGATGATGATGATAATGGAGGAGAACGAGGAGGAGGGGGGCAGTGGAAGGCAGTGGAAGGCAGTGGGAAGACATGGAGGTGAAAAAGCAAGATTCAGACAGGTTTTCTCAGCTATTCAAGGTCATCAGCCCAGCGGGGAAGGGTGACTTTTATCAGCAACTCTGACTCATGAGTTTTCTCTTCCCTCCTGGCCATCCCGCCTTCTCCCGTGGGGGCGCTGAGTGCTAAGTGGCAGCTCAGGACACTGCTGAGATCCAGGGGTCTGTGTGGACGGCAGGGGTGTGTGTCTGTCTCCTTCACGCCCATGGAAACATGGGCCACATTCAGCATGCCCCACACATGCCCGAGTGACCTCAAGCCCAGCCAGGGTAAGTGGGCTGAAGGATATGGGGAAAAATCTTCCAAGCTGTGAAATGGTCTCTCGAGTGAAACGGCAGAAGTTTCTGGACTGGGAATCGACTGCAAAGGGAGGGTCACTTTGCCCAATCTGGGCTTGGCAGCCCGCCTCTCACCGCCAGCACCCTGCCCCACCCAGAAGGCACAAAAACCTAAATATGTTAGAGAACATTAAAAAGCCAACAAACAAACGAACAAAACACCTCCAAGCAGATTTGGCAAAACCACCCTCTAAGCCCTGGACATTCCAAACAGTTCTGGAAAACTCACGTTACCCACAAAAGCATCGCAGAAAAGGCTGCTTGACCCATGCTTTCCATTTCAAAAAAGAAGTAAAAAGGGACCAATGCCTGTGTGCCATTCTTGGGTCCAAAAGGTGCAACTCAAGCTAGTTTGGAGGAAAGAAAATACAGAGGCAAGAAAGAGAAAATGAAGGCAAGGGTTGCTCTTTAAACGGGCATGTTCTTCCCTCCTCTTGTGCATCAGGGGGCTAAGAGCCAAGAGAGAGGGCTGCGAGGGAACAAGAGACAGCCGGGCAAGGTGCAGGCACCACGGGAGAGATCCAGATTAAGGAGCCCACGAGATATCACTTGGGGAGTGGCCCGTGCCGAGGGGCTGGGGGTTTGGATTTGCATTTTGCAGCAAAAATAAAATAAAAAGCAGCAGCCCCGGCAGCAGCAGCCTGGGTCTTGGCTGGCGCTCCCGGGAGCAGCGGAGCCAAAGCAGTTAGCTGAAGCAGCACAGCCCTCCGCCCAGCACCTGCCAGCCAGCAGACCCTGCCAAAGCAACTTGGTACCAACTTCAATCATATCGCAATTCAGTATTTAAATAATGCGACAAGACTCCTTTGGAACCCAACCAGGGACTGCTCAGGGCAGTAATTTTCCTTTTAGCAGCAGGAGCTGAGAATCTACAATTTCCCAAAGATAATACCGCTCCACCCTTCTCTGGAAAAGCCCGAAAATGGCAGCAGAGGGAGAGAAATTCCCCCTGGGCGAGCAGACAATGAAAGGGATCTCAGATCCTGCCCAGAGAAAGGGAAGTGCCTTCGCCTCAGCTCGCTCAGTGGTGAAATGGACCACCTCTCTGGGGCTGCAGTTGCCCCATCCAAGCTCCAAATGTGAGGGCAATGAATTAGGAAGGACGGTCACCCTGGGCCTGGAGAGATGGCTTGGTTCTTGACCACGTTTATTAGATCCTTTCCCAGTTGACTTCTAGTTAGCTTCCTTTTGTCCAAAACTGCCATAGTCAAAGGCATCACAGGGACCCTCTTTTTGGCTTACTTATTTACTGTTAAGCTTTCTCTTTTTTTAATGATTCTTTTCTTTTTTAAAATTTTTTCCTGATTTTTAATTTTATTTTTTGAGGGGGTGGTAATTAGGTTTTTATTTATTTATTCATCTAGTGGAGGTCCTGGGGATTGAACCATGCTAAGCAAGCACTCTACCACTGAGCTATACCCTCCCTCACCCTTCGCTTATTGATGACTTCTCCCTTGATCAGCATTGGAGTACCTTATTTTCCCCCACAAATGCAGAATGAGGAGGTGGGGGGGGCGGCTTTTGTGCTCCCATTCATGTACCCTGTCAGGGATGGACCTCGTGCAAAAAAGGTGGCTGAACCTTGTGCACAGAAAACTAAGATTGCAGGTTGCCCAGTTCCATTACAGGAAGAAGATGGGGGAAGTCCCAGCTTTTATTAATTTCTGATTCTGGGAGTTCATTCCTCTTTTGATATTTATCCATCTATTCTGCTAACTGACCGTTGCTGGCCATGTGATGGATAATGCCCTTTAAGCCACCGTGTAAGTTACAGTAATGTCACCAGGCTATTAACCTCTGGATATTTGCATTATTAGTCAATTTCCTAAGTCCCCAGAGTTCAAGCAGACAGTGAGACTTTTCATTTCCATTTTGCAGGAGCCGGGAGTCACATTGTGTGAATATCTTACAACGCGGAGATAAAGCTCATTTTTCTCAGTTTGCTCTTACACTTTTGTTTGAGGGGGGAAATCCCCGACATCACGTGCCTGGCTGGGACAGGGGGGTGCTAACAGCCACCTTGTAATTCATGGTCCAAGTTTAGTGCAGGGAGCATATCTTTAAGCAAACCCAGCATCCACTCCTTCCACAGAGGGGGACTCAGATATTGTTTCCTGCCCATAGGGTCTGTATTAAAGTGGAAGCATTTTAGCTTTGGACAAGTGTTATGAGCCTCCCTTAAAAATGAAATATATGTCCAGGTAAAATATCCACGCTCTGTAATGCGAGGCAGTGCACCAAAATCTAGGGCAAAACCGTTCACACATGAAAACCAACTTGAATACGAAAAACCTAAGTCCTCGCCAAGGCTGCTCACAATTAAGCAGAAAGGAAGTGGAGAGTGAGGAAAACCGGACTTGTGGGAGAGAGAGATAGAAATAGAGAAACTGGGCGAGCAGGAGCGAGAACTGCAGACCTGACAAAATGGTAACCTTAAGTGAATCTTCTACAAATAGCCAATGAAGTCGATTATATAAGGAGGCACTGGTGAGCAGCTGGCCAGGACTCCAGGCACCAGCCAATTGAGGCCATTGGCTGGATTCGCCTGGCGACACGCTACCTCCACAGCCTGTTTCATCTTGTGCCTGCCGCCTTGGTTTCCCCATTTGTCAGGGTTTATTGAACTTCCCCTCTGCAGCCAGAGCTCAGATCACACATCAGCTTCGTGCTCTAAAGCCTTCCTGCCCTGCCCCCTGCCCCCTTCCAACCCCACCTCTGCCCCCTGCCCCCAGGGCCAGCTGTAGCCCATCTCCTGCGTACCACCCAGCTAGCACTAATTTTTATGCTGCTGTTCATAGTACATTATTTGCGTAAATGACTCATCACCAAGGAGACCCCCAGCTCCTGGAAGGTGGGAGTCCTGTCATCTCTCCTCTCCCACATTCCCACCGCTGGGCTTCAGAGAGCAGCTTGGACCACAGAAAGAACACAGGTTCCAGAGTCAGGAGAAACTGGCTTTGTATCTGTGTCCACCCCCTCTAGCCCTTTGACTGTCGGCAAGTTGATGTCCGTGGTCTCTTAAAACTCAGCATTATTCTGAGGATTGAGTGGTGGGCTTACAGAAGACAGGCATCTACAGCACAGGCCCAGGCAGTTTTCAGCAGGGCTTCAATATTTTAAGATGCCACCATTTTGCATGGGAGGAAAATCCTATTCAGAATAAATCATACCAATAAGCCAGATTTTTATTGAACTCTATATACTTTCCAGACTCTGTGCTAAGCATCTTACCACCTCATCTCATTGCTTCGTCTCTAGGACTGTATGGGGCAAATACCCTCTCACCCCCATTTTCCTGAAAGGTAAACTGAGGCTCAGAGAGGTTGTTTAGCCAGCCTGCAGCCACCCAGGCCCTTATGTGATAGAGGTGAGACTTGAGTTTAGCTCTGCCTCCCAGAGACCCAACTCCAACCATCCAAGGCCTTCTTGAAACCCAAGGGCTTTTTAAAGTAACAGCTTATATTTTTAAAAGGCTGGGTCCTCGTTTAACTAGGTCCTTGGTGACCAAAACCCCTGAACCATAGCCCTGCTGATCCTACCATTCCAGGTGTCTTAAATGATCAATATGGACCTGTGTCGGGTCAATTCAGCTGCAGTGATCAGCATTGATTGTCTGGACAGCCCCATTGATTGGGTCAGGAGGGCCCTGGGTCTTCAGGGACACCACAGACATGACATGGTTTGACCCTCCCCAAGCACTGTCAGATGTTACCACCAGCATCCTTAAAATGAGGGAAACTGAGGCACAGGCAGGCAGTCTCGAGGCAGATGGCTGGATTTAGGGGACAGGGAGGTGGCTCTGCTTTTGCAAAATCCAATCCAGTATTCACCTTAGTAGAGGGTGAGTGAGTCAAAGGGTGGGGCATGGAGGAACCGCAACCTGGGGCTTGTCAGAGTTCTAGGGGAGGCTCTCTATGAAGTTCGGCAGCTTTGTTAGCCACGATCTGGTAGGCAGTGTGGAGTGGTGGTCAGAGCACAGCCCTGGACTCCAATAGCCTGGATTTGGTTCTTAGCTGTATTCTTCCTTAGCTGTGTGACCTTGGGACAAGGTTGTAACGCACTGAGCCTGTTTCCCCAGGTGAAAATTATGGGTGAAACAATGATGCTAACCTCCTGAAGTTTGCCAGGAGGTGCGGTTGGTACTCTGGTCTGTGAATGCATTTTCCATCTATCAAAGGAGCCAGGCAAAATCAAGAAGTGTCGACCTTATGACCAGTTCAGGGACCTCTAGAGGCCAATTCCATTGTATCTCGGCTGGGGGCTTCGTCTGTGATAGCACAGCCCTTGGCCCCTACTAGCAAGGGCTGCCTTGCCTGCGGGACAGCGAGGCTGGTGGGAGCAGGATCATGGGGCTGACACATCGGCTCACAAGAGGACCAAAGGATATCTGCTTGCACCAGTCTGGCTAAGCTCAGGTCGCCCTGTTCTAATGACATGGGGAAACTGAGGCAGCTCAGATCTACGCCTTCATATTATATTTCTGTACATGTAAGCTATGTAGGGCCCCAAATGACAGTCATCTGTTGGCCACGGTGCCGAGTCACGTGTTCACGTGAGGTTTCACCTCCATATGCGTCCGTCCTGGGCCATGTGTCATGCAAACTCCAGGTCCAGGGATGCAAAACTGAGATGTGGGTCCCAGCCACATGAAGGTCAGAGCCCCCCTCCCCGATTTGTCATTTGAGCCCAAAAAGCTCTTTTTAGACGCTCTGTGTGGGGTCTACCTGAAGACTTCATTCCAGAAGAGGTTTCCACGTTTGCTGGACAGCATTGTTATTACTCTTTTTCAAGGTGAAGGGGAGTCATGGACACTACCATTTTTATTGCCTTTGCTGGTTGACTTGGGGGGTGTGACAGGGCGAGAGGGTGTGTGTGCCTCCACTTCCCGTTTCCAGCAGGCGCGGGAACTGCGCGCATCCTCCGACCCCGGGGAAAGGTGCTGACGTGTTATTTCCCGCCGGGCCCGAAAGCAGAAGCCCAGCTGGCGTCCTCACCCTCGGGGACCTGGGCCGTGTCTCCCGTTTAACCTCAGGACAACTGTGTCCACTTCCAAGACCCCAAAGCACTCAGCTCCAAACCGAGGCAATTCGCAAGGCCTCGCCCTTCCTTCTGGCGATGGGCAGGCCTCGTGGTCAGCTCGTCGGGGGTCGGAGTGACTCGAGCCTGAGCCGCAGAGTCGCCCACAGTCGCCAGATCCACCCCAGACCTGAGGTTTACGACGCCTGGGAGGATTTCATCCCGGTGTGGGCTGGGGACGTCCGCTGTCTCTCCTCCACTGTCAGGTGGAAAAAGAGGGTCAGACTTTTTAGAGTCTGTTTTACAGACAGGCACCTTGGATGGCAGGAATGGGAGGTGACTGATGTGGAGGAGTTGGGGGTGATAATGTCGACAAGGACAGCGGGCTGTGTCAACGGGGCTGGTACGTTCCAGGCACAGTCCTAAGAGCCATTTCATAGAATAGCACATTTCACCTTTGTAACAACCCTCTGAGGTTACTACCTTTGTCATCTCGGTTTCACGGAGGAGGAAGCTAGCTACAGAAAGGTTAGTTAGTTTTTTCAGGGGGGTGGTTTTGAACAGTAAAGCAGATTTTATTCAGGAACTATTACAATAGAAGAGCAGAGACCTCAGTATCCACCTTGACTCAATTCTCTTTTTTGTTGGGGGATTTTGGTTTTTTGTTGTTTTTTAACTTTTTATTGAAGTATAGTTGATTTACAGTATTTTTGTTTGTTTTGTCTTTTTTAATTGAAGTATAGTTTACAACGTTGTAGCAATTTCTGGCATACAGCATAATGTTTTGGTCATACATACATGTACATATATTCCTTTTCATATTCTTTTTCACGATAGGTTACTACAAGATTTTGAATATAGTTCCCTGTGTTGTACAGTAGAGACTTGTTTATCTATTTTACATATAGTAGTTTGTATCTGCAAATCTCAAACTCCCAATTTATGCCTTCCCACCCTCTTTTCCCCATTACTAACCGTTAAGTTTGTTTTCTATGTGAGTCAGTTTCTGTTTTGTAAATAAGTTCATTTGTGTATTTTTTTTTAGAGTCCACCTATCAGTGATACCTTATAGGATTTTTCTTTCTCTTTCTGGCTTATTTCACTTAGAATGGCGATCTCTGGGTCTGGCATTATTTTATTCTAATTCATTTTTTAATTGAATACATTTGACACGTAATATTATATAAGTTTAAGGTACACAGTGTGTTGCTTTGACTCATTTATATATTGTAATATAATTGTGCATAGAGCAATACCTATCACAGGACATAATTACAGTTCAATGTCATTGTCCACATTCATTACACTGTGCGTTAGATCTCTGTGGCTTATTTACCACAGGTTGTACCCTTAAGCACCACCCTCTTATCCCCTACTCATCCTCCGGCAACCACTATTTTAGTCTCTGGGGGTTTTTTAGGTTTCACTTTAGATTCCACATGTAAGCAATATCATACAATATTTGTCTTTCTCCCTCTGACTTACCTCACTTAGCATGATGCTCAAGGTCCATCGTTATTACTGAAAATAGGAGGCTATCTCCCTTTCTGGTGGCTGAATCATATTCCATCGTGTATGTGTACCACCCCTTTTTTATCCATTCATCTGTTGATGGGCATTTGGATTGTTTCCGTGGCTTGGCTATAGCAATAATGCTGCGATAAACATGGGAGTGCATACAGCTCATCAAAATCCTGTTTTCATTTCCTTTGGGTGTATTCCCAGACGTGGAACTGCTGGATCATATGGTAGTTCTACTTTGAACTTTTTGAAGAACCTCTGTACTGTCATCCATAGTTGTTGGACCAATCTACATTCCTACCAGCAGTGCACAGTGGTTCCCTTTTCCCCACATCCTCGCCAGCACCTGTTGTCTCTTGTCTTGATGATGGCCGTTCTAACAGATGTGAGGTGATATTTCATTGTGGCTTTGATATACATTTCCCTGATGATTAGTGATGTGAGCACATTTTGATGTCTTCCTTGGAGTAATGTCTTTTTGGTTCTGCCCATTTTTTAATTGGGTTGTTTACTTTCTTTGTTATTGAGTTGACTGAGCTCTTTATGTATGATGGATATTAACCCCTCATTCAATATATGGTTTGCAAACTTTCGCCCATTCTGTAGGTTGTCTTTTCATTCTGTTGATAGTTTCTTTTGCTCTGCAGAAACTTTTGAGTTTGATGTGTCCCATTTGTTCATTGTTTTCTTTTATTGTTCATGCTTTTGGCATTATGCCCCCAAATTATTGCCAAGACCAATATCGATGAGCAAGGTTAAGTAATCTGGCCAAGGTCACATAGCTGACAAATGGCAGAGTCAAAGTCTGAGCCCATGTAGGCTGAGCTCGACCTGTAATCCCTGTGTTATATTGAATATTAAAGTTATCTGTATGGATTGGCCAAGAGGTGATAACGAAATGATGATGATGATGATGATAACCATGCTGTCAATCACGTTAGCAGTGAACATTGGTTGAGCACTTACCATATGCCAAGAATGGAGCCAATGGCTTTACCAATAAAATCTCCCAGAAACTGGAGATGTCTTGTTTCCTTTCTCTCTTTTTATTTTATTTTATTTTTATTGAAGTATAGTTGATTTACAATGTTGTGTTAATTTCTGGTGTACAGCAGAGTGAGTCAGCTGTACATGTATATATTCCTTTTTATATTCTTTTCCATTATAGATTATTACAAGATACTGAATATAGTTCCCTGTGCCCTAGGATCTTGTCACTTGTCTATTTTATATATAGTAGCTACTGACTGCCAATCCTGAACTCCTAATTTATCCCTCCCCATCTTTCCTCTCTTGTATCCTACACATCCAATTCATCAGCAAGTCTTATTAAATCTGCATCCAAATTCCTTGTAAACCAGCTACCTCTCTGCAGCTCTGCTAAGAGGCCAAAGGCTGTACCATGAAAGAGGGTTGCCCTGCTGTATGCATCATTATGAATACACTAAACCTTACGCATTGTAGGCACTCAGCAGATGCATATGAAATACATTAACGAAGTGGTGCTGTCCTCGTCATTACAGCTGTGAGGGTGGTACTGGTGCTGCCTCCTTTGTGCCACAAGAAGCAGATTTAGGCTGCGAAAGTAGCTGGCATTGGTCACACAGAGGTGACAAGGCCAAGCAGGTAGAGCAGACATTTGACACTTGGGTGCAGTCCAGCATCCAGTAAACAGTCTTCTTTAAGGGGCATTCACTCTCTAATGAATCCTTGGAGACTCCGTCCCCAACATGGAAGCCAGACAGGTCAAGCCTCCCTTGGAAGCCCGGAGGCACATGACCTGGTCTTAACCAATCACACACAGCAATCTTAGACTTGGGGAAGCCAAGAATTGGCAAGAGTGACCCCCAGAGCCCGGGATCCAGGGTCTGTGATGGCAGGGACACAATCTTGGTCCTGTATCCCTGGGCAGTGCAAGGCCATGGCCACAAAGAACTGGTCTATTAACAGGAGCCCACCTTCCACCTCAGCTCCATTTCTAAGCCCTCTTCTCCAGCTCTTCTGGAGGCCATGTGAGCCCCCATTACCCTTTCAGTAAATTTCTCTCTCTGTTTAAATCATCCAGAGTTGGCTTCTATGACTTGTAACCAAGAGCTGTGACTATTACAACTCAGATTTAAAGGGATGTCTCACCCACAGAGCCCCAATTCTACCCAGTTTCTCTCTCCTTTCTCTGGTGTCAGGAGGGCCTCAGCTCCCCAGTTCTGATGCAGCCCGTCCCCGTGACCTCTGCCAGCTTCCTGATCTCTTCCTCCCTGTAAGCCTTACAGACCCTCAGCATGGACCACAGAGAATACCGGGGATGTCTCCTGGGAGGGGGCACCCCTCAGTGACAGAAACACTTCCCCATGGGCCCCAGGGAGTTGAAGCATCCCCAACTTTGCTCCTTGTGTGCAGGTCGGCCGGAGCTGGAGCCGCAGACCTCACCTCTGCACTCTGGGCCCCCCTTTGCTGAACTGTGGCACTTGGTGGTGGGCAGGCCTGATGACTGAGCTGCTGCTGCGGCTCTGCAGCCCGGCGCTGGCGGGAGCTGTCAGGGGCTTATTCATGGGCGAGCCCACGTAATGGGAAGAGTTCACCTGCCCCGCTGACTCCCACTCCCCCCCCGCTGCTCCCCCCGGATCAGCTCCCAGCCCCGCGGCTGCGACCTTGTTGCTTTGGATGTTCTAATACAAGCTGAAATGGATACTAGCTGTAAGTACTCATTCCTCATGATTCTATAGGCCACTCTTTGTACCAGAGTTGAGAACCTTCATTGTTCTCGTTGCTTAAATTACTGAGCACTGTGCCATCCATTCTGAATTAGCACTCATTAATGAGCTGGTGGGTCTAGAAACTCCCTATTTATTATTCAGAGGCCAAGTATAATCTAGGCAGCTGCATTGCAACACCACTCATGTGACTTTTGATCTGTCATGGAAAGAAATGGAAAAAAAAAAAAAACACATTTATAACTTTTTTTTTTCCCTGACCAAAGGTGTGGTGGACACAAAAATAATATTTTAGTCCCTAGCTTACAGATGACACTTTTGTCCTGAACCAAAATCTTTGTGATAGAGGGGGTGGCGTCCTTTCCTTTCAGTGAACTTAATGTTTCGAATCCCTGTTTACCTCGTAATCCTAACGCAGAAAACACCTCTCTTCTTCCTTTCCTCACTGACTCCTCTGTCAATGTGTCCCCAGCTTACAGAATCATAAAGGCTAGTCTTGAGAGTGAGATGGCCCAGAGAAAAAAAAAAAAAAAGAAAAGGAAAAAAAGGCAAACAAAAATTAAGGCTTCAAATTGATAAAGCCATTCAAATGATCACAGGCCAAAAGAGAAGTCAGAGTTCAATTTAGAAAAAAAAAAGAAAAAAAGACTTTGGAATAGGAGGATGAAAAACAAAAAAGCTCCTTCCGCGTGGTACCGCACAGTAGTATTGCACAGAAATGCGACACAGTCTCGCCCAGTGTCCGAAAGGTGTAACTGCATCGTTAGCAGTGCTCATTGGTGGGAGGACCCGCCGGCAAGGGGGAGGGAGTGGTGCTTCCTAGGCTGACATTAATGTCTCTGCAAGGACATTCTGCCAGGGTGCGCCGGGTCACAACCAAATGGATTGCTCCCTAGTGGGCTGGGCTCCAGTCACGTTGTCAGGTAAACACAGAAATATTCTGTCTTCGCCTGCCAAGCCTTGTCAAGTATCTGTATTTGTTATTACATCTTGGGTCCCACAAGGTTCCCACCCATATTTCTTTATAGAGGAAATGTAAACCATATGCCTTCGCCTTATTTCCACTGAATATATCCAAAGGCTGTTTGAGGCCAGACATATTCTTTTGCAAGAAGTCTTTTGAGCGGTATACATCAGCCCCCTTGGCCTCTTTTTTTTTTTTTTTTTTTCTTTCCCACATTTTGTCATGACTTGAGTAGATTTGACTTTCTGATACCAATATAGGAATCTCTGTTGGATCCCAAATGGGAAGAATTGTTCTGATTGTCCTAA
This sequence comes from Camelus bactrianus, assembly GCF_048773025.1. Taxonomy (NCBI): domain Eukaryota; kingdom Metazoa; phylum Chordata; class Mammalia; order Artiodactyla; family Camelidae; genus Camelus; species Camelus bactrianus. The sequence goes on from NC_133547.1 coordinate 53,299,694, forward strand.
CTTGATTTTGTTTTTTTAATAAACACTGCTTGTGGCAGGAAACAACATCAGGGTCTAATCACCAATTCTCATATTCGTTTATTTGGATGTGCCTCAGAATCCTTCTCAACACAGCGCTCCCAGCATTCCCCATGAATCAGCAGGCATCATGATTTGCCATGCCCGTGAGAGATGCATTTTTAAAGGCATTGGTAGGCATTAGGTTTGGATAACATCCTTTGGAGCAGACATTCCTCCAGGCACTGAAAGTCCTGAGAGTCAAAAAGTGAGAGACAGCTCCCAAAGTAAAAGGCAAGTTGGAGTCCAGCCCCAGCGGGGAGCATCCTTGAAGAGTTGCAGCCTGGGTAATGTTGAGAGCCCTGCGCTTCCCAAATTGCACACCCTTTGAAGACACAGGCAGTGCCTTTAACTCCCACTGTAATCCCACACTGGGCCCTGAAGCTATCTTAAGCCCCGCCATTTATCCGCCTGGCGAGGCACAACAGTTACTTATTAAAAACATATCTATCATGGTTAATGACTTGATTTTTTCCCTTTAATACTGCACAATGACAGGTGTAAAGGGAAGATGAGAGTCAGATGCTTCTGCAATATGCTGCCCGCTTTAAGATGTCTAGAACATCAGCCTTCCTCCGTGGTGCCGGGGTGTGTGGGGGGGGGCACCTCCCACCACCACCCCTCCCTCTCCCCCTCCCCCCACGTACACAGATTACACGCTTGTGTTGGATGGAAAATCGTACCATTTGCAGTTTCAGATAAAAGCATGTTCGAGTGCATATGGAAAATACCATTAGGAGCAACTCCGGAGCGCCGAGTAAAATGGGTCATTAGGTTTTTGTTTGTTGGAGAGTGTCTCCCATCTGACAGTGCCGAATGGTCCCACTTTTAGCAGCTTATGTTCCCAGTTACATTAAACAGACAAACAGATTGACTATTTTGCATTTCTCATCTGACAACAGCTTGTCTTCATTTGCCGCTCACTGGTGGCGGCGCGGAAAGCACGGTGGATTACCGCAGCCAAGGTCCTGGTTTTGAATAACAGCAGATGCCAACATTTAACTTCAAAATCAATCAATTCTTTTTCTTGAGTACGGATAAAAGGTCTAGTAGAGCGCCTGGAGGGGGATTTCTGCTGTTTACAGCTGAAAACATAGAAGCCACATTCATTACCAAAGTTTCTGCAAAATATAACAAACACAGGTCGTTTTCGAAAGGGAGGTGTCCAGAAGAAGTGAGATGGTGGTGCAGCCAGAGACCCGGTGGCCTGATATCAGGACGCTCCATCTGATGAAGGTGATGACACTATCGAAAGATCTGATACTGGCACGAGGTCTTACTATGCAGTGACAGAAAAGAGAGTCGTCTTCACATCAGCCACTTTTAGTAGCCTGTGGTCGGTGGGTTAATTAAAAGCTTTCTCCAAGAGGAAGACAGTCCAAGGGGCCATTCCTCACTAAAAATTAGAGACCAAATGGCCTGATTTAAAGTCAGCCAGCACGCAATTCGGTATCTTTGGGTCTCCGACTCATTGCCCAGCTGCCAAGGCTCCTCCAGAATGGAGTTCAGGCTCATTTGAAGTGGTGGTCTCCCCGTTGCCTGGTGCTGGTATCAGAGGTGGGAGCACAGACCCCGCTTGGCATCGCCCAGTGGTACCCAGGTGCAGGAGGGCATGCCCGGTGGGGGTGTAAGGGTTGCAGGTGAGAGACGGGCCCCCATGGGAGAAGTCCAGCCACCCCATGTCTGCTCTCAGCCTCATCGCTTCTCTGAGAGGCCAGGAGCCTTAGTGGTGAGAAGTGCTTGACTTTGGCATCAGACAAACCGTGGCTCAGTTCTCAACTTCGTCCCTAAAAGGCTGTGGGACTGTGGGGAAGTGACCTCACTTCTCTGAGCCAGTTTTCTCATCCACAACATGGGGAAAAGAGTGTATTTCCCACCTCACAGGATTATTATGGGGCTGAAAGATGATTAAGTGTTCAAAGCCCATGTCAGGCCTCCTTATCCAGAACACAGCAAGTGCTCGGTGATAGCCAGGAGGTGTGTGCACGCGTATGTGTCCAAAAATATATGCATTTTATTATGTGTTTCATATGTGTGCATATATATAGTATATGTAATAAAATACGTAATAGAAGGTGTTATCTGTGAGCATGTTATATACACACATACATAATATATAATAAAATGCATATACACTGGATATATAAATAGACTTCTGTATATATGTATCAAGGTGAAATAGATGCACAATTCTGTAAATAGATATAAAAATGCCACGATGGAGCTTCATTCCTGTGGCCCCACCGATGAGGCAGGCATAGGACGGTCCCTCCTTGTCCTCCTCCAGTTCTGTCACATAACAGGGGAAGTTCTCAAACAGGAAAAAAATGTGCTTCCTTAAACCTCATAACAATAGTTATGAAATGGAGCTCCAGGGTCATGCCATCGTGGGTTACCTGCAGTCGTCAAAACCAGCTTGCAGTGGATGTGAGTGTCCTCGTTCTGCAGGGGGAGAGAGAGAGGCTGGGAGAGAAGTCACTTCCCCCAAGTCTGGCTGGTCCCTGGACCAGCGGGTATGCAAACTCCAGTGCGCCCCGCTTCTCCATCCTCCTGAGAAGTGTGGGTCTCCCCTTCGAAGACGGGAAAACAGGGTCCTATCACATCAGGCACCTACAGGGCCAGTCCTCCCTTCTCCTGTAGTCAAGCCTTAGCCTTTTTTTTTTTTTAATCTCAAGGGACCTGCCTTATGAGAGAGTACCTCCCTGCTCTCTGCCCCCTTCTCCCCTCCCACTCCCCAATCCTCACCTCTGCTTTCTTTCTCTTTCCTCTCCTGTCCATGTGTGCTCAGAAACAAACCCACATACAAGCATTTTATCAAAGCTTGCAGTAGACCCTGTAGCTGCAGTTGTTTTTTTTAAGTATAATTCAAGAGAGTTCTGAAATAATCTCTTAAAAAGAAATAAACAAAAAACCAAACATAAAACATCAGTCATATCTGTGCCTGCTCCAAAAAAGAAAAATAAAAACAAAAGGAATTTTTTTTTTTTTAGGAACTTGCAGAAATCCTAGGATAATCTTGAGAAGAGGGAAGGCACTTCAAGAGTTAACTCAATCACTGTTGCCTGTTTTTAAATTTTTAGTCCACACGCCCAACTGGCTCAGGAAGAATCACTAGCCATTATGCCTAATACGATACAAGAAATAACCAGCACATATGAATATTCGAGCCTTCCACGAGCACACCTTTTCGGAGCGTATCTTTCATGCCATGCTCTGTCCTGGGTGCTCGGGGGAGAAGGCGCAGGATTGGAAGTTATGTTAGCCACCCTCCCTGCCCTCAGCAATTGCTGACGGTCACTCAGAAGTTCCAAGAGATGGACGATTCAAGCCAGGTAGACAATGGGACAGAGAATCCTGGTTCTCAGACGTTAGAATTCTTTGGGTGAAGAGATGGCTCTGAGCCAGAGTGCTTTCGCATAAAACAAAAGGATAAAGCCTTTGAAAAGTGGCATCAGCAAAGGAGGGAGGAGAAAAGGAAGAAGTAACTTAGACCCTGTGATGTGGACGCTCTGACATCCACTTAGAGCCAGGAAGCGAGAAGCACTCACTGCCTCAGAAGGAGCAAGGTCAAGTCGCCTTGGGGACACCCTGTCTCTGCGCAGGACACCTGGTCGGATGGCGGGTGAAGTCTGAAATGCTCAGGGCATCACAACTTGTGGGGGGCTGGGGGCAGACCCACCGGAGATAACTCTAAGAACAGTTAATTGCCCTATTTCCCTCTCTTCCTTGACCCATCCTCCCCACCAGCTTCCCTCCACTCTTTGTGGCCCTGGCCTGGCATTTGGGGCCTTTTGTTGTCTTAATAGAGGCTGAGACCTGCTTTGGGGCTGGAGTTTGCTGTTTTAATTCAACAGGGGACGGTTTTTTCATTTTCTTTGTTTGTTTTTCTTTTCCGTTTTCTTTTTTCTAAGCCAGGGGGACAATGCATTTGCAGAGCAGAAGCTGTGTCCTAGGCGCTCCCCGGATCCTGAACAAAACCCTCATTAATGGGAGGTGGATTTCCTGGTCACAGCTTTTAGCCAAAGGGCAAAGGTCGCCCATTAACCAGCATCCAGTCTAAACAGGACTGTATAAAATGACAGGGGAGGGGAGGCGGAAAGGGGAGAAAAAGGCAAATATTTGCTCTTCCTCCTGAAGTTAGTTCCCCCCAGCAGTGATCAGGGAAGCACGGTGCGTGATGGACGCGGCTCTCGGGCTGCAGGTCTGGGGGCCCCGTAGTCCAGGGGGCCCATCCAGCACCACATGCAGCCTCTCCGAGGATGCCCTGGAAGGGTCCCCCGCTCTGGAACTGATTTGTTGGGCAGGGGGCTCAGGGGCTCTGCCTACCATACTGTGGCCCCACCATCTGCTTTTGGACCGTGGCCCTGGGGACCTCTTTGCCGGTACCCAGACAGAAGCAGTAACTTGCAGGGTGATGTCTGTGCAGAACCCTAAAGCCCCCTGAAGCCAGCAGGACCTGGCCAGGTGTGCACCGGCTCTGACGACATCCCCTCCCCCCTGTCTTCAGCAGAGTTAGGCCCCTAGGCCGTGCTTCTCCCCACCTCACCTTACAGCACTGAAACCACTTCGTTGTAATAATAAGAATGATGGTAATGGTATTTATGGACTGCTCACAGTCAGCCCGGCACTCTTCCAAGTGCTCGTATGGATCATTGCATTTGAGTTTCACAGACTCTGTAAGGTGGGTCACGTTATTTTCCCCATTTACAGATGGAACTCTGAACACTTCATTTGTCTGTGCAGCTCTCAAGGGCAGGTGACTTGTGGCTCCCCGTTTACAGTCTTTCTGACAGAATTGTGTTACCCCCAAGGCCCGGGCAGTGAGTGCCCTGTCATTGCCATGTTCCCCACATCACACCCAGCACATAGTAGGTATTCAGTAAATGCTTGTGCGAGCAATTCTTCCATGAAAGATTTGCCGTGTGGTGCTGTTTTCCTTGGATGGGGAACTTTGTGTTGCTTTCAAGACTAACTGCCAAGAATAACCCCTCAAATGTGTTCTTCCTGCTGTTTTATGTGGATCCCCTTTGTACCCCCTAATATTATGATGGTCCGGAGCTAATCTACGGAGGCAGGACCTCGTGACACGAACTTTAACGGGATCCAGACCGCATCCCACAATATTATCCCGAAGAAAGAAGTGGGCATTTAAAAAGGCAGACCCCAACAAAATAACTTTCAAAAAATTAAAAAATTATTTTAAAAAAGAGAAAAAAAAATTTTTAAGGAAAAAATAAAGCCGAGCCCTCTGCTAGAAACAGAGGACATCCCCAGGCTGCAATGAAGACAGCGTGCCCAGTGCAGGGCCCTGGCCGTTGGCGGCGGCGACGCTTGAGTGCATCTGTTGGGCAGAGGGCTTCTGCTTTGAGCAAAACGCAAAGTTGTCAGCCCACACAGAGAGGAGCGTGCATTCAGCAGAGCATAGAGAGCAGAGGAATTGCAAACTCAGAAAAACACTGGAGGGCGAACTGAACCGTCCCAGTAGCCTTGAACTTCAGGGAGAAACAATAGGAAGGGCTGGAGAGAAAATAGACAGCACATTTCCTGTAACCCCGGTGTTTGCAGGGCAGGGCCATCCCTGAACCCTGAGGCTTCTGCTTCCTTTGACCCTGGGGGCAGGTGAGACACAAGATCAAGGCCTTAATGCAGTCAAAAGACTTAAACAGCATGGGATGTTAGGGGGGGGGAAAAAACCCATGATTCTTTGAAACCCAGAGCAAATGTGCTGTGACTGCGAAGCTGCGGAAATCTCTTGTTTCCGGAGCTGATTTTAAATCGATTATTCCCTTAAACCTGCATAGCGCTTTTCAGTTTTCACTGCCTCCTTGGACACTTGTCTTCCTGGTCACGTTCCTAAAATTAACTATGTTTACTAGGTGCTTACTCTATAGGTAATAACTTACTGCCTCCCACAGTAATGCTAAGAGGAAGGTTTTGCTATTGTCCCATTGAGCAGATGAGGCTAAGAAAGATAAGTTAGTGCCCGAATCAGCTTCTTTGGCCGTTTCACAGCCGCCGTCTGCCCACTTGGGAAGCTTGCATAGCCAGCGGAGGGGCTGGATCGGTAAAGAGGTGGAGGTCATTTGCGGGCAACGGGTAGGGGTAGCTCCCCAACCATCAGCTCCTACCCTGGGGTTTTGTTGGGAGAATTTAAAGAGGATAAAGGGTGCCATTGAGCACAGAGAACAATCCCTAACACAAACGGAGCACCCAATAAATGGTCTCCACCCCCCCTCCCCGGTGTGAAACCCCGCTTTCTCATGTCTTCCCAGAACAGGAATATGTCTTAGAACCATTTGTGTTAACTTGATCCCCTCATGTGTAAATCGCTTCCAAAGGCTTTGGCTGGAAGCTCAGCGTGGAGTGTGGGCTGACGCTCTGTAAGGCTTGAGTAGCTTCAAATCTCAAGCCTATTGATTGTTTTTCTTATTCCTAAAAACACTTCTTTCACCCCCAAAAAAGTATATTCAGGGATAATTACTTTTGCCGCATGGGCTGACAACATCATTCGTAACCTTATTTTTTTAATTCGCTGCAGTGGGAAGCAGCCTCCTTTCAAGGGGTGGGTACCACCCGGGTCTCTGAAGAACCGTGGAAACTGAGGGCAAAGGGAGAAACTGGGTTTGTTCATCTCTGGTTGCATCTCAGGCAGCCCAGCTGAATGCTTCGGCTCGTTTTTAAATCGCAGCTGGACTGAGGCTGGGTTGCTGTCGCCTGGATGTGGGTTAGTCCCTGACTAGGTTGGGGCTGCTCTGTACTGGGTGGAGAGCCGGCCCCCGGGCACCCATGTAGACTCTGTGCCAGATGAACTGTGTTGATTCCTCCTTCCAGCACTCTCTGGTCTGATACGAAGCGAGTTCCCTACTCTCTGAGGCTCATTTCCTCTGCCAACTGGGCAGAATATTTACCAAAAAGCATTGAACCAGGGACCAAAGAAGACATGACTTCTTGATAGTTTTGCATCTACCTAGATATTCCCAGAGATTGCACTACGGTGACAACTGATGCCCAGACAGCTTCAGATTTTATCCATAGAAAGGACTCCCAAGCCCCTGGCTTTTTCATGTGGAGAAAGTGGCCACCAGGGTCGCACGTGCTCACTCTTGACCAAATTCAGTGAAGAGCATCTCCTACAGTAAAGGAATAACAAGCAAGCCCCACTGATGTGAAAGAAACCATCTCTTAGAGACAGCATCTCCAGAGATGGTGATTGTCACTGTTCCCCCATCCTGTCCTCCTCCTACGGAAAAGGGAGGCGCTTACAAGAGTTTAAGGGGAGGGTGGCAAGAACAGGTTAGGAGAATGAATTTGTGACTCAGGAGCTCTTGGCTTTCATGGAATGGCCCTGATGTTATCTCCAAAGGAGCTGAGATGTTGCTGTCCCTGAATTCAAGTCCCTGCAGAATTACCCAGGAACGCTCATGCAGAAGGTTCTGTAGATCCCTGGGCAGATTGCGATGGAATCTCAATTACCCCAGAGGCCACTTGCACAATCGCCATATCTTACCTTATTACAGGAAATATGTGGGGAGAATCTCCCCACTGGGCCCCATCCAGGCTGACCTGCCAGCTGCGGAGGGCACGAGACTGAAATTGTCCGATCACATTCTCAGATACAGACAAAACCCGCCTCTCCTCCAGCACTCCCTGTCTTCCTCTGTCTCTGTCTCTGTCCCTGTCTCTGCACTGAGAAGCCAGGGAGATAGCATAATCTGGTGTGGTTCTAATGTCTTAGAGCCAATAACGGGGAACGCTGATAAAGTTGGCTTTTCCTTCTCAGATGTACTGCGCAGTTTCTGCTCGGTGAACACCAACTAAGGCTAGAGCGAGGGTCAGGAGGGAGGAGCTGGCAACTGGGCCCTGGTAGCCAGACTGCCGGGAGCAGCCGGCCAGGGTGCAAAGAGCGCAGGCTGTAGGGGGAGGGCGCAGCTCAGTGGGGAAGCATGTGCTGAGCACGCACGAGGTCCTGGGTTCAATCCCCAGTGCCTCCATTAAAACAAACCAACCAACCCAATTCCCCTCACCCACTACACCCAAAAGCAACAACCAAAAAAGTTTAAAAACTAAAAAAAAAAAAAAAAGAAAAAAGTTAAAAAAACAAGAGAAGATCGAAGGTAGTGAAGTCAGGCATTATAAGTCAGCCCCCGGCTCTGTGACACCGGTGAGTCCCGTATGGCTCTGGTGACAAATGGCAATCATCACATATACCTTCAAGTTTCTTGTAAGGAAAAAAAAAGAGGGGGATATTCCAAATTATAGGCCAAATAAAGTTATTGTATAGGAAGTGAGTATCACACAGTAGGCATATTATAAACACCATAATCCAGTGCTGCTCCCCTCACTCTTTTTCTGGGTGTCTAAAATAGAGTGCAGTGTGTCCCAAGGAATCCACTCTCCTTCTGTGGAATCCGTGTCTGGGTGGCCCTGGTGATTGGGGTCCGACTGGAAAGACTCGGCATCAGACCGGGGCACCCCCGTGGGCGACGGTCGTCAGCACAGGCTTCCGTGTTCGTTCTTTCCCAGCTGTGTTAGTTTCCTAGAACGGTCACAACAAAGGACCTCAAAACTGGGTGGCTTCAAACAACAGAAAATTATTCTCTTCCCGCTCTGGAAGCCAGAAGTCGGAAATCAAGGTGTAGGCAGGACCACGCTCCCTTGGAAGGCTCCGGGGAGGCTCCCTCCCACCTCTTCCAGCACCGGTGGTTGTCATGAATCCCTTGGCTTGTAGCTACATCACCCCAGGCTCTCCCTCTGTTGTCACGTGGCCTTCTCTCTCCTCTCTCTCATGTGTCTGTGTCTCCTTACTTTAAAGGACGCCAGTCACTGAATTTAGGGCTCCCCCAACCCAGTACGACCTCACCTTAACTAATTACATCTCAGAAACCCTATTTCTAAATGAGGCCACACTCAAGGCTACTGGTGTGAAGACTTCAGCATTATCTCTTGGGGAGGCTACAATTCAATCCACAGTCCTATCTGTAGTTTCTGCTTGCAAAACATCATCCCAGTACTTTAAGAGATGAGACCGCTCTGAGGATTCATACACCTTGGTGATGTCATCTTTTCCTTTCTCAGCCTCACTTTCCACATCTGTTTGAACGTAGGATGGTGCCACGTGCTGAAGAGAGCTGGCCCTGTGTGGTACCTCTGCAGCCCCGTGCACTTTCCTGCAGTGACGGGCATCCATCTGCAATCTTCTGTGCAAGGATGGGCTTTCCCCGTGGAGGGGGACCTGTGAGGGCTGGGGCCACCTGTTGCCTCCATTGTATCCCCAACAGCTAGCCCAGTGCCTAGCATCTAATAGGTGTTCCGTAAATGCTTTTGAGTGAATCAGTGATGTATGCAAAGCTTTTAGCATCTTCCCTGGCCGACCAGAGTCACACAGTCACTGGTGGCTCTCAGCTAATTACTTGTATGATGGGACTTGTGTTGAGTCAGTTCCTACGTCGTTCAGCAGACAGTCAGAAAAACAGAACTCAGCCCCAGGAAGGTTCAGAGGAGGAAATCAAGTATGAGAAATTAATTCCAAAAGTGTTAGGAATCTGTAAAGGAAAAGGGGAAAAGTAAGGCTGCCTAGAGATCAGCAGATACAGGAAACCACTGCCACTCACAGAGCATCTTGAGCCACTCGGCAGAGGGGAGCTGGACCACAGAAAGCAGGCTGTACAATCGGGACTGGACACGGCGAGTGATGGGGTACCTGAGGGCGGGTGGAAATCCTCTGGCTTCTCCCTTCTGCTCATGCTTCCTAATTTCCTGCCAGCACCTGCCTTTGTCTAAATCTATCAGGAAGCCATTTGGCAAGTGAGGAGTGGGGAAATGTCATTTTCAGTGGTCAGTTCCCTGCTACACAGAGTAAAGGAGGAATGGAAGGGTAGGGAATTTTGAGCAAACCAGCAGATGACCACCCCATTCCCCAGTGTGGTTGTGTCCACGAGTCCACTGGCTGTCTTCCTGCGAGTGTGGTGGGGCCCACTGATGGGTGTACAAAAAGCAGTCTCTGGACAGACTTGTCTGGACCTGAACATTTATAAGTGTCAGTTGGCCCTCCTTCCCCATGGTCCTCAACTGTCATGGTGTATAAGCATCTCAGGGAAAACATGAAATTCAGATTCCCAGGCCACGCCCACCAACTCCGGTCATCTTCAGGGCAGGGCCTGGGAATCTGTATTTTAAACAGAGGCTGCCTTCTCGTGGGGATCCAGCCCTGGTGATTCGATGCTGTTGATTAAAGGTCAATAATTTGAGAAGCACTAACTTAGCTCCAGGACTTGGACGGTGTTCTAGATTCCAGAAGGAGGAATAAGGCACCTTTGGAAGCTGCTGTGTGGAACAGAAATATCACATAGTGCCTGAAAGCAGACCTGTTTTATGCGGGAGGCCAACAAGACAGTCTGCTCCATCCAGTCAACTCTCCAGCTTAAATCGCGTGCCAAAAATTCCTTTGTTTTTGTTGGGTTTTTTTTCTCCCCTAAATTAAAGAAATTGCACACATGTGGCAGAGAAGTTAGGCACATGAGCTCTTGCATTTGCTGCGCTGGGACTGAAACTCCGCTCTCCAGGGCTAAACTCTCTCTATAAATAACACCCTGCCTCCCAGACTGCTGTTCCCTTCCTTAACCCAAAGCATGTTCAAAGAGAAAAGTTTTCTCCATCTCGGGCACTGACTCAATGACCCATGTAACTAGTCCTGGGCAAAGATAATTGCACAACCGAGCCCTGGTGGCTTAAGGGAAATTAATATGTAAACGTTGCCCGAATCTCTTACCAGATAAGAGCCAGGCCTTGTCTGCAGACTCTGCCCTCTCCTCTCAGGGTGCCTGGGAGCCAACTCTTTTATCTGGTTGGAAGCAGCTTCCCCTCCGGTGGGACCTCTGGCTTGGGATTTTAAGAGGACTTAGAAACAAGTGTCTGGCCATGTGTTCATCCATGACAGGGCAGACTGTCTAAAGGAGCAAACTTTGGACTCTGAGTACCTGTTTTTTGCAGGTGGCGACCCCTTGGAAGAATGAATAGACTTCTCTAAGCCTCAGTTTCCACATCCCAGAAATGGGTACCAGGTGACCCCCTCCTTAGGCTACTTCGCAAAACTGTTATGAAAACCATGGGTCCATGGTCATATGATGGTCACAATCATCACACACTGTCCGCCTCCTTGTCTTAGGCAGAGGTCTCAGAATGGTCCAGAAATGTTGTTCAGGTTAATCAGTGTTAATCAGTTACTCTCAGCACTTCCTTGCAACTCCACAGACCTGCTTCTCCTGCGTTCTCCCTCATAGTGGTAGCACGTTGTCACCTGAGCTGGACATCTGGATGTCATCCAACCCCCCAGCTCTGCTCCTCACGCCTCACCCGGCCGTTCTCTGAGACATGCCAGTCTAACCGGGTGGAGGTTTCCCCGTCTCCTCCCTTGCCTCCATCCCACTGCCTCTGCTCTCTCAGGCCACCACTGTCCTGGACCACTTCTCCTGGGCTCCTCCCCATCACTCCATGGCCAGAGCCATCATCCTGAAACACAAATCACATGACATCATTCTCTGCTGAAGATTCCTCCAGTGCTTCCCCATAGTCTTGAGAAGAGAGAAAGTTCTTCAGCCTGAAACCCAAGTCCTGCCCTGGCTTCCTCTCGCCTCACACTTCAGTAACAACAGACCACCTGGAGATCTGAGTACCCCCACCCACCGCCCTCTTAATTTTGCTGATCCTCTACCACCTGGAATGCCCTTCCCTCACCTTGACCCAATTCACTCACTTGTAACTTTTCACCAGTCAGGCTTTATTCCCATTCTCTATTTCTGCATAACAAACTGTCCCTCTCCCCAACTTAATGGCTGAAAACAGCAATGTATTATTATCATTTCTCAAAATCCCATGGGGCAGGGATTCACACGGGACAGCCGCGATGGCTCAGCTTGGCTCACTGATGACTCCAAGGGCTGGGGGCCGGGGAAACGTGCTCTCTTTCTCTAGGTGGCCAGCCTGGGCTTCCTCACAGCATGGCAGCCTCAGGGTCCTTGTGCAGCAGTGCCCGTCTCCAGGAGAAAGGGACAGAAGTTGCTCCTTGAAAGGCCAGATCTGGGATAGTGCCACTTCCACCATAGAATCTTGGTCAAAGCAGATCAGCCCAGACTCAAGGAGAAGGGACACAAACCCCGCTTCTTGATGGCAGAAGTATCCAAAAATGTGTAGCCATCTTTAATCTGCCACAGTCAATACCTCCTTGAGGAAGCTTCCTTGATTCCCCCTCGCTCTTCCCATGCCCCCCAGTGCCCCTCTCTCTGCTTTCCTCTAAGAACTGAACAATTCCATATGGTGTAAAGTCTTCCCATTAAACAAGGAGCGATTTTCTTGAATAAAAGACCAGAGTTCATCAATAAATGACTTGGCACATAATGGGTTCTCAATAAATCGGAGCTAAAATTAGGAGTAGCACATTGTATACATTAAGATAAAAACTGTCTTATCTTTTTGTTTGGCCACCATCCAGCTTGGAGAGGCTAAACCAAAGAGGTTCTCAAAAGGTGACAAATGAAGAAGTGAATGGATGAACGAATGAGTGAAGGCTTCTGCCTGCAGTCCTGTTCCTGATATTACGGGAACCAGGCTAACCCCAGAATTCCATGTGATTCTGTCCTGCACACTTGCTCCACTTTGTTACACGTAGGTCATGGCAGGACTTGAAGCCTGGGGGTTTGGGGGAAAACAGCTGGACTCTGGCCACAACCCCCACAATAGACAGAGGTCTTCATCACCAGCTGCTGGTCCTTAAGCATCAAGTGTGGACTCAGGTCAGCTGGGTCTCCCTGGTCCCTCCCCTGACCCCTCCCAACTGAGAAGGGGCTGGTTTGCAGAGTGAGACCCTCTCAAGGCTGAGAGCCCAAGTGCGCAGAAGAGCAGCTGGGCTGGGAGCCTGGCAGGTGTCTAACAGCCCGCTGCCACCCTGCATAACAGGAAGTGAGAGAGAACACCGTATCCAATTGAAACTGCAGTGGAATATGGGCTGCAATGCTTAATTAACCACCCTCACTCATCTCACAGATTTCTGTTGTTGCTGAAGGGGAAAAAAGAATGGAAGGCAGAAAACATGGAGGGCAATAGGCCCTTTCTGTTCCCACACCCCACCCCTGGCTGGTTCCATGTCTGTTATTTTATTTTTCAATTTTTATCGTGAAAATTTCAAAATATACACATAGAATAATGTAATCAGTTCCCAGGTAGCCATCACCCCGCTTCAGTGATCAACATTGTAAAACTTTTTTAAAAACAGAAATGTAGTTGATTTATAATTCTGTGTTAGTTTCAGGTATACAGCAAAGTGATTCTGATATATATGTGTATATATATATTATTTTTCAGATTCTTTTACATTATAGGTGTTGCGGAAAAATTTGTTACAGCTCAGGGTTACAGCTCAGTTGTGCACTCGGAGAGTTGGAGAACTCAGGTTTATTACGCCAGCGGGCCCAGAGGAGTTAACACTCCAAGCTCTGGACCCCATCTGTAGCTTTACATAGGCCTTTATAGGCTGCCAGTTTACACTTCGGCAACATCATATGCAAATAAAGTATAACAAAAGTTGACCAACTAGGAGCAAGCTTTGTAGAAATAGACCAATCAAGAGGGAGAGAAATAACCAATGAGGAGTGAGGGAAATGGACCAATCCGGAGTGAGGGAAATAACAAATCAGGAGTGAGCTCAGGGAACCAATAGACTTTTAGGGGTAAGTAAACCCTTTCAGAGGCAAAAAGTGAGATAGAGTCTCTGGGCCAGGAAACCAGATGGTGCTAGCAGGAGACTAGAGGCCCTGCTTCGAGGTCCTGCCAATCTTTTTATGGGGATTCCTGCCTCATAGGGTATTACAAGATATTGAATATAGTTCCATGTTTATCTGTTTTATATATAGTAATGTGTATCTGCTAATCCCAAATTCCTAATTCATCCCTCCCCACCCTTACCCCTTTGGTAACCTTGAGTTTGTTTTCAATGTCTGTGAGTCTATTCCTGCTTTGTAAAGAAGTTCATTTGTATTATATTTTTACATTCCATATATAAGTGATATCATATAATATTTGTCATTTTCTATCTGACTTACTTTACTTAGTATGATCATGTCTAGATCTATCCATGTTGCTGCAAATGGCATTATTTCATTCTTTTTTTATAGCTAAGTAGTATTCCACTGTGTATATATACCACATCTTGTTTATCCAGTCATCTGTTGATGGACATTTAGGTTGCTTCCATGTCTTGGCAAATTGTAAGTAGTGCTGCTATGAATGTTGGGGTGCATATATCTTTTTGATTTAGAGTTTTCATCTTTTATGGGTATATGCCCAGGAGTGGGATTGCTGGAGCATATGGTAACTTTTTTTTTTAGTTTTTGAATGAACCTCCGTATCATTTTCCATGGTGGCTACACTGATTTACATTCCCACTAACAGTGTGGGGCAGGTTCCCTTTTGTCCACACCCTCTCCAGCATTTATTATTTGTAGACTTTTTGATAATGGTCATTCTGACTGGTGTGAGGGGGCCCCAGAGCTAGCGTTGGCTCACTGGTGGGCGGAGTCAGGGTCCCAAAGACCCTGGGGCTATTGTCCTCACGGTGGCAGGTGAAGCCGGGTCCCGGGGTTAGTGCTGGACTACTGGCAGGCAGAGCTGGCTCCTGGAGCCTGCTGCAGGGACCAGGGATCCCAGAGCTCAGTCCAGATTATTGGTGGGGGGAGTGGGTCCTGCAGGATGGCAGTCGTGTTGCCCCGGGTGGGTGAGGTTGGTCTAGAGGCTAATGCAGGCTTCACGGAAGGCAGGGCAGTGCCTGCTCACTGGTGGGTGGAGCAGGGTCTTGGCAGGGCAGTTTCTAGAGGCAGCTGTGGGCTGTTTAGTCTTCGGGCAGCCTGTCTGCTGATGGCTGGGGCTGTGTTCCCACCAGTCACTTGTTTGAGCTGAGGCGTCCCAGCTCCCACAGGCTGTTGGGTGGGGCCGGGTGTTGGCGCTAAAGAGCTAGAGTGTGGGTTTCAAGATGGCGGCCTCCGGCGTCCGCGTTCACGTGGCTGGATGTTCCCCCTCCGTCCGCCACCAGTGTCCGCGTCCCCAGGGGTGAGCCGCAGTCCACCCCCACCACCGCCCCTCCAGGAGACTCTCCGAGACCAGCAGGTAGGCCTGGTCCAGGCTCCTATCAAATTACTTCTCTTGCCCTGGGTCTTGGTGCACGACGTTTGGTGTGGCTCCTTAAGAGGGAAATCTCTGTTTTCCGCAAGTCTTGCGGGGCTCCTGCAAGTAAGCCCTGCTGGCCTTCAGAGTCACGTGCTCTGGGGGCTTGTCCTCCTGGTGCTGGACCACGGGGGCGGGGGGAGGGCAACATTCGGCTCAGACCTCTCCCTCCTGTGGGAGAAGCCCTGTCTCATGATGATTCTCCAGCGCCTGGGTCGCCCACCTGGAGGGTGTGGGACCTGATTACCTCGCAGGTCCACCCCTCCTACCCCTCTCATTGTGGCCCTTCCTCACGTCTTTAGAAGATCTTTTGTGGTGGGTTCCAGTCTTCTTCGTCCATGGTGGTTCTGCGGGTGGTTGTGATTTTGGCTGCTCGTGAGAGGTGAACTCAGGCCTTTCTGCTCTGCTTCTTGTCCTCTGTCCTCAGCACAGCCCTTTCTAGAATGTTCTTTTGAGTTCATGCCCCTTCCTCTTTGATGAGTAACCTGCTGACAGATGCAGAGGGAATGCTCATTTCTGCCTTCATTTTTTTTAACAGGTTTCCAAAGTGTTTTGTTTTGGGGTTTTTGTTTAGTTGTTTGTTTGTTGCCAGCAAGTCAAGTCTGTGCGTCCTCTCAGGAATGGTGCACACACAGGTGTGTGTGCTCGGGGTTGAGCAGTGCTGAGTGTGTGTGCAGTTGTGTCTATCCAGGGGCACTTTTTGTTTAAGCGTAGGAGGTTTGTGCCAGAGCATGTGAAACAACCACGTGAGAACATAATGGGGCGGGGGGGGGGGGTGGTATTTACAAGGGGATGGGCTGTTTCGCATATTACAGGCCTGGGGATGGGTCTGTGGGCAGCTATGAGCAAGGTCCTGTGTTTCTGGGGGACACTGGTGTGTCTGCCTGGATAGATATTTCGATAGAAGGGGAGGCGCCTTTTCAAAATCAGGCAACCCTCGGCTTCCTTCTCGAGCAGAGGACGATAAAAAGGACTTCTCAGAGAAGGTTTTGTAGCTCCTCTCAACTTTCAAACCAAACTTATTCACCTGGATGGCTTTTCTGAGGAATCCTTGGAATGCTGTAAAATCCAAGGGGGCATGAATGTATTTTTTTTTTTTTAAGTGTTTATTAAGGGCTTACCTCGTGGCTGGTATTATTCCAGGAGCTTTTCATTATTGACCTCGTTTGATCCCCCTGGTGTTTTTGGGTAGGCACTGTTGTTGGTTCCTCTGTAGAGCTGACAAAGTGAAGTAGCTGGTAGGTGGCAGAGACAGGATTTGGATGCACACTGTTGAGCGTTAGAGCCCCACACTTTCCCAAGTCAGCATCCCCCGGTATGGGGACAGAGAAGGTGCCCCTTTTGCTCAGCCAGTTGTGCAGTGGATATAATCTGGTACGTTGCAGCTAGGAACAGGGGCTAATTCTGTGGGCATCCGAACCACTCCTGGAAAGAACCCTGATACAAATATTGGTGTACATTGGTGGCTTTTGGAAGCTCATCTCTGCTCCCATGACACCTCCTTGCAGGATGTCAGTACCCTCACTGGGTGACGAGTCCCACGGTGCCCTCTGGCTTTGCCTGGACTTGAGCACTCCAGCTCCCTAGGGCACCTTTTTAAGATTTGGAGGTGGTTTCTCAGCAATGAATCCCCAACCCTTGGAGCCACCATGATCATCTTAGTGAGCTTCTTGAGAAAGGAGTCTCTCTTGAGTCACACTCTGAGAGATTAGAATTCAGTGCGTCTGGGGAGGAGCCAGGAGCTTGGATTTTTCACAAGCCCCACATGACTCTGCTGTGGGTGTCCAGGGACCCTATTTTCAGAAAAACTGCTCTCTAAGTTTTTCTGGTGTGTAGCTTAAGAACCCTTCTCCCTGCGCCTAAGGGGGCACTCCAGGAGGAAGCCAGGATGCTGAGAGTGAGGCCACACGTGGCTAAGGAGTGCCTGAGATGGATCTTACGAAAGCAGGGGCCAATATATTCCTACAAAGTTCAATCTGCAATGACAGGCAGTATTTCTTTAAAAACTGTTGGGGAGAGGAGCAGACACATGCCCACGTGAAGCCAGGCATCCCTCAAGGAATTTAAATGGGTCAGGAACTCTTAAAGAATTTAAATGAGCATGAAATAGGTACAGAGGGTTTTTCTGGGCCAATATGCAAGCCAAATAGTAAATAACTGTTTTCAGCACTGAGTCTGGTTGGCTAATTTGCATATACATGTGATGCCGTGCGTTTCTATTTTTACCGTGTAAATGTGCAATCTGTAAAGGGAGCCGTGTGCCCCGGTGGAAATCCAGGCTTGGGCTTTTGGCTGGGAAGAGCTGTTTTCAGTTGGGCTGGACCTCAAGTTCTGTATTTTAATGAGTCCATGTAAGCGTGAGAGACGGGCCCTTGTCAGGCCAAGATCTCCCCTGCAGCCAAAGGCTCGCGCCCGAAAAACGGAAGTTAAAGTGGAAAGTTGGACATCGTGCTGTGACACCAGCCTGGCATGGTTTCAGACACCTTCCCACCCTTTCTTTGAAACCTACCCTCACTGTGTTATGAACTTACTGTGATTACAACTGATTATTGTAATATGGTGATGACTATGATCATTGCCGCCGTGTACGGAAAGTATTGGCATACGTCTGCAGAACTAGAAAAGCTCTTTGCTTTTTTCCCCCTGGTGTCCTGCTATTTCAGGGGACTGTCCTGAGCCAGATTGAAGGGTTTCTGGCAAACCTCTTGATGCTTTAACTTCGGATCACCGTGTGGTGGCCACCCAGGTATTTTGTACTTACCCAGCAGGACCCTTGAAGGAGTGCCTTTGCCAAGTGAACTTGACATTTCCCTCTGGATCCTTGTGCGCTGGAAAGTAGTACATCCTTTCACTTTTTCTTGCTGCAAAAAGGCACATTAAGGAAAGAAGATCTTACAGAGTAAAGGGGGCTTTGCCTGAGTCCCGAGGAAGCTGGTGGTCATCGGCAATACCACTACCTTTGTGCTCTTGTTTGTTTATTTATTTATTTGGCAAATTCCTGTTTCATTTAAGTGGAAGATGGGCAAAGTGAGAGAGCCCTCCTCCAGCTACTCCCAGGTGTGAGAGAGCAGCACTTCTGTCTGAGGAGAGGGTCAAGCCGCTTGAGGAAAGTTCAGCTGTGGTCGCCCAGGCTTGCCAGGCTCAGTCGGAGTGCCCAAGGTGAAGAGAGAGTCTGGAGGTTTGGTGTGACCTGTGCTTGGCCCTCAGATGCTTTCATTTTCAGAATATTCCTTCCTTTGTCAGGTCTAACCCTGAGTCAGTAGTGATTGCTAAGCAATTGGTTATGAGCCATGACCATATTTGGACAATTTCCAGAAACTACCTAAGATGGTCGTCACAGAGCTTTGAAGATTTGCCAAATGTTTTCTCAAAAAATATTTTGAAACTTTTTTTTTTAAAGTTCGTGTTTCCCTCTCTCTTAGTGATTGAAAAAAAACATAATAATGAACTAAGGGAGATGTTGATAAAGCTTTGGGGCTGTAAGTGAAGCTTTTGGGGTCTTCTTCCAACATAAAGATTTATGCTTACACTACTTTAGAATAAGGAGAATAACTTTTTTTTTACCAGTCTCAAAGAGTTCTTGAAAAGAATATGCTGCACACTTTTACCCCAGCTGTCATGTGTCTGAAATACACCTATTGTAAACTCTGAGGAAGTCTCTTCTGTCTGATGTGTTATGACTTGCTTCCCTAGAAAGGTGGTTTCCTTTGCCACCATTCAGTTGAAAAGAATTACTATTCATTATTTTAAAAAACCCTATCCATCCATCCATCCATCCATCCATCCATCTAGCCATCCATTCACTCATCCATCCGTCCATCCCTCCCTCCATCCATCCATTTACTCATTCATAGTGCCTATCACTCTGCTGATTACCGGAGATACAGAGATGGATCTGAAATATTCCCTACTCCCTGCCCTCGGAGGACTCAGGATCTAGTATAATAGACCCTTGGCTTCTGCAGGTTTAACCATTTCTGACAAAGCTCTGTGACTTTATCAGCTACCATTTTTGCTGCTGCACAGATTTGAATGGGTTTACATGGTGCCCTCAGTGAAACTCACGAGGAAGAAGGAATCTTTGAACTGATGAGTGAATGGAGCTGTCAGCCCAGAGCCCATCCAGAGATCAGCTTTGTGGTTTTGCATTCAAAATCATTCTTGTAAGAGGATAAGACACTGTGTAAGGGGGGGGACAGTAAACTCCCAAAAAAAACCCATCTGCTAAAGCTGCCCGTGGAACTAAAGGGCAAGTGGAGACTCTACTTAACACTGACGGGGAAAATTCTAGAGCAAACTGATAGTGAGTCATTTGAGAACTTACACATAAGCTCCTCACTAACACCAGAGGCTGAAGGGGTTGATGTTGCCCTGTTATGGTAGCCTCTGGGGAATGCGAGACTTTGGAGCCTATCGAAGATGCTTAGTTGCCAGGTTTCTCTCAGCTCAGGGGCTCCCACTCTGGTGTTTCCATTCACACTCCTGCCTCAGTACCTGATGCCACGTCAGTGGCCATCCCAGCTCTGCTGTTTGTGTGATGGCAAAGTTGCAAGAGGAAGGATCCTCCCCGTGCTCCGCTCAGCTTTACAACCCTCCTCCCGAGGAACGTGGGGTGACTCCCCCGACGCCTGGGCCTTGGCTGTGTGTAAGATGCCGCCCTGGGTCTCCTCCCCACTGGAAACCACTGGTGTCCTAGGTTTAGGTGCAGACTCCCCGCTTCCCAGTCGGCAGTGTCTTTGCCATGGCAGATGCCATTTCTAGAGTTCAGGAGCAGAATCTGTCATCCTCTATTGTTAGCGTATCTTTATCCCAGTATTCCAGGAGATGGCTGTCTGCCATCTTCCCCCCCCCCGCCTTTTTTTTGTTTGTTTGTTTTAAACACTTTTCACCACGAAGTCCCTAATCCTGGGACTCCTGTTGACTTGTTCCACATTAAAGTGCCCTGGTGTGACACAGATCAGCACCCTCATTGTGGTCCTCGCTATCCACAGACAGAAATGCAAGTTTCTACAATGAATACAATATGGCAGAGCACGGGCCTTAGATGTGAAGGACGGATTTCCCTAAAAAATTTCTTCTAAGAATGAGTTCTCTCCATGAGCTTAAGATGGGATTTGACATACAAACTGGTTTACAGAAACTAACGGCATGAAGCAAGAGTTAAAATGTGGTACTGGGTGCTCTGTGGCTCTCTTATTTGTATCACCTCTGGGCTCTTTTATTAAACTGTAGTTGGTATTTTCCTTGGGGACTCCTCCCCCTCCCTTAATTTCTCATCATCCCTCTTTACTTTGGGATTAGCAGCAACGTTTACCTAACGTCTTTCACTCACTAGCTCCCTTCCCCCTCCCACCTTTCCTTCCACGCGTTTGACTCCTTATTAAACGTACACGTATCCTGTCCAGTGTCCTAGCTCACAAGCCTTCCATCTAGTTACCTCTGGATAATCATTCATCTTGTTTTCTTTTTTTTTCTTCCCCCCTTCTCTTCTTCCTCCCCTACTCTGCTCTTAATTCTTCCTTCCTCTCTCTCCCTCCTTTCTCACGCTTCAGTCTCTTGACCTCTTGCCCTCTCTTGCTGATTTGGGAGATGCATACTGCCCTGGTGGTGGCTGGGACCAGTGTGACAATAGATCAAGGGAAAGAGAAGTCACATGTCTCAGAGTAAGCTGATCCCCAGTACAGAATCAGCATCAGCCAATGACTGTGGGCTGCCCCCAAGGGCAGGGCATAACCTCCAGGCATTTTTAGACACTGAGGTTCTGATGACCAAGGGTGATTCTCAGGAGACAGAGGGGACGGGGGCCGAGAGCTGGGAACCATGAGGGTGCGGTGCACCAGCCTGCTACCTAGGACCTGAGTGCGGCACCCACCCCTTCCAAACCTCCCAGAGAATCATCAGGCTCCTCCTCTTCCCCCCTAAATCTTAGGTATTCTCTCAAGCACCACTTAATTCAGGAGAATTAAGAACTCCTCTTTCTTTTGGGTTTCAATCTATTGTGTTTGTTTTCATTAATCATGCTGTTGTAGCCACCTACTCTTTCCAGCTGCATTGCAAATCTTCAAGGTGTCTGTGGGCTGCTTCGGGAAGCTGAGTGCTGTTTCTATCAACTACATTCACCGCTCATTTGTAAGATAGGGACTTCCTGTTCATTATTTCTGTTTCTGTGCGTCGGGAGGATTTATTTGTAGATTCCTATTACTATGATCCGTTATTGCCCGTAAATCACCACTGCCTTCCTTGATGGCCTCATCCTCCCCTCAGCTGTCTCTGCTCCCTGGCCATCTTCGCCGTTGTACCTTGGCCCGGGTGCTGCATCTGGGAGCACTTCTCTCCAGCCATCCTCTGGCCACGTCCCTCCCCATGTGTTCAGGGCTCCAAGGGGCCACTGAGACAAGCCCTCCCAGATCCCCCTTCTAGACTGTACTCTGGGTAGCCAGGAACCTGGCATCTTCTCAGCCAGCCTCTGGGTCCTGTGTAGCCCCTTCCCCAGGTCAGTCCTCCCAAGGACCGGCTGAACTGGGGCTGATGGGAAGCCATCAAGAGGGGCTATCACAGACAGAGCTGAATATATAGACTGGAGTCTGGACACATGTACTGGGTTCAATCGTGACCCCCCCCCCCCAAACTCACGT
This sequence comes from Camelus bactrianus, assembly GCF_048773025.1. Classification (NCBI taxonomy): domain Eukaryota; kingdom Metazoa; phylum Chordata; class Mammalia; order Artiodactyla; family Camelidae; genus Camelus; species Camelus bactrianus. The sequence goes on from NC_133547.1 coordinate 53,321,596, forward strand.
CCACCTGGAAACCCAGAATATGACCATATTTGGAAAGAGAGTCTTTGCAGATAGAATGAGTTAAGTCAAAATGAGCTCCTACTGGATTCCAGTCAGCCTAAACCCAACAACCGGTGTCCTTGTAAGAAGAGAGAGAGACAGATTCATGGGGGAGCAGGTCGTGTGAGGACAGAGCAGAGAGCAGATGATGCAGCCACAGCCACGGCTCCCCTAGGTTGGCCGGCCACCAGCAGGAGCTGGAAGAGGCGAGTAAGCAGCCTCCCCTGGAGAGCCGTAGGAGGGGGCCTGGCCCTGCCGACACCCTCCCTAAACTTTAGAGAGTAAATACTTGATGTTTGTAGCCACCCAGTTTGTGCTACTCTGTTACACTGGCCCCAGGAAACCAACATGACATACACCAGGGGGCCCTTTATGGTGGGAGAATGACCCTTAGGTGGGGAAAGAAGGGTGATCGGCCCCAAGCTGGCTTTTCCAGGGCTTCTAGGTTTGGATGCAGAATTCCAGGGCCCCTAAAACTTTTGAATGGAACCTGGCCCTCCAGATTGTTACAAACAGGTATTTGTCAAGAGAGGAGGATGCCGTGTGTGTGTGTGTGTGTGTGTGTGTGTGTGTGTGTGTGTGTGTGTTTTAAGCATGTTAGTTTGATTTGTAACTTTTAGAAACTTACCCCAGCCCAGTCCTCACAAACGTTGGTTGGGGTGAGCCTGCCCCAGACCTTTATTCTCCTAGTGTTTACGCGAAACTAGGTTTTATACAAAAAGTCCTATTTGCGGAGAATCTTCTACTGCAGACTTGGTTAAGTATCACGTGCAACCAGCTTAACCTTCTCTGGATTTTCTTAAATGTCATCTTTTTCCCTTCTTGAAGAGAGCTGAAAATCACTTCTGGTTAGTAGGGCAGCTTATCGGGCTGATGGTCTTCCTGTTTCCTTCCTGACCTACAGCTTCACCCTGTCATCACCCTGCCCTGGAGCCCATGGCGGGGTGGCTGACACCGGGCTCCTCCACGTCCATTGCCCCCAGACTGAATCCCTTATTTATAACATTTTCTAAATCACTGTAATTCAGATGGCCTCTTTATGAAGAACAAGCTGGAATTCCCCCCAGATCATCCATGCTTTGCCAAGGCTCTGGAGCGGTGGTTATCTGAATGGCTAGAATGTTTTAAGAAAGGAGGTGGAGGAGGAGGAAGGGGGCGGAGAGGAAGCTGCCTTACAGAAATGAAACTCAGTCTCCAAAGTGGGCTCTAGGCTGAGCAGTGAGTGCCCACGCACTGGGCACAGTGCTCTTAGAAGGGGAACAGAATGTGGCCCTTGCCTTCCAGGGGCTTGTGGTCCAGTGGAGTCAAGTCTGACCCACGAGTGGAGGTCAGTCCTCCGTTATTCCTCTCTCGCCCCTGTGCCTGCGCCCCAAGGACACGCCTGCAGAGGGAGGACACCTCCATCCTGTCCCGATCTGAGTTCCCCTTGTCTACCTCTGCCCCCTGTCCCACCCACTTCGGCTAGTTGGGAAACCAGTCCACGGAGGACATGGTCACGGGAGAAATACGGAACAGGATGGACTGGGAGCCACTCCCCTTTCTCTGCTCTTGAACCGCTTTACACGTAAACCCTGTCTCCCCCTTGCCCCAGGTTGGCATTGTTGTCATTCCTGCTTCCCATAAGAGGGCAGTGAGGCTCAGGGAGGCCACAGTGACACAGCCGGAAAAAAAGGAAGGGTGACTAGCATCCTCGGGGTATCATGGAGTCAGATGAGGGTGGAAGGTGAATCAATATTCTACCATTTTCTACGTGCATGACTGGGGAGAAGTCATCTGACCCTGCTAAGCTGCTGGTTCGTGTCTATAACATGTTAATTACAGGGTGACCTCTCTGGGAGTGGGAGGTGGGAATTGAATGATAAAATGTGTTCAGAATGTTCACAGTCCTGGGGAAGATGGGAAGCATAAGTCTATTTGGGATGTAGTGCCAGACTTCAAATTCTGTGTTCTTCCTGCTCGTGCAAACAGGTGTCCTGTCATCTCTTCTCTGTCATCCCTTGCCCAGGCACAGGGCACACCTTTGACGACTTACACTTTAAGAGACACTGCCAGTGGGCCATGCCTTTATCTCGAGATCCAGGGCTGGACTGGGGGCACTCTTAGAGGCAGGCAGGCGGGAAGGCAGGACTCCGGGCCCAGTGGCAGAGCGGGTCCCTGTTGGGGCAGCAGCTTGGGCTTCCTGACAACACAAATCACACACAACAAGCACGAGGCTGGGGTTCTGAAACTGCATCTCCTTTCTGCCCACGCAACCCCGAACCTGTTGCTCAGTGAGGCTAAGAAAAACCCTTGAGCTTCCAGACACGGAAAAAGGGTCCTTGAAGCAGACATCTTACTTCCAAAAGCTTAGTTTTAAAGTCAAGAGTCTCTTAGTCCTCAACACAAGAGAGAAACATGGTGCCTGGGTGAGGGGACAATTTGATTATTAAGCAAGCTGGAAAATTTGCGGGAGGAAAGAAGTATCTTGGAAAGAGATTGTTGTCTTGTTTTCTCTAAGTACCAACAAGGCACAAGGATTTGACTTCCGGAAGGAACACGACATTGATTTTGAAACATGCAGTTTTTAAGCATGATCTTTATTTTCATTCAAGTAATGGAAAAGTCACGGACATGCAACCTCAGACGATTCAGAATGAAAGATACACTTTCCCCTTGAAAGGTCCCTGTTAACCCCTGCCTGTCTCTGGCAATGGAAGCTGTCACCTGGTCCCCCAGCTCCCACTGTTGTCTTGAACTTAGAGTGGACGGGGAACTGAACAGCTCAAACCAGTCCTAAATTGACTGCTATGTTCTGTAAAAGAAAAAAAACCTTTTATTCCCTTAAGGCAGCAGTTTTCTTATGTTGGTAAGTGGAGGAATCACTGGGGACGCAAGTGAAAATGCAGATTTCCAGGCACAGTCCCAGAGATTCGAATTCAATAGCTCTGGGCGGGGCCTGGGAAGCTGCATTTTTAAACACATGCTCCCTTCCCCCTCCTCCCAGGTGATTCGCAAGTGTACTGTTCCCAGGACCACCCTTAGCACCTACTAAGGGCCAGACCCTCTGCAAGATGCTTCTTCTAGCTTTCAGGGATTGCTGTGTTCATGCCCACAAAGCCTTATTATAAAATAGTTGTCTCTGATTTTACCGATGGAGAAATCGAGGCCCCGAGGGAGCAGTCAACACCCTCCTGGTTACACAAGGAGGAAGTTGTAGATTTTATTAGTGTCAATTCCTAAAACCACACAGACTGTGTCATCTCCCAGACAAATATCAGTGCCTTTGTCCTCAGCAGATTGTATCCACCTAGTACAGTAAGAGTTGGCACTCAGAGTAATAAGAGGGTTAAATAAGATAATCCTAGGTTTAACCATATGAAATTGTTGACAGGTAAACATTTATAACCTACAAAGGCAGCCATTTCAAATGGGTCTGCCCAATAACTGTAAAGTGCTGGTAGAGTACCTGGCATTAAGTGGCAGCTCAGTAAATATCAAGTATTGTTAGAAGCTGTAGTGGGTAAAAGTGTTTTCCCCAAAAGTTGTGTTGACATCCTAGTCTCTAGTACCTGTGAATGTGAACTTATTTGGAAATAGTCTTTGGAGATGTAGTTTGGTTAAGTTAAAATGAAGTCATCCTGGTTTAGGGTGAGCCCTGGATGCAATGATTGGTGTCCTTATACAGAGAGAGGTTTAGATACACAGACACACAGAGGGGAGATGGCCAGGGGAATACAGCAGCCAAAATTGGAGGAATGCAGCTCTGAGCCCAGGAAAGCCAAGAATTTCTGGTAACCGCCAGAAAATAGAAGAGACAAGGAGAGATGAACCCCTAGCACTTGGTGAGGGAGCGTGGCCCTGCCAGCACCTTGACTGCAGGCTTCTGGCCTCCAGAACTGTGGGAGAGTAAGTTCTTGTTGTTTTAAGCTGCCAAGTCTGTGGCCATTTGTGACAGCACCCCAGGACACTAACACGGAAGCCTCATCTGTCTCGTCAGCTTGGCCATCACCATCACCACCACCGTCCCAGTCATCTCCATTGTCTTCTAGAGGACCAGACAGGGCCGCAGACTTGGGTCACAGAACAGTGAGCTCTGATTGGCACTGATGGAGTGACCCAGCCTCAGTCATGTCTTCCAGTTGGACTTACCCAACCCAGATGGGTTTGAGTTCCACCCGAATTTTTTAAAGATTCTTTTTTGATACACACACACACACACACACACACACACACACACTGGTGCTTTTTGATGCTTTCCCAAGCTCCCTCCAGCTTGAGTAATGTAGACCTCTCCCCAGGGAAATGTTCAAGAGACAGAAAGACGGAAAAATGGTAGCCACAGAACCCTGGGTAAACATTAGCTCCTTTCATAACCTCCCTTCCTTGGATGACAAATCTGTGGCAGGGCCCCCAAATCCCAAGGAGGCCCACTTCAAACATGTATTTCAATCAGTCTAAAGGGTCAAGGACCTGCTATATAAAAAGTCCCTTAATGTACACTGTTCGGACGGAATTCACTGGCACAAAAATCCCAAAATGGAGTCTGTGTTCCATTTCATATGTATTTTTCAATCAATAAGAAGTTTCCAGTGACCTTTGTTTCAATTTTTGGACAGAAGAGAAACTTCATCAGGGTCCCCTCTCACTCTCTTGTCTCACCAAAAATGGAAATAAAATGATGCTGTAAATTCTGTCCAGTGATCAGATTTCTAAATAAAAAAAGCAGAGGCAGAAGCCATGGTTGACAGTGGGGCAGAGTATCTAAAACCTGAACTGCCCAGGACACCTGCTCACAGGTGCAACCTCTGGACTTAGTCACTAAGTTTGGAGTTTCGCAGACTGACAGTCATGTAAGTTCTCAATAATTATTAACTATTACTACTATTATTATTTTTTTATCTGTAGAGAGGGAGGTCCTGACTTTGCCCCTTCTATACCTCAGGAACTTGACATGCATACAGCTCCTGTAGAGTTACTACCTGTGTTGCAGGCATTCTTCAGCAATCAGAGGGTTTAAGCAACACACCCAAAGTCACACAGCTACGCATCTCCTGGACTTGAATTTAAACCTGGCTGGACCCCAAAGTCCTTTCTCCTTCCCCTGTGCCACGTTGGACTTGCTAGAATATTTTCACTTAAACTGAAGTCCCCCCATATGAAGGTGACCCATGACCATACCTATTGGCCTTGAGCCTGGGAAGGGAAGAGCCTTCTGACTGCCTTGATCTGGCAGAGAGAAGGCATCAAAGGGAGAAAACAATCCCATCTAAGTGTAGGCCTCTGATCAGGCTTTGGCAGAAGTCACTCAACAAAAGCCAGTTGTCAGGAGCTGGCGAAAGGACACCAAGACCCAGTGACCAGTTCGGGTGAGGGCACAGCTCAGGGCAGAGCACGCACCTAGGGTGCCAAGGTCCTGGGTCCACTCTCTAGTCCCTCCATTAAAAAAAAAATAATGAACCTAATTAATTCCCCTGCCCCCCCCCCAACAAAAAAAATTAAAAGAGAAGAAAAAGACCCAATGACCAGGAATGAAAATGAGAAAGGAACTGGGTCAAAGTGGAGGCAGCAGGCAAATAAGAGAGGTCGATGGGGGCGGAATAGTCAGGCTCCTCTCCTTGCGGGCTTGTGCGTGGTTGGAGCGTTAAAGGAACGTGGCTGCGAGGGAAGATGAGTGGATGCAGGAGAATGAATGAATGAGTGAGTGATGGCTTCAACTCGGCGTATTAGGTCTTGGTGTGCTTTGAGGTCTTCCCTAAAGGCCAAACTCCTTCCCAGGTCGACCCCCGCACAGGGAGTTCAGAGATGTGTTGGACTGCTTGGTCCCCAACGAGCGCAGCCTTGCTCCTCCCCGCGAGGGGCGACGCTGTGGTCTAGTTCCGCCCATCTGTATCCCGTGCAGAGATGAAAGCTCCCGCTCCCTCTGCTGAGGCATTTGGCAGGGGAGCCACATGCGGGGGGCACCCCGGGGGGAGGGCGGCTGACAGCCCTGCTGAGCTCCCCCTCGCCACTCTGTTACTCTTGGGCCCGAACTAAAGGGGGCTTCGGTTTCTGCACGTTTCATGTGGCGTCTTTCAAAATTGAAATCCACTTGAAGTGGTTTGGGTTTTTCTCCTCCCCGCCTGGTGTTTGCTGGAGAGAAATACCTTCAAACACAGACAGCGCTGCTCCGTGCCTGTCGCTGAGCGGGTTCAGAGGAACCAGGGACGCCACATCAAGCCACCCTTTCCATCAGAGACGCCCCGGCTGGGGCCCCGCCTGCCGTTCGCTGGGGAAAAGGTTTTTTTTTTTTTTTTAGCTCCGCCCCTCCTTACAACACTGGCTCACATGTGCTTCTTCTTGGGGAAAACAAGCCACCCTTGTTTCTCTGCATGGACTGACTGTGAGAATTTGGCAGGGTCCCATATCTGGTCGGGAGCCCCCCATTTTGCTCTTTGTGTCTATGGGGAAGGCAAGAGGGAGAGGAGGTGGGGTGGACCCTCCCTCTTTATCCTGAAGCTCCTTCCTCCCCTGGTGTGGCTGGACATCCTTTATTTTTCTGGGTCTCCCACTAAGCTCCTGATTCCCCCACTGACAACATTTAGTCCCGTTGGCTGAAGAGGCAAGAAAGCTGGATCGATGTCCCAAGTCATAACCCACAGACTTGTCATGCCCTGGTCCAGTTCGTGTTTTAGAGCAAAGGCCCTACCTTAGCCACGGAGGTGTGTACTGAGAACCCTTTATCAGTATCAGCGGTCAGTCTTTATCAATATCCACAGATCTGTCTGGGAGAGAAAGTCATCAGTCAAGGGCTCCTGGATATTATTTTAATACTTTAGTTACCCCGCGCCTGTGACTGTCCACTCATAAGCACATAATGACCGAGGTCGGGGGAACCTGGGAGAGTAAGTAATTTATCTCCATCCCTTTGTGTCACAGCAAAAGGAATTCCATTCCCAAAATGAGACGGGATTTGGCCGAGGAGGTCATGGGGCACTTGTTCTCCTGCACTGAATGGCCTCTGTGTGTGAGGAGGTGTAAAGGTATTTGCACACACAAGGAGACGTGGAAATCCTGACCGTACCCTGTGGAGGTTATGAGCCCTTGGAGGTCTGCGTTCCCCTTTGTGTAAGCGGGGAAACAGGGACCTGGGTGCCTGATGGGGCTCGCCCTTAGAAGGCGTGGCGATGTCTTTTGTTCTCCCAGATCAGGGTGGGCTGTGGCCTCCCAGGACACCCAGTTTGGAGTCAGTCTGCAAAGGCAGCAGGAATGGAGGTGCCCTTTGGAGGCCTGCACGTCAGTCTGCGCAGAGCAGGGCCAGTGGGAGCGCTGCTCGTCCTTCCTCTGCCTCAGTCACTAGCTGAGAAGTGGTTGGGCTGGAAAGCCACTGCATTTAGATTTGAGGTTTGACCAGAAGCAGTTGAGTCCTACCTAAGTCGATGACAGGCTAGGGCAGAATGTCTCCTTAGGGGCTCGCCTGTGGAACAGAGGAGTGAGTGATGGTGTATTCCAGCCTCCTTGCTTTCAGATGGGGAAACTGAGGCCCAAAGACCAGGGTTGAGTACTTCAAGGTCGAACAGAGTCAGGGCTCCCAGCTCTTGGCCTGTTTCTCTCCTCTCTGCCCTTGGCCACTTCTCCCGGCTGCAAGGCCCGCTGTGATGCTTTGGGCTCTCCAGACATGTGTCACGCCTATCCCCACACTCACTGAAGCCAGCAGAGAGAAAAGCAAGCTCCTGGCAGCCCCAGGGTAGTACCCAGGAGGGCTCAAACACAGAAATTCCATTGTGGATGCTCTTTATTGGGGTGCCCTCTCTGGGAGCCAGCTGGAGTTGGGGGGAGCTGTTTTGTAAGGGCTTCCTCTCCCCTCCTGTCCCAGCTGCTCTGTGTTCCCTAATTGCGCTGCCTGTCAGCTCATGTAGGCCTTTACCCTCCTGAGACCCGCTCTTTTAAGGGCAGGGAGCCTGGAGCCTGGCACTTCTGCAGAGCGTCAGAACCAAGATGGGGCTGCCGGAGAGCCCACCAACCCCTCAGAGCTGTGGTCTTTGGTGAAAGGGAGCCCGTGCATTTGTTTCCTGAGAAGTGGTTGGATCAGGTTCACCTCCAAGCCCGTTGCTTCTAGATTTGGGATTTTACCAGAAGCAAGCAGGTCCTTGCCGAGGAGGCAGCGGGGCTCAGGTGGGACCTCTGTCTCAGGCTGGTGGAGGGGACAGAAAGTAGGTCTGGGCAGATCTTTTTCATTACTTCTCTCTCGCTCCCTTTTCTCGGTTTGCCATCCTTCCGCCCCCGCCCGGGGTGATTTGCATGAGAGGAAGTCTGAGCGGCAGGGACAGCCCCCGGCCTTGAAGTTGCAGGCCACAGACAAGAAAGATGAGCCGAGACCTGAGTGATCACCACCCGGCTCGGGCCCCTGAAGTTCACTGGGGTTTCAAAACGACCGTGTCTTCACCATGACCTTATTTCTGCACGAGGAACCACAGGGTACCATTAATCACAACTAGTTTTTAGATTTAAAGGGGGAAAAAAAAAAAAGAAGACTTGGGTACCAAACAGGGGCGTTGGCTCATCTGGGATGGGAGCTGTGGTTCAGGTCCCTGCCGCACCCTTGTTAGCCAGGGAGAGGGAAGGGTGAGCAGACTCTGGCCGCAGTGACCCATCTTCACCCTGGAGGCTGGAGCCTTGGCTGTGGTCGTGCCGCTGGGGGCAGCCAGCTGAGAGTGCCACTCCCTTCAGGCGTCCAGGTCAGAGGGCCGGAAGCGTGGGCCACTGGCCGCGGTCACTCACAATCCAGGCGTGCATCTGATACCCGTTACGTTCTGCGCTGAATTCTGTTTTCGGTTCTATAAGGCAAACACAAAGATGTCTTGGGGCGAGAAGCAGTCTCCACCAGCATTTTGTGTTCAACATAGGCAACAGAACTTGGGGCTCAAGGAAATTAGGGTTGCTTTTCACAAAGGCTTGGGCAAGAAGAGGCAAAAAGAATGGAAATGAGCCAATGTCAATTAAATGCCAGCTACGGGCAAGCCACTGCTCAGGGCTTTTACCTCCCTTATTTCTCTCCCTCTTAAAAGGTTCTGATTATTAGCCGCATTTATCAGGTGGAGAAACAGGCTCAGAAGGAAGAAGTGACTTGCCCGGGGTTCTGCTGCTGGTAACTGGTGGGTGAAGAACTCCAGCCCAGAGCAATCTGACCACAACGCTTGTAAGTGGGGTTCCACGTGCCCCCCGCCCCGCCCCCGCAGCCATCAGCCACGGGGGCTGTTCTTCTCCGGACTGGAACCCTTGTTTGAAAGCGACACAGACTGGAGGCGCCGCCTGTGGTAATGGCTCCTGGGCGCCCTGGTCTCTTTCAGCTGAGGGTCTGGCTCATGCTTTCTCCTGGTTATTTTCAGTCAGACCGGCAAGGCTGCTCTTTTGCCCTTCACGTTTAAGCAAGCCCGTGCCTAGTTTTCCTACAGAATGGGGTTCCTCCAGGGAAAAGAGGATACGATTTCTCACACGTCTTATGTTTCAGTGTTGTCCACAGTGTTTACCCTGCATTGTCTGGATCGACGTTCCTGATAACCCGACAAGGCCAGTGCCGCTGCAATAATTCCCATTTGACAGATGAAGAACTCAAAGGCTTAGTGAGGTGAAGTGACCTGCGCCAAATGGTAGAGCTAGGAGCAATAGATTCTGGTTTCCTCCCAGCCAGTGATTGCAAATTCCCGGTCGAGAGAACCATGTGTTTCCTGCTATGGGGCAGATGTCACTTACCTGAAATTACACTGAGTGAGCTGGACCTGATTTCTCCCCATGAAACGGAGAAGCACACGTCCACACCTCATGGTCACAGAAGGCGTGATGGATTCAGAAGGGCCCCACTGGTGACCCTTCTGTTGTTTTTGGATCAAAATCGTCAGGCCAATGTTAGGTGAGAGCCCAGAGACCCAGCCCCCGTGGGGAGGACGTGCCTCAGTAGTGACAGCACTGTGATAACCGAGGTGAGATCCAGCATGTCTCATGTCCGGGAAGCCAGGGAAAGGTCCCCCGCTGTGGTCCTAGGCCACTGAGGATGGGAAGGAAATGTAGGACCCACCCCAGCCCCATCCTAACCCCACCTTCCAAGACTTGAACAAAAGACAGTGTATCACTTAGGAATCTCCTTCCAGACCCTGTCCTCCTCTCCTTGTTATGGACATCTGACACTACGGGGCCCTTTACCTGGGTCGTTTCCGTAGGTCCTGACAAAACAGAACTGAGGTAGGTGCTGTTTGATCCTGTTTGACAGGAGAAGAGATTGAGGCTCAAGAAAGCTGAGCAGCCTGCCCGAGGCCCAGAGGTTGCAGTGCCCTCTGTATCATACTTCCTGGCTTATCACAGAGATGGTGCGCCCCGCCCTGACCCCACACTAGCGAGTTAGTGGGTCTCTCTGTCCTCTTGTCCATCTGTGGGTCATCACACTTGGGGCTTGGTCCCAGGACAACAAGCCCGCAACATACACAGAGGGGGATCACAGCTCTCATGTGGGAGTGCGCCCCGATTCATGCACCTGTCCCCTTTCTCCTCCTTTCCCCTAACACACACACGCACGTGAACTCACACACACACACACACACACACACACACACAGTCTGCAGTGTTCCCACTCTTCGTGTACTTTCTTGCTTCCTTGCTCTGGCCAGTGAGTGGTGCACAGCAGCAGTGCAAGTCGTTTCCAGGCTGGTGCATCTAGCTGCCAGTGCAGCCCCTGCAGAGCTCCACCTTCGTGGAGGGCCCCGTACCCCGTCCCATTAGCAATAGCGGCCGCTTCATCTGTGGGGTCTTGATGGGCAGAGCCTCTATGATGACGATCCATGCTGATCTGTAACTCGGGCAAAATAAACCTTTGTTGCTCTAAGCTTCTGAGATCTGGAGCACGGCTTGTGGTGGTCTCCAGCCTACCCCAGCTACACAGTTTATTACACTGATCAGGGATTATTACTTAGGAGTGATTCAGAGTCCAGTAATGGAGACAGATTGGTAAATAATTACAATAACTCATCCACCCAACAACCATTCGTTTAGAGTCACCCTGTGCTCAGCTGTGCTCTAACCTGGGAGTGTATGAAGTCCCCTGGGAGCAAAGGGCAGAAGTCAGTCACCACCAGGACACCCTGTGAACACTTCTGTTGCGTCACTTCTGTTGTAGGAGGAAGCGCTCCTGGTTCACACATCTCTCTCCAGCATAGCAGGTAGCAGGAGCTTGTTTAGCGCGGTCCCTGCCGAGCCCAACACACCACTTCTCATGTAGTAGCTGCTCCGAAAATGTTTCTTCAACGACCTCATTTGTAAGTGAATCCACCTGCCCAACTCCCCTTCACGTCCCAAAGTGAATATTTGGTTCAAGTTTAGAAACATAGTCCTCACAGAAGCAGTGAAAGGACAGCATCACAGGTATGGGAGGGCGGTCTTGTTAATACTGTGCATGCGGCTCTCTCCAGAGGGAGGACCCCAGTCTGACTGTCCCACGTGCCGCCATGTTGCTTCGTCCTCTGTTGCCTTTCCGTCTCTCTCTCTCTCACATCCTTAATAGCCAGAGAAGCTGTTACTGCCTCTTAGGGGGCCCACCCCTCTGCTCACCCTGCCTACTAAGACGCCGTATCCAAGGTGTACCACTGACTTCCCCCTCAGAGTCACCGAGCTGACAGGTCCAAGTTGGGGACCCAAATGAAAGAAAGACTAGAAGGTGAGTCTGGCATGACCAGAAGGGAAGTGAGACCCAGGCACAAACATTGAGGGGGTTCAGACTGAGAGAGGACAGGTAGATGGTTTCTGTGCATGAGGACCATTTTTAAGAATAACATGATTTTTACACCATGACATTCTGCCCACCGTCTTGCACTTAACGAGTTTGGGTTAAGCAGAGGGAATACATCCTTATTTAATTAACCGTTGGGGATAACAGCCTTGAACATGATAAGTAATAATAATACTTTTCATTTATGGAATATCTGTGTGCAGCGAGGGGCTTTGAATATATTATCGCCGTGGCAGATGAGGAAACTCACAAGGATGAAAACATTTCTTGATCTTAAAACCAGTTGCTTTTTCCTAAGAGCTTCCTGAAGCGTTGATTTCAATGGAAGATGAAGGATTGGTGACAGGAGAGTCCTTGTTTCCATGGCTTCTCTTCCTCATAATTTCCCCTTTGACTCTGCAAGTCTTCTTTGAGCATCTCCTAAGTGTTTGGTAAGGAGTGATTACTTGGGAAGTGTGGTGAAGGGACCTGGTCCCAGAAAGCACGAGTAAGGCAGAAGACTCGATCTTCCAGATGTGGACCTTTTGAACTATGGGAAACTAGAGAGAAAAAAGTCATTTCCTAGAGTTTAGACATTTACCTCAGGAAGATGCTTGTTGTGGCTGGGTGCATTCAGGGAAGCCTTCCTGGAGGAAGGCTTGGTGTTCCTCTCAGAAGCTGATGGTGTCTTAAGAGCAAACCCGTAATCCTTTTGTCTGACCCATTGGAGGCAGCATTTGCCACTGGGCACAGCATGGCTTCTGGGTTCAAATCCTGGCTCCACCAGCTTCTCAGTGGGAAGCTTTGACTAAGTTATTTAATCTCATAGATAAGATGCTTAGATATGATCTGGATTCAAAAAAATAATAACCCAGGCAAGGTGTTCAGCATGGTGGCTGAGGCAATGGTAACTTTCAGGGACAAGCATTTGTTCTTCCTGTGCTGCTGGTCAAATGCGCTGAGTTTTTCAAGCCCGGGTGATTTCTACGATGTTTTCCCTCTGGATAAAATTTCACCTTCTTTGCTGTCAAATGGGCGTAACAGATTAGAAGCTTCCTAGGATCTCTGCCTACTCAGAGATGCTCCCGATCAGAGTCCGACTGATGGGGAACGGGGAAAGAGCGATCTCATCATTTCAGGCCCTCTGATCTCGCATCCTTGTCTCCCCACCTCCCCATCCTGCATTCCCCCCGACCCTCTCGCCGTCAGTGTCTCTCGGGAGACGAACCAGATGAGTTTCCCCTCTGGTCCTCGCCAGCCTGGGACATGGCGGATGTGCCCGCTGGGCCCGCTGCTGGGCTCAGCGCGATCTTGCCGGATGAGAAGCTTCTATCTAGCCTTGCCCCTTAAGGATGAAACAGACATCCAGCAGCCACAACCGACCTTTCAGGAAATCAGAGGAGTGAAGAGGCCTGGGGCCACCTAGACATGGCAGTTATAGACTGAGTTTCATCAGAATGAAATAACCTGAAGCCTGCTTCGCAGCCCAGGATCGGAGCACATGGAGAGTGTGTGCTGCCAGAGGAAACACAGTCCCATGAGCAGAGTCCGTCTGCCCGGCAACAAACTCCCGTGGACCTCCAAGCTCAGCATCTCAGAGTCTTAGAGTTGAAGACAGTCCTCCTCCCGCCCGCTTCCCCTCCACACGCAACAGAAGAACTTGTTTAAAAACCTGCGGTTTAGAAAGTAGCGTAGACACTTTGACCTAGACGGGCAGGAGGAAGAGAGAAAACAGAGTAAGGGGAAGAAAGAGGCCCCCGGGTCCCACAAAGGAAATGTATTGTCATGAAGAAACCAAGTTAAACTTCAGACTTGTAGGCAGGGCATGAAAAGAGAGGAAATCTTCTCTTAGAAATAGCCGGGGATGGAACTCAAATTACCTCCTCCCAAGTTCCCCTGTCATATTTCTAACTCGGTAGAGCTCTTCCCCCCTTCCTTCTTGACCTCACTCACCAAATTCTCCCCATTTTGCAAGTGAAGAAGACCAAGGTGAGAAAGTTGTCACGACCTGGCCAAGGAGCCTGGGTCTGGTTTACACGCTTAGCACCTGATTAGAAGCTCCGTGAGGGGCAGCGTCCACCTCGCTCACCGCTCCTCCGCCAGGGCGGCCCACTTCCCGGCGCACGGTGAGAACTTGGCAAACGTGTGCTGAATGGCTCCCGGTAACACCTGACCGCACTGTATACGCAGATATCAGCCACGTCTGCATTTCTGCACCCAGTTCCAGCCTCTGTGGGGGTGTTTCCCACACCACCAAGTGATTCTCTGACAGCAGCTAGAGCTTCTACATTCACCTCGCTTCTGACGCTGTCTCCCGAGAGACTGCGTAAGACTCCACAGGTTAAGGACTCAGTTTAACGTGACTGCCCCCCTCTTCCAACTCCAGACGCCAGTCTCAAGTCCAGGTTGTCACCTGGGCTTTTGACCAACTGTCTATAGAGTAGAGGTTCCCGCAACCCCCTTCATGGGTTCAATTAATTTGCTAGATCTGCTCACACAACTCAGAGAAAAGTTTTACTTAGTCGATCACAAGTTTATTATGAAAGAACACAGCCCGGGAACAGCCAGATGGAAGTGATTCATCAGGCCAGGTGTGGGGAAAGGGCCCAGAGCTTCCACACTCTGAGTGCCTGCCCTTCCCAAGTCTTCACGTGCTCACCAACTGGAAGCACCAGAGCCATCTCCTGTTGGATTTTTATGGAGGCTTCATGACACAGGCATGATTGGTTAAATCATTGGCCCTTGGCAGTTGATTCAATTTCGAGCCCCAGCTTCCAGGTTGGGAGGTGGCACTGAAGGTTCCAACCCTCTCGTTACTTGGTTGGTTCTCCCAACAACCAGGACCCCATTCATAGGGGGTTCCAAACTCATCTCATCAACATTCTAAAAGATACCTTTATCACTCCAAGGCTCTTAGGAGCTCTGTGCCAAAAAAAAAAAAAAAAAAAAAAAACGGATAGAGAACAAATACTTACGTCTTACAATAAATCACAGTATCGTACATCCTGTGGGGGAAGCGGCTGTCTCTGAATTCCCACCTGTTTTCTTTGGCCCAAGCTGCTGGATAACCATGAGTTGGATTTTTCTGCTCATTATTCCACTTGAAACATGCATTATGAGAGAGTAAGACACCATTGTCTGAGTTCTTCAGAAGTGGCCACAGCCATCTCTCCCCTCTTCAATACAGTCCCCCCACCAGCTGGTAGAAAAAGTGTGACAACCCTCTGATGTTAAGGAGAATGTCACCACTCAGTCTCAGAGCTGAGCCTCATTCCCGCCGGGTGAGCTTGGGCTAGGGCAGCTGTTGAATCCTTTCCCAGGGCAGTCGAGAGCCTCTGATTCACGGCAAATTCTCCTCCACGGGGAAGAGAGTGCGGGTCCAGCAACGCAGCGCATCCCTCTGGGCACACATCCTCCACCCCCTCACTTGCTTTCTCTGCTCCAGCAGCATGAACAGATTTCCCCTCTCCCACCTCCGTGCCTTGGCCCATGCTGTGTCCCCAGCTCAAGAGCTGCCTTCCTTCCCTGTGGGCTGAATGAGCAGAGGAGATACCTGCCCGAGCACCTTGACCTAACAGATTCTGTCTTAAGGCTTTCTCCCCAGGTCCTGAGCATTTAGCCCCAAGGGGTAGCCAGAATATTTCTGCCCCAAGTCTGATGTCCTTGGTCCACATTTTCTATTGGTTTAGGCACAGAGTCCAGAGGGTGATTTTGGACGGAGCTTAAGGCTGTGAGGGTTAGAGAGAGTGTGTGTTTTAGAACATGGGAGAGCCTGGTCCAGATCCCAGGTCTGCTACTTACCGGTTGCCTAGCTGTATCTAAGGAGCTCAACCATCCAAACCTCAGAGACTTCATCTGTGAAAAACAGCCACCCTGCCTGCTTGTCGTGACAGTGGCATCTAAGAGATGTCAAGCTCGTGCTACAGTATGTGGTCTGTAGTAGAAACACCACACACGTTCGTGCGCCTGCATTGCCATCCTGTCCTGTGCACAGCTGCCTGGCTGGGGGTCAGGGGAGGTGGTTTCCCTCTCAAGGAGCCTCTGCTGTACCGTCCTCGCCCCTCATGGAAGGGAGAAAGGCAGCCAGTCCGGAATGGCTCCTGGCAGGTCCATAGGGCAACTTAAGGAGAAGTGGACCCATCCTCACTGACCCTCTCCACTGCCCAAGCCTGGCTCTGGGCTGAGGGTGACTAATGGGAGTGACAAAGAAACTGTCACTCAGCCAAGGCCCTGCCCTCACCATTCCTCTCTCCTGCAGAACCTTCTCCTATTGTGAACTGTCACTCTGCCAAGACCCGGAGGGCAGGCCAGAAGCGGCCCCTGCAGCCAGCCCTCCGCGGTGCCCCTGGCCCCTTCTAATTGTCTCATAACGGGGGCCTGAGAAGCCCCCGAAGGTGATGTGAATGAAGAGACTGGCAGTTCTTCCTTCAGCCCCTTCCTTCCTTTCCTCCCCAAACATTTATTGAGCACTTTCTAAGTGCAAGGTTCAGGACTAAGCCCTAAACTAGGCAGATGAGTGAGAGCCCTGGGACCTTCCGCTCTGCCCTGCCCCAGCCTCCCCGCCTGATCGGGGTCCAGCCAGCTCCCTCCACCCACTGCTCCTCCCCTGCACCTCAGATCTTCTGCTAAATCCCCATTTCCTCTCTGCCGGACCCTTAGAACAGCCTCTTTCCCCCTCCCCTTATCCTGGGGCACCAGACTGTCGCCCGAGCCACCTTTCTAGAACGTCAGTCTCACCCTGTGGGTCTTGGGCGTGCGATTTCCCTCCTGGACCTTGCATTCTGTTATACTAACAGCTTTCTTTAAAACAGCTCACTTTTTTTTTTTTTTTAACGTGGCCTTACTCCAAGCAGTATCATCCATGACGCACAGACTGGATGTCAGTTGAGTATCATACCAGTGTGAGTTTTTACAATAAGTAGCACAGTGAAGAGCGTCTGTCCCTGTGACTTCTAAGGCTATCAGCCACGGGGACCAGGCTCCCTGGGCAATGCTGGCACCGGGGAAGACCGTCGGCACTCACTCACTCACGAGCTCTTTACCCAGCACCTACTGTGTGCCAAGCAGGGTTGGGGATACAGTTAAACAATGACCAAATCCCTGCCCTCCTACAGTTTCTATTCTGGCAAACAGACAATAGGAAAATAAGGTAGATGAGTCAGGTGTGTGCAGGCTTTTAGTTGGTGACAAATGCTAAAAGGGAAAAACAAATAAGAGCAAAGGGGGCAGGAAAAATTCACTTGTACTAAACTTCTGCCTGCCTTTCCAGCCCAGCTACCCTCTCTCTAATCTTAGGCTCTCAGCGATTGTTCCCACCATGCACCGTGTTTAGTTCCCATAATGCTCACTGTGCTCATAGTGCCCACAACGCACCACGACTGTAGGTCTCCCAATGCACTGTGCGCATGGTTCCCATAATGCACCATGGC
Organism: Camelus bactrianus; assembly: GCF_048773025.1. Classification (NCBI taxonomy): domain Eukaryota; kingdom Metazoa; phylum Chordata; class Mammalia; order Artiodactyla; family Camelidae; genus Camelus; species Camelus bactrianus. Next base: position 53,338,774 of record NC_133547.1, read on the forward strand.
CATTGTCCCACAATGCACAGGTTGTCACATCTCCCTGCCTTCACTTGTATGGTTTTTTTCTGCCAGGACCACCCTTCTCACATATGCCTCTGGTTAAATCATCTTTATTTTCTCAAGTCCACCCTGACATCCTTCCCTGACGCCTGCCCCTCCAGCCCCATTAGAAATAAACCTATCTTCCTCTGGGAGCTTTGGGCCATTTCTGCAGTAGCTCTTCTCAGTCACTATTGTCTGTCCCTCCTCCTTTTAGGCTGGGGTGATGCCACCTTCGTATATGCTTCCCCACCTACCAGCTAGAAGCCTGGCCAGGAAGGACTGGACCGCAGCATCCCTGATGGCCAGGCAGTTGGTCTGGGCCTCTGCTGTCCTCCTTGGAGGCTCTCGGCCAGACCTCGGTGTTTATGGGCGGTGCCTCGTTGGGGTGGGCAGGATGCCCGGCCCCTCCCTGTTATCATCTAGGCATCTTTTGGACAATGCCACCTCTTTCGAAAGTTTAGAAATGAATAATTATCTAGCGACAAGTCATTTAGAAAGTACATGCCCTCCCCCAGTTCTTCTCCCTGGTAAAGATGAAAACATCCAGAACATCAGGAGATCCTCATCCAGCCAGGCAGGGTAAGGGCCGTGACCCACCCATGGCAGGTTTGCAAGGTGTGACCTTCACTGGGACAGCCCTGCAGTGGTGCTTCCAGAATCTGGCTGTATGAGCCCACTCCCGGGAGGATTTTGTGCTTTCTCCAGGCTGTTCCTCTGCTTCTTCAGACCGTCCCTGCCCTGATAGTAATCTCACCTCCGATCACCTGGGCTCAGGGAGCCTGTGGCATGCTGGGTGGGGAGGCCCACAAGAGATGCACCGTGAGCTGGTAGCCAGTCCCCCAGATCGCAGCGACGTGCGACTCCTGTGCTTTCAGCCAGAGCAGTGGGACCACTGTCCCTGACCCTCCACCCCAAGACACCAGCACAGCATCTTCTCCAGGGAAGTAAGTTTTCACAAGCAGCCAAGAGCCCGTGTTTCATTGAGTAAAAACCTCTTTATTCCATCCTTTCATCTAATAATGACTTACTGAGTACCTGCTACCTGCATGGTTCTTATCCCTGGGGACGTGCAGACACGATTCACATGCTTCACTGTCCACCTTCTAGTGGGGGGATGGGTGGAGTAGACACTAATCTCACAAACACATACGTAGTACAATTACACCTCGTGATCAGGACTGTAGAGAAAGGACTTCATGGGGTCTCGGTGAAGTTCTGAGTTGATAAAACCTGAATGACAGAAAAAAAAAAATCCATCCTTTCAGCTGGTGGGTGGGGAGGAAGTGGGTGGTGAGTGCGAACACCATGTGCAGGCATAGGAACCGGATGTGCAAAGGCCCTGCCTTGGGAAGGAGCCTGATGCCTTCAAGGAGCAGAAAGGAGGCCACAGGGACTTGAGCTGATCAAGAAAGGGAGGGAGCAAATCAGGAGGTTTGAGCCAGAACACCTGGTAAGGGCTTGGCTTTGATTCCAAACACCCAGGACAGCCATTGGTGAGTTTTAAGTGGAGAAGCACCACAAGTGGACACCCATCCTGGGGGGGTGAGGATGCTGGTGAGGATGCTTGTGAGGATGTAGAATGAAGAGAATGTTTAACCTTTCAAAATCACATCTTGGTGAGGAGGTGGGATTTCTTTCCTTTCAACTTGGATGCGGTGGACTCTGGAGTCCTCCCTGGGGGCTCAGCTCTGAACCTGTGTCCCCATCTCTCCACCACCCTCCCACCAGGCAGCACCAGCGGTTGGTACCCTGAGTCTGGATCTCACATTGGAGAAGGACCAGCAGGACCGAGCGAACTTTGGGATGGAGAAGGGCTTCATTAGTTAGCGTGGCCCCTGTTAGCAGGGTCGGGCAGCCTCTTGAAGGAAGAGGGGGCATCTCTTGAGATCACACAAGCTCTCTGTGTTCAGGCCTGGCAGCCCTCCTGGGGCCTGACCCCTAAATTCCTGTGCACCCCCAGTCCCCGGCAGCGGCTCCTTGTTCCTTCCCCAGAGCCTGCTTGGGGTCACTGACAGGGTTAGAGAAGGAGCCAGAACCCTGGACAAGAATGAATAGGCAGCTTACTGCCCACAAGTGCCCATCAGAGACCGTCATGAGAACAGACAGGCCTGGGGAGAGAAGCCCAGCCATGGCAGGCCAGCTCTGCCTCGGGAGAAGAGAGGAAAGCATAAAAGGAAAGCAAATGGGATCGGACCCCAGAAAGTTCTCCCTGGAGCAGTACGGAGTCCAGCCCCGTTTGTCAGCTGTGTCCCAGGGAGGCCCCTGTCTGGGTCGGAACAGGTGCGTGGAGGCTGCTCTCCACGGAGCAGGTGACGGACCGTCCTGCCGGGGCCGGCCCCCTGGATGCCACTCTCCAGAGCGTGGCATGTGTTTTATGGGCAGACCATGCGCACGTGGGGACCGCAGAGCTCACTGACAGCGCTAATGTCAACAACAGCAAGTAACCCGGCACCCCCGAGACTCCAACACCACTCCTTTCTCAGGAAGCGGAGGCGTCTCTGAGACAGTCACCTGGGGCTCCCCAGCAGCACAGAAACTGGGCAGAGCAGCTGAGGGGTGGCATGACCTGGTCCAGCCATTCATCTCAACCGCAGGCCACCTTTTCTTCTCATTTTAAAATGTAAAACTTCTGGTGCTCTCGCATCACTTTTGAAACCAAAGAAGAGCATAAGGAGGGAACACAAAGAGGCACCACCCAAAGATAAGCAATTGTAAAGTGGTGGGAAGACCTTCCAGCCACTCCTTTATGGGTCTCTATGTCTTTAAAAAATAGCACCAGTGTTACGTGGTTTTCTGGTCTCCAGTTTCCACTAAGAGCAGCGTTTTCTCATATCATTAGTGTCCTTCTTCAACATGATAATAGCTCAGGTTTATTAAGCACATAAAAGGTGCCAGATTTGGTTCTGCACATGTGTTACGTGAAGACAAACACTGCAACAAGATAGACCTTAAGAGAGTATATTCATTTTACAGACGAGGAGCCCACAGGACAGAGACGTTAAGCAGTTCACGTGAGATTCAGCAGGTTTCGCGTTGTAGGTCCGCCCATGCGAGGCTCAGCCCTCCCTGTAATCGATGCTTTGTACCCCATCAAACAGCCAGGTGGAAGTTTCCTTTAAAACCTCCCGTGATTGCTATTAGGGTTGCTTCTGCATGCATCTTTATTTTCTTAGGGTAATTCCTGGAAGAATGGGGCAAAGCACAGAGCCTTATATTTTTATTTCGGAATAATTTTAGAGTCACACAATCATAGCAAAAATAGTAAATCAAGGTCTCAGCTCCATGCAGGGATAGCACGTTAGATACCCACGGTGCCCTAGCAGAAGCAGGAAGCTGACACTGGGGAGATGCTCCTTGGCTGCACTAAATACCGTGCAGAATGCATCCTTTTCCACGTGCACTCTTTTGTTTTATGTTTGTGTATAGTTCTGTGACATTTTACCCCCTGTATAGACTCCAGTAGGCACCAGTGGGGAGATTTTTAAGGCTTAGAAGTATATTGTCAAAATTTCCTCCAGACTGGAGGCTCAGAATCAGTATTTGATGGCTGTGCCCACTGGGCGTTGGTGAACAGACTTGGGAAGCAGCGTCTGGAACTCAGAAGGCGTGGCCAGGCTGCTGGGGAAACCTGGCTGTCGTAGTCCAGAGACCCATGTCCATGGCTAAGACCTCATGCTGGGGGCGTGTCTTGTCAGTCATCTCACTGTTAACCCAGGTATCCTCCCGGTCCGTCCTTGTCCAGAGGGCAAGACAGTGGCCTAAATCTGTGGCAGGCGGTGCAGGGTAGAGAGAACGCTAGACTGTGTGTCAAGAGAGCTGAGTTCAAGTCCTAATATGCCCTTAGGTAAGCCATCAAGTCATCTGAAGTTCAGTCTCACCCGTAAAATACAAGGGTGCGGTGGATGCTGTTCGGATGGGGAGGGGAGCTGTCTACACTCGTCATCCTTCTTTTAGTCCCTGAGTTCATCAGGGGATGGATCTTGCTAATGGTAATGATTCTCAGTGTTGATCATCTCTTGTGCCGGGTACCATGCAGAGGGCTTGACATCTGTCTCTCTTCTTCCATGCGGTGTTACAGGGAAGCTGGTCCCATTCACACTCACAGATAAGGAAACAGTCATAGCTATCAGTGGCAGTCTTTGTGGCCCCAGAGTCCACCTGTGATGGCCACGCAGATGTGCTTCCCTCACCTGCACTCTGCATCCTTCCCAAATCTGTACAGACAGTGGAGATGATATTTCCCCCAAGGACGGCCCATCAGTCCAGAGTTTAGAAGTGGCTGTCTGTGACTCCTAGGTAAACCTCCAACAGGCTCTCAAGATGAGCTCTAAGGCCCCTTCCGGCAGTCAGGCAAATGTGACACTGCTGTGAGGGCAATGCTGTCCCCATATAAAAGCATGGAGATCAGTTCCAAATGGATCTTCTGGATGGATCAGATTTTTATTCATGCTGAAAAGGAGGCAGGTAGCAAATTTCACTGCTGTCACTTGACACAGGAGGTAGCTGTCTCCCAAAATGAGAAGAGAGGGCATCCTCGTCACTTCTGATATCCACTGGGCCCCAGCATCTTAGGCTGAAGACCTGTCCCCATAGAGGAAATCTGCAGCTTGGCGTCACAGAGACAGTCAGACAATTGAGCTGTTTAGCAGAAAGGGCAAAAACTAACCATTCTTGGACTGAGGTCAACCCATGCTTTTCAGAAGTCAGCCAGGCGTGTGTGTGTGTTAGGATGCATTTGAGAGGTGTGTGTATATATATAAACTTTTAGATTTTTATTATTTATGTATTTATTTAATTTTTATGGACATATAGTCAGTTTACAATGTTGTGTCAATTTCTAGCATACAACATAATGTTTCAGTCATACATACATATATTCCTTTTCATATTCTTTTCCATTATAGGTAACTATAAGATATTGAATATAGTTCCTTGTGCTATGCAGTAGAAACTTGTTGTTGATCTATTTTATATATAGTAGTTAGTATTTGTAAATCTCAAACTCCCAGTTTATCACATGCCACCCCTTTCCCCCCGAGTAAGCCATAAGTTTGTTTTCTATGTCTGTGAATCTGTATCTGTCTTTTTTTTAGATTCCACATATAAGTGATATCATATAGTATATTTCTTTCTCTTTCTGGCTTACTTCACTTAGAATGATGATCTCCAGTTCCATCCATGTTGCTGTAAATGGCGTTATTCTTTTTTATGACTGATTAGTATTCCATTGTATGTATGTGTGTGTGGCATATATATATATACCAAAACTTCTTTATCCAGTCATCTGTTGATGGACATTTAAGTTGTTTCTATGTCTTGGCTGTTGCAAATAGTGCTGCTGTGAACATTGGAGTGCATGTATCTTTTCAAATTAGAGTTCCCTCCAGATATGTGCCTAGGAGTGGGATTGCTGGATCATATGGTAGGTCTGTTTTTAGTTTTCTGATCATCTCCATACTGTTTTCTATGGTGGCTGAACCAATTACATCCCTATAAGCAGTGTAGGAGGGCTGTGAGGGCATGTATGTTGTAGTTACCTGACTGAATACAAGAACCCAGAATACAGTTTGGCTACTGGTATGTTCAGAAAGATGTTTTCAGGACACATGAAACCAGTGAACAGTGACAAGCAAGGGGCCAGAGCAGTGTGCTGGCTGGATCTCCCATCGGCTGGGCAATATTACAGCTTTATTGACAGGTTAAAGGCTGTACCGCGTACGGCAGTGAGTTGATTTGAGGATTCCATTCCTGGAATTTTTCTTAAAGCAGTTAGGTTTTTCCATATATCAGAGACACGTTGATGAACTTGGAAAGGTCAGGCAAAATGATAAATGGTTGAGCTGGTATTTATGTTCTGAAACAAAAGTTGGTCCTTTGTTGATCTGGTGTGGTGTGCAGCCAAGTAAGTTACAAGAAAGGAGAGAGCGTGGTTTGGCGTAACGGTGATGAACTGAGTGGAAAGCTCCTTGAGGATGATTCTCTCTGGGAGAGGGATCCAGAGACCAAGATCCTAGACCAATCAGAAAGAACAGAAACCCAACAGTGACCAAACCACATCATTCAACACAGACCCTGACAACACCTTTCCTTTAAAAATATATACCTGCCTCCAGGATGTTCATACAGCCCCCCACCTGTAGCAATCAGCCAGACAGCATCAACCTTAGAGACAATAGAAATCATCTAGGTAGGCACAAGCTGTCGTTTGGAGTATTTATAAGGGTAAAAACTGGAAACAAATATTCAATAAAATAGAGACGATTATATAAAATGTACAGTGATCCCTGGTTGGAATATTATGAACTCAGAGCAATGCGCTCTCTGAGAGTGGTAACAAAGAGAAACGTTGCTGGTGCTGTGCTGGATGATGACAGCAGCAGGCTCTGCTGGAATCACAGGAATAGGTCCACATCCTCCTGCAGAAAATTATTCCAAAATGTTGAATAAGGGTATCGTCGATTATTTCTTCTCTTTGTTCAACTTGTCTGCACTTTTAGTAAGGCGTATAGATTACTTTTATAATGTAAATATACACGACGTGCTTTATTTTTTAAACAAAAAGAAAAACAAAATGCAGAGAGTTATTTTTAAAAGGCTTGCTGAGGCATCTTACAGATGCCCCCAACAACACTGGGAGGGATGGCGGGGGAGGGGAGGGGAGGGGGGCTTGATTGGGGATAGGTACGTGCAGTGAATGCAGAATGCAGAGCCAGCCCTTCTGCAGCTAATTTAGTTGAGGGCGGAGGAGAGAAGAAGGGAAAGCGACCCTAGGAGTCCTCCAGTGATTATAATATAAAGAGATCTAAAGCAACTAAACAAACCTCCAGCTGGAGTGAAAGCCCAGATTGCAGGTCGTGCAGACAGGACAAGCTGGCCAGGCCAGAAATGTCCCCCTGGGAAGAGTGGGTTTTGCACGTTGCAAAGTCAAGGATACAGAGATGCTGGGAGAAGAGGCAGCTCAGTGGAGCCAAGGATGAAAAAGTGGAAAAATGCTCTCAGATGTGGCGCCCCTCTACTTCCCCCCCACCAGCCTTCCCCGGGTGGCGGTTAGAGGAGGGAGGCACAGGCACCAGGGAACGGATTATATATAGATCACACCACCAAGATGGGGGAACTAGGGCAGGAGTGGAGGGCAAGAGTGATAAAGGTATCACGTGAACACTGGCCAGATCTTCGGGAGAAGTTGCAGAAGAAAGGCAAACAATGCTTTTACCCCGGGAAAACACCCAGGAGTCGGGCCAGTAACAGGCAGTCAGGAGACAGGAGGATGGGAGAAAAACTTGAGTTTCATCCACACTGATTCGAGGTCAGCTCGCTCTGCCCAAGCTGGCCCCAAATCCACATTCTAAGGGTTGTCACTTCAGGGCTCTGCCTCACTGTGGTCACAGCTCTTTGAGAGTTAATCAGTTGTAACGGACTCTACTTCAATTTTAAAAAAATAATTAATTAAAAAATAAAAGCAGACAAAAAAGTTAATCAGGAACAGAATCAAGAAGAGAGATCCCTGGTTTCCATAAGGGCTGGATTCTAACAGTCAAGAGCGCCCACCATGTGTTCAAAGGTTTTATTATGTTATCTTGCAACAAGCTCACCAAATAGGCTTTATTTATTTACCTTTAAAACAGAGTTGATCTCTTAGAGCAGTGTTAGGTTCCCTGCATAACTGAATGGAACGTACAGAGAGTTCCCAAAGACCCCCCTGCCCTATAGATGTCATTTTTCTCCCCTTTCACAGCTGAGGAAACTGAGGCTTACAGAGCTTCTGTAACTTTCCCACAAGTGTGCCGATAGTAGCTCTTAGAGGCAAGAGTTGAAACCAGGCTGTTAACATCTTTGTGTCGTCAGATAAATGATAAGAGGCTTTAGAGCAAGGGTCAGTAAACCATGGCCCATGCCCCAAAAGGGAGCCTGCCACCTGTTTTTATGTTGCCCCCCAACTTAGAATCCTTTTGACATTTTTCAATGGCTGGGGAGGGAGAAACGACATGAAAAGTATATGAAATTCACATTTGTGCCTGTAGATACAGTTTTATGGAAACTTGGCCACATCCACTCTTACGTATTGTCTATGGCTGTTTTCATGCTACGAAGGCATAATTGAGGAGTTGTGGCAGACACCTCATGGTCCAAAAAGCCCCAAACATGTTCTCTTTGGCCCCTTCCAGGAAAAGTTTGCTGACCATGCTTTATAAAGACAGAATTATCGCGTTTACTGTTTCTTTCAGTATTGTTAGATTTATGCTGGCTAGGATGGCAGAGACCAGTAAGTTTCCAAAGGATGCTATTTTGGGGATTCTTGGCTTTCCTTTAGACCAGAGCAACTCTCTTGAAATGTTTTATAAAGTTTGGCATCCGGGGAGTATTTCGTTTGAAGAAAGGGTTCCGTTGCTAAACAAACAAACAGTAAGAAGTTTGAATATCAAGACTTTCCTCATAGAAAAGAATATTTGCGCTGAAAATTATGTCTAGACCCAGGCAAATGGGAGAATACATCGTGGGCACAGTCTGCCCTCAACCAAAGAATCACTTCTCAGAAAACTCTCTCACTAGACCCAGTGACTAACTTCATTCAGCCTGAAAATCGCTCAGCTGAGTGGGGCATGGAAAGTGTCACGCTCAGCTCCTTCCTTTAGAAGAAGGAGGAGGCAAAGGTCTCACTCACTCACCTGGGGTCTCTTGGCTTGTTAGGGGCACACCCATCTCTGGCCCCTGGGTTTGGTACTTTCTGTATTATTGTGGCCTGGGAATTTGCACTAGTGGTCAGTGGGGATTTAAGCCTGATAAGGTTTATTGACATGGGTTTTATTTGATTTTTTTCTCATCAGTAAATATTTCTAAATGCATCTCTGAAAGATATGTATAAAAAAATAGCAACATTATCACACCTAGAAAGCTGTTAAGAATAATTCCCGAATGCCAAACACCCAGTTGGTTTTCTGATTTTGACACTGGGGGGACATTCAGGCTGTTGAGGGTTTAGAATGCTCTTTTGACTACTCACTGGTCTTGTGACCTTGAGAAATTCATATAACCTAGCTGAGTCTCAGTCTTGTCATCTGTGAAATGGGATGATCCTTATATCATCAGGGTTGCTGTGAAGATCAGATGGTATTGGTAAAGTCTGAGTCAAATGTAAGATATGGGAAGCTCTTTTTTTTTTAACTTTTTTTTATTGAGTTATAGTCATTTTACAATGTTGTGTCATATTCCAGTGTAGAGCACAATTTTTCAGTTATACATGAACATACATACATTCATTGTCACATTCTCTTTTGCTATGAGCCACCACAAGATCCTGTATATATTTCCCTGTGCTACACAGTACAATCTTGTTTATCTATTCTACATTTTGAAATCCCAGTCTGTCCCTTCCCACCCCCTGTCTCCCTGGCAACCACAAGTTTTTATTCTATGTCTATGAGTCTGTTTCTGTTTTGTATTTATGTTTTTGCTTTTGTTTTTGTTTTTTAGATTCCACATATGAGCGATCTCATATGGTATTTTTCTTTCTCTTTCTGGCTTACTTCACTTAGAATGACATGCTCCAGGAACATCCATGTTGCTGCAAATGGCATTATGTTGCCAGTTTTTATGGCTGAATAGTATTCCATTGTATAAATATAGCACATCTTCTTTATCCAGTCATCTGTTGATGGACATTTAGGCTGTTTCCATGTCTTGGCTATTGTAAATAGTGCTGCTATGAACATTGGGGTGCAGGTGTCATCCTGAAGTAGGTTTCCTTCTGGATATATGCCCAGGAGCAGGATTCCTGGGTCATATGGTAATTCTATTTCTAGTCTTTTGAGGAATCTCCATACTGTTTTCCACAGTGGCTGCACCAAACTGCATTCCCACCAGCAGTGTAGGAGGGTTCCCTTACATCCACAGCCTCTCCAGCATTTGTCATTTGTGGACTTTTGAATGATGGCCATTCTGACTGGTGTGAGGTGATGCCTCATTGTAGTATTGATTTGCATTTCTCTGATAATTAGTGATACTGAGCATTTTCTCATGTGCCTATTGATGGGAAGCTCTTACATTGCTGGTGATGATGGTGGTGGTGGTGGTTTTACTCATCAGTGTTTATTAGAGATAAACAGAGCTATACTCACCAGTCGTCAGTTTGCTTGGGACTGTGCCAGTTGAGCACTGAACATCCTGAGTCCTGGGAAACCCACGCAGCTGCAGAAAAACTGGGATGGTTGGCCACCCTGGTAAACCAGGCCAGTCTAGCAAGCTCTAAGAGATGGGCTAGAACCCAAGATTGTGGAATTGACACAGAATTAACAGATTTCTCCAACAGGTAAATTATTTGGTTGATGCAATCAGCAGGAATGCTGGATAGGATCCCAGATTCTCTATAAAATAGACGTAAATTGTTCAGAAACCTCAGACCTGGTGCTCACCAGCACAGAATTACGTGCTTTAACTGCTCCCACCATTCAAAAATAGGGTCTCTTTCCAGCACCAGAATAATGATTTCTGATTTCCATCTGGGAAAGAAATGCGGCCCCTCGATATAATGTAAACAACTGAAAAATGCTTAGAGCATGGTAGAGAAAGAATATAGAATATAGTCAGTCAGATTGCCTCATTCTGGCAATTAAACAACTTCAGGCCAAGAAGGTGAGATGACTTGTCCACTGTCTTTCAGCAAATCAGAGACAGCTGAGCTGTTGAGCAGTTGCTTTGACTCTAGTCCCCGCAGATCGCCTTAAATGTATAGGCATGCGAACCACGGTGGGGAACTTGACCTGAAGCCCTCTTTTCTTTGGATGGCCTCCTTTGTGAGGATTACACAGCCCTGAGAAATATTTGTACCAAGTGCCAGGCGCTGGAGCCTGACCACAAGGGAGGAGGGAACCCAGGAGCCCTGGGATTGGTGGAGCCCTTCCCCTGGGAGGGATCGTGTGTGGACACATCTGGCCAGAGAGGTGAGAACACTGCCTTCTAAAATGTCAGCAGAATAGCAGTAATGGCTTATCACCACTTGGAAATAGAATGACGAGATGTAGGAGGCCTGATCAGGAACTGAGGAGAAAAACGGCCCCCTCTGGAGCCTGCATTTTTAATTATTATTAATTTACCAAACATTTACTAAGCACCTGCTCTGTGTCAGGCACTGGGCCAGGTGCAGGAAGCCCTGTAACCATCATATTATGTGACTTACAGAACATAAAATAGTGGCAAAGACAGAAGCAAACAAAAACCAAACAACTCCAAGTTACATTAGCTCTATGAGGGAGGGAAGGAGGGAGGGAGGGAGGGGGATGGAGGATAAGAAGACCAACCACATCTCCCAAAAGGAGATTTTTTTTTTTAAGCTGAATTCTAAGGATTGAATTAGCAAGAGTGAGTCATCCAAAGAAGGGAGTTAAGAGAATTCTGAGTAAATTTTTAAAAATTTTTTTAAATTTTCTTACCAAACTGAGTGCACTGTGTACCTAATGAAAAATGACTGGTACAACTGATTTTTTTCAGGTAAAATTTTATTGACTTGACCACATATTCTAAGAGAGACAGTCAACTCCCCAGGCTGGGTGTTGATGTTTTCTTTTTGTTTTGTTTTTTAAATCTGGGACTCGTGTTAATTTCAGCCCATCTGAGCATCATCTTGAATTCACGTGAGAAACACTTGGCAGGATCAAACCGTGTTCCCAGAGCTGAAATCCCCATCTTCAGAAAACAGTGTGAGACACCCTACTGAATGAAATCAGAATATTTTTTTAAAAGTGAAAATGAGATGAAAAGGATAGAGAAAGAGCCCAGTGATAGTTAAGCTAATCTTCAGGGGAGGGAAAACATGCCAGAAACTGTAAACCAGATCAGTCCAACCCATCTTACAATTCTGCGGAGGGAATTAAATTCCTATGGAAAAACAAGTCTCTGATTATGAAAGGATTTGACTGTGTAGAAGAATCTGGAACATCCACCCTATTAAAAAATACTTGTAAAACCAGGGGAATCATGTAAGAAATTAGAGAGCTAAGAGAAGTGGTAGAGTTTGGGCTGTCTGAAATAGAGTTATTATTTCAGACACTGGATCATAGTAGTAAGTCTGCAGCGAAGAGAAAATTGCTTTCTTATAAAAAGCACAATTTATGATCAGGTAGCATCATTGAATTCTGTGTCTCTCTTAACCCTTTATATGTAACTCTGCTTGTCTTAACCATAATCAGGTAATTTTTTTAAAAAGTAATCTCAATATATTTAACACAAAGTACAACTGTTTTGTGATCTGAATAAAATACATCAATAATGAAATTAATGCAGGCACAGGGGTGAATCTTCTTTGAGGTGTACCAGGGACAGATAATGAGATTAGCTAAAACCTGTCCCCAGACTGGGTGCGTGAAACAAGAACTATTGGGAAATAATGTCCCTTAAATAAGAAACATTATAAGCACGCTTAGAAGGAAATAAATAAAGAGTTTTAGCTCATTCCAGACTTTTACAGGTGGCGGCCGTTTTCTGAGTGTAATTGTTGTAACAAATACATGTTTGAGTTGGGTAATTTAAAACAGAATCCCCACCTTCCATTTAAAAACAAATCTATATTTTTGATGCAAAACACAAATGGGAGCTAGTTAAGGTATGTCCGGATAAAACTTATTTTTAAGCAACAAAGCTCTGCCTTCGTTCCAGCTGCAGCTAATGATGGGTGGTTGACGGGGTAGGACTGGTAAGCAGTTTGCAAATGGCCACCATTACTTCCATCGCTGAAGTGGTGCCTTGGGAAACGTTTGCACAGAACGTTTCGGGTTGTTCCTGCAAAACCCTCTTCCCTCCTCCCTAATGCCGGTTCACCAAGTGCCTCATTTCACAAAGCTCAGCAAAGAAGAGTCAGTTACTTTGTCAGTTACGGAATCAGACTGGATTCAACTGGGTGGTCCAGAGGGAAAGGCAGGTTTTCCACGATGCTCATTGTGGGTGGAGAGGGAGTTCTCTGTGGATATGGGGTTCACGTCTAGATCAGAACCGGGTTCATGTTCTTTCCCCATTGATATGCCATTCATTTCAAGATGCCTTTTCCTTCTTCAGCTATTCTTCTGACTCACTTTCTGAATCGTATTCCCTGGTCCAATTGAGATGTCACCACCTCAGGGAGGCCCTCCCTGATCACCTGTTCTAAAGCAGTCACCTCTCCCTCTTCTCCATTGTACTCTATCCCATCGCCGTGATTTATTTTCTTCATAACACTTAGCGCCAGCTGATGTTTCCTTCCTTATTGATGGATTTTGTTTGTTTCTTTGTTTACTCTGTCTCCTGTCTACAAAAGGTGAGTTCCATTAGAACAAGAGCCATCTGGGAAGTTAAAACAGGCAGAGTCAGGAGTCAAAATTATTGAAAGGTGGATGAATAGATGGATGAATGGATGGATGAATGAGTAGATAGATGGATGGAGAGATGGATGAACATAAATAATTTCCAGCTTGGATTACCTTTACTCTTTGGCATTTTTCTTGGGTAAAGCTGAGATGCTGAATTCCTAGACTCAGTTCCAGCTGCCACTGGACATTTTTCCATATGTCCAATGGCTCAACTGATGTCCCAAGACATCTACTGAAATCCACTTACAAATTAACCATTTCTACTCCTTTCTTCTTTTTTTCTCCTTAAGAGCAAAATGAAGAGTATACTGAAATATTTAAATACATACCCCAAACAAAACAACTTGGCTAGCCAAACCAAACAAAGAGGTCTCAAACTTTGTTTTACAAGCCTATTTTTATGGGTATCTGTGTGAGGGGTCAGTGTGTTTTTGGAATCAAGGACCATGAGATAAAAGAGAAGGCCAGATGGTGGGTTTGGTAAAACTTGTAAGGTGCAACACTTTGAAGCAATGGGAGATTCAGCCCCCTAAATGATTTCTTCTTGAAAATCACACAACTCCTTTGTAAAATTTAGATAGCTCAAAGTAGTCACTCACATGTTAGTATAAAATGTTTAAATAGGTACACCAGTTGCTTCCCAGGAAATTGGAGGAAAGGGGCTTCTTGTTCAGGTAGAAGAGACAGGATGCTGTTGGCTAGAGTAGCCCTGAGGGGCAGGTGGAGTCTTTGTGGGTCTCAGAGTGGGATGAGGAAGTTAGTGAAAATGGTACAAGACAGACAGCAGGGAAGAGGGGCAGGAGATGGAAGGAAGGGGAAAACCAAGAGAAATCTTGCAAAATTTAACAACAGGACAGAACATGTGGCACCAGGAAGACTATGTCTCCCAATTTTGTTGTTGTTAAAAAAAAAAAAAAAAGCAGGATTGTTGGATCGAGGCATCTTTGGCCTCAAACATGAACGCAACCTCCTCGTGTCCACCTTTATGCGTGGTCTTCCTCCACTCACACCCACCATGTGGGACTGAACCCCAGTGCCATCCCATGCCCCTCTGCCCTTGCCCTGCTCCCTCCTGCCATGCCCTTTGCCAAGCAGAGAGGAGGGAGACCTGGGCCATCCATGGTGATTAATCTAAAATAATAATCTGGGCAAATCCTTTGCTGGGCCTTCCTGGGTATTGCTTCACCCCCTCCCTTCCCCTGGACCTCACAGCTCCATCAGCCTTCCGCCCTGTGCTGGCGTTGTCTGCTTAAACATCAGGCTTGCCTTCCAATCCTTGAACGGTGGGGACTTTGCCTCTTCAGTCTCATTTCCTGGGCTCCTCACCCCTGGTGTGACAAGACCCTGATTTGCCCATGAGTTCAGTCAGCAGATGTGTCCGGAGCTCCCCCAATGTGCCGGGACTCTTCCAAGTTCTGGTGATTTCAGTAATAAACAAAATACTTGGGGGTGGCTCTCAGGAGTTTACTGACTATTGGGAAGGATGGACAATGAGCAAATAGCCCAAACACAAATATGTGATGTGATGTGCTTGTGAGACACGCTATGAAAGACATGACCAGAGTCTAGGGGGCAGGGCTATGTGGACGGAATGGTCCAGGAGGGCCTCTTGGTGGAGGTGATGGTTAATCCAGGAATGAAAGCAATCTGTTTGTTGAGAATCTGGAGTTTACGTCCATCCACCCAACCCCATCCTTCAGTGGACTAGAGTTTGCGTGTTGGAGGTTTGTTCCTTGGAAGCCACGCCCCCAGAGGACTCCACCAACAGCCTCAGCAGCGGGGTCACCCGCTCATCCTAGTTTGTCTAGGACCTCACCGCTTTCGGCATGCACAGTCTTGTGTCCCAGGAAAGCCCTCAGTCCTGAGCAAAGCAGGAGGGTTGGCGACACTCGTCCTTAAGAGCGACTCGACATCTTTCAGTTGTTGCACTTGACTAGAGGCATTGGGTGTCCGTGCAAACACTCCAGCTCAGCAGAACTTCAGCAGCAGTGGAGGGAGAATCTAGTAGAATAGGGAGTTACAAAGTTATAAAGGGGCTGCAAACCAAATGACCTGACTCCCTCTCACACCTTTCAGGGGGACGATGGATATGGACACTTGGCCAGAGTGGCAAACCAGCACAGGGTTGTGACCACAGGACTGTAGCGAGAAGCCAGGCCTAGATAGGTGACCGGATCTCTGGGGCCTGTGGCCAGCGTGGTCAGGGCGACAGGAAGTGACAGGAGGAGATTTCATCTCCACTCACTTCCCCTGGTGACCACTTGCCACGTGCTCCGAGCAAACCAGGCCAGGGCCACAGAGGAGCCTGAGGAACTGGCGGGGTGGGTGGGAAAGTGGGGTCAAGTTCAGATCCGACAGCCCCTGAGAGAAAAAGACACTGACTACCTCAAGTCGCCAGATTTAGCAAACAAAAATAAAAGACACCCAGTTAAAGTGGAGTTTCAGATAAATGATGACTTTTTTTTTTTTTAGCATAAGTATGTCCTATTATTGCATGGGCTTGCTTGCAAAAAATTTTTTTTGTTTGTTCCTTATCTGAAATTCAGATTAAATTAAGTGTCCTGTATCTTAATCTGCAACCCCATTTTCTATTTCCAGAGAACCATTCTGCCTTGTACTTGGTACCCCCAGAAAGCGTCAGGCCCCAGATACAATGCTGACAGCAATTTGGCAGCAACAACACTAAGTGTTATGTTTTAACTCAGATTCACAGAATAATCCTAATCCCACTGCTTCTAATACATAGCCATGGACTCTTAAATCAACTAAGCATTCAAAAGAAACCAACAAGACCGAGAGTATCTGGTCTCCCTGGCTTTGTTAGCTACGATAGAAGTGTAACATTTAAAGAGAGAGGGTACGTCTTTCCTTGTGTGCAGTTGCAAAGCTACCTTTGGCGGTAATGGAGGCTGGACTTCGTCTAAAGGACCAGAGGCAAGGCTTGAACTCTGTAGGTGACCTGTCGCAGATGACTCCAAGAAGGAGGAGCCTCAGACAGGGTCAGAGTCCAGATCCTTTGTTGGGGTCACTGCAGGTCAGATCCCCAGAAACCAGGAACCATACGCATAGGCAGGAGCAGAAACGAAGGGGAGGGAAATCTGAAGGGACAACAGGTGATACAGACCAAGCCAGGCCCGCTGAGAATCGAGTCAGGAGGGACACTGATCAGGCGAAAAACTGCTGCCGGAACATCATGACTCACTCCCAAGGGATGCTGGGACCGTGGCGCATGGAGGCATCTGACTAGACCAGTGGTTCTTAACTGGGGGTAACTTTGCCCCCTGCAGGACATGTGGCAACGTCTGGAAACACTTGAGGTTGTCACACAGGGTGGGCATATTACTGGCACCTAGCGGGTCAAGGCTGGGGGTGCTGTTTAACATCCTGCAATGCACAGGACCGCCCCTACCACGAAGAATCATTCCCAGCCCCTCCACCCACATGCCTGTGTGCTGAGATTGAGAAATCCCAGGAAAATAAAAGGGTTTAAAAACAGCCCTTTCCTCTTGAGCTGCCTCTGAGCAGGCACTGATCGACCTGGAATTTCTAGGTCCCCACTCTCCGAAAGGCCAGCAGGTGAGGGAACAAGAACAGCCCCGAAGCTAGAAGGACCGTGGGGAAGCGAGAAATGGGAGGGAGAAGATTCTCCAGCCTAGCATCCCCAGTGGGTATTTTGCCGGAGCGTTTGCCTCTTAACCAATTACAGCAGAGATTTACAGAGTGGAATTAAACGTTTTCATTTCAATGGGACCCATACCACTCCCTCCCAAGCCACCAGCAAACTCTGTGGGGCTTTCATTTGACCAAAGACAGAGTCGGCTAATAGAAGCTGGGTGTTAATGGGTGCCTGGGATTTATACTTTAATAGTTTCCATGGCTCCCTGTCTCACGGAGGTCTTTGTCTTGGTACGTGGACACCAGCAGTGCGCCGTAACGTTACACACAGGATTAGGAGCGGTTTTTTAATTATTATTTCATCTGTAATTATAGGCAAGATCAGTTTATGATTTAGAAATCCTTGAAAACATTTTAATTGAAATGGTCAGTGGCCTTTAACTGACCCGGTCTCCAAATACACCCTGGCAACCAAAGTGTGTCCAGCCATTGGATTAAGAGAGAGGGTTCCTGTTCTAAACCGAATCATAAGTATTATTTAAAATTTTGGACTCGAGGATTGTGTGTGTGTGTTAAAGATTTATGGCACAATTGAAATGAGGTCAAGTAGAAGCAGTAAAGAATTTAATTAGAAATGTCCTTCCATGTTCCCCGTTGCTGTAAACCTTGCACAGGTTGTCCCTGGAGGGCCTGGAGTCATTCAAGATGGTGTGTACTTTTTTTTTTTTAACCTCCTAATAAGAGGGAGCTCCAGTCTACATCCCTGTCTTCAGTGGGAGATGCTAGGGATTAGGCAGCAGGGGCGGAAGAGGGCTGGCAGGGAAAGGGACAGGGGCCTCTCAGCCAGCTGGAGGCTGGCGTCAGCAAGAACATTCATTCATTTATTCAAAACCTTTCCCGAGCACCTTACATGTGTGAAGGCAGCACAAGGGGCTGGGAACCCAGAGGTGAGATGTTCTCTTTGTGTTCTCAAAAATCACAGGGACAAATGCCACAGAGGGACAGCAAAGTTGCTGAGAACTAGAGAAGTATGTGTACGATTCAGTGGAACCCAGAAGCAGGAATGCTGGACTTGCCCTAGAGAGTTCACTGGAAGGCTTTTCCCAGGATGTGGGCCTTGAAGGATGTGTAGGAGTTCACCTTGGTGGACCTAGAGGAGGAAGTGGGAGGGAAAGGAGACTCCAGGGAGTGGACACAGCCTGTGCCAAAAGCACAAACATGAGCAAGGATGGGGTGCACCAGGGCTTGGGGATGATTGAGCATTCCTTAGTCCCAAGAGGGCCAGTTGGGCATGTGAGCTCTAGTGGAGGAAAGGCCAGGAAGCAATGCAGTTTGGAAGTCAGGTGTTTGAGTTGGAAGATCTTCTCCTACCAGTTGAAGCTCACTCTAGGCCCCTCCTGCCACGGTCCAACTAGCATGGCTATGGAACTGTCAGGTTTTCAGCCCTGGGCTGGGCTTCCAGTGGTGGTCCAGGACGATGGTGCTGGTAATACTGAGGAGGGAGTCCTGGGAGAGGGACGGGAAGGATGCTTGGATTTTGGGAGGCCTGGCTGCCAGCAGGGGATGGGAGAGGGTGCTCTCTGCCCTTCTTTCTGCTGCTGAATTCCGTTGTCAGGACACAGTTCAAACAATATCAACTCCCATGACTGTGACTGCTACACCCACCAGCTGTTGTATGCCTACGGAGCTGGGCATTTTCTCCATTATTTTTATTACCTGTAACAACCCTGTGTGGTCTGGTATTTTTAGAGATTAGCCTTCCTTCCAGCTCTGCAGTGAAGAATTGTCAGCCAGCATTAACTAAATTAATTCCTCTCCCTACTTACCCAAGAGCACATCCATAGAGTTGCCCATGTGAGAGGCAGCTTGGTGCAAAAGGTGCAAATTCAGGCTCATGGTTAAAGCGGCTTCCCCAGGGGCATTTAACATGAGGCTCATGGGGGGAGAAAAAAATCTTAGTTTTCTCACTACCCTGCATGTGGCCTCTCTCATGCGCTTACATTCCCAGGGACCAAACAGCCTCCAGAGCCAATGAAAGAGGGAGAAATTGATTACCAGTTGCTTTGAGGACTCCCCCAGGGCACCCCAAAGTCAAGGCTGCATATGCCACATGTATCAGTTAGCATTGGCTGCATAACAAACCATCCCCAAAATGTAGTAGCTTAAAGCAGCAATCATTATCATTGCTCGCATATCTATCTGTACGCTGAGGGTCAGCTGATCCAGGCTGGGTTTGGCTCCAGGCTACAGATTGGGTTCACATCTACTTTAGGTGATGGTCTCTCTCTCTCTCTCTTTTTTTTTTTTTTTTTGGACTTACAGTCTCCTGAGAGTATTTCCCTCATGGTGAAAGGCAGGGGTGTAAAAAACCATATCTAGCAACACAAGAGCATTTTGGTCCCCTGCTTGTCTGTCTGCTTATACCCCACTGCAAAGCAAAGTCCATAGCCAAGCTCATGGTGAGAGTCAGGTGGTTAAATCGCTTTTTACCCACCTAGGTCAGGACTGGCTTAGGCACCGGGTGGGATCTGCAGCTGGGGGCTTGTATCAGCTAGCCCTTTGCCAGACAGTACAAGGAAGGGACTGTCGGGACCTGCCTTAGGCTAGGACAAAGGGGTTCACTTCACCAATTTGTGTTTTCGGGCCTGAGAAACACAGCTTGTGGCTCTTTCTTTGCAAGGGGCCTGGAGCAGACTTTTGCAAAATAAGTTGCTTTTCTAGATGAATCTAACTCTTACTGCATTTGAAAAATAAATGTGCACTAAGAGTAATTAACGCATGTTGGTTCATGAATAATACACTATTTTACAACTCTGCCGAGCATAATGAGACAAGCTACTAAATTGACAATGAACGTCCTATTATGTGATTGCCAACTGTTTTAGAAGATATCGAACATATTCATTTCTTCTGCCATCATATGTGTTATCAAGCTATTGCTTTTTAATAAATTAATTTTCCAGACATCTCTAGGGTCTTTGAAATCTGGCTGAGGGCAAAAATAAAATTAATTGTGTGGTCTGCGCAGAACTACCAATGTCTGCTGGGTTACAAATAAGTGTCACCATTGGCAGCCCCTGCAGAAAACACGGCGTGTGGCACGCGTGTGTGATGGGAGATGCCGCTTCAGCCACGGACAGTGTGAAAAGACCCAACAGTGCCTCAAAAATAAGTAGGTTGCTTCCCAATGCAGGTCTTTGGAAGCTGGGCAGGTCTCTGAGCAGTTTCTTAAAATATTTAATGAAAGCAAAAATTAGCATTCAATCCTGTTCTGTTCTGCACACATATTCTAAAATCTGCATGTCTGCGAGTTTTCACGTGTCAATGTTGCCTTTGTTGGGGAGTTTTATTGGCATCCCATCCCCTCTTGATGAGGGAGAGCTGGGTCCTCTCTTCTCTGATCCCAGAGTACCTGTGCTTACCCACCCCATCCAAGCATTCATGTTTGTATGCCTTCGTTATTACACTTCCCCAGCCGCACAGCTCTGGGAGAAGACATCCACATTGGGTCTCTGTAAGCAAAACCCTTAGGGCCATTACATTCCTTGTGAGATTGTCCCCTGCAGTTGTGCATGGGTCCCAGATAATCCATTTGGGAAACTGCTTCCAGTCCATAGTCTGAGCTTTAGAGCTAACATGATGCATTTCCAACTTTGCATTTCAGAGAATTAAAGAGGACCCACGTTAGAAGGTGCTTGACAATCGTTTGTTGAGTGAATAAATGACCCATCCTATAAATTGATTTCCCATTATTTAGGCAAAGATCCGTCTTCATGGCATGAAGACCCTACCTGGGGAATTGTTCATTAAGAATGGCCTATCTTTTCACTGAACACTTTTCCAACTGTTACTGAACTACAGTATGATTTCTGGGATTTTTGCCATGTCTCAGCCTATGAAATACATGGGTCAGTTTGGAGGGAAGCTTGACTGCGTGATCATAAGTCATCACAGAGAACAAATAACTCCAGACACATTTGTCTGGCGATTTTGATTTTTTATTTGTCTGATTTTTGCCAAACCTCACACGTGCTCGTGTACCATGGGTGTCAGGCAGGGAAGGCCCTGAACCTCCTTCTGATACTGGGTGAAGTATGCTTCTAAGAGCCTTCTAGGTTAATTTTTACATGATCTAAGCTAGATATTGGACTATATCAAGACTTCGACTTCCTTCCTTTTTATAATAGGGAGATTGTCGAGTTCATTATGGAACATCCAAATTCTGGAATATTATACAGGCGTTACCAAAGGTGGAGTTAATAACATGGAAATTCTCTTATAGAAGTGTTTCAGCATGAGAGCAGGAAAGAAACATGTCTGTAATAGCCATTTTTGTAGATCGCAGTGTATTTTGTCTTTTGCAGACGCATGTTGTCTACATAGTTATCCTAACACCTCTGTAATACTTGCCTTCATCCTTCGTTTTGCAGTATGAGTGCTCCTTTTGTTGATAAATTGGAATGAGCCAATAGACAGATCGGCGGGCTGATGCTTAATATCTTGACATCCTGTAACACAGATTTAAAAAAAAAAAAATCACATTTGAACCAAGCAGGCAAATCATTTTCCCTCTGTGCTTGGTGCTGAAACCACTGTCTTCTGTCCCGTCACAGAGGTCATTTTATTTCCACTCTTGTCAGCTTTCAGGACCTAGACTACCCTCCTCTAGTGCTTCCTGCAGGTGCATTTCTGATATTAGCTTAGAAGATAAAATTCGGCACGAACGCACTTTCACTTTAGAAACCGGGTCATAAAACCCAAATGGCAGCCTCTCCCTCTGCTGTCCTCACTCAGGTCCGCCCCCGGTGCTGGGCTTTGGGGACATCAGTATCCTGTCCCAGAGAGCCCGCTGGCAAACAGCAAGCCGGGGGGCAGGGGGTGGCTCTGGATTTAGCATCCAGCCGGGGACAGTGCCTTGCCTGTTCCTGTTCTTCTGCCTGGAAGCTATTTTCCCCCGTTTTTCCAGAGGCCAAACTAATGTGACTACACAAGAGAACATGACATTTCTTATCTTCATTTGCTTTTTGGATGATTTTTAAAATAGATATTTGAACCAGACCAGCCTGACAAACTGCAGCCAGTTTTAGACAAGCGACAATTGTCAATTTGGGGCAAAGAAACATCCCAGCCCTCCCCTAGGGCATTAGAAAAAGACTTTCCGGAGGGGAGGTGTGTGCGCTTGACTTCGCCCCCTAGTAAAAGGACACCCAAGGATCTCAGCGGCCCATCTTGCTGTGAAATAAGTCCAATTTGTCCAGGAAAGTTTGGATATAACCTTAGAATGTTAGGTTCAGAAAGGACCCTCTGGGATGGGAAAGTGATACCCATTGCAAGCCTGTGTTAAGCACTGTCCCAGGCTTGAGTGACTTCTTCACCGTGAAAAGCACCCACGTGCAGTGGGCATTTCCAGCTTGGCTTTGCAGTCAGAGGCATCATTTCTTGCTCAGCTCTCAAACCAGGATTTGGCCCATGCTTATCCCATCGTGCCGCGAGGTTTCGCAGCATCGCGGCCCTCTTCAAAGTTTAATTTTGAAGATGGTAAAAACGAAGCATAGCCCAGTGTGCAGCAAGGCAAGGACCGGTTAGGTGTCCCATCCCTGATGTCTAGCCTGAGGCACAGGACGGGGATGGCCCATGCTCGGAGCCCGCACTTCCCCCTTAGGTACCGGGACCACCTGTGTGTTCTTTCTGCCACTGCCGGTGGTACCCACAGAAGCCGCCCACCTTGGCCAGAACAGAGGACAGAAGTCACGGCCAAATCAGGGTGCTGGAAAGAGCTTCCCTTGTCATCACCTCCTCCTATATCCATTCCTCGGAAAGGTTCTGTGCAATTCAGTTCTCGAAAGTTCGCTGTATAAGAACCAGGGATATTTCTCAAAGTAAGGACTTCTCTGCAGGGTGAGCCAGCAAGCACAGGATTAAATGCTAATGTTCTCCCTGGATGACTGATGTTTATCTCTTCAGAATGGAGAATTCGGTGTCGTGTTTTTGTTATAATTTTCTTCCCATAAGCACTTATTCTACAAATTGATGAGTCCTTTTTAATTAGATAGTAGGACTATGTGCTAACACCACATGCAGAAGGCCTGTAAAGACAGAGTTAAATTAATACGCAGGCTGTTTCCAGCTCAGAGTCCCAGAAATCAGCTCATTCTGTGAAAAGGTGAATTGAGGGCCTATCTCACCACAGTTTAGGACAAAACCTAGCACCTCTCACTGTGAAATGGAGAGTCGGAGTCCCTTTTGCACCATGCCATGCCTTTGCCCGCTGGCCATCCCTCTGATGGCTCAGTTGGCAGCCCCAGGACCCCAGCATCTAGCCAATCCGCAAGTCTGTTTGCCTTGTCCTCACTCCCCTCTCCACAGATGGATGGAGGTATCAAGCAGCCTACACGCTGCACCATTAGTCCCCCATCACTGCCCAGCTCAGAACTACCGGCCCCCGGCTTTGAGCTGTTCATAATTTCCTGACACTTTAATGGCTTCTGTGCTCTCTGCCAGGGCAGGCAGCCCCCTCAAAGTGCAGAGTGAATTCCACGGATGGCGGAAAGGGAGCTCTAACTGCAGATGCGGGGACCGGGCAGCTCATTAACAGGCCATCAGGGAGACACCCGGCCAAACGCCTGTCCTCTCAGTGGGCGCTGGGCACCCACAGGGCCGTCTACTGACAGCTGTGTAACTGTCACTGCTGTTTCTGTGGCCTCATCAAACCCTGTTTCCCAGGGGCAGGAGAGTCGTTCTGGTCCAAAGGGGAGGAGTTTAAAATGACGCGTACTAACTTCTATGGACCAGGTCCTGACTGAGGGCTTTGTCTTCGCCAGTCCCTGTGCCCTGGGTCCTAGAGCTCCGACAGGCGGGCAGAGCATGGGGATCATGGAGCTGGATGGACGGGGTGGGGGCTAGAGCGCGCCTGCTTGGGCTTTTTTCTATTGCATTCTATTCTTTCTCCAAGAATCTTGTTGTTCTTCTTGATCGCTCCGCTATCAGGGAATGCCCACCTCCGCGTGACTCACCCTGCCCCGTTTTAGGTCCAGCCTGAAGTTGCTGGAAGGAAAAACCGGGGTCCACTTTGCACAACTCCATGAGGTACTGTTCTCATCGGAGTGAGGGTAAATGATCCCCTGCTCCAGCTGCCATATAAGTGGCGGAAGCCCTGAGAGGGACCTCCCAGTGCCAACCCCACCCCACCCCACGCCCTGCCCCACCACTGGCCCCAGTTCATTTGTCCCCCACAGCAAATTGCCTTGTAACTCCGCCTACGTGGAACCCTAAGAGAAACATTTGCATGTTCAACCACACCCAGTATGGGTGGAGGGCCCTTCTCTGCCCCTTCTCATGCCCGTCTTTGTGCATCGTTGGGAAGTAAACGATCAAAGACACAAACCAGTGCAAAGCGCGTGAGCCAGTGGAGAGCCCCGGCAGGCTCTCGGGAGTCACGAAAACCAGTCTGAAAACTTACACTTGCAGAAGTGCACTCAGGCCAGTTGGTGAAGTTACACTCTCCAAAACCCCAAACCTTGAGAACTAGCAGTTCATCTCCCTGTCCTGGAAGTCAAAGTCAGAGTGAGATCTGGTAAAGCCATGTCCCCTTGATTTTATTCATGAAGCTTATGGTGCTGGTATCAGGGTGCCACACTGATCTGGTTCTTATTTAGACTGATAGTGGGTGGATGAATTATTTTGGTATTTTTCTTAGTTATTCGTATTTTCTTTCTAGATGCTGTACTTTGAATCCTTTCTTCTCAAATAGGTCACAAAACTTGGGGAAAAAATTTTTTTAAGTGAAGTTTTGTTGATTTGCAATGTTGTGTTAGTTTCAGGTGTACAGCATAGTAATTCAGTTATACACACACATATATATATTATTTTTCAGATTCTTTTCCATTATAGGGTATTACAAGATATTGAATATGGTTCCCTGTGCTATACAGTAGAACCTTATTGTTTATCTATTTTACATATAATTGTGTATCTATTAATCCCAAACTCCTAATTCATCTCTCCCCACCCTTTCTCCTTTGGTACCCATACGTTTGTTTTCAATGTGAGTCTATTTCCATTTTGTAAATAAGTTCATTTGTATCATTTTTTTAGATTCCACATATAAGCGATATATGATATTTGTCTTTGATTTATTTCATTTAGTATGATAATGTTTAGGTCCATCCATGTTGCTGCAAATGGCATTATTTCATTCTTTTTTATGGTTGAGTAGTATTCACACACACACACACACACACCTTTTTCATCCAGTCATCTGCCAATGGACATTTAGGTTGCTTTCATGTCTTGGCTATTGTAAATAGTGCTGCTGTGAACACTGGGGTGAATGTGTCTTTTCAAATTAGAGTTTTCTTGGATATATGCCCAGGAGTGGGACTGCTGGATCATGTGGTAACTCCAGCTTTAGTTTTTTGAAGGAACTTTCATACTGTTTTCCATAGTGGCTGCACCAATTTATATTCCCATCAACAGGGTCTAAAGGTTCTCTTTTCTCCACAGCCCCTCCAGCATTTATTATTTGTGCACTTTTGAATGATGCCCATTCTGACTGGTGTGAGATGATACCTCATTATAGGTTTGATTTGCATCTCCCTGAAGATTAGTGATGTTGAGCATCTTTTTGTGTACCTATTGGCCATCTGTATGTCTTCTTTGGGAAAGTGTCTATTTAGTTCTTCCGCCCATTTTTTGATTGGGTGGGTTGTTTGTTTGTTTGTTTGTTTGATATTGAGTTATATGAGCTGTTTGTACATTTTGGAAATTAAACCTGTCAGTTGCATCATTTGCAAATATTTTCTCCCTGTCTGTCCATAGGTTGTCTTTTTGTTTTGTTTATGGTTTCCTTTGCCGTGCAAAAGCTTTTAAGTTTAATCAAGTCCCATTTGTTTATTTTTGCTTTTGTATCCATTAATTTAGGATATGGGTCCCCCAGAAATATTGCTATGATTTATGTCAAGGAGTGTTCTGCCTATGTTTTAATCTAGGAGTTTAACAGTATCTGATCTTATATTTAGGTCTTTAATCCATTTTGAGTTTATGTTTGTGTATGATGTTCGACCATGTTCTATTTGCACTCTTCTACATGTAGCTGTCCAGTTTTCCCAGCACTGCTTACTCTTCATTATATATTCTTGTCTCCTTTGTCATAGATTAGTTGACCGTAAGTGTGTGGGCTTATTTCTGGGCTCTCTTTCCTGTTCCATTGATTTATGTGTCTGTTTTTGTGCCAGAACCACACTGTTTTGATTACTGTATCTTTGTAGTATAGTCTGAAGTCAGGGTGTGTGATTCATCCAACTCTATTCTTCTTTCTCAAGATGCTATTTGGGGCCTTTTGTGTTTCCATACAGATTTTTTAATTATTTATTCTAGTTCTGTGAAAAATGCCATTAGTAGAATCTGTAGATTGCCTTGGGTAGTATGGTCATTTTAACAATATTGATTCTTCTAGCCCAAGAACATGGTACATCACTCCATCTGTTTTTGTCATCTTCAATTTCTTTCATCAGCATCTTACAGTTTTCGGAGTACTGGTCTGTTGCCTCCTTAGGTAAGTTTATTCCTACTTATTTTATTGTTTTTGCTGTGACGGTAAATGGAATTGTTTCCTTCATTTCTCTTTCTGATAGTTGTTAGTGTATAGAAATGCAACAGATTTCTGTGTATTAATTTTGTATCCTGTTACTTTTCTGAATTCATTGAGAGCTCTAGGAGTTTTCTGATTGTGTCTTTAGGGTTTTCTATGTATAGTATCATGTCATCTGCAAACAGGGACAGTTTTACTTCTTCCTTTTCAGTTTGAATTTCTTTTATTTCTTTTTCTTCTCTGATTACTATGGCTAGGACTCCCAAAATTACGTTGAACAAAAGTGGCAAGAGTGGGCATCTTTGTCTTGTTCCTGATCTTATAGGGAATGAGTTTAGCTTTTCACCATTGAGTTTGATGTTAGCTGTGGGTTTGTCATATATGGCCTTTGTTATGTTGAGGTATGTTTCCTCTGTGCCCACCTTCTGGAGAGGTTTTATTATAACGGATGGTGAATTTTATCATAAAGCTTTTTTTGCATTTATTGAAATGACCATATGGTTTTTATTCTTGTTTGTAACTTGATATATCACACTGATTGATTTGCACATATTGAAAAATCCTTGTATCCCTGGGATAAATCCCACTGATTATGGTGTATAATCCTTTTAAGGATTGTTGAATTCAGTTTGCTAGTATTTTGTTGAGAATTTTTGCATCTATGTTCATCAGTGATAATGACTCGTAAATTTTTTTGTGTGTGTGATACCTTTGGCTGGTTTTGATATCAGGGTGATAGTGGCCTCATAGAATGAGTTTGGAAGTGTTCCTTTCTCTGCACCATTTTTTGGAATAGTTTCAAAAGGATAGGTCTTAACTCTTCTCTAAGTGTTTGGTAGAATTCACCTGTGAAGCCATCTGATCCTGGACTTTGTTTGGGGGGAGTTTTTTAATTACTTATTCAATTTCAGTACTGGTAATTGGTCTGTTCATATTGTCTTTTTTTAAATGTATTTTTGCTGAAGCATAGTCAGTTTACAATGTTGTGTCAATTTCTGGTGTACAGCACAAGACTTCAGTCATGTAGGAACATACGTATATTTGTTTTCATATTCTTTTTAACCGTAAGTTGCTATGAGATATTGAGTATCGTTCCCTGTGCTATACTGCTCATATTTTCTACTTCTTCCTGGTTCAGCCTTGGGGGATGATATCTTTCTAAGAATTTGTCCATTTTCTCTAGGTTGCCCCTTTTATTCTAGGGGTACAGTTGTTCATTGTAGTCTCTTATGATCCTTTGTATTTCTCTGGCGGCAGTTGTAACCTCTCCGTTTTCATTTCTGATGTTATTGATTTGGGCCCTCTCCTTTTTATTCTTGATGAGTCTTGTGCATAAATTTTGTTTATCTTTTCAAAGACCAGATTTTAGTTTCATTGATCTTTTCTACTGTTTTTTAAGTCTCTATGTTTCATGTATTTCTGCTCTGATCTTTATGATTTCTTGCCTTCTACTGACTGTGGGTTTTGTTTGTTCTTCTTTCTCTAGTTGCTTTAGGTGTGAGGTTAGGGTTATTTGAGATTTTTCTAGTTTCCTGAGATAAGCTGGTATGGCTATAAACATTCCTTTTAGAACTCCTTTTGCTGCGAGGAGAAAAGAATGTTAAGTCCAGAATAATCAGTTACCATCCATGTTCCCAAAAAAGAAGTTGTTGTCTGCACCTAGGATCTCTCTCTACTCAATAGTTACAGTACCACTGCAGATATTTTTATGTGTAAATATTTCTTTTAAGGTTTTGTGATACGTGCATTTGCTTAGAATAACATAAGACATACAACTTTTCTAACAACGTGTTTTCTTAAAACGTTACATTAGCAAGGATCAAATAGATAAACAAAATCAATACTTTCGTTTATCATTTAGTTCAAACTTCTAGCAAGCAATAATAAAACGAAAAGTGGAAAGGGACTTGGCATACACCCCTGGTCTGGGTCCTGCAGGAGCTGGAGGTTAACACGAGTCCATTGAGGTGGAGAGGTGAGAGTTACTCCAACCTTGGCTGCGCGTCAAACTGCAGCAGAGGAAAGGCTGTTGTTGAAAACTCACCTGGCTCAAGGCACAGAGAGGTGGTGTTTGTCCACACACAGCAAGAAGGGTGTAATTCCGACAAGCACCAGTTACCTACAACTACAAAGTGACCCAGAATAATCTACCTGCTTTTGTATTTTTCAAATGTACTTTTCTTTGTGTGATGCTGCCCTAAAATTCCCCCGCTCTGCTCCTGTGTTTACTTGAAAGCCGTTTCATTGGTGTCAGTGTGTGAGCCCGAGAGAACCTTCTGGAGGATCAATTACTGGACTCGAGTCAGCCCACAGCTGTGCGAGGACGCTTAGAGAGGCAGCGGGGCACGTTTGACAAGCACTGGCATGTTCTGCCTTTGTTTTTATAACTTTCACTTTTAAAAATGTGATCGGGCATACTTTCACTGTAAAAATTCAGGAAATGCAGATAAACCTAAAGAAAAAAAAGTCAGCAACATTTCCTCTGCCCAGAGATGACCATTAGTAACACCTTACATTTCTATCTCTCTCAACACACCATTTATATGCACAGAAACACAGATATATACTTGTTTTTATGAGGATCATACCCGACTAACTCTCTCATAACCTTCAATTTTCACCTAATGTGTTAAAAAGACATCACTCGGTCAATTAAATTTCTTCCACAACATCGTGGTAATCTGAGAGCCCTGACCCCAACTGTTGGACATTTAAGATGATCTCAGTTTATTCTAATAATAAATATTATTATTACTAATAATTATTATTGCTTTAAGAAAAACATTTCTCTGTGTCCTGGAGGATAGTAGTGTTTCACTTCAAAAAGGGGTATCTTAAACAAAACAAAACAAAACAAAAAAGCAGTGGCCTCTGTTCAAAGAGTTTGAAATGAAAGAGTTAAATTGTTTGTTGTTAAGAACAGTACTTCTCAGATCCCTTAGTATGTTAAGGGCGTTTTTGAATTCCAGAACCCCTGGCGCACACATGCTCACGCGCACACACACACACACACACACACACAATTACATACACTCCGTCATCTGTGCAGGATGGGAGAACTGCCCTCCTTTAGAATTCTAAAATTTAGAACTTGCATTTCTAGGTCAAAGGGTCTGGTTTGTGTTATTAATAATTTTCATTGTGATTTTATTTATCTTAATCTTCTATTTTAAACAGTACCTATTAT
Organism: Camelus bactrianus; assembly: GCF_048773025.1. Classification (NCBI taxonomy): domain Eukaryota; kingdom Metazoa; phylum Chordata; class Mammalia; order Artiodactyla; family Camelidae; genus Camelus; species Camelus bactrianus. The sequence goes on from NC_133547.1 coordinate 53,368,535, forward strand.
CACTAATAATACTGATTGTTATACTGTGATTTCATATATATACACACACTTAGATGTATGTCTGTTGTTTTTTCCCATGGCTTTTACGGCTGTGTTTTAGGAGTGCTGAAGCCTTGAAGGCTCTGGGAATATTTAGGGAGGGTTATGCAGGCTTCTAGACGATTCTGGAATCTTGTTCCAGAAACGGGATGGTCTGACTAAGTCACCTGGGGGAAGGGCTGCTTAACCTCTGTCCCTGGAATGAGTTTGGAGGCGGCCACTAGTACAAGGGGAAAGCCAAGGGCTTCAGCATCGAGCCCTTCAGATCCAGGCCACACCAGGTAAAACTGCCCAGGACCCAGTTGAAGGGCAAGTCCTATCTCAGCAAACCCAGCCGAGAATTCTGAACACTTACCATCGCAGCCAAGAAAGTCTTCAAACTTTCTCAGTAGGTCCTTAGGCAGCTGAACAATTAACACTATACCACCTTCACAGGCTGGCCAAACCAGCTGACCCAAAGTTTAGCTTGATTCTTTCGCATTCAGCCTTTTTTATTTTGCTGACACAGAGCTCCTGCGCTTTTCTGTCTTGGGTCCAGAGGCAGAGAGCGTTCTCTACCCGGGAACTTGAACGGGTGGCCCTGAGTGAGATTAACACTGCCGGGCACCAGACAGACAGGCAGAGGATCTGGGGAAAATAAACGGGTCACAGGCAAGTGGGTAAAAACACACCTGCACTTCTCAAAACTCTTGGAAGAGATCAAACCAGCCATGTGGGCAGGCCAGAAAAAGGCTCTTGACTGTAGGTACCCAGAATCTTAAAAAGTCCCATGTTGTTTGACCCTACATCCTCTTGGGGATCCATGTTATGGAAATAACCAAACTAGGCCCCCCAAATCTTACATAAATATATTTACTAAAGCATTACTTATATTAATGAAATAGGCTAATGGGAGAAACTTAAATCTCCAATAAGAAAAAAACAATTAGGTAACAATGGTATATCTGGATGCGGGTCATAAAGGTATTAAAATATGTATCAAGAATTTATTTAGCTTACAGTATAGATAACTATATGGGGTATAATCACAACTGTGTAAAACTGATGCTGAAAAGATACAGGTGAACTTTAAGATGCATTTTTTAAAAAGAGAGAGTGAAAGAGAATATATCAGAATATTTACAGGGGTTTTCTTTCTGAGATTGTGGCAATATTTGTTTCTCTGATTTTTTCCCCCCAAGTTTAAATGCTGAGCATACATTTTAACTTTCTAATAAAGACAGTAAATAGCAATACATTCTGTAGGAAATTATTCAGCAATTATTTCTAAGATCAACTGTATTTAAATACAGTGATTGGCCCTTTTTTTCAACCCCCTGAACCAATCTCACAAGTCGTATATAAAGGATATAGAGAGAGAATAAAGCTTTATTAGGGTTGATTACTGACGAATTCACATTTGGTCAGGTTGGAGGAGTCTAAATAAATTTGTATAGAGGAAGTAAAATAAGGGAGAGAGAAAATTGGAGGGGAAAGAGACACCCCGAGTGTGGAGTGGGGTCGGGACGCACCGGCTCAGAGAGGTGAAATCACTGGGACAACATCACACAGGAAGTGGTGGCCCCAGGGTTGAAATAATGTCCTCATTGGTGAAAAGGGGACAGTAGCATTTAATTCAAAACTCGTGAGATTCAAAGGAACAAAAACAGCACTTTTGCACAAAGTACTGGGAAGCGCTCAGGGGTTGGTACTTCGTCCAAGCGGACTTCCTTCCTTCCGGAGTGAGCAGCGTCAAATGAGAAAGTGCCATGATGCCAAAGTAAAAGAACAAGCCTGTGAGGAACCTCCAGTACAATCAGGGAAGCTGGAGGAAAGCACGGAGCCCTTTAATCGGAATGAGTGATGGAGATCCTCTGTTTGCATAGACCTTTTTCGTAAATTAAAAGGAGCTTTTATTCTCTTACACCTAAGATGCAGTTGGGCATGGCCTTGGAAGCAGAGCAGCTCAGAAGCGAGACAATCTTTCTGAGTGGTGTGGCACATTTCGTAAAAGCAGACAGTGCTTCAGCTAGTGGGGTAAACACATAAGCCTGAATGAACCTTTGGGTGTCCGTTTCGGTCTTCGCAAGGCATTCAGATGGGGTCCGTGTCATGCTATGATTGGTGACAGCAAAGAAACAAAAGGCAGGACACTGACTGATGCAACAATCTGGTAAAGATGTAGTGGCCTGGCTGAACTGATTTTTTTTTCTTACCCGAACCGAAAGTAGACTCACCTGGAATTTCCACTCTAATTAAAATTGTGAACTTGGCCCAGTGGGAACATGAAAGACAAAATGCTCCTACTTTAAATAAGGAGCCTGGCTGCTTGGGGCTATTTTATATAAATAGTTATAGATTGTGACTATATGAAGTTAAAATATGTAAAAATAAAATTTTTTTTTTTAAATAGCAACACCCAATGCTGATGAGGCTGTTAAAAAAAACCCAAACCCTAGAAACATGTACCTTCTGCTGGTTGTAACCCTTGGAGAGAGAGAGCACGTGGAAATACGCAGCAAAAGCCAAGGAAGAGCGCTTGGACGCGACAGTTGCAAGGGTGGAGATGCGTGCTGAGGAGGTAACTGAACAGAAGGAAAAAGCCGTGTGCAGAAAGGTGTTAATTGGGCCATTAGTTCTAACAGCAAAAGCTAGCCACAACCTAAGTGTCCCAGAGTAGCAGTTTCCAAATGACCGCCCACCAGCAAGGCGATATACAAGGTATCCATTAAAATAACTGAAAACTGAGGAGTAAGATAATTGCGAGGGTAATAAAAGAAGGGCACAAAACCAAATAGTAGGAAGACTTGAAATGTAATAAACGGGATGAAAATATCTCTGTTAGAATCGTGGTGTTCGAGTCTTTTTCTTTTTTTAATGAAGTAGAGTTGATTTACAATGTTGTCTTGGTTTCTGGGATACAGCATGGTGATTCAGTTATACATATGCCTTTTCATATTCTTTTTCATCATCAGTTATAACGAGCTATTGAATAGAATTCCCTCTGCTGTCCAGTAGGGCCTTGTTGTTGGTCTGTTTTGTAAACAATTGTAGCATGCATCTGCTAATTCCAAACTCCTAATTCAGCCCTCCCTGCCTCCTGCCTCCGCTGGTGACCGTGTCTGTTTGCTGTGTCTGTGAAGCTGTTTCTGTGTTCAGATAAGTTCACTGGTGACATTTCCTTTTGGGTTCCACGTCTAAGCAGTGTCGTAGACGGTTTGTCTCTCTCTGTCTGACTCGCTCCACTTAGTGTGGTTGCCTCCTGGTCCATCCATGCTGCCGCAAAGCCTTTCCCTTTTCTTTTTAAAAGTTGCCTTTTTCCGTCGTACATCAGCTCATCAGTCAAACTCAGAGAAGTTTTCTCAATGAGCGTGTGGGTAATAGTCCATGATACTAGTATTCTAAAATGAATTTAACCAAAGTAGTTTGGATGTGTTCAAAGACACAGAAAGTCAACATACAGGGAAAGCATGGCTATTTTAGGTGCTTTTTTTTTTTTCCCTCAATGTAAACTTCTAAAAACGGTACCCACCGGTGACCAGCACCGGCAGCCGTGCTCCCAGCCCCAGCTTTCTGGCCCAGTGCTGACCGTAATGAAAGTCATCAGGCCTCCTTCATCGAAGTTCAAAACAAAACCACCCATAACCCCATTTTAAAGAGCAAAACCACAAGCCACAGCTTCAGTCACTGCCGGGGATGCTTCCCTTTCTTGTTTCCTATTGATAAGTTGCAGAAAGGTCTCCCTTAATCAGCCGTGAAAGTGGAAACCGGCAGCCTTTGGGGTTTAAAGAAACAGGGAGAGAGCAGCCCAACAGAAAATGACGGCAGAGGCGCCAGCTCCCCCTCCGTCTTCCAGGCAGAGTCTGCGGCCCCCCAGGGCGGTGGCGGAGAACTCCAGCCGTGGAGGCTCAACCCAGGGAAAGGAGGCCGGGTGCAGACTTGCTTCCAACCAGAACAGGAGAAAAGGTCTAAGGGGCGGAAGCCAGTATTGCTGGGTAAACGGCACGTACAGAAACAACGTGTAGAGTTTATCTGGGACACAGGGCACCAGGAGGAGGATCAGACCCCATGTTTGGGCAGGAAGCCAAATAGCCTTGCTTTGTGAAGGATTCACCCAGTGTATAAAGTTCACTGCACATATGCTGCTGGTCTGTAGGCCGCCCTTAAACATTGGGATGCCGTGGACTTGAAGGTGATAGACCCGGATTCAGATATTCACTCTGCTGCTCACCAGCTCTGGGACTGTGTGTGGGTGAGTCCATTTGTCTCTGTAAACCTCAGTTTAATCGTCTGAGCATAAAATAAGCAGATGGGTGTGACTTGGCTGGACTGGCAGCTGGCATATAATAGATGTTCAGTGAATTGTATCTGCCAGGAGTAGCGATGAGGGTAGAATAAGCCCATTATTATGCATGCTCCATACACATATATGTTACATATGTATGTACACATACCACGCACATGCCTGCATCACGACAGATGGTGAGCAGCAGTAGTTCCGGGCTTAGAATTAGCTCAAAAAGGAGTGAGGCTTTAGGCTGCCCACTTGCTCATCTGTCCAGGAAGTCCCCCACAGAATTAGCCAAAGAAGTAAGATGCGTCTGGCAGGAGAAATGGCCCACAGGGACCGACTGTATCTGACTGAGTGGATTCGGGGCATAATGGGTGAGAGGAGGCCTGGCTCTTGTTCTGGGCTCTCAGTGTATCAAGTAACACAGAGAACTTTTGACGAAGTTAATTAGGACCTTCCTTGTACACTGTGAAGACTCTTAGAGACCAGAGATAAACATTTTTTAATAGCTGGAACTATGGCGGCGGGGGTGGGGCTCCCCTCAACTTTGTCCACAGTGTGGCACTCGGTGCATGTTTGTTGAGTGAATAATTGTATGAAGGCTTAGTCTGTCTGGCTTAGGAATCTTCTCGACCGAGGGGACGACTCCCCTCCCCTTGTCAAGCTCCCCTGCCTCGTCTTACCTCCTGATGCGGGATCCGTCTCCGTCAGTCAGCACAGTGCATCAGTCCTTAAAGTGCGAGGAGGTGGAGCAAATGCTCCCCCGGTTCTCTCTCATGCTTTGGACATCACCTTGGCTGGTGATGTTCCAATGTCGTCTTCGCCGTGGCTCTGAGGTGAAACAGACCTGGGTGTGAATTGCAGCTCCACCACTTACGAGCTGTGTGAACAATGGCAGATTACAAACCCTCTTGGCCTCAGGTTCTGCATCCATGCGATGGGAAGAGGAGGCCGCGGGGTAGGGCTGTGGTCGCATGAGAAATGAGACGTGATTTTGCGGACCGCCTAGCACACCGGGTGGCTCACGGTCATTCTCACAGTGATGGGAATTATCTTCAGGAGCATAGTGTCCAGTCACCAAGGATCGTCCTTTCCTTCAATGGTGGTTTATTAAACACCTTCTGTATGACAGGAAAAGTTCAAGGCATGGGGTCCACAGCTGTGAACAAAACAGGTCAATCTCATAGAGTTTATATTACAGGTAGTGCGAGAGAAAAATATACTAAGTAGACACAAAATGTGTCCAGTAGTTTTAAATGTTGTGGAGGGAAATAAAGGGTAAGTAAGCGGTGGGCAGATGGAGTCCCACTGTGAATGCAGTGGCCAAAATGTCACCTTGTCAGAAAGGGAGCTGTGTTGGAGCAGAAACTGGAATGCAATGTGGGAGGAAGTCATGGAGGCCTCTGGAAGAAAAGCAGTTCAGCAGAGGAAACAGCAAATACCAAGTCCCTGAGCAGGAAGGATGCTTGGCTTATTTCAGGAGCACAAGAAGGCTAGAGTGGCTATGCACGGGGAGTGAAGAGAAAACGCCTAGAACGTGAGAGCAGAGAGCTAGCTGGGGACCAGATTATGGGAGAATTCCTAGGCTATGGTAAAAAATGGGGACTTTACTCAGTGAGATGAGTGGTTGTACCAGTTAGCATTTGCTGTGTAACAAGTAATTCTGAAACTCCGTGGCTTAAAATAACATCTTTTTTTTTTTTGGCAGCTCTCCGGGTGGACTGGAGAGTTTCTTCTCATGTGGGTTGGCTCTGCTGGGGCTACGTAGTCTGGGATGGCCTCCCTCATGTATCTAATGGGTATCTTGATGTCAGTTTGGGGAATGTCCATGTGCGTCTCATCACCCAGCAGGCCAGCCCAGCCCATTCATGTGATAGTGTTTGCAGGGTTCCAAGGAGTGACAAAAAAGGATGAGACCCAATGCACAAGCACTTTTTCAGAATGGCCAAAACAAAGCCAGGGCCAGAGTTAGTGAGAGAGAGGACCACCTGAGGTGTGGAGACTGGGAGGAGGATTACAATGGCCCTGTTTGCAAGGAGTCTAACTCAGAAGCACTGGAGGGTTTGGACCAGAAAAGTGACACTATCTGATGCAGAGTTTTAGAGGAGCTATGGCAATAAGGATTCTGTTAAGGGGCAATATAGCCAGATGGGAGGACATTGCCAGGCTATGGGCCACTGGAAAGCAGTGGTGTTTGACTGACCACAGAGTCAGAGGCCCAGAAATTCATGGTGTTGTCTGGCCCGAAACTGCCCTTGTTGGGAGGAGGAACAGTGACACATACACCTTGCCCCCACCTTCCTGGTATTTTAGCAGAAGCATCCTCTCCACCCTGCCAAAGTGGACTTGCTTGCATCCCTGCTGGAATGGCCTGGAAGCCAAGGTGTACGTGAAACAGGAGGAGTGGGAAAGAGCCTTGGAACCACCCCCATTCTCAGACATAGGGATGTTCTCTAATCACCAAGCACTTGATCATTATAGGAGGACCAAACCATCGAGGACTGAAATGACCCACGATACGTAATAACAAAACCTCTTATGGTGAAATTAAACAGTAGTCATTTTTCTTTCTCTCTCTTCCTTCCACAGAAAATATGATGCTGGCATGCTCATTGCGTGAGACAACTTGGCCCACAGACAGCCACAAAGCACAAAAACAAAACAAACTCAGAGAAGAAACAAGAATGGTGTTTGTTTTCCTGGCGTCTACAAGAAGCGCTTTATTTTTCCTCTAGATTTCTTTTCTAAAAAAAAGTGAAAAAAAACAAAACATTTTAAAGAAACGACAAACTTCAGGTGATCATATTCAAGCATGTTCTTTTATTAAGCATAGGATGGGAGGAAGGAGAGGAAGCTGAAGGAGGATGCTAATCAGATGCACTGAGGGGTTGTGAACCTCGGTTGAGATCGGCTGCTTCTTAAAACTGTTAGTGAAGAATGAATAGCTTTTTATCCCCCATCCCCTAAACATCCTGTTTATTCTTAAGGGTGCAATGCTTCCTTTCCTGCCTGCCAAGGTATCTAGGGAATGTGTTGCAAAATTTGTTTGTTATACTCTCTAAAGACGCTTTTGTCTAGTTTTGGCAAGGGAGTCCATGGACCAGTGCTTTTGCGACCCTCCAGTTATGTGTCTTCCACCAATCTGTAAGTGTCACTTCCATCTTGGCTGGAACAAGATTCAGAGAGTTTCCTCTCCAGCAGCTGTCAAGCCCACTCTGACTTGATCAGGATGAATGGAACAATTATCTCCTAGATGAATGCAAACATTGGCTTTTTCTTTCCTAAACAGGAGAAAGCCAGCTCCTGACTACAGTGTGGTCATAGGAGGCGGTGGTGGTGGCAGGGTGGGACAGGGGGCACCAGGCTGTTCTAAACAGTGAGTGAGAATGGCTTGTGCTTCTACAATGAGACAGAGAACCCACCACCAACCAAAGGTTCACTTTCAAACGGGCCATCACCAGGGGAGCAGAGGGACCCACGCCTAACCCAACCCCAGAATTCCTTGCTTCCCATTGGTACTTAACATTTTTCACTCTGTTGTGACTACTCTTACATTCTTTACTCTGGATCGGGGTCAGAGGGACATGGAGAGCCCCAGGACAGTAAGTTGGAAGGGGTCCAGCCTTGGCAATGACACGCGTGCACACACAGGGCGCGGGGTGTGTGTGCTGACCCTCGCCGAAGCGCCCACTCAGCCGGACGGGCTGCCGAGCCCCTCCTGGACCAGCCGCTCGCTGAGCGCCCACAGGGCGCGGGCCGTGTCTTGGCTCTGCGCCTCCGTCGAGGGCACGCAGCGGCAGCAGTTGTTGAAGTACATCCCTCCCAGGCCCTCCAGCTCCGGAGCAGCAGCACAGTAGACAGTGGTGGCGGCTCCCTGTTGCTGGAAATCAAAGAAGACAGACCACGAGAAAATGTGTAAGAGGTAATGCGATGACTTTCCTCCATCGGGGAATTAACAAGAAGTGTCTCTCCCCACTCGGTTCAGTTGCAGCTGGATCCCAGCCTGGCCGGGGGTCCTGAACTCAAAGCACAAGACTGTAAAAGGTACAGTGGGACCCTCTGGGGAAACGAGTTCATAAACCCCGCTCGTAAAGCCGGTGTGACTTTTTACACCTTGTGTAGGAAAAGGCTTCAAAAATACATACATTTATCAATAAATCACATCAGAGCTCTCTTCCAAAGAGGAAAAGAGGGGATCCCTTTGAACTCGCAAGAACAAATCCGTCCAACTCCTTGACTTCTCAATGTGTAATGTAATGTGACACCTGGATGCTTCTAGAACTTTGTCTGAATTAAACCATCCACTCTAGTAATGGCGCATCAGGTAGAAGAAAACCTAAGTGGGACTGGTGCCAGATTTTTCCTTATTCTTTGCCGACGGTGCTGCCAGGGGATGGCTTTGTGATGCTGTGTTAAGATGTTTGCAATACGCATATACACGTATTCTCCTCCTTCACCTGCCTCATGCAGACACAAACCCATTCATTAATTTACCCTGACCCCGTGGAACCTTTTTTAAAATGTCATATTCAGCCCATGTTTGCTGGGACAGTGGCTTGGAGTCCATTTCCTCCCAGCCCACTTCAACATGCGAGTTGTAATGCATGCAAGTGATGGCTTCTGATTTACCTTTTGAGTACCAGTTGGCACTGAGGCTAGGGATGTGTGTGCCGATGGGGCACCATTTCATCCAGGCTGACAGAACACTGTCAGGGATGCTGTAAAGAGGGCAAAAAAATCACTTAACTTTGCAAGCCATAATTAAAAATAATAGGCTGATATTCAAAGGGAGACATGGTGGGCACGACTCTAATTTAAAACCAATACGGTTTATCTGGCATCTTATGATTATTTATGTACATCACAGCCCTGGCTGCATCAACTAATTATCAATTGATAGCGAGGAGGGGTAGCAGAAGAGACCAGAGAAAGGTAACTGCGAGTAAGGTCACCATTAGGCAAACATTAGGGACTTTTGATTGATGGGGAAATGAATTTCTATCCACACCTGAACGCTTACTATTTTTCTGCCCCTACCAGGTTTAAATTGTGCCCAAGCAGAGTGCTTACTGGAGATCATCCCCGCATATGATTTGGTTGCCATTCACTATGGTTGTAGTCTATAACCATCAGGAGCCAAGGTCATCTGAGAATCAGGGTGTCAAGGTGCTGTAATTTTAGGAAACTGCTATAAAGCAGACTTGGGGGGGCTTTGGGGGGTGCATAGGGGGAGAGTGCTTCAGTGTCAGGTTCTGTGGTCACAGTTGAATTTGTCTGAAGACCAGATTGTCAAATACATTCAGGTGACCTGCTCGTGGGGAGGTGGGTGGCGTGGAGCAGGAATGGGATGAGACTTGGGTTCGGATAATAGCAGGTAGCTTGACTGTACTGGACATGTCCCATGGGTTCAAAACTTGAACCCCTGACATGACTTCAACTTCGTGCAATAGAAATGGGTTTGTTACTTTCCCAGCCCCCGCACCCATGCCCCCCCCCCCCCCCCCCCCCCGCCGCATAGCCAGTTATTGTCTTGGTTTCTTTTCAAATTGATTTGTGCGGCTTGGGTCTCACGGACGTAAGTCCCTGTCATCCAAATTTCCTAACAACCCTTAGCTTAGCACCTCGCACATTTATCTAACCTATTTCGAGGGGCTGATCTGACTCCTCTGCATCCCTTTGTGGGGACATTTCCTTTGTGGGGACAAAGGAGAGCAAAGTGCGTCTAAAGACAAATGGAAGAGTTGAGATGGATGCTCATCCCCAGCCCAAGCCCAGCATCATCTTGGCCTCAATTCTGATCAGAATTCAGGTGGAGATGGTGTTTTGCGAAATGTTCTGGCTATCTGTCTTAGATTTCCATTTTCCTTTGCAACTGCCAAAACTACCAAACTGTGGTCAGGGGATGTGCCATCAGCTCCCAAGTGGTGAGAGAACCCAGTCAGCTCATCCCCAAATCCAGGCTCCCCCAGCTCCTCCCCAGAGGGGTTATAATATCAGCGTTCAGACATCACAACAAACTGGTCTTTCACAGTTCCACCAATCCCGAGAAAAGATCACAGTTGGCCACTTGGGAGAGCAAAAAGCAGAATTCTCCCAAACCCAGTGTAATCTTTCTTTTGCCACGATGACCTTCTAAAATGATATCGTGTTGTTTGCATTCTTGGAATGGTATTTTTGCAGAGAAATTCTGCACTTACATTGATTCCAAACCAAGCTGATGAGGGAGCGAGGGGCACTCATTTTCCCTCCATAGACTCCGAAAGCACTCGCTAGTGACCTCATTTCATGGAAACCTCCATTTGGCTACCATGCTGAAAAACCATAAATTTTAGAACAGCCCCATCTTTTCTCCAGAGTTAGCTTTGAGTCCTTTGCCACTAGGCTCAGGGTGAGATGCAATTTAAAACCCGTCACAAGTGGCTCCGGCTGTGGAGAGGAACACGGTACCTACCTAGGGCACCTGAGACAAAGACCGCCTTCTCCACTCCCGGGATCAGCTGTGCACATCCCACAGTCTCCCTGCCCGATTCACGCTCGGTTCAACTGCTACTCGCTGTCCTCTCCTCTCCTCTCTTGCTGGACAGTTAAGCAGTGACAACATCTTTTAGTCCCAAGCCCACGACCCCTTTTGGCTTCTCAGGGAATCCTCTGAGCTGGGGCAGCCTCTGAGTGACATCTTTCCGTGACCAGACGTGGTGACAGTTTAATAACGAGTTCTAACTTGGGGTTCATCCCCTTTATGGTCCGCCTATCGTTAGACTGAGGCTGCGCCACATTAGGGAAATCACATTAGTCAATAAGCCAGCGCTGCTGATACAAGATAAATTTTTTTTTTATCCGTTTAAAAATGTTTGTTTTAAAAGAGCACTTTAATCACTGTCAAATGACTTTCATGCCACTTCTGGGGGCATCGGTCCCTAATTCCCAAAGGATGAAACAGCCGTATAAAAAGGAAACATTTTCTTAACAACTCCGTAATAAACTATCTGAAGCAGCGTCCTGCTGCTTGTCACCACTACTCACTGACCCATCGTGATAAGGTAATAGCTATCTCTTGACATACAGACACTGGCTGGAGCTGTGGGTTCCCCTAATTTTGTAAGAACCGTTTATGGGAAGCGTGCGGGCTGTATGCAGTTGCTGGTCACGGGGACCGGGGGTGGGGTGGGGGGGTGGCATCTCCGTCCTACAGCAGTAGCTGTGAGCTGGGGTGTGGAGGACACGGCACCGAGGAGTTCTGGGAAGCCCAGCAGGACCCGTAATCATGCCTGAATGCCATCTCTGATCCAGGCAAACATTTGCGAGCGGCCAGAGAACTCTGCCATCAGTCTTTACAGTGTATGTAAAATTACCCAGAACTCTTGCTCGGGACTAGTTAAGAGTATCTGGGTAGTAAGGGCCCATCGTTCTCTTTCAGAAATCATTTGTCCGAAGGGCAGCCCCGTCTTCCACTACGGAGAGGTGGGACTTAGGGAAGCAGTTGCTGTTTATTTATAGTGGGGGCCCTGAGATCTAAATTATCCATCCCTTGAGGACCCTTTGTTGGGATGAAAATATTAAGGAGCCGCCTTTCGTCCTCATGTATTTGATAAATGCTCACCATCAATTTGCAGCTGTCAGCATGGAATACAAATGAATATTGACTCTTTGAAAGAAAAAGGTACCGAGGTTTCTGATCAACAATCTATGGTAAGGAAAAAAAAAACCCTCCCACATATTAATATTTGTAATGCATTGGTTAGTCCTCAAATATAACGTATGTTTTAATAAGGACACGTGTTCCACAATTAATGTTTAGTTTTCGGGTTTCGGGTTTCTCTTTAAAATGCATGCTTCTTTAAAAGAAAGAATAGATTCCTGTCTTAAAGTAGATTTAACTCTGAGACATATTAAAGAGTAGACACAGTCTCATGGGATATCTTTATATTCAATGATTTTGAGAGTAGTAGGTGTTCTAAGATTGCTTTACTACAGACACATGGATGTCAGGACGCTGCACAGCAAGTGTTGAATGAATCAATCTATGCAAAAAGTGGAACTGAGTAAGCGAAAGCTCAGCCCGGAACTGGGACTGGACTTGGAACCCCAAGGGCAGGGGAGGGGAACAGCCCTTTTGCAAGTGGGCGGTGATGACTGTGCTGAATTCCCAGGACACAGAAGTTTGCAGGCATCCTAGGAAGGTGTCGAAGGTGCCTCTTCGAACCCTCAAAGCTTTTCCTGTAACTCATCTGGGCTCCGTGAAGCAAAGCAAAGCAACCCCTTCCCAAATGCAGAGCCAGGCACAGATCAAGTGGCCCTGTGGACCCGGCAGAATAATGCATCCCGGAGCCTGAGCAGAGGTGAGGCGCCCGTGTCATGGGGAGATAACTACCTACCTCCACACCCTCTCTGTCCCTCCCTGTCTCCCGGGAACGCGTCCTAAAGAGACTTTTCGACCACTCTCCCAGAAAAGTGCGCTGTGGCGTTTCAGAGTTTCCCCACCCAAGAACATAGTACTTGGCACACAGCTGTTCCTCAAAAATAATACGATTTAAATCTCTGGTCTGAAAGGAAAAAGGAAGCTGCTCCGGAAGGTTGTGTGTTCCCTACTTACTGTCCGAGGACAAGCTTTTAAGATGACAAGGGAGATGCGGCTGGTGTGGGAACGAGGCTCCTGGCCTCTCCACTGGGGGGGCTGCAGCCAGCCCTTCACCCTGCTGCGTGGGCAGCTGAACAGATGGTTGGGGAATCAGCGCTCATCACTGAACATACCAACTTCCACCAGAAAGCTACGAGACTGGAGACGAGAACAGAGGACTTCACTCAAAAGGACTCCGTCCTCCATGTTGCCCGGCTTTTCTGGTGAGTTGCTGCAGGCGGGGACCGTTCTGGGGGTGACAGCAGCTTGGATTTCCTGAGCGCGTACAGTCCCTGCCTCTGGCATTGTGCAGAGAGCGTCATGGCACCAGATTCTGACCCGCACACAGGTCTACAAGCCAGGGACAGTCACTGTCCCCATTTACAGAGAAGCCCGCTTAGTACCAGAGGTGAAAAGCCACTGGTTCAGCGCCACACAGGGAATCCCAGAGGTTGATCCTCCAAGGCCCACACGTGCTGCGGTATAGAACCTCCTTCCCAAACACGCGGCCCACGTTTCCAGGCTGCCCGTCCCTGGGACGTGTCACCCGTTGAGCTTCCCTGTGAGAGCTCTTTACCTTCCTCTCTGCCACAGTGTGATGCCCTGACACGGCCTAAAATGAAATGCATGGGCCTCGGTCATGTGTTGTTCACCTGAGAAATGTTAAAAGATTTTCCCACTGTTGATTCAGGCAGTGAACTAAATTGAAATTCTATCCATTTGGATTAACCAAAATTAAGACTCAGCACCATCTCAGAAGATCCAGTAGCAAATGACACTTTGCAAAACAGCCACCTGATTCAAAATGCCACCTCCGGGTGTTAGATTCACCCAGAGGTGACCCTACTCTCAGATGATGGTCTTTTTTCAAAAGAGTGACTGGAGCCACAGCCAGACCAGCCAGACCCATGCAATCTCTGTCCAACAGTCACATACATGGAAAATGAGGAAGGCCTTTTAGGAGGGTAATACTGACACGTTACAGCAGGTCTGCAGAGGAAACACTGACCCATCCCCTGGCCCACCCTCCCCCAAATAACTGCTAGCAAATTAAGTCCTACCAATTCCTAACAGTGGATGCCTACAAAAGCATTCCCACAATCCAGGCGCAGATACAGGCAAACACATCCTGTAAGTATCAAAATATACCTTTCTCCATAGCCCTCAGGATTTTTCACTAACTCACAGGCTGTTCTTCCTATTTATTACGGAAGGGAAGTCCACTCAGTGCCTCAAACAGGAAAAGTGAAGGCGGTCAGGAGAGCGGATATCTGTCTGTAGCTGAGGAGGCCGTGAAAGTCTGCGGCAATGTTCTGGGGAGCGCACTGAACCCACATTCAGACCTTGGCCTTCCCGAAGAGGGTGTGTCCCTACCACAGTGTGTTAGGGTATTCACCGCTTGCCACAAGGAAACAGTTTCCCTACTAAAAAGAGAATTGCCAGGGTGGAAAACCTCACAGGTTCCTTCACAGTCGATGGCCTCTCCCTGGGCAGGTGAAGGGCTGCCATCCCCCAGGTGACAATGGGACACAGCCAACGAGGGGCTGACGGCAGCCGCTCCAGGGGGAGCTAAGCAGGAGGAAATGTCAGTCCACCACCACACACGAAACTGGTCCTGGTGCAGGACACAGCCCCAAATCACAGGGGACATCTGGAATGAGATGTCCCCGGGGAACGGAGGGGACACAGCTTTCACAGAGCAGCGTACGGTCACTCAAGAGAATCACGGAGACGGGGTGGACTTCTCGTTTGCAATTCAAGCACCCGGAATATCATGACCCTCCATCCGCACCAGACTCCAGAGACCACCCTTGTCTCCTTGATGAAGGGGCACGGCTAGCACGACCATCAAGGAGCTGTGAAGGACTGACGTGAGGACCAGGGCAGAAGCGGCCGCAAAGTCAGGAGGTTGGTTGCTGTCATCCTCTGAGAAGCCTTTGCAGGAGCCAGCCCAGCGACCAGGCAGTTCGGGATGGAAGCTGGAGAGGATCTTTTTAAGGCAGAACAACACATTTGTCTTCACTAGCCTTCGGTTTGGGGGAGGGAAAGGCAGCCAATCCCAACCACCCGAGGAGGCCCAGGGCCATGTTTGTTCTGGGCAGGCCAGGCTCGCAGGCTTTTTGCTTAGCCTATCAGCCCGACTGCAGGGCACAGTGACCCTGGGAGGTTTTCAGCACGGTGTTTTCAATTCGGTGAACTGTTCTCAACGTTCCCTTGACATGAAGGAGGCCCTTTCCCTACCCTCTTCGTGTCCTGGAACCCTTGCCATAAATGTTCCAAGGGCTCTAGGACAGATTTATGGCTGGTCTCAAAAGAGTGGCGGTGGAAAAGTGAGGACGAGTTCCTCTTCCTGAGACCTACTGCTCTGGTGAGAGTCGAGATGTGATTTGGCGGAGCGGGAAGGGCTTGGAAGGAAGGAGGGACAGAGGACTGGCTAAGTACAGTCCAGCTGGGTGACATTATTCGCTGTCAACTGTCTCCCATCTGAATTCCCTGGGCATTCCCTGCCAGCGCTGCCTGGAGGACCTACATTGCTTTTCAAGTAGGGAGTCCCCTTGCCGGGGACGGAGAACTGTGCTGGGGCAGCCACTCTTCCATGGGTGACTTTGGAAGGGCTCAGCAGAAGGGCCATAAAAATCTGCCAACAAAATAAGCATCATCCTTCCACATG
Organism: Camelus bactrianus; assembly: GCF_048773025.1. Lineage (NCBI taxonomy): Eukaryota > Metazoa > Chordata > Mammalia > Artiodactyla > Camelidae > Camelus > Camelus bactrianus. The sequence goes on from NC_133547.1 coordinate 53,384,132, forward strand.
GGACAAATCTGATGGCCCATTCCTGAAATTTTCCAAGGGGGCCACCTCGACGCTAGTGCTGAAGGACTACGGAGTGTTTATAGGAAGTGAAAGAAGAGATTTAGCTTGTGTTCTTTTGGAACATTTTACATTTTGACTCTCCTTCTTGAACCTCGGTTCTAGCTAGCTCTCTGTATTGTATTTACATGTATGCCTCTATGTTTGCCGTGTATACTGAAATAAACCTTTGAAATGATGGCTGGGCAGAATGAATGAGTTTGGCTCTAATAAAACGGTGCAGAGAACGTCTGCAGAGTCCTGGTGAGCCCAGTGGGCCCCCTCCCTGGTCCCGTCCCTGCACCCAGAGTCTCTCTGCCGAGTCGGCCTGCCACCCTGACTTTTGCAGAAAAGCAAGACCATTTTTGTGAGCAGGCAGGATTTCAGGGCACAGCCGCAACATGCTGTTTGTTGCGATATTAAAATCAACAGTTCATTTACACCTAAGTCACAGTCTACGACATACCACTGAAAAGGCATGGCGTGGGCAGGGTGGGGAGCGGCAGGGCTAAAACCCACAGGGTCTTCCCTGACGGGACCACGTCCTGGTGAGAAATGAACTCTTAGCGCTGTCTTCCAGAAACAAACTAAGGGAGGCTGCCGTCACTGAGAGCTCGCAGGCAGGCCCCCGGGTCCAGCCCCACTGTCTCAAGTCTCTTGGTCTGTGCATTTTCACAGAGCGCTCACTCCAATGGATCATTTCTCAGGCTCAACGATGCTGGCCTTGTTAATATTTCATTTAGAACATACTGGGGCGAGTGGCTCATTTATATTACTTCCATAATTAATGGTGAGAGCTCAGGCACTGCCTTTGTACAGACAGATCTCATCACAGTGGTCGATGGGTAAGGAGAAACAATAGATGTTTCATTCACCAGCAGCCCGACGCTAGTTAGTAGGAAAATGATCATATAATGCCTTCGCTTTAATTGCCAGGGTAAATAATTCTGCCTCAGTGTTTGTTAGTGAACATTTTAAAGCACTTGATGCAAACAGACTAGAAACAAAACAAACAAACAAAAAACTTTACCTTGATTAGGCAACACCTTAGCATAGAAAGTTACAAAGGTATTTCTTTTTTTAAAAAAAAAAATTGCATTCTATCACGCGAATAGTCTCTAAATATGCATGTGCTATCCACTCACCTACTGTATTTTAGGAAATACAATTAGGCCGCCTTTCCCTTCTCCTCTGTAGACTGTAAATAACTGTAGATCTTTCTCTTGTTTCCCTATGTAAATATATGTAAATACTAACAAGGAATGCATGCTGATATTCTAGGCAATTTCAGGTACTTTTATAATCTGCAGGCATGTACTTGAACTGGTTTGTTAAAAGAAAAAAAAAAAGAAAAAGCACCTCTCTCAAACTCTTTAAAGCTGAATAGAAATTAAAGGTTTCTTCCTAGACTGTTATGGCTTCTCCTTTTTTGTCTGTCTTCTCACCCCGGAACACGCTTCCACCCTCAGGCTCCCTCACCTTCTCCCAGGAAAGGGCCCCTTGGGCACCTGCTGGGCCCAGGAACAGGGGCCGACCTATCTGGCTTGGCTGTCACACACTTTTCCTTTGGCTTTCTAAAGAACTTCTAGAACCTTCAGATAGGCATCTGCTGGTTTTTCTAGTGAAAGAAAGACTCCACAATAAAAATAATTCACATCTCTTGTTCCCCTACTGTGTGCCAAGCATCGGGCTAGAGGCTTTATGTCCTCAAAACCTTGAGAAAGAAGGCTGTCGTTCCCATTTCAAAGACACAGAAACTGAGTCACAGCAAGATCAGCATCTGCCTAAAGTGACGAGACGATCAGATGCCTCCAAAACCCCAGTCCTTTCCTGTCTACCAATACCTAAACTTTTTTTCTGCAGAGGCTGACAGAGGAAATATTCCAGGCTCTGTAGGCCCTACGGTGTCTGTCACAACTGCTCACACCTGCCGTGGTGGTTCTGAGACCAGCACAGCACATGCACACGTGAGCACGGCTGCGTTCCAATAAAACTTTATTGACAACAACCTCTTCACTCCACCCGGCGCTCAGGGACTCCTAGACAGCCCATTACCGCCTCCCTTTTGAGTATGTTTATGGGTTTGACGGACTGGGAGAGTCACGTGATCAACAGAAACTTCTTCTCTCTCTTCCCTGCAGGTAAGCACCACTATTTGTAAATGCCAGGAAATAACAGGGAGGTGAGCAAAAATGCAGTCCCTCAAGGTAATAAATCACACCTTCTTCCTCAGACAAATCTCACTGTCAGGCTTCAGTTTAGTTACTTTCTGTTTTCATAAATGGGGATGGAGGGAAAAAGTATGAAAGACTAAAGCTGAAAAAAAAAAAAAAAAAAAAGAGATCCAGAGACAGTCTTCAGTGAGGCAAGGAGGCCATTACCTCAGGTATCTATGGAAACCAAGCGGCACGTAAACTTTTTAATGGTTGAGAAACTGCGCTTGCTTTTGAAGATGGTTTTCTCCCCCCAGTATGATGCTTCAGTGTAAATGCAGTAATTGACAGTTTCCTTCGGGACTTTTTTTATTGAAGTTCCCAAACTTAATTTGATGGCACAAGGAACTCTCTGGAGCCCTTGAAGAACGCTGCAAAGGTAGGTCTTCAGAAAGCTGAGCCAGCTCTGGCTTCCCATACACATTCAAGCCAATTCCCCTGCAAAGCGAGGGAAGAACCGGCCCTCACTCTCTGTGATTTTCCCTTTTGAAAGCCCCCTGCTTTCGCCCGGGGATGGGAGAGAGCCATTCTAACCTCAGATGAACAGGAATCAGTATCATCCCTTTAGTCCCGGAGGGAAAGGAGAAGGAGCGGGAAGAGGAAGGATCTGGGTATTTCTGTAGATAGAGTGACCGTGTAAGATGGAAGAAAAGCCCAGGAGCTGAAGCTTGAGATAGATGAATTCGAATCCTGGCAGCTCTGTGATGTGACACTGAGCCTCAATCTCCTCGTCTATGAAATGGGAATGATAACAGCTCCTTTGCCTGGTTCTGGGGAAAGTAGTGATAACATTTGGCAATTTCCTGGGTACAGAACAGAGACTAGTCCAAAGGTGGCTCTAATTCCGATTATTAAAAATATCAAGGAGGAAGCACACAGTTCAAAAGATCTCAGTCCCTCATTTGAGGTACTTAAAAGAAGGGATGGGGTGGAAGTTTCTGCCTTTTAAGCAAGACATTCCAGCAGCCATCACTTTTCTCAGCAACCCTTGCCCAGCATCTCTGGGTACCAGGCTGGCCATGGAGTCCATTGCTTCTCTGGCCACAGCAGCCAGAATCAAGGTCACATCCATGTCCCTGGGGGATTGACATTTGAACAATGGCCAATCATCTTGTTAGGTGCTATAAAATTCCAGACCCTGCCCCGGCCCTTTATGAGTATCTTCTTGAAATCTCCAGGAATCCCTGTGCCTTGATTCCTAGAAAAGAGGAGGCACAGAATGACAGGTGAGCAAACCAGGGCAGGAGAAAATGCTGGAAAAATGTAGAATCCAGGTGGAAGGGAGCTGGGCGGTTGCTACCATATTCTTTCACATTTTCTATTCGAAAACTTTTCTAATCCAATGTTAGAAAAATAGATGTATCCGTCCCTGTGGGCTATTAGCCCCATTTTACAGAGAAGACTGAGACACAGATAAGGCGTTGACTGGCCTAATATCCTCTACCTGGTAAGTGGTCACTTCCCTAATGGACCATGTGCATCTCTCATACCTTGGAGGGGCCAAAAGCCCTGCCTCTTATTTATGAGTCCAATTCTTGCCTTAAAACATGAGAACCAGTTTCCCATCCTGTTTCCACCAGGAAGACAGTTCTTGGGGCCCCCAGCTCAGAGCATTCAAGAACACAAGTGACCTTCACAGGGTTGGAGGTGGATTTATATCCATTTACTTGCTGGATATTTAATTTGGCTTTTGATTTTAACGCAGCATCTGAAGGCACAGGGTTATTCTCACTCACTGAAAACGTTCCACCAGGTTCAGAAATATGAAAGCCTGCCAGCACACTGCACACTGTGATTTGCACTCCAAACTGAGGCACAGGGATGGGCAGACCGCGTGGGAGATGCGCACAGTGGAAGTCAACCAGCCCCCTGTTGTCAGACACAGACTCGATGCCGTCATGGGCAAGAGGCGAGAGCTGCTGTGTCTGGACCACAAGAGATGATGGCTGGGAAACCCTGTGGCCTGACCCGCCCTCCAGCTCGCCCTCCCCTAACTAGCTATGGCGAATTCCACCTTCCAGATTTTAGCAGTGAAAGACAATTCCAGCCCAAGCCTGATGACTTGAGCAGGGAGCTTGGGGAGCCCGCCGAGCAGCCCCACTGGTTCCTCACTCCAGGTGTCAACTTCTGTCTTGGTCAGAAATTCTCCTCTTCACTGACCCACCCACCCACCCAGCCAGCCAGCCAGCCAGCCAGCCAGCCAGCCAGCCCTCCGCTATCCCTTCCACCCCAGGGGAGATGAAACCTGCAATATCATGTAGCTTTTGGCCTTCCCTCTAGACTCAGCTGTCACCCACCCCAGGGCCTCACCTTTAGCCAGACTGCCCAACCCAGGTGTAGTCTCACCACGGCCCTTTCATCATCTCCCGGCCACACGCATCCCTTCTCGGCCAGGTGAGTGTGACACGTAACAGCCACAGCCGCCTTATGGGGGGTTGGTCCAGCCCCAACTGGAGTAGCCAGTAACAGCAGCAACCAAGCAGGAACCATCACGGTGATGGCTGCTGGTTACAAGGGCTTGCGACACACCAAGGACCTAGTAGTACACCCGATTCTCACAGGCACTCACCAGGTGTCGTCCAGCCGGAGACAAGGCCAACCCGGGCACGGAAACTCACGGCCAGGCCCCTGGGGAGTACCCAGGCTCCCCTCTCTCCCCTCTCCAGAATCGAACCTACGACCTCCTACATGCTAGCCCTGCACTCTACCACTGAGCTATAGCCTCAAGCTAGCTACCTTACTTTCCCCACACTCACCTTTATCTCCCCTACTCAGGGGGTATGCTGGGTTCCAGGTTCCTCAGCAAAATCAGGTTTCATTTGTAGGTTAATCCACTCAGAGTCCTCCATACACCTTTCTAAGTTGCTACCTATGCTTATGAAATTTCCCAATGGTATCAATTAACTTAGGAGTCAATTTCCCCAGCAGAATTCTCTGGATTTGATAGACTTTTAGAATCAAGGGCTGCAACTCATTCATCCTTTTGCTTAATCACAACAAAAATCTAAGACCAAAGTAGGCATAGAAAGCAGACGTGTTACTTTTACAGAGGAATATGATTTAGATAGTCAACTGATTATGCAACAGTAACAGTGGAAGCCAGGAGGCACAACTGGCTCAAACAAAATTACTGCCAATATAGAATCCTATACTCAGGAAATTTTGATATATTTTAATTGAAGGATAGTTGGTTTACAATGTTGTGTCAATTTCTGGTGTATAGCACAATGCTTCAGCCATATACGAAAATACATATATTCATTTTCATATTCTCTTTCACCATAAGTTACTATAAGATATTGAATATGGTTTCCTTTGCTATACAGCATGAGCTTGCTGTTATCTATTTTATATATAGTAGTTAGTATCCGCAAATCTCAAACTTCCAATTGGTCCCTTCCCCCCACCCCCAAGTAACCATAAGTTTGTTTTCTATGTCTTTGAGTCTGTTTCTCTTTTGTAAATAACTTCGTTTGTCTTTTCCTTTTCCAATTACACATATAAGTGATATCATGTGGTATTTTTCTTTCTCTTTCTGGCTTACTTCACTTAGAATGACATTCTCTCAGTCCATCCATGTTGCTGCAAATGACATTATCTTATTTTTTATGGCCAAGTAGTATTCCATTGTGTATATATACCACAGCTTCTTTATCCAGTCATCTGTTGATGGACATTTAGGCTGTTTCCATGTCTTGGCTATTGTAAAGAATACTGCTATGAACATTGGGGTGCATGTATCTTTTTGAATTTAAGTTCCCTCTGGATATATGCCCAGGAGTGGGATTGCTGGATCACAGGGTAAGTCTATTTTTAGCCTTTTGAGGAATCTCCATACTGTCTTCCACAGTGGCTGCACCAAACTACATTCCCACCAGCAGTGTAGGAGGGTTCCCTTTTCTCCACAGCCTCTCCAGCATTTATCATTTGTGGACTTTGGAATCATGGCCATTCTATGTAAGGTGATACCTCATTGTAGCTTTGATACACATTTCTCTGATAAATGGTAATACTGAACATTTTTTCCTGTGCCTATTGGCTACTTGTATGTCTTCATTTGAGAATGGCTTACTTAGCTTTTCTGCCCATTTTTGGATTGGATTTTTTTTTCTTATTAGGAAAATTAATTTTAGAATGAAGGCAAAATAGAGACATTTTCAAATGAACACAGAGTTTGCCACCTGTAGACTGACTGAAGGATGTACTTTAGTCAGAAGGAAATGATCCGAGAGAGACGGTCTGATGCAAAAAGAGGCGACTGTCTTTAACACGCTGAATTGTATGCAGGCAAATCTACATGAATACTGATCTCCACCAGAAACCTGTCAGCACCAGTAAACAAATTCAGTAAAGTTCTAGGATATAAAATCAATGTACAAAAGTCAGTTGTGTTTCTGTCCACTAATAACAAAATATCACAAAGACACACGTGGAAAATAATCCCACTGACAATTTCATCAAAAAGAAAAAAAAACACCCAGGGGTGAGTTTCACCAAGGCAGTGAAAGATCTGTACGCTGAAGCCTGTAAGACAGCGATGAAACAGACTCAAGCAAACACAGGTAAGTGGAGATATTCTGTGCTCACGGATGGGAAGAATTAAAGTTGTTAAAATGTCCACACCACCCAAAGCAATCTACAAATTCAGTGCAATCCACATCAAAATTTCAGTGTCATTTTTCACAGAAATAGATTAATCCTAAAATTTTTATGGAACTGCAAAAGATTTCAGATAGCTAAAGCAGTCTTGAGAGAGAACAACAAAGCTTGAGGCTTCCTTCTTCCTGGTTTCTAACTATATTATAAACTATAGTAACCAACACATAAACAGAGATACATACATTGATGGAACAGAATACAAAGCCCAGAAAAAAACCCACACACGCATGGCCAATTAATCTACAACCAAGGAGCCAAGAATATACAATGAGGAAAGGGTAGTCTCTTTAATAAATTTTGTTGGGAAAAACTGGACAGGCACATGCAAAGGAATGAAACTGGACTAGTGTCCTACACCATACACAAAAAACAACTCAAAATGTTTTACAAATTTGAACGTAAGACGTGAAAGCAAAAGACTCCCATGAGAAGAAAATAGAAGGTACGCTCCCTCCTTGACATCAGTCTTGGCAGTGATTTCTTTTGAGTTCGACACCGAAAACAAAGGCAACAAAAGCAAAAATAAACAAGTGGGACTATATTAAACTAAAAAGCTTCTCTACAACAAAGGAAAACCATGCACAAAACAAAAAGGCAACTTTAGAATGGGAGAAAAGATTTGTAAATCATATATTTGGTAAGGGGTTAATAGTCAAAATATATAAAGAACTCATACAACTCAACAGAAAAAAAAATCTGATTTAACAGTGGGCAGAAGACTGTGGCCAAGATGGTGGAGTAAAAAGACCTTGAACTCACCTCCTCTCATGAGGACACCAGAATCATAACTATTTGCAGGACAAACATCAATGAAAGAGACTGGAATCTACCAGAAAAGATCTTCCACAGCTAAAGGCATAAAGAAGGAACCACAACGAGAACAGTAGGAAAGCCACTCTCAAAATATAATCAAAGGACATACCTCCCGGGTGGGCAACCCACAAACAGGAGGAAAATTATACTGCAGAAGTTCTCCCACACGAGCGAGAATTCTGAGCCCCACGTCAGGCTCCCCAGCCTGGGGGTACAGGACCGGCAAGACAAGCCCCCAGAGCATTCGGCTTCGAAGGCCAGCCGGGTTTAACTGCAGGAGCGCCACAGGACTGAAATAGAGACTTCACTTTCAAAGGGTGCACACAAAATCTCATGCTCACCGGGACACAGGGCAAAAGATGTAAATTGATATGCGCCTGGGCTGGGCCTACCTGCTGGCCTTTGAGAGCCTCCTGGAGAGGTGGGAGGCGACTGTGGCTCACCCTGGGGACATAGACACTGGTGGCAGACATATCGGGGAAAATTCAGCTGCACAAACACTGCTCTGTGGCAGCTGACAAACTGGACCATTAGCTCCGAGATCTGGCCCCACCCAACAGCCTGCAGATGAGGATGCCGGGACTCCTCAGGCCAAAGAACTAACACAGCTCCAGCCATCAGCAGACAGGCTTCCTAAAGACTAAAGGGCCCAAAGCCACCTCTAGGGTTGCCCACAGACACAGCCCAGCCCACCAGGGGGAGGGCCAAGACCCAGCTCCACCCACCAGCGGACAGGCACTGGCCTCTCCCACCAGGAAGCCAGACCAAGCCTCTAGACCAGCCTTATTCACCAAGGGGCAGACACCAAAAGCAAGAAAACTATGATCCTGAAAAGAAGGCCAGACCCTATCCTGGGACCAGCTAGGCCCTGGCCTGGCCCCCTAGTAGGCCAAAGCAACCTCTGGGACACCCTGGATCCCATACCCAACTGTACTGGGAGCTGACCCCTGCCCTCAGTGATCTGAAATGAGCTCTGGGATCGCTGGGCCTTGCAGCCAGATACCAGAACCAGCTCTGCCTGCCAGTAGATTGGCACCAACCCCAGGATCTAGCTTCACCAGCCAGTGGGTGGTCATCAGCCCCAGAGTCTTTGGGATCTTGACTCTGCCCACCAGTGAGCCAGCACTGGCCCCAGGAGCCCCCCTAGGATTCTGCAAGCAGTCATCTCATGACCAGGCCCCAGTAAACAACAGCCAACAGGATCCTCATGAGGCAGGACCTGGCAACTGACCAGACTCGGGGCCTACCAGACCACCCACACAGTCAGCCCACCACAACAGAAGGACCCATGCAGCCCTCTGCGGATGAACAGAGAGGCATGCATTGCTGGGACACAGAGGATTCCTCCTACAGAAGGCCACTTCTCCAAGGTCGAGAAACATAACTAACCTTCCACATAGAGAAAAAAAAAAACAAACAGCAACTTAGAAAAAATGAGACGGCAAAAAAATTGTTTCAGACAAAGGAACAAAACAAAACACCGGAAGAACAACAAAGTGAAGTGGAGATGGGCACTCTGTCTGAGAAAGAATTCAGAATAATGTTCATAAAGATGATCAAAGATTTCAGGAGGAGAATGGATACACAGAGCTGGAAGTTAAAAGTTTATAACAAAGAGTCAGAAAATATCAAGAACAACCAAACAGAGATGAAGAATAACAGAAATGAAAAATATGCTGGAAGGAACCCATAGAAGAGTAAATGATTCAGAAGAGCAGATCAGCAAGCTGGAAGACAGAGTAGAGGAAATCACAGCTGCCCAACAGAAAAAAGAAAAAAAGAATGAGGACAGTTTCGGAGACCTCTGGGGCAACATCAGACACACTAATATTCACATTGTATGTGTCCCACAAAGATATGGGAGAGAGAAAGGGCCCAAGAAAATATCTGAAGAGAGAACTACTGAAAACCTTCCTAACGTGGGAAAGGAAACAGTCACCCAAGTCCAGGAAGTGCAGAGAGTCCCATGTAGGGTCCACCCAAAGGGGAACACACCAAGACATGTCGAAATGACAGAAATTTAAGATAAAGAGAGAACACTCAAAGCGGCAAGGGAAAAGCAACAAACAACATACAAGGGAACTCCCGTAACATTATCAGCTGGTTTTTCAGCAGAAACTCTGCAGGCCAGAAGGGATTCACACGGTACACTGGAAGTGATGAAAGGGAAAAGCCTCCAATCCAGAACGCTCTACCCAGCAAGGCTCTCATTCAGATTTGATGAAGAAATCAAAAGCCATATAGACAGGCAAAAGCTTAAAGAATTCAGCACCACCAAACCAGCTTTACAACAAATGCTAAAGGAACGTCTCTAAGCCAAAAACAAAACAAAACAAAACAAAACAAAAACAAAAACAAACAAAAAAACCCACCACAATTAGAAACAAGAAAAGTACAGAATGAAAAAGCTCATTGGTAAAGGCACACATACAGTAAAGGTAGGAAATCACCCATAAAGCAAGCTAGTAGGAAGGTTAAGAGACAAAAATAGTAAAATCATCTGTATCCACAATAAACAGTTAAGGGATTCACAAAACAATTAGAGATAAAATATGATATTAAAAATAGTTATCATGAGGGGAGGAGAGTACAAGTGCAGGTATCTAAAATGCATTTGCAATTAAGAGGCCAGCAACTGAAAACAATCATCTATCTATCTGTCTGTCTGTCTGTCTGTCTGTCTATCTATCTATCTATCTATCTATCTATCTAAAGAGAGAGAGACTGCTATACAAAAACCTCAAGGTAACCGCAAACCAAAAATCTGTAACAGATATACACACAAAAAAAGAAAAAGGAATTCAAACATAACACTAAAGATAGTCATCAAATCATTACAGAACAGAACAAAAGAAGAAAGAAAGGAAAAGAAAAAGACCTACAAAAATGAATCCAAAACAATTAACAAAATACAAATAATAGCATACATACTGATAATTACCTTAAATGTAAATGGAGTAAATGCTCCAACCAAAAACACAGACTGGCTGAATGGATACAAAAACAAGACCCATATATTTGCTGCCTCTGAGAGCCTCACTTCAGCTCTAGCGACATATACAGACTGAAAGTGAGGGCATGGAAAAAGGTAATCTATGCAAAAGGAATTCAAAAGAAAGCTGGAGTAGCAATACTTACATCAGACAAAATCGACTTCAAAATAGACTGTTACAGGAGATAAAGAAGGACACTGCATCATGATCAAGGAATCAATGCAAGAAGCAAATAGAACAACTGTAAATATATATGCACCCGACATAGGAGCACCTCGATATGTAAGGCAAATATTAACAGACATAAAAGGAGAAACCGACAGTAACACGATGATAGCAGGGGACTTCAACACCCTCCTTACATCAGTGGACAGATCCTCCAGACAGAAAATCAATAAGGAAACACAGGGCTTAAATAACACGTTAGACCAAATGGACTTCAGTGATATTTATAGAGTATTCCACCCGAAAGCAGCAGAATACACATTGTTTTCACGTGTATGTGGCTCATTCTCCAGGAGAGACCACATGCTAGGCCACAAAACAAGCCCTGGTAAATTTAAGAAAACTAAAAAAATACCAAGCATTTTTTCTGACTACAACACTATCAGAATCGAAATCGACCTCAAGACAAAAGCTAAAACAACACCAGCACATGGAGGCTAAACAAATGCTACTTAATAGCCCCTGAAGAGATCAAAGGGGAAATCAGAAACTACCTGGAGACAAATGAAAACAAAAACATGAGAATCTCAAACTGGCGGGACACAGCAAAAGCAGTTCTAAAAGGGAAGTTTACTGCGAGACAAACTTACCTTAGGAAACAAGAAAAATCTCAAATAAACACCCTCACATTACACCGAAAGCAATTAGAGAAAGAAGAACAAACAAACCCCAAAGTTAGTGGAAGTAAAGAAATCATCAAGAACAGAGCAGAAATAAATGAAATAGAAAAAAAAATCAATGAAACTAAAAGCAGGTTCTTTGACAAGATAAACAAAGTGGATAAACCTTTAGCCAGATTCATCAGGAAAATAAAGGGGAGGGCTCCAGTCAATAAAATCAGAAATGAAAAATGAGAATTTACAACCGACACCACAGAAATACAAAGGATCATAAGCAACTACTACCGGCATCTATACGCGAATAAAACAGACAACCTAGAAGAAATGGACAAATTCTTAGAAAGGTACAATCTCCTAAGACTGAACTAGGAAAAAAACAGAAGTTAAAGACAAATAACCAGCAATGAAATGGAATCAGTAATTCAAAAACTCCCAACCAGATTCCAGGACCAGATGGCTTCACAGATGAATTCTATCAAACATTTACAGAAGAGTTAATCCTCATCCTTCTCAAACTATTCTAAAAAATTGCAGAGAAAAGAACACTTCTAAACTCATTCTATGAGGCCACCATCACCCTGATACCAAAACCAGACAAAGATATCACAAAAAAAGAAAAGTACAGGCCAGTATCACTGAGAAACATAGATGCAAAAATCTTCAGCAAAATACTAGCAAACCGACTCCAACAGTACATTAAAAGCATCATACACCATGATCAAAAGGGATCTATCTCGGGGATGCCAGGATTTGTCAATAGCTGCAAATCAACCAATACGATACACTGCCTTAACAAACTGCAGAATAAAAACCATATGATCTTTCTGAGCCAGCAAGAACGCGTTTCCCCAGCGGCTGGACTGCTGTTTGCTGAAGACTGGATCCCTTCTGAGGAACTGCCCTCAGCCAAAGGGAGCAGTCTTGCCCAAGGATGATCCTGCCAGGAAGCAGCCACATGGATGACTGCCTGACCTCTCTATCCCAATTCAGGACCTCTCTGCCACGAGGGTCACCCTGGCTTCTCCTTGGGACTGGCTGGAGTGTCTGCTGCTCCTGCCTCACAGCTCAGCCCTCCCGCTGCCCCATCCTGGTGACCACACTCCTGCACAGGCGTGGATCCCCACAGCACCTCATGCCATCCTCAGCTGCAGAGTCTGCTTCTCAGGACACCCAATCTACAACCAACATCGGCGGGGTGACTTTGAGAAATGCAATTAGCCCCTCAGAGCTGGTTTCCTCATCTGCAAACCTGAGATACCAGTATTTACATGGAATCATTTCGATGACCAAGTCAGACCCTGTCCGGAACGTACTAACGCGGAGCAGCACAGAACACCCGGCAGGGAACAGTGGGCGAGGGGAAGGAGTGGCCGCAGTCACCGGTGCTCCCTCCTGCACAGTCCCTTCTCACCCTTCAGCTGGGAGAACAGCAAGGTCACAAAAGCGTAGGATTTAGGGGCTTCTGTTTAGATCTGGTAGATTCAAAATTCACACATTTTTATCTGCCCTCCCTCCAGAAATGCACTAGAAGGATAACAAAGGGAAAAACATGTTTAACTAAGGGATTAAGACACATTAACCAAAAAATTGACACATGGGATGTAGATGGAGAAGTGTGAACTCCTGACTCAGCAGAGCGGTCCCTGCAGAAGGGGAAGGGATGGAGAAATGCACCAATTCCCACAACAGAACATGAGAACCGAGAGGACGTGGCAGAGGCTGGGACTGGGAGGAAGAGAACTGGGGAGACTGGACAATACCACACATCACGTCCGAGCAGAGTTTTCCCAGCGGGGCAGGCGTTGGTGAACAACGTCCGTCATTACTGAGTTCAGGTGTCACCTTCTCTGAGAGTTTCTATCAGACACCTCTCTGCACCTTCCCTGCCCGCCCCGAATCCTATTATGTAGCTGAGTGTGTCCTGCTAGACTCTGACCTCATGGAGAGAGGTCCCACACACCCAGCCCGATGCCTGGCACCCGGTAGGTAGCCTACATATTTCTAAAGAGATGAGTGTATGTATAATCGAATGTCCTTCACAGGGCAGAGGGAAAATATATCCACCAAACTCCATTTCTGCATAAACACAAGGAGGGGTGAAAGAATTCCCTTTGAAAAGTATTGCTGGTATGGTTTCGACACAGTTGTACTCAGCAAGTTGTGACTCACAGGAAAGCACCATTTATATTATGCTTACTATCTGCCAGACACTAATCTAAGCTTCCTCTGCCTTTCTCAACACACACACACACACACACACACACACACACACACACACACACACACACAGTCCTCACAAAAATCCTATGAAATAGATTTATGATTTTTCCCCAGTTTACAGAAAACTGAAGCAAAGAGAGATTAAGAAATGTGCTCAGGTCAACACGATGAGGAAGCCACAGAGCTGGGACTCGAGCCTACACCCTGTGACCTCAAAGGTCACGATGGCATCGCAGGCAAGGGGCTAACAAGGATGCTTGGGTGGGTCCTGGGGAGCTTTCGCTTGTCCCTGAACTTGCTTTCCAGGTGCCGATTTCTGCGAGGCTCCCAGCCCGAGGGGTTAGCGGTTGCTGGCAGACCTTTGCGGGTGAGCGGGAAATAGGCTCAGGGGTTGCCTCTGGGATCCTGCCTCTCTATAGCTGGAGGGCTGTCCCAAATCCGGATCCAAAGGAGAGGAGACACTGCCTCATTCAAGGCCTTGACATTTTGATGTCCTCTCTGACGCCTGAGAAACGGGCGATGCCAAAGCACTGCATCCTCTGCTAAGCAGAGGGCGTGGTTTGATGAAGTTGGCGGAGCCTGGTCCCGGGTAAGTGGACTCTTTGGGGAAAGAACTGACAGGGGCTGCGTCCACAGGGATTTTGTGGCAGATCATAGAGCAGGTGCAAAAGTGAACTCAGGTCAAGGTATTTATAAGTTAAACCCCACTCCAGGCTAGCCACTCATCCAGGTCCCCCCCCCGAATCCCAGCCCTTTGACGAGGGGCTGGGCTTGGCGATCTCACAACTGTGAGTTCTTACAACCCTCCGAGGCACTGACTCTGACCTCACTTTACTGCGACCCCACGGGTAGTCAACTGGTATGCAGGACTTGGATGTGACCTTTGCTCTATCCAGTTCCAGAGCCTGCGCTATCGACTCTGTATGATGAGATTCCAGCAGAAAGCCCCAGAAAGAGAAACAAAAAGCATGTGCCTTGACTCTGCATCAGAGAGGCCAGGGAGGGCAGAAAATTCACAACCCTTTGGCACTCCACACCACAGAGACTGACTTCTCCCCACCACCATTCAGGAGCCAAAGTAGCAGAAAGGTGTGCAGGCCAAGGAGTAAAAGGTGCCCCTTCCTTCCTTCACCCTGCCCCCATTTACTGAGTCCTTCACCTCAATCCTGCAGCCACATGAGGAAACTGGGGCTCAGAGAGGTTAAGTAACTTGCCCAAGGACACACAGCCAGGAAGTGGCAGGAGTGGGATTCGAATGTGAAAAGGAAGCTCATGCTCTTACTGTTCCTTCTCTCTCGTAGTGAGGATAAGCTAAGGGGGTGGGCCCCATACAGGAAATAAATAGTGAGAGGCAAAAAAAGAAGTAAATAAACCAGAGGTGAGAGGAAGGCTGCCTTGTACACGTAGAGCCACGTTGGTCAGCTCTGGGGGTGCGTCTGAATCACCCGGCTACCTTGAGTGCACGCTTTCCACCCGAAACCTTCCCTTGGGCAACAGATCTTACCACGTATGACCCCACGTCATTTTCAGTTGTCAAATTATTGTTGCACCCTACAGACCAGCCTAAAAAGTCCAACAGACGGTAAGCCCTTTGAAAATGAGATTTTAAACGCAGACATCCAGCACCTAGCATCGGACCTGCCACAGGGAGGTGCGTAGTCACCAGGTGATGGATGAATAAATGAGTGAACGAATAAGCAGCTGAGCGAATAGCCAAGTGGCTGTCTGGAGGCACTTCCCCCACTTCACAATGAAGGCAGGCACACTGTGGAGATGACTCACCAGTGGCTACCCAGACTTTAAGAATACACCTATTCCTTATTAGAACTGGCAGGAGCCATCTCCATCCTGAGAGCGCAGCTCCCAGCCCACCTGATATTACACGAAGTGTTAACTACATTATCTGGAAATAACCGATGACTAATTCCCCATCCCTTATCTTGAGGAGAAGAAAATTGTCTCTAGCACGAATGCCCCAGATTCCCGGTCAGTTTACGTAAGGTGTTGCAAGTGATTGCAGTATTTTAAGCCATTTTTAGCTGAAGTCACCTGATGTGTGGTGAGCCCAGAAAACCTGATCTCTTGCTCCCTCAAACTCCCTGTTTTTCCACTAATTTCGCTTAAACTACTTATGGTGCCCTAAGTACTTTTCCACTGAAGAATGGGCTTCTAAGTACACATCCCCACGACTCTGTGATTTTTTTTGAAAAATAGATGATTTATTTCGTGGATTTTCCAGCATCATCTCTCTCCCTCAGCTCCAAGCTCCATCACATTTCGGGTGATCCCACATTCACCCAGGTTGGGAGAGGGTGGTGGGCATTTTCTATCGTGACCTATTTGGTGGCTTTGTAGACTGAAAACGTTTCTGCCCAGTCCAAATAGGATTTGATAGAAACTTTCTCTCAATGATGTCTCAAATGATCCTCAGTGATTGAGCAAGAAATGAGCTTCGTCTGGCTGGAAGCAAAAACTGGGCATTTATACAGCGGCCGGAGAGGAAAGGAGTGGGCAGTGACAGCAACTTTTAAATAAACAACATGCACAGAAGAGTCAGGGTGTCAGATAAACTTAACCAAATCTAAGTCCGGATTTCCACCTGCAATTTTGATGGCCTTTCCTTTCCCCAACAGAAATCACGCTTTGTCTGCCTCCAGAGCATCTTAGGATATATACATCACCCTTGCTACACTACTTTGCTCCAACATGTAGCCAAATGAAAGATTTAGCCACGATTCAAAAAATGTAGGTAACACCAACTAGCTAGTCTTCTCATTCAAGGGTCCTCAGACTTTCTTTATAAAAGGGCAGGAAATATTTGGGGCTTAACAACACTGCACGGTTACAACTACCCAGCCCTGCTGTCGTGGTACAAAAGCAGCCTTGGCCCATATATATAGACAAACGGGTGTGGCCGTGGGCCAATAAAACTTTATTTACAAAAACAGAGAGCTGGCAGGATTTGGCCTGAGAGGTCTACCTAACACCCACGGCGTGCTCATCGCAGTAACACCGACTAGCTTTTCCTCTAAACGACTTCCCACTCTCGACAAATTGGACTTGATGTTTGTCTGAACTTTCAGGCCAGTTTCATTGAGGAAATGTGTCACTAGGCTGCCCCATCAGCCTGAATATCCAGAGACATCAAGAGGTCCTGTGGTCCCTGGAATTCACATCCAGACTCCGTCAGGAATCTGTGCCTACTGGTTACACATTAATGTCTGTGCATTCTTCCCATTTAAAAGAAAAAAACTTGCTATGGAATCATTTCCATGGGAAGATAAAACACTGAAGCGATCAGATGCTTTCAAATGAGTACATTCTGATCCTCCTCCCTCACCTCACTCGGGCTCTGTTTCCCAGTCAGATAGAGAAAAACACCACTGGACATTTTTAAAGAGTTCAGTGCCCAAGAAAAGTCTCATCAATTGCAAAATGCCGAATAATCACCCCCCACTCCCTGGGGGCGCAGGGAACAATTTTCTATGCCTCAAACGTCAGTAGAGCCACGCAGGTCAAAACAACGGGATGGAAGTCCTTCTCCCACCTCTCCTGGTTAGTATCTGTCGTAAAGGGACAACGGCGAACCCCTTAGACTGGAGCAGAAATTACTCTGAGTAATTGTTCCCAGAGAGATACGCCTCCCTGATAGATGCCTTTTCAATCTGCTCAGTTTTTCAGAAAGTTGAAGCTCTTTTGGAAGATGACCAACCATGCTGGCAACAGAAAGCCTGCTGCCCTGGCCCCAACTCTTTCCCTCGGTTTATATTGAGAAAATGTTCTCTCTCTGAACATGGAGATATTTTTCTTTCCATTTCCACCTGCAGGTTTTTGTCAACTCTTCACGTGGAAGCTGAGAGCTTTCCACTACGTGTCACAATATAGATTTGGATGCAGTAAAGACTATAATTATTGAGCATTTATGAGAAATTAATATTTTCCCTCTGGTGCGTGCTGGCTCGGCCGCTCACACACCAGCGTGAATGCTAATGCCTGCAGCTTACCTTGGCAGGGACGCGCACCAGGAGTGAGAGGTGACAGCGCGGCGAGCGGCCCAGGAGAAGCAACGGCTGCTCTGCGTTGGTGTCTCTAAAGAACCATGTGGGTCTGGAGGAGGATTTGGAAATAAAGGTGGCAATTTGCTTGCACGATTTAAACATCAGGCCTTTGTGCTGAGAGGCTTGGAAGACCCAACCCAGCACGTGCAACCAAGAGTTCCACGGCTCCTGCCTGGCAACAGATGGCTTCGAAGGGCTGAATTGCTATATAAACATCGAACTGCAAGTTTGCTTTCACAAGTGTGGAAATTAGGCAAAACAAAAGGAAAATGATTCTCCAAGGCACTTAAATTAGTAATTTGTAGTTTCTCCACCAAAGTCTGCTTAGCTGGGGACCCATCCAAGTATGCTGCGAGAAGGGAAGGGTGGAATCCTTTGAAAAGAGATCCACAGCATCTATGGAGAACTTCCACAGGGCCGACACAAGAGCACGAGCATTTCCAAGGGAAATACGCCTTTGCTGGGGCCCAGGTGGCGTGAGGCTGTGTCTGAAACCACAAACCCGGGGCCAGCCTGAGCCCTCCCTCCCTCGGACATTTCCTCTTGGGGACCAAGAGCAGAAGTGAGTGTTTCCATCTTTATCCCAGGCGATCACACTGCCCTCCCCCACACCACCCCCACCTGGCCCCTTCTTCCCCATCTCTGCTTGTCAAGCTCAAAACATGGGTCTCCATCTGAGGCACATTCCAGGAAGGGGATGAGGGAAAAAGTGACTCCACGCCAGCACTGTCAACAATTAGCAGCTTTGAGGAGGAAAGGGCAGACCCACACAGGAAGCGGGGAGAAGGAATTTGTGTTTGAATAGCACAGCTTGCCTCCCTGTGTGGGGAACAGATAGTGGGCAATCAGAGATAAGAAGGAACATTATCAGTTAGGCTTGCCTGAGTCCCTGGCTCATGTGTAGAGGGGAACTCACGGCTCCAAAGAATTCATTCGAAATGATTATCATTTTTTTTCTGTTTTCAAAATTACAAGCGAAAGGAGTAGATGTGGAGTACTTTGCCCACCGGAGGTATATGATAAAAGAGTTTGTTAAGTCTATGTTTGGGGGCAGTGAAATATTTCTAGCAATAGTCATGATAATAGTTAAGCTCCTTTGGCTATCACGAAAAATCGATGTGGTAAGTACTGATATGAACCCATTTCACAGATGCAGAGATGGAGGCACACGGAGCGTCTTGATAACTCGCCCCAAACCACCCAATTGGTGGAGCTGTGATCGGAACCCAGGACGTTCAGCTCTGACTCTGTGACTTCCTAACCACTACCCTAAGAATCCCAACCCTCAGAAAACTGCGTTAGCTCCTGTTCTGAACATTGAGAGTGTGGTCTTTTATGGCACCATTGATACTGTCCTGGTTTTGGAAATTCGATCACATTGTGATACGAGGACACTTGTCATATCACATATCAACTCTTGGGCTCTGGAATAAACATTCGCCACAGTGAATACACAGGGAACAATCGGTATATAGAAAAACTAGCCTGGGGAACAGGGGGAGAGAAGGAATGATAAGAAATGTGGATCAACCGTCCCTAAGTCTCAATTTCCTCACTTCTTAAAAGGTTGAGGTGAGGATAAGGAAAAAGTTGCTAGCATCATGCTTCAAGTGTAGGAGATGCCCCAGGAATGACAACTGTACTGTTAATACTCATAATATCACTACTATTATCACTTATTATACTTTGAACTGCGTCCCCACAAACATATGTTGAAGTCCTCACCTCCAGTGCCTCAGAATGCGACATCATTTGGAAATGGACATTGGAGATGTAATTAGTGAAGAGGAGGTCCTGCTGGAGTAGGGTGAGCCCTTCATCCAGTATGATCATTATCCTTATTAGAACGGGAGACGCAGAGGGAAAATGCCAGATGAGGACGGAGGCAGATAAGAGAGACTTGCAAGGACCACCAAGTACTGCCAGTAAACCACCAGAAGCCGGAAGAGGCACGGGAGAGTTTGCTTAGGGTCTTCATAGAGTGTATGGCCCTGCCGACACCATGACTTCAGACTTCTGGCCTCTAGGACGTCAAGGCAATAAATGTGTATTGTTTTAATTATAGCCAGTTGGCACACTTTTTATGGCAGCTTCAGGAAGCAATATTTTACTATTACTACTACCACCCAACTCCGGTTCCTTCTTATCAACCCCAAAGAAGTCAGCGTGGCCTTGAACACCTACAGGCAGACCTCACAGAGATTGTGGGTTTGGCTCCAGACCACCACCATAAAGTAAAGACCGCAGTAGTGCGAGTCACGTGGATGTTTTGGTTTCGAAGTATATGTAAAAGTCCGTTTACACTAAACTGTAGCCCATGAAGGGTGCAACAGCATTATGTCTAAAAGAGCAATGTACACAGGTTAGTCAAAAAATACGTTATTGCTAAAAATTGCTAACTGCCACCTGAGCCTCAGCGGGCTACTCATAATCTTTTTGCTGATAGAGGGTTTGAAAAGTCACGAAAAGTACCAAAATGTGACATAGAGACACAAAGGGAGCAGATGCTTTTGGGAAAATGGCACCGATAGACTTGCTCGACTCAGAGGTGCCACAAACCTTCAATTTGTAAAAAAGGCAGTACCTATGAGACACGGTGAAACAAAGTCTGTCTGTTTTAGAAGAAAGCTCGCTCCCAGAGCCACGGAGTAGAAAACACCTAATGTCAATTTCTGACTGTACCGGTCATGTAGAAAGAAACCAGAAAGGTGTCTGAATACACTTCATCCACGCCAGCAGACATATTAATCACACTCACACACACACACACACACACACACACACACACACAGGCATCTCTTCTAAATGTATGTCTTATCATGTTTTTCCAAATGTCAGTCTTCAGGTGTCTGAGTACCAAATTTATCTTATTTATGTTACTTCTTAGAAGACAGACGAGTCCCTCCTGGCACGGGGCAGTGTCCGAAGCAGTCCACCCCATGATCTGCACACACTCTCATTTCTCCTCACCCTTGTTTCTCTCCTGATTTTGCTTCCTCTGACCCTCCACCTTTCCCTGCTCCCGAGACCGCAGAGAAGGAAATCGATGGTGTGTTCCAGAACGGGCTCCATCAATGCTCATCGGCAGGTGTTTGACAAAAGCCCCTCCAGCATCTCGGCTACCCAAACCCGGGCAATAAACACCCGCAGCTCCAACATGAGATCTGTGCAGCGAGTTCTCAGTCCACGCGGAGGCCACCTGGGTGACAATTGGCTGATGTGGGAGTCACATCCCTCTTCACTAACAAGGAATATGTATAAAAAAATTTTTTTAAAGGGGAAATGTCTCCCAGTTTGAAAATATGGTCATAAACACTTAACAGTGTTAACTTTTTTCCCTTCAAACCATCAGTAAGTAGGCATGAGAAAGCAGGACACAGGGCTGGAATTCTGTTTGCCATGGAGTCTCCCACTGATCTTGGATTGGACGGGGCACTTCCCTGTCTGGTTTGGTGGCTCAACCAGAGGGCAGGCACATTTGTGATTCTGATTCTAAATACAGATATTCAGAATTTAGGAAAATAACCAACTGTTTCTTGGATTCACATACAAGAGGAGTTTCCCCACCTCTCGGCTCTGCTCAGTTTAATAATTCAATAAAACTCATCCATGGCTTTCTTATCTCTGTGTCTCTAGAATCACAAAAGGACCAAAAGGTGGAGAGTTAGTCAAATTATCTTTGTGTTCTCTGATTTGTATAAACAACATAAATATTTCATCATCAGTGCTTGGGACAGATCAACCTCATAGCTCTTTAAAGTTTGAAGTTTAAAAGGAAGCCCCTACAGCCAAACTGTTATCGAGAAATATAATAATTTTTTGATCCTTTCCTGATGGTTAGCTTCTCATCACCTTCCTCTGGAGTTGACTGGATCATTGCCAGGAACAGGGGAAAATCAGAATTAAATTAGCTGGAGGAATTAGCAACCCAAACTGGTCATTCATGCCTCCTCTTCTAACTCCTATCTTGGTTATTTGTCTTTCTCAACTCCCACTCTGCTGTGAAAGCTTTTCTGGGAAAGGTTGGAACATTCTCCCGGTCAGATATGAATCACCGAGGTGCCGGGAGGTCGAGCCCAGGCTGGGTGCCACCTTGAGTCCCGGGGGGAGGCAGGCACAGGCTGGCACTGCCGGGCGGGGGCTTGGAGAGTTTGCAGAACTGGTACGGAATACCCGAGAGGCATGGTCAGGGAAAGATGCTAAAATCCAAGTGGACAGAAGCTTGGCTCGCGTCCTCTGGTCAATCTGGGGCGAAGACAACAGGAACACACAGGTCATGGAAACTGGGGGTCTGGGTAATTCTCACACATGTACCGTTCATTCCAGATCTTGGCCCCGTGGACAAGCTCTGCTCCTCTGTGGAGTACCGCTGCCCACCACAGTGGTGGGTATTGAAAATAACTTGTTGAGTAAATGAACGGTAGGCTCTTTGTTCAAAACAGTTTTGACTTCCGACTAGGCTGTCCACACTAACTGCGTCTGACTCAATGGATTTAAATTCTTCAACAAAATGGCAAATTATGAAGATTTATTTTGGAGGGCTTCATTCACCAGGATACTCAGAAGATGATACTAAAGGACTGTGCTGGCTGTCGTGGCCACTTTCCTCATTTTCTGAGTCCCTTTGACAATGTCCGCGTCTGCCACCTCCGGTGAAAGCCCAGACAAAAGCAGCACCACGAGGACACAGTCCACGCCGTGAGGAGGGTGGAGGCCGTGACGAGGACGAGTCCCATCCAAGCAAGTTCTGTTCTGAAACTATCTGAATAGCAGGTCTCAACATTCTGGGGACAGAGACCAGAACAATGAGGGAAGGACCGGGTGATGGATTCCGTATGATGTAGGGCAAAGAGTATATATAGATTTGGGAGTCCAAGAGGCCCTGGTTCAAATCCCAGATCCACTGCTTCTTAGCTGTGTTATCCTGGGAAACCTGCCAAATCTCAGCTCTGCCTCTAACCAGCTGTGGGATGCAGGGTAGGTTAGTTAATTTTTATGCCTCAGTTTTCTCACCTGTAGAGTGGGTACAATAACCGAACCTACCTCATTGGGTTATTACGAGTATTAGAGAAATGAATTAATTAAATAGAACATGGTTATTTAATACATGTCTGTTTTAATACTTATTATTATCCCTGCTTAACATATTTTCAAGTGTAACATGTGCCACTGACTTTCCGGCAGCACTGGGGAGGGAGGATCATAGTAGCGTAGGTACCCACACTGAACAGAAGATACGTGCCACTGGCAGAAATACGTATTAGATAAAGAGGAAATGAAGCCTTTAGTTTCCCTGAGCTGGGGCTTCTGGGTCTGCCCACTGGGCAGCTGTGAGTCTCACATGTGCTGGTATCTGTTAGCGCAGTGTCTGAAAAAAGTACCTTCTTTTTTCTTATTCTTCCTTCTTCCAATTTTTAATCCTTCTGGGAAGACAAGGACGAGGAGCTTCAAGGTGTGACCGACGCCTTGATCTTAGCCCTCCTCTGGGTTTCCATGAAAAGGAAGTGGGTCCAGCAAGACTCTCCCCAGGGCAGGGCCAGGCCGCAAGGCTCTCCTCCCTCCTGGGGACTGGCTCCTGCTCCCAGCTCCCCCTCCTTCCCCTGCGGCAGAGGTGTTCCTGCTTGGGTCCCCCGGGCAACCAGGCCAACAGAAGGGTGTGATCCAATTAGGGACTCTGCTGTGCTGATTTGCCTACAACGTGAGCCCTAACCTTCCTAATCCTTTTGTCCTAAAAGTTTCCCCACCTGCTTTCTGATTATCCTCCCCTGCCCAGAAGATCTGCGTCAAGTATCCCTTTGCCTAGCAGGAGCTGTGGACAAAACACACACACACACAAAATGTACATTCTGTGTCAGGCACGAAGGGTCTCAGAAAGATTCATTTACTCCTTATGTCAGAACAGCGCAGTAGGAACCATAATTATCCTGCACTTATGATAACATAAAGAGGTTAATAACTCGCCCAAGGTCACAAGCTTGTAAAAGGAGGTGAAGAATTTGAACCCAGGTCTTCTGGCCTCAGAAGCCCAACCGTTAACCACCACTGTTATTCTACTAAAAAGACGCGAATGACCCCTTCCAGCCTGAGTATAATCACCCCACTAACTAGCCTCCCTCTTTCCGGCCCTTTCCAATCCCAGCTGAAAATCACTGCATTATCACAGAGACTTCACAGCCAAAGTCCACACAGCAAGATGGTGTATATTTAAATAAAGCGTATAAAAGAGGAAAAGGAAACATACCAATCTGAGTGGGATCAAGGGATGAAGTGTGAAAAAGAGAAGTTGGGAGACAGAGGAAGGCACCTGTTGTAAGAATGACTAGCGGGCCCCCAGGACACAATGAGCGGGGCTGGGTACCTGGACACCCTATAACGTAAGGGACTGTCACTTGCACCAAAGAATCGTGCGGCCCCAAATGCCAGCGCTGCCCCACTGCAAAACACCAGACACGATCTGAAGGTAAGAATGCAGCAGAGAAGGAACAAAAGAAATCTTCCCGCATCTCCCAGAAGTAAAGCTCTCAGGTCTTCAGCTGGGGGCGTGGGCAGAGATCATCTTCATGGCTGCGTGGGATGGGATGGGGGGAGGGTCCGCCCAGGTGCCCGTCAGCCCATGACAGCGCGTCTGCTGCAGAATCCACAAGCTGCCCCGCGATTGTTACAAGGTCCTCTAATGAGCTGTGGTCAGGTTAGATGAAGCTTTCAAAAGAACCATAGTTGTAAAGTTATATTAATATCAGTGTTCTCTCCCCCACGGGGAATGGAATTATTCTGAGGGTTTATGCTGTGGTTTGTAAAGTGCTGTGGCTGCATGTGGATGAAACGTGGAGCTTTGACCTGCAGTCGGGCTGTTTCAGCCTGCGATTTACAAGGCCCTTCCTTTCGCTGCAACCTTCGACCCACCAATCCCACTTCTCGGATTCTGGAAGTTCTAGAGGAGTCAAGAAGGGGGCCAAGACTCATTGCAAAAGATGTTCATCTCAGCATTATTTATAAAAGCAAAGAACTGGATGCCACTTGAAGGTTCAGTGATAGGGGAGATGGTAAGTAAACCTTAGTATAACTCCATTTGTGAATATTTTGCAAAGCCTTTTTAAAAAAATCCCTTACAAAGGGTTTCATTAATGCAGGGAAATGCTTTTGTATATGTACTGTGAAGTAAAAACATGGATACCAAATTATGTCACCTGACCTTTAATCCAGAAATCCCACTTTTGGATTCCATCCAATAATATTAAAATCAATAGGGCATGAGAAAACACACATAAGATTATTTATTGCTGTAGTATTTCTAGTGGCTAAAACAACACTAGTAACAAAACTGAAAAGAACTGGAGTGTCCATCAACAGGAGAATGCTTGATTAAATTAGGGTTATTCCCAGCACAGAGTTGTATGCAATCGCTTAAAAAAAAAAGCTGTTTCATGTATATGTGTGCCAGATATTGTTCACTGAACGAGGCAAGTTTCTAAATAATAGGCAAAGTATTGTCATCGAGTATTAGCATAGTAAAACACACACACACACGACCCCTACAAATGCACACACACTCTGCATGTTTGCCTGAGTACGAAAGGTCCACAGTAAACTCTAAGCCAAAGGGACAGAGCTGAATGGAGATATTAGCTTTTTTCCCTAGATCTCCGTATTGTTTGACTTGTTTAGATGAGCACATACCCACTTAGGAATGCAAAAAAAAAAATCTAGTATGTTAAAAAAATCAAGGTGTACAATATGATCACTTCTGTATTAATTTGCAAAGAAACAAAACACATATGCCTGGGATGAGGAAAAAGACGAGAGAGAAATTTTCTCACATGCACCGGTTGCTACGTGCAGTGCTAGAATTAGGAGGGGTTGCTGTTTTGTTATGGGTTGTTTTGTTGTTGTGGGTTTTTTTGGTTTTTTTTTTTTTTTGGTTTTTTTTTGGTATTTTTCAAATTTTCCATCTTGGGTATCTACATTACTTTCCTAGTCCAAATAAATAAGTGGATGATGGATAGGTGAACACAGACAAGAGGACAGGAAAGAAGGGAGGAGGGATGAAGAGAGAAAGGAAGGGAGAAAGAAAGCAGAGAAAAGAAGCCAATTTAGCAACTGAACGAGTGGACTGCCTCCATTTTTCTCTCCTTTCTTCTCCAAGGAAACGTGGGGCTCCTAGGTTCCCATCTGCCCGATGCCTGTCTGCTGCCCCACAGTAGTTGGGGGGGGGGTTGGGGACCACACGGAGACTCCCGCAGATGTGCAGCTGAACCTGATTACAGCGGCAGCAACATCTGCACGGCATGGTTTATGTCAATTCCATAATGGGCAAAACCCTCCGGAATTAATATCTGATGAAGAAATAAACCTGTTAACGGGACAGATTTATAGTATTCAAATGACTATTGATCCATTCAGTACACAACTAATAAAAACCTGCCTTGCGTGACCTTCCACCTTGTGTGCGCTTAAGCAAATTATCTCTAATAAACAAGTATTATGAGGACCCAAGGAAAATGTCAACCTATAAATTACTGAGAT
Organism: Camelus bactrianus; assembly: GCF_048773025.1. Taxonomy (NCBI): domain Eukaryota; kingdom Metazoa; phylum Chordata; class Mammalia; order Artiodactyla; family Camelidae; genus Camelus; species Camelus bactrianus. The sequence continues at coordinate 53,410,492 of NC_133547.1, forward strand.
TCTCTCTCTCTCTCTGAATGGAGACGGATGTTAAGCCCCAGCGTCTGTTTTATATACCTTGTGTTCAAGCCTTGAGACTCCCGCAAAGTCTTCTAACAGAGCAAAGATTCTTCCTTGTTGAACTGGGCACAAGAGCATCCTGTCTCTCAATAGGCAACTCAGCGAAAACCACCAGACAACAACCATCTTCTAAGGGGTAATTGGGGGGGAACTAGTCTAGGAGCCAAGAAATACGGATTCATGCATGTCTCAGATCGGCACTTCTTTACTTGTGTGACCTTGGGCAGGTCACTTTATCTCTAGGCTTCAATTCCAGCCCCAATCAAAATATAATAAAATAAAATAGGATACTTAACCTCATTTGCTTAAGTTCTACGATACTTGCTGAAATGTTTGCAAATGGCTTACACACACCCCCATTATAGACCTTGAGAAGGCAACGGACCCAAGGTTGGGATCTCCCAGTCTCTCCCCATTCAAGCATGTACTGGATTCACTGGCCATGCGCAGTTGCGCCAGTGCTAGGGAACAATTGGGTGAGGGATTTTAAATGGCTCAAATACAACAGAACAAATACTCACAGTCATTCGGGGAAACAAACAGAAAGAGGCTCTTTCATCTTGGATTCTAAGATCACCCTGGGGGCCATCATCATTCTAACTAGACTGAAGGGAAGAAACCAAGTGACCGTGGAGTTCTGCACATCTAGAGGTTTGCCATTGGTTCGAACCAGAGCCGCAGGGCATCACTTCGCGTCAATTGCATATATTGCGATTCAGTCACATGGCCAGGTCTTACTGCCAGCGAGCCTGGGAAAGGTAGCCAAGGTGTGTGCCCAGAAATAAGCAGTGATCTGCTAACATTATCCGTCACACTCAGCATGAGTGTAAATATAAATATGGAGAAATGCTGTCACGGGTTCGTATGTTTATTCACCACCCTTGTCCAAGCCACAATCCTTCCTTCCCTGGCCTTTGGACAAGTTCTTTTATTTTATATCTCTGAGCTTCATTTTGTACTTTTGGAACAGAAGACACTTAATATGTTCCTCACAGTTTGCTTGTGAGGTTTCAGTGCGATTATAACTTTCTGGGGCTCCTGCACACGTCCTCGGCAGTCACAACACTGGCTGTTCATCAGGATGGCAGAATATGGGCAAGGCACTTGCAGATTTAGAGCAGATTTTTCTCACCACTGCTTTTACCTCTCAGGGATATGATAAATGCTCATTTTCCAAGAAGGTCTTGTACAGTAAACAGGAAACATAATATTCAAGTTTCTACCCAGCTCTCTGTGGCACTTTGAAGTATTTTTTAAGTGAAGCGGTTAAAGACATACTAACAAAAATGTTCAGTTCCTATTAATCAAGAGAAAGAAAAGTAAAGAGGAAAAAATAGAATCGGAAACTAAGAGTCGAAGTGGACCAAATTTTCATGGTAATAACATTCAACCATCCAAGCAAAGCATTTGATATGAAATCACCGTATCTTTGGGATGCTAGAGTCACTTTAAAGTAGACTAGGACTTCCTAGGGGAGGCACCAGAAAGATTAGACAGATGGAGTTTTCCTTACCTAAAACGGGTTGGCAAACTACAGCCCGTGAGCCAAATCCGGCCCGCTGCCTGTTTTTGTAAATAAAGTTTTATTGGCAAAGAGCCACACCCATTCATTTACATATTGTCTATGGGCTGTGTGTGCCCACGTGCGCATGAACACTACAACGGCAGAGTTGAGTATTTGTCATGTAGACCATTTGGCCTGCAAAACCTAAGATATTTATTTACTATCTGTCTCTTTACAGAAAGTTGCCAAATGCTGTTCTAAAATAAAAACTGAGCTAAAATTGCTCAAGATGACTCTAAGTTAAGTGCCAAAGATAAGTTGCAACTCAGAGTTGGAAAAACCTTGTTTCAAATATAAGAGGTCCTCAGCTGATTCTGTCTCTTTCTCTCCCACTCCATCGCCCACCTGCAAATAAAAGAGCTGGTGAACTGATGAGCAGCGATAGAATTATTGGGAGCTGGAAGGCGAGGGATTTAAGGGAGCTGTAATGACACCATAAAAGCTTTGTTGGGTTGCTTTTATGAGCCCTGAAGCAGCTTAGAGGAGCCTGACCCTAAGAGGTTAGCGGAAGTGTGTAAAAGGCTTGCCTTTGGGATAAAGGCATATCAAAACCTGTCCGAGGAGGGGGAGCGGAAAAAGAAAGGGAAATAAATGACAAGTAGGGTACTTTACCAGGGAAAATTTCCTCCAAAAGGAAGCGAGCAATGAGGCCAGGAGAGGAATAAATGGTGTAGAAATGACAGTCGCTCTTCAGCGGGGCCCCAGCTGCACTCCAGGCTGATAAGATCCAGCGTGTGTCAATTGCCGTGTCTCTCTTTTCACACTTCAATGTGAACTTTACAGCAAAAGGGGGACAGGAGGCAGCGAAGGGGAAAACAGTGCCTCAGAAGGACTTGTGCATGGAGTGTGAAGCCATTTCAATTTTATATTCGAAAGGACTTTGGAGGTGATCCCACGAATGCAATTATACCCACCTAATAAAAGCAACATATGCTAAGACAATTAAAAGATTTTATTATACATCTATTCACTGTATTCCATTTTCGGCAGGAGGAGTGGAAACTGATGAGAGGGAAAGGATGCATTTCACGGGAAGGGGAGCCAGTGTCGGCCTGGCGTTTGCCAGCAGGGAAGTGAATGGGTGATGATCTATTTTTAACATAAAGATGAATTATGAGATTCCTCTTCACCAGGGGTCTTTTCAACCTTGCAAAACACCAGTGATCTGGTTTCATGGCTCTGTATTACGAGAAAACATAGTGGAAGATATCCCCCCGCCTTCCTCGGCCCTCGGTGTTTTGGTATTCAACCATAAAATGAAGACCCCCCTCCCCACCACCCCACAACAATGCCAGAAAGAAAACAGTATGTCGCTGGCTTCAAAGTGTAATGACATGATGGCAAATGGAAATCAAACTAATGTTTTCCTATTTCTTCATTCCACATATATTTATCGGGGACCAAAGTTTACACCAGAGGCTGGAGATTCTTAAGGGACAGAAGACAGTCAGGTTGTTCACTGTGACAGACTGCCAGCTGCCCACCCAAAGCCCATTTGCATCTCTTCCTGGGCAAAGAGCAAGATGACATTTGCCAGCACCTTGCAGTTAGATAGACATGTGGCTAGGTCTCATCAGTGGAATGTGTCTGAGGCCGGGAAGGGGTATCCGCCAGTCAGCAGCTGGAGCCTGGGTCCCTGAATCACTTTGTGGACATACCTGCCACTGGCCAGGAAGATCCATGGATGCTATTTCCTGAGTGAGAAATACAGCTTTGGGGGTTGAAGCTATGATGACTTCGGGGGGACTATTTGTTCCTGCAGCCCAGTTTATCCTAACCAATATGCTTATGACACAAATGTGCAAACAGTCCACACAAAGATCATTTCCAGACTATGTAATAGGTGCTCTTCTGTGTACCTTGAGATTTGGGTACAGAAGGAAAGAACCTATAGCTGGACCCTGGGGTCCAGGAAGGTTTCATAGAGAAAATGATATTTCAGCTGAAACTCAAAGGCAGAAAGCATAAGGAATGTGACAGGCAAGGGCGGAGGGAGGAAGGGAACCCAGGTAGATGTTATAATATGACCGAAAGCGCAGAGGTGTGAAAGGATGTGGCCCATTAGAGGAATGGTGAGTAATCAGAGGAGTGGGGAGCAGGATGTGTGGGAGGAGAGGGTGACTGAACGAGTATGTGGGGACCAGACAGTGTAAGGGCTCACAGATGAATGGGGGAATCATACAGTGCACTCTGTGAAAGGATCTTTTTGTTAAATATCGGTGCCAGGACAGAGGGCAGGCACACATGATACCTATAACACTACTGTCTTTGATCAGAATCAGAGCATCTCCTCACTGGGTAGGGGCCACTGCTGGGTTAGATTCAGCTCACGGATGACCACGAGTCCCATGAATGACAGTTTCCACTCCCTGAGACACCTGACCCAGGTACAGAGAGTAAGTCAAGGCCAAGTGAACAACCTACTTGGTCACGTCCATCCAGCTTATGATAGACACAGGTTGTCATGTGGCTTTTGCTGGAGGGAAAAAGAATGACCGGAAACAGCTTTGCGGCTGACCTGGTGGCCACATGGAAATACAGACAAATCCCAACCCAAGGAGATCTAAAACCTGCATGGGGAGTTCTGACATAGAGTGCAAGAAGGGAAAGCAATCGTCTTCTGGCTTCAGAGGAACTCGGTTTTGTCGGAGCCAACAAGTTGAATTTCAGATTTTCTTGCAACATCTAAAATGGAGATGCACTTAGCAGTTTCCAAATGTCATCCTTACAGTCAAGCACTTAGATTGGGGTGAGTTAAATATGAGAGCCCAAAACTCAGAGTTGACTGATCTTCAGTTTGGTTTGGTTTGGTTTGGGGTTTTAGCTGGAGTCCACATAGGTTGCTCTGAACCCCAGACACTGGAGATGTGGGGTGCATGGTGGATGTGTGGGTTTTGGTGGAGAATGGGAGGAGGTGGAGGAGCGGGTGGAAGTTAATAAGAACGAATACGATGTGGGGGAAGCGGCATGCACGGCAGTGGGAGACAGATCCAGGCAAGAACACCAATTCTTCAGGATTACTGCTAATGTCAGTGGGATAAACCATGTGAAATGAGAAGCATTTATGCAAAATGCCATCCAGAGAAGGTTCAATGCCTGAAAGCTGCTACACTCGCTCTCCGTGTTCATTCTTCCTAGTGGTTCAGTGTGAATTTTTTGAATTTTTCTGCTAATGGTATCAAATGCATTACTTATTAGCATCTGAATTTCATCATTAGTCATTTTTTGTTAATCTTCTAAAAGAACACACTTGTGTTTCAGGCTGCCTCAGTCCTTTGGCTGAAAGTAGAAATTCACCGGCTATCAGTATGCTCTTAATCTTGAAGGATTTGTCATGGCCGTCTGGCCAAGGCGTTAATTATTGTATTTTGGGGGAAAAGACAATTTTTCAATAACTGCCTGACAGTTAGGGCAACAGAGAAAAGTGCATAGCACTGACAGGCCAGAGGCATTTCATCCTGACCCTTGGTGCTCAGCTGAGTAACGCGTGCTTTCTCTGGGAAACACGATGCCTGTATCGGCGTGGCTCTTCACCTGCGCCGTGTAACCCTTCACTCTACAAAGCCAAGGGACGGAAACTTCTCAAGACCAAGTTCAAGAAAATAGTCTGGCTAGATGGGAGGACTGCTTCTAATCGCTTACCTTAAAAGTACAGTATCCAACCCACTTACAAGTTGCCACAAGATGTTACTGACGACACATTTTAGATCAGACTTTTTCAAATTAGCAAGGCAAGGTAACAGACTTAACACTTCGAAAAGTGGAAGAAGTACCCAGGTATAGAATACATCCTCCAGTCTGCTCCTCCCCTGTTCATCTTCCCTTCAGTATGGTTCTAGTCAGAGAACAGCTTCCGTTTTGAATTCTACCTGTCATTCAAACTTCCATCATGACTATTTTCCCCAACTGCCGTTTTATGTTAGTGGCTGTCTGATATTCTCCTGACTGAATCTGCCGTGATTTATGGAGTCATTCCCCTGCTGCTGAATCTTCAAGTCGATGCTACAGTTTTACTGGGTAGGTGCTTTTGTTTTGTTTTTGTTTTTTGACATATTGAAACCAGAGAGCTTTATTTTGCCTTGGCTATTGGTGTCTGTGAGCTGTAGTCTCTTTTTGTGTCTTTGAAGACTAAGGGAAGCAAGTTTTGAAGGGTTCAGGGGTGACCAGTTCAAGGATTTGCTTGGAACTACACTGAGCTTCTGATGCCCGTCTGTACCTGTTACTCATTTGGGTCCTGTGTAAGGATGGGCAGTAGGGAACCACGTGGACCATCCTAATAATCAAATATCTGAACTGATGAGTTACTCAAGTTTTCCCCAAACACCAGGCATTTGCATGCTTCTAAGATGCTTCCTTGAAGGTTCCCTCCATCTGGGAAGTGGCCTGCTTCCCAGAAGGAAGGAAGTCCAGGAGGGGACTAGGTGACATGAGCCAACAGGATTCACTCTGCAGTGATGTACCTGTATAGGTATATGGGCCTGGGGACTAGACACACACGTGTTTCAAATGTGATGATTAACATGGTTTTTATGCTGGCGAAGACTTTTCTGGAGAGAATCCTGGATATCTCTTCAATACAACAGAATGAATTCATCAAGGCATTCAAGTCATAATTTGATACTTCCATGGACTTCTCTCTCTCTCTCTCTCTCTCTCTCTCTCTCTCACACACACACACACATTCTCTCTCACACAAACACACAAACACACACATGCACAGAAAGAAACCAACGATCTCTCACAGTCTGCCTTTGCCATTGGCAGTGAGATTGCCTAATTCCTGAGCAACCCTAAAGAAGTTCCACATGTTCTATCTTACAGTAGAAATCCTGGCCATGATTCATACACTCAGTGAAGAGCAAACATATACTGGGAGCCTGCTCTGAGTTGGGCACTGAGTGGGGGGCGGTGGGTTCAAAGATGGGTGGTCGCCCTCCAAGAGTCTGCAGCCCAAGCAGGAACACAAGACCCTGAGGGATGTCAGACACAAGTTAGGGAGAGCTGTGTGCTCCAGGAAAATGTACCTTTTCCTAATTCGGGGGTGGGGGAGTCGTGGCTTTCTGCACTACATAAGCTGCATGTGTTATAAACCTCCTGCGTGCCAAGGACCATGCAAGACACCGGGATATGCACAGTTCCTGCTCCCTAGAAGCTCAGCATCCTGAGGGGGAAATGTAAAATAAGGGCATCACTGGGGCAAGGAGAGAAGTTCACGGTGTAAACAACTCACCAGGAGGAGCCCAGGCCAGTGCAGCTCCCGGCCTCCACCTGCTACCTGGTGGCAGATCACAGTCATGCACTCACGCAGGGGACAGTCTCGGCCCTGCCCTCCCTCTCCAGGCTCCACAGAAGCTCCGTGTTCCTAAGAGCTGGGATGACCTGTCTGACTTGTGGCCAACTGCCAGCTGCATTTGTAACCCAAGCCCCTGTGTGTATAAAAGTGCAGGAAGCCATCTTGGAAGGACGCACTAATTAGCTTCCTGGGATTTCAGATTTTAAAAGCTTTTGTGATTGAATTTGTTTCCGTAATTTTTTTTTTTTTGAAGGATTCTGAAGATTGGGTCTGCTGTCAAGACATCAGAAAACAAACAGAAAAAAGAGAGAGAGAGAGAGGGAAAGATAACAACCTTAACTGGTTTCCACCACGGAGTGCTTTCAACGTGAGAAGGAAGACACCCACCCATTCGTTGATAAAAAGCAAGATGGCATTAATAGGCCACAAGGACTGGCAGAGAGACAGCCTCCCTGGGGAGGCTTGATCTGACACCGAGTTGCCCTTGAAAGGCATCTGTAAGCCCCTTGCAAACTCAGCACCCACCCCCACAACATCTCAGGGGGACCGTTTTCCTTCATATAAAGGATCAGGAAAAAAGCCAGCCAACAAGCAGAAAAAGCATTTTAAAATTCTGAGTAGAAAAAAATGACGTGAAGGGTCATGAAAGAGTTTTTCTTATAAACCACCTACCACTGTTTTCATTAGGAATAAGGAGAGCTAATGATGGAAAGGATGTGTCTAATAACTGTATTTGTTCAGTACGGGGGAATAAACTAGAAGACGACACTATTATGAAAGTAGAGAATCATATTATTGGATGGGTCCCATAATTGAAAGCCATTATCAAAACTCTTCCCTTATAGAGTTAACCCCTCCCAACGTGCTGCCCCTGAACCTTGTCTGCATTTTCCCTGGGGTGCACACACTCCGTGTTGTAATGATCTGTCGGCATACCTGTCTTCCAAGCTGGTCTGTGACCTTCAAGGCCACTGCGTGAATTCCATCCATCTCACCACTGTGCCTAGCACCGGCCAGCAAATAATCACTATGGAACTGAACATACACCATTTCTTCTTAAAATTCACTTCTCCAGGCCGGCTGATCCTTTGGTCTATTCTTGGAATCATTTCCCAACACCTCACATTTTTTCTTAAATTGGGGAGTGTGGGGTATATTTAGATAGGCCAACATATTTATAATTTGTAGGCAAAATGCTCATAATCGTCAGCCCACAGGAATCTGCAAAGACTTGGCCAAAGTCAGGAAAGAGTCACGAGCTATCACTCCCCAAACCTGGAAAGGACTCGTCTCCTGCTTACATTTCTTTTCAAAAAAAAAGGATGACCTTGCAAATTATAGCCTTATAAATTTAACTTCTAAATTTAGAAAGATACTGAAAGAGAGGAAAAAAAGGCCTAAAATGAGCTTGCAAAATCTTAAAGAGGGCACTGATTATAAAAGAAGTAGATCTTAACTGTGAAAAGTGAGCTCTGTTTTTATTTCTTCTTTTTTTAAGTAAAAATTTTATCTCCTACAATGGGATCATGCAGTCATTTGCTACCAGGGAAGTACTTCATAGTCAGATTTATTTTTCTTAATCAGCCATTATTTAGAGCATGAATAAAACTCACTGACTTATGAGACTGGTACCATCTTTATCCAAAGATAAAATTAAGTGGTCCTATCAGTCTGGTTGTAAGATGCTCCTTATAAGAAAACGTACCAGGAGACAGAGAAGGCGAGGGCTTTTTGGAGTCAGACCTGGGTCAGATTCCAACTTTACTGCTTACTAGCTGGGTGATCTTGGGCCATTCACTTAACTGCTCTGATCCCTTATTTCCTCAACTATAAATCGGAGATGATGAAAAATCATCAGGACGGTAATGAGTATTAAATGAGATGATGTTTGTAAAAAGAAACATAGAGCATTTAACAGGGAACTGTTTCCCCTGGGTAAATATGGGTAGATTGGATGATTGAAAGACATTATAGAAACTTCTCCTGAGATGGTGGAAAATAACAGAGATCCCCCCCCGTTGTCTGAGCTGAATTGTGCTCATATAAAATCTCTTTGTGGGAGGTGACATCCTTAAGGAGTTAGGATGTCCTAAAGGTTGTGATGCCCTGAAAGAGAGCTCCGGGTACTAGTCCACAGAGCCAGTTCTGCTGAGCTACTTGGAACGGTCATCAACATAGGGATTTTGTTTTTCCCCATCTGTTTTTTCCCATCTTTCTTTCTGGGTCCAGGTTCTCCTCCCCAGGCTTGCTCTGAGAGCTTTCCTAACAGATAGCCATTTCATCTCGACCCCTCTCATTGTCGGCACTCAGGAACAGGGTCTAGGGAGGGGAGGGGAGGTCCCCAGGGTCACAAAGGGAGTCCATGGCAAGGCTGTGCTAAAACCAGGTCTGATTCTTGATGTGGGTCTTCCAGCCACCCTGCTGCCCACCTGGTGAGCAGGCCAGGTCTAATCACTGTATGTCTTTTTTCCCTCCAAAATTTATTTATTTACATGGGAGTACTGGGGATTGAACCCAGGACCTCACGCCTGCTAAGCACGTGCTCTGCCACTGAGCTCTGCCCTCCTCCCCCAGTTGCTGCAAGTCTGCACCGCTTTCCTTTCTAGTTGCTGGTTGGGGCTGATGCATTCGTAACATCTGACTTCAGCCATTTGTGCCAAGCAGGAAAGACAAACTTGAAACTGCTCCTCCCCGTCCTTGATTCTGGGCTGTGGGGTCGTTCCCTGGCTTCAGGAAGGACAGAGGGGTGGGAGGAGGTGCAAAGGAGGCCTGCGAGCCCAGTCTTAAGAATTCCCAGAACGGGGCTCAGGGAGACCCTCTCCTCTGCGGCCCCAGCAAAGGATGCCTCTCTCCATGTGTTCCTCCAACTTCTAGACGGATGAGGAAAGTGTAGACAGGCACTGTGGCTGCAGTCTGTGCATCAAGGGCCCTTTCAGCCTTGCTCTTGTGATCTAAGCCTTTTGGAGCTCTCTGACACGGAATAGGCCTCAGGCACATGGCAGGATGAAAACAAGCTACAGCCCAGAGTCAGGAAAACCTACCGCCAGCAGCCACTGCCTCTGGCCCTAGAATGAGAGCCTCAGAGCACGTCGGATGTCTGAGTCCTCGCTTCCTCATCTCCACCGCGGCGCAAAATCTACTGAATTTTCAGAATCGTGAGGCGAAGGACCAAGCGGGCTTAAGTTTCTAGCACAGCTAGCACGTGCCTTGCCCCTGCGAATTTATATCTATTATATTCTCCATCACTTTCTCTCTAGAGGGGTTACAAGATTTCTAAAGAAGCTCTGGGATCAAGTTTTTGCTGTTGTTGTTGTTGTTGTTTTTCCAACTGTAGGCCAGTTTTCAAAATAGTTCATGAAATGAAGAACTTTGAACTTTTTAAAGGTTTTGTTCATAGCCTTTTTTTTTTTTTTAAGTCTTCCAAAAAGTGCAAGAATTAGAAGCCACAGCAGCTGATGGAGGCATGGAGAGATCAAATTCTGGCCTCTGCTCGGACGCACACAAGTTCTGTGATGCTGGGTGAGCTGAGCGACCTCTCCAGGACTCAGTTTCCTTCTGAGTTCATGCAAGGCCTGGGGCTGGACTTCCACTCCTTCCCTGAGGGAGCAGAAAGGGATGCGCGGCCAAAGTGCCCGGGAGTCTCATCAGCACTCGCAAGGCATGCTTCTCGCACCCTGCCTCCCTCCACTTTTGTAGGCCACCCCTCCTCCACTCTTGGGTAATCCAGCGCTAAGACCTGGGTGGGGAGGCTGGGGAGAGAGACTGAAATAACAGGGACCGGATGCCTCCTGGCTATTTCAGTTGTACCTGAGCTAACTGAGCAGGTCCCTGGGGGGTGATTAGAGTTGCCTGAGAAGCCTCCTTAACTCTTCCAGCAGAAAGCATTTAATGAACAGTCTAGTGCCTTAGAAGACGTGGAGAAGTATTAAAGAGTAGGGATTTCTTGTAAAACAGGGCAGCCGCTGTGGAAACAGTTTGACAGTTCCTCAAAAAGTTAAACACAGATTTACCCTATGACCCGGCAATCCCACCCTTAAGTTTATCCCCAAGAGAAATAAAAACAGGTGTCCACACAGAAACTTGTACACAACTGTTCACAGCAGCGTTCGTCGTAATAGCCAAAAGGCGGAAATAACCCTACCGTCCCTCAATGGATGAAATGTGGTACATCCATACAACGGAAAATTATTCCACCATTTAAAGAAATGAAGTACTGACTTACGTTACAGCTGAGATGAACTCAGGAATGTTATGCTAAGCGAAAGAAGCCACGCACAAAAGGTCACGTATCATACGATTGTTTTTGTAGGAAACGTCCAGAATAGGCAAATCCATAGACACCAAAAGCAGATTAGTGGGCGGGGGGGGGGGGGGAGTGATGACTCAGTGGGTAAGGGACACTTTTTCTGGGATGATGAGACAGTTTTGAAACTACAGACAGGTGGTGGTTATTCAACACTGCAAATTTACTAAACGCTGTTGAATTTTAAATTTCATTTGATTTTTTTAATTGAGAGAAGAATTGTATATTTTAAATGGTTCATTGTAAGTTACGAAAATTTCACCTCAATTTTTTAAATGTTTGCAGGAAAAAAAAAAAAAAGAGCAAGGATTTTCAATTCATTGGGTCCTGAAACTGAATCTTCCCTCTGCCTCCTTTGACTGGTGTAACCTGGGCCAAGTGTCTCGGGCATTCTGGGCCTCAGCTTCCCTGTCTTTAATTGGAGAGGATGAGAGAACCAGGACCCGGGAAGAACTCCATGAGATGCTGCAGGCTAGCAGGGCACCTAGTTCGCGCCCAGCGCAGGATGGGTGCACATGGGTGTCAGGTCCCTCCCTCTGCTCCGTTAGCCAGCGTCCGACCTGCCTGAAAGGTACAGGCCAACCCAGACCCCCACGCCATTAAGTACATGTTTTGGGAGAAATTAAAATGTACGAAAAATGCACTAGGAATAATACGATACCCACACTTATCCCCACCACTCACAGGTGGAATTGTTAGCATTTTGTCTCATTTATTTCATGGCTTCCCTTTAAAAAAAAAAAAAAGTAGTGGAATAAAATATTGCAGATGAAGCTGAAATTTATTTTGTCCTCTATACTCAGCTCAATGTCTCTTTTGAGCAAATAAGCGAGTCTGTTAAAGGGTTACTACATGGAGACATAATTCATTCATTCAACTGGGCTTTATTCAGGGCCTACTGTGAGCAAAAGTTATTCTGCAGGACACAGACCCGGCATTACAGGGCTTCGTTTTAATTAATAATTTGTGCCGGCCGGGGAGGTGGCAGTTCAGAGGTACTAAAGCACCGCAGTGACCGTGGGCCTGGTTAGCTCACTGTATTAAATAAAATCAGCGCTTTGTGTTCTGAAGTCGGGCTGCAGTTAGCTGGCACGACTCAGAAAACCAGTCCCCCTCACGTCTTCAAGACTCCAGCTACCCAGCAATTGTGCTGTTAGGAAATTTTCGAAATAGGGGCTATTGCCCAGATGGTGTGACTTAGACCTCTCACAGATCCGTTATGGGAATCAAATTAGATTTAAAAAAACCTTGAAAAATAGGATGCTACACAAACATACCCAGTGGTTCTAAAACAAAGGAGCTTATCAGGCGAGATGGAGGCAAAAGACGATACTTCTGCAAACTAATAAGGACTTAAAATACAACCTTTTATGGGAATAATGCAGCTCCATCTTCCAATTCCTTTAATTCTCAGGAACTGAAGCCTGGAAAAGGCCTGGCTGAGGCGGGGGTGGAGTGAAGAGATGGGGAGGAGACTCAGCTCTTGGCTTCCAGAAATGAATAAAGTAAATGTGTCTGCAATTGCATGTTTCCCTGAAAGCCAGAGGATTTGTTTGCATCATTTAAAAAAAAAAAAAAACAGTTGAGAATGGACTACAGCAAGACCCCGCCTTGCCTGAACGTTTTTCTGGGAGGGAGAGCTAGTTTATGCTGCTGGGGATACGGTCTGCAAAGGAGATCACTGTACCTGAAATGCAGATAGTTATAAAAATGGCATTAATTTGCTTAGACCCAGAGATTTTCACAGGAGAGCAACTAGCAGAAAACATTATGAAAATGTCCGAGAGGACTGGTAATTGAGTTGATTAGTATGACCTTGGTTATGAAGGTAATAGAAGAGGGACCGGTGCTTAGACTGAGTTATAACCCTGTTCCCGGTTCGGCGACCGAGTGAGGGATGTAATTTGTTCAGGCTGACTCAGAGTAGCCAAGCCTGCCTCTGACAAAGTAACACCCTGACTAGCCGAGCTTGGCCTGTGCCCTCACCCTGACAGAGTAAACAGGACAGGGTCAATGAGAAGTGATGGACTGGGCTAGGGTGCTGGTGCTCCGTGCAGACCCGCTACGGGCAGAACCTTCCAGACACCGAGCCCTAAGATGCCCTAACTCATTGCCCGTGAACTACCAGAGAGGGAAGAGAACACAACTGCTCCCCAGCCGAAACGAAACAAAGCAAACACCAACATAAACAAAGAATAAACATCCCGGGAAGGTCTATGCTGAATTCGCTCTGGCTCTGTTTTCCCTATTTTTTTTATAGGCATTTATGAAGCAATATGCCACTGGCGGCGGTGGGAGACTTCGCTGCATTAATCATAAGAAAGGATCCTGTGTCTGGCTCCAAAGCCCCTGTTCTCTCCACGACACCTGCTTTAAGAAGGTAAACTTCTCCCAGTAACACACAGCACCACAGACAGGAACTCGGCTCTGCGATGACACATTCAACCGTCGTTGCTCGCCCGGGGTCAGTGGGCACCAAAGTGCTGACACCGAGCCTAGGAAGTCACTGCGCTGGAAGCACTTGTGCAAAAGTTCGGGTCCCGGTAGTTGTATCTACTCTCATGTGTGTGATCGCCTCCTTCATCAAGCTCACCGTAGGAAGAGATCTCGCAGGGAGCCTGGGATGACGGGTACCCCGCAAACAGCGATGGCGCCCACTGGGACCCTCACATGTGGGTGACAAGTCTGTCCACACAGGTCTTGAGCATTTCACGAGTACTGTTCCTAACGAACGCATATCAGATTTGACCTAGAGAGTTGTGCTGGGTGCACAACACAGTATCTCTATGTACACTTTGTTCCCTCTCTGTGATGTGCGTCTGTGAGTGTGTGTGTGTGTGTGTGTGTGTGTGCGCGCGCGCGCGCGCATGTGTGTTTGTATGTTTTATGAATCTCCGATTTCAGGACTGGGGCGACATAAATGACAAAGGGCCCAGAATCCCCTGTCTCCTTACCTCGCTCACCACGCTCGCTGACCCTCTCGTGAACAGGATCTGACCACCACATGCGAGTGGAATAAATTATCGCTGACACTCCAATATTTAATTATGCAGCTGTCAGAGCGGCCCTTTTGAAATTCATTTTAATAAAGTGGGAACTTTCCCTTTCAAGGTTAGAGTGAGGGGAGTCACCTTTGGTGTCAGCCGGAGGTCTCCGGCATGAGGGCTGCATTCTTGCTCCGGACGCCTGTCACTTGGCCTGATAGAAGGGCCTGATAACAGCTCTGACGCCTGGTGGCCTCCCCCCACCCCCACCCCCCCCCGTCCCTGCCTGAATGAACATCCTTCATTTAAACCCACAATAATGAGGACCTCAAAGTCAGAGAGGCGGGCCCAAGGGCAGCCTGGCGGGGGAAAAATGGCTTCTTATTATAAAATTCACTCAATGTGGAAGTGGCGATGTAAAAGCAATCGCGGCCCTCTCCCCGTTTTAAGTTGTCAACAAGAAATATTTAACACGGTGGAGGCAGGGGGATAAAACCCGAAAGCAGCCCGGGATAAGGTGGGGGTACCCATGCGTGGCACTCCTCCGTGGCTCGGGCTCCCAAACTCGTGAAAGAGACATAAAAGTACTGATTTATATTTTGCTATAAAACAGAAAACGGAATCATAGTTTTTGTAGTTTGGTTTCTGGGCCATAAAGCTGCACCGAGGAAACGCTTTTATCGGGCCAACTGAACTGTGTGAAGGCGGTGAAGCCTGCCTACTGTGTCTGTGTCTGAAGCCTCTGTTTAGCGAATGCTTCTCGGTGTTTGTTTATAAAGCAGGCCAGCAACGATCTAGACAGGGAATCCTGGGCTGGGCTGGAAAAAGCAGAACCACCTGGATCTAGACGGCCGGCCTGGAGCCTCTGTCTGTCTGCCCTCCCATCTCTCTTCTTTCTCCCTTACTTTTATTTTTCACGCTACACGCTCTCCCTCCCCCTCAATTTCCTTTTCCTCTGTTTCGCCCCCCTCCTCTCTTTCTCCCTCTCTAATAACAGGATTCATATTTATCCATGAGTGACTGTATGCTGGGCATTGTCCAAAGTCCTTTGTGGGCTTATCTCAAAGCAACTCTATACATTCCGCGCCTTAACGATTGTTCCCATTTTACTGTAAAAAGGCGGAAACTGAGGCTCAGAAAAGTGAATGGTCTCCCTCAAGATCACCCCATCAGCCAACCACACAGCTCAATCCAAGCAGATGCCAACGCATCTAAGATACTGAACAGTCCGCAGCGTTGATTTATTTTCTTTCTCTGGTCTCTTCCTTGCTAACTTTCTCTCACTTTCTTCCCTCCTTTGGCTCTCTCTCCCGACTCCTCCTTCCTGGGTTTGGACACACTGTGCCGTGCAGGGAGTCTGCAGCAGCTCCAGGTGAGTGCACACAGTCACCGGCCTCGTGTCCGCCCCACACCTTCATCCACAAACACTGGTTTTGGAAGGAGGCCTCGCCCTGCCTGCGTGTGTGGATAAATGCCTGAACGGACATGTGCGTGGGACTGTGGAAAAGGCGCTTTCTTTAAACCATAAGTAATACCCAGATCTGCCCGGAAGCACTGTTCCTGGGAGAGAATCTTCTTTTCCCAGAGGCTGGGAAGGTGGCTCCTGGGATGAGT
The DNA here is from genome assembly GCF_048773025.1 of Camelus bactrianus. Classification (NCBI taxonomy): domain Eukaryota; kingdom Metazoa; phylum Chordata; class Mammalia; order Artiodactyla; family Camelidae; genus Camelus; species Camelus bactrianus. The sequence continues at coordinate 53,426,310 of NC_133547.1, forward strand.
TATACGGAAACAGGAAGCAGAAAGTAACGCCTTTGCCGCCACTCCACAGCTCCCCGGGGAGACCTGCTTTGCAGGAGGTCAGGGAAGGACCCTGAGACCCAGCCAAGGTGGACAGACAGCTTCCCCAGCACAGGCTCAAGTGCAGCTCATGTGCAGGTTTCTCTTTTTCTTTCTTTCTTTTTTAATATATATTTTATTGAAGTACAGTCCGTTTACAACGTGGTGTCAGCTTCTGGTGTACAGCACAGTGCTTCAGTCACATAGGAGCCTGCGTACATTCATTCTCATACTCCTCTTCACCATAGGTTACTACAAGATACTGAATATGGTTGCCTGTGCTACACAGTGTAAACGTGCTGTTTATCTGTTTTATATATAGTAGTTAGGATCTGCAAATCTTGAACTCCCAATTTATCCCTTCCCACTCTCTTCCCCCACTGGTAACCATAATTTTGTCTTCTATGTCTGTAAGTCTGTTTCTGTTAAGTTCATTCGTCTTTTTTTTTTTTTTTAGATTCCATACATGAGTGATATCATATGGTATTTTTCTTTCTTTTTTTGGCTTACTTCACTTAGAATGCCATTCTCCAGGTCCATCCATGTTGCTGCAAATGGCATTATTTTATTATTTTTAAGGCTGAAGAGTATTCTATTGTATAAATATACCACAGCTTCTTTATCCAGTCATCTCTTGATGGACATTTAGGTTTTTTTCAAGCCCCCCTTTTTCTTAACTCTTGAGTTTCTTAGTGGGGACTCATGAGAGATGAGGACCCAAGGCCGTGGCCTGGCCTGGAGAAGTGCAAGCCAGTCCCCCCTCCCTCGGCCTGCTCTCAGTTTTGTCCTGTGTTTTAGGGCCTCAGCACCAAGGGTGGCCCTGTTTCGCAAGGGTCAGTGATAACAGGCCATCTACATCCTCCACATTTGCCGTCAGTGGTACTGGGGAAGCTGGAGAGTCAGTGTTCTATTCATGGGCTTCAGAAGAAGGCCCTGAACTTGAGGGAGATGGACGGGGGTGATGGGAATAGTACAGTCTGTGCATGGCATTAACCCCGAACTTCCCCGGCAGGAAACTGCACTTCCAGGAGATAAATTCCTCCTTGGAGCTCCCGCACCTGTCACACAGGAAGCCCTCCAAGAGGGAGTACTGATGAGTTGAGAGATGAGAATGTCCTACCAGCATTTTGTCAGCCCAGTGAGAAGTACAGAAACACCTCTCAGCCCACAAAACCAGTGGTGTGAAGCCACACACCTTGGTTTACAGGTATGGACACTCGACAAGAGATTGGGAAGGTTTGCGGGGTGAACCAGGGACCAATTCAAGAATCACTGATGCCTTAAAGCTGCCCCTGCCCTGCAAAAGATGACTTTGGGAGACAGGTCTCCTGCCAACTTATTGAGATACTGCAGACAGATCGATTCACACGTTGAGGCTTTGGTGGGTCTTTCTGGGACCTGAGAGGGAAAATTAAGCCCCAGTGCATCTGACCTAAATGGACAATTGAGAGATGACCCAAGGAACTGGTCGAAGAAGCATCTGTTACAGTGAAAACTCTAGATGTAACTTGTTCAGAAACTTTTTCATTTCTGTTTTTCTCTCTCGCTCTTTCCCTCTGTCTAGCCGGTATTTTATTTATATTTATTTTATGTGCCACGCTATGGGTGTCTTATGCCATCCTTACAACAGCCTTGGGTGGGAGGAAGGAAATGTAATGATCTCCATCTGAGAGATAAAGAAACTGAGGCTTAGCAGGGAAATCATTCGTTCAAGGTTACTGAACTCACGCAGGATGGAGAAAGGGTTTGACGTCAGCGTTGCTAACCCCCCGCAGTGCTCTTCAATCCATGTGTTTACCAGGCATCTGACTCCTCCTCTTTTCCTTGTATCCCTGAAGTGAGTCCAGAATAGCCTCCATCTATACCTGGCTAATCCGTTTAATGAGGTCTCAGTTAAATAACGCACAGAAATTTTTTTGAGGGGGGAAGTGGTCCCCTTTACTTGCAATGCTGACACAGCCATAGTGATAAAAATGGTAGTAACAGTAGCAATCCAGACCCAGACACTTTAACCAAACCAGATTAGGTGCCAGGCTACAGATGTACACCCACGTGTATTGCATATATTTTATGTGTGTGTATATATGTCTATTATATATATATCTACACATACATATACACACACACACATATATGCACATACACATGCATTTTTCCACCACTATTACTATTCCCATTGTATTACTAAGTAAACCAGGGCTCAGAAAAGCTAAATTTCTTGCTCAGGATCACATAGGAACTCACTGATGAGCAAAGTTTGTTTTTTGGGGGTCTTTTTGTTTGTTTATTTGTTTTTTTTTTTTACTCGATGAGCTAAGTTTGACATGCTGGACCCAAAGCTATCACTCTTGGAGGAAAAACATAATTAAAATAAAAAGAAATACTTCCACAATGTCCTTATATCACTTCGGAGTTTATTATACTGTCTCAGGTGCACAGTCTCGTTGGCTCCTGATGACAGCCTTATGTGTAGCTGATACGGATGCCAGTGTTAAGTATTCGTATGATGGGATGTGGGACCAGAGGTAACATGACTTGTCGAGGGGACGGTGCCTAACAGCAGGTAGAAGTGGGACCAAGAGCCAGCCCTCAGACTGGTGCTTTTCGGTGGTACTTTCTGTACCCATCGGGTCCACCTTCCTAGATGCCAAACACCTTGCCCCTGCACGGTGGCTCCGTGGACCAGGGACATCCATGCCTCCAAACACAGCTCCCACTGAGGCTCTCAGAACTGACAGCTTCCATCTTGAACAAACAGGCTAGGGCTCATCTGGCTGTTCTTGGCCTCGTGTGAACGGCCCCCACTCCAGCAGCTCCTTTGCCAGGTGAATTTAGACCATGTTCTCAATGCCACTTCTCTTATTGCAAAAGCAAAGAAATCTACAAAAGCACCTGGCAGCAGCCGTCTGGCACGGACTCCGCAGTCAGAAATAATTACAGGTCAAAGCCGGCCCCAAATCCCAAAGCTCCCCGGGTTCCACCCCAATCCCAGCAGTCCGAACGCCCCTCCCAAGTGGACCCTCTTCAAAGAGCAAGGGTAGCTTCCACCCGCCCCCAAGAGGACGAGCAGAGCCCGGGAGGGAGAAATAAATCCTGACTCAAGCAGCAGGATTAAAAAGTCACCTAGCATGAGGAGAATTCGCACTCCACAAATTTTTCTCGACTGAGTAAATTTAAAGAAATAAAACTAGATTGAGCATGCGTTTAATACTGGGTGCTATCTTTTGCTCTGCTCTGCTCAGTGGCTTGTTAAATATGAAAAGATTTGCCCTGCAAGGAGACACGGGGAGAGGCAGGCTCTGAGGGACTCATCAGCCACCCCGCCCCTCCTCCTTGTAACCTGGGTAAGACAGAGAGTCCTCTTTTTTTTTTTTTTTTTTTTTTTCCTTCCAGCACCTGAGTGCCCCGGTCTTGTGTACAAGTCTCAAATATGATCACGGGTATCACCACTGTCTCTTAATAGCAGGTGTGATATAAAAAGCTCATTCAAGATGCCAGGAGCTTCCCTTTCTGACCCTGGCTGCCTGAGAGGCAAATTGCATTAGAAAATGACATGCCATTCATCTCGCGAGTACTTGCAGGAACATTTAGCTAATTAAATGATTAATAAATTTAACACTGCTTTATAATTTCATTTAGCTGTGTTGGAAATCACACGGTGAGCTGCGTATGCAGCGAATGAGATTAGGTGGGAGTGAGGGTTTCGGAGGCTGCCCTGGTAATTGAGATTAGTCTATTACTACAGTGACCTTTTTAACTTTTATATTCTCTTGTTAAAGCGAAATAAAATTTTATTCACTTTAAAGGAATATTTACTTAGAGAAATTTACATGAAATTAAAGAAACACCAAGCCTGGAAGCCTACTGGGGCCAGAATCTATGCACGGTTTCCTTTATAATTTTCAGAGCCCCTTTAGGAAATTGTTCTTGAGCAGGCTGGAGGCAGAGTGAAGAATGGTGTGTTTTCAGGCAGTTCATTCATTCATTCAATAAATGCCGAGTTCCTGCTGTGTCCTGGGCACACTTCCAGGCCCTGGAACTATGGCAGTAAACACGACCCAGGTCCCTGTTTTCCTACAACTTAAGTTATAGTAGAAAAATACAGACAAGAAGCAAATAAATAAACAACAAAATAACAGAGAGAAATAAGCACAATGCAGAGAATTCGAAGGGCTGGCTTTTGTAGACTGGGGAGTTAAAGAAAATCACCACCAGCAGTGACAATTAAACTGAGATCTGAATTATAAAAAGCACTCTACCATAAAAAGCTCAGAAGGACTAGCACAGTGGAACAGAGGAGATTCGGGTGAGGGTCCTGAAGGGGGAATAAATAAATCTGGTGTATCCAAAGAACTGAGAGGACAGTGAGGCTGGGAGCTGAGAAGCTGGAGGAAGTTGAAGGTGATGCAGCAAAGGTAGGAACGGTCAGACTAAGGCCATGTGATCACAATAAGGAGCTTGGACATTTCCAAGTAGGTGCAGTGGGGTGCCATTAGAGGGTTATAAGCAGGGCATTGACCCCGTCGGTCTAGTGATTCCATCTAATGTTCTTCTGCAGCCGCAGTTAAAAGTGGGACTGAGGCCACCTCCTAACTTTTCTAAGAACAAAAGGACTGACTTGTTTCCCTCACCTTCAGCCCCCTTTCTAAGCCTCGCTTTTTTCCAACTGAAAACTGTACTTGCTGGTCTTGCTTCTCTGCCCTTTTCTCAATACAGTCAGCCCTCTGTATCTCCAGATTCCACATCCACAGATACAACCAAACGCAGCTGGAAAAATATTTGGAAAAAAAAAATTCCCAGAAAGTTCCAAAAAGCAAAACTTGAATTTGCTGCACGCTGGCAACTATTTACACAGCATTTACATTGTATTTACAACTATTTACATAGCATTTACATTGTATTAGGTATTATAAGTAATCTAGAGACGATTTCAAGTCTATAGGAGGATGTACATAGACTGTATGCACATACTATGCCATTTTCTTCAAGGGACTTGAGCATCCTTTGAGGATTTTGGTATCTGCAGGGGGTCCTGGAACCAATCTCCATGGATACCAGCTGGATGTGGTACTTTGTTGTCCCAGGTATTTTGAAAATGTTTCTGATTATCCCCTTCTTTCCAGTTCTCCTCATCCAATTGTTTTGCTCTCCTCAGCCATAAAATCCCAAAATATATATATTTAAACTTCAGAAGTCTCTGTTTGGTTCTCTTCTATACTAACCACGTAATTTACTTTTCTGTATTCTGATGCTCTGACCTCCAGCCCTTGCTGACCCTGGAGGGACTGCCCCTCCCAGGGTCAGTCAGTTCTTAGAGACTGCAAAGACTCCACCCATGGCTTTCAAAGGCAAATCGACCAGTCCTGAACCTGTACTCCCAGTCACCTTCTTTATCAGGCTCTCACATTCCTGGCCACTTTCCCTCTGCCTTAATCACTCCCGGGCCAGACACTGGACAACTAGAGGCAACCCCTATCGCCCAGAGCCTGCTGAAAGTTATTCAGACCAGCCAATCCTAAGTGTGCTCGCCCTGCCTCACCTGTTCCTTCCCGAAGAAACCACAGTAAATGCTCTTGTCCACAGTTCCACTCTGTCCCTCTGCCTCCTGGCTGACTGTGGTGCTTCCCCAAGTGGCCTCCATGCCACAGCATGTCCTGTTCTCAAGATCTATTGAGCATCTTAAACTGTCTTTGCAATGGTGTTTGCCTTCTGATCTGTTGATTTTACCATCCTTAAGTAATAATAAAACCTATATTTCAAAACATCTCCGGATACCCAGGAATATACCTACTACTTCCTGAGGTCTTACTCCCCGCCAGATGCTCCAGAGACATGACTGACCTTAAATGACTCTAATTTAATCCTCCCTCACACAACCCTGCAAGGACGGTAGTTTGGGGCCATTTGAGAGATGAAGAAACTGAAACAGAGTTGACGAGACCATGCCATGGCCGCTTGGTGCCAAGTGTTACAGCTGGGAGTTAAACGCAGCGTAGACTTGGTGTAGATCACAAATTAAGAGAAAGAAAGATCAATTTCCTTGCTGATGCAATGAACTAAAACCCGCATCTTGACAGAGGCTTGAACAATTTTGTTCTGTCTTGTTGGGCTGTCCTGCCAAACTTGTTCAGAATTTGCTGTTGCAATTTGTTACTGAATCACTTGCTCTGGCATCTACCTTGCCTAGTTTCTCATCCAGGCATACTTATGCAGAATTCCACTTTTCCCCTAATACTTTCTCCTAAGTTAATATAAATAAAAAGAAAATGTCTAAAGAACTGTCTGGGGCCTTTTCACCAGGTGTCTTGTACCATTCTTCCAGAATGAGGGCCAGTTCCTCAGAGGACTGGCAGCAACCATCAAAGAACTTCACTCCTCTGATGCTAACTCACATTTTGCAAATCTACATATTGAACATTAAAAGTTTTTGTTGTTAGTTGTTGTTGATTTTTTTCCCCCTACCAGCCCATAGAGAAGATGAAATAAAAGGTCTTCCTTTCAGCAAGTGTTTAAACTACAGTAGTTTCAATTTCAGGTAATTATGCATACATCCCTTGGATATTCTTAAGACTTTGAACACATACACACCCTTAAAATTTGAAATCCTGTGATACCTGCTTTAAACTCTCAAATTTGTGAGCAATTACCTTTGTAAGCAGTGTTTCTGGAAAATAACATCTGTGTGTGATTCGCACTTTTTTTTTTTAACGTGTTAATTGTCTGGTTGTTAACTCCGACTACTAATCTTATGGTGCTTAAGAATTCATAATCTTTTGTCCAAATTCTTCTACTTGGTGTGCAAAATTTGGACACACCTGTGTAATTAAAATATTTTCTGCTTAAAACATTCCCAGTTGTTAGGCTTACAGACAATCACATTAGCACCTGTTAGTAGTAACAGATGAAGTAATGAGCAGCCAGAACATGAACATTCTAGTTTTGATGAAGTCGTGACCTACCTGATGTTCAAGAAGCTGCAAACTCAATGTCTTACTGTTCATAATGACATGACAATGTGAGTTACAAGCACTTAAGTATATGCTTTAAGTATTTCCTTCATCTTCATGAGATGTTTAGAAATCACCAGAGAGATATGTGCCTAGATTCTTTTTTTTTTCAAGCTTAAATTCTTCCTCCCTTCAACCCTCTCTTTCTTTCTCATACCCATTAGTCCACTATGGACCTGCCACCATACCAGGCACTGATGATAAGGCAAGAAAAAGAATTTGGGCTTCCTAGGAGTTTACATCATAATCCTCTCTATTCAAAATGTAGCCCATGGAGCAGCTAAATTAGCATCTCCTGGGAGCCTGTTAGGGATGCAGCATTCACGTTCCATTGCAGACATCCTGCACTTTTAGGAGGATCCCTAAGTGATCCCTGCGCACATTATAGTTTGATACGCATAGCTGTAGATCCTCTAGATGAGGGGTCTGTTACCTCTGGCAGACAGGCCGAATCCAGCCAGCTGTCTGCTTTTGCTATTGTTTTGTTGTTTGTTTACTTTTTTTTAACTGTCTACGATATAGGAATGATTTTTTACATTTTTAAAGGGTTAAATGACTACTTACTTCTATTTTAATAGCCTCTATTTTTGTCTCTTAGACTGAAAACTCTAAACTCTACTTTCTGGGTTTTTAAGCAAAAGTCTGCTGACCCCTATTGTGAAGTCTAGATGAGTCCAGAACCCAACGTCTGGATGAAGGCACAGATGAATCTATCTTTTGAAATAAGCATGGCACCATGACACTGAAAATTCTTGTCTAACTACCAAATGTCAGATGTCAGAGGAAAGACTATATTTTGTTTGTTCATTTCTTTTTTCTTTTTTTTTTTTTAAACAAAATCCATGACATATATTCAACAAGAAAATTGGCACTGAAAGCCTGTATCTTGGATTGACCTTGTAAAAGCTACGAGTGTAATATGAATTTCAGAGCTCACACTCGGAGGTCCATCAGGCCTTGAAAAGCAGCTCTCCTCAGAATCAAAAGAATCCTAAAACATGCAAATCGGTGCAACTGGTTCCATCAAAGTTCGCACAAAAGTACTGAACAGCAAACTACAGATGGTCGCTTTACCATGCACAGCCATCTGCAAAAGGGCTCTCTTTTTCAGATGTTGCAAACTTTTTCGTTTCCCTAAATACAGTGAACACAATTCTGCCATTTACTTTGCCCATCGTTTCCAAAAAAGAGCAGTTACACCCTTTTGATTGAATTAACCTTTTTTTTTGGAAGAGAGTTTATCTGTTAATATGTCCAGATCCACATCTCTCCTCGAGCGGTGGATTAGCTAAGCAAATGTAGCACAGAGCCAGTGCTGCAGATGGAGGAGGGCAAAAAAGAAGAGATGAGAATTGAAGTCAGAGAGAAAAGACAGGAAGAAGCAGGATCTTCCGTTTTGTCCGGAAAAAAAAAATTCAAATAGGGAACACGAGGCAACATTGCCAGTGGGTCAGTGACCTGGTCACTGTCCAGTTGACAATAAATAAATGCCTGTCGCACTAGATTAAATGCAGAGGAGTGAGTGGGTGCTGATTTACAGTGGCAAGACCCAAGGTGCCTACTTTTCACACCGTGTAGGGCTTTGACATTGATCAAATGGGAACCTGTTATTTGAAAATCACCTGTGATGCTTCCACTCAGCTGGTTAGAACAGGGGACCAAGGGAACCAGATTTCTCTGGAGTGGGGCAGGACACTTCACTCTCTTTTCTCCCAAATGCTACATGTTTATAGAGCACAGCCATGGCTAGCCTCAGGATGACAGGACAACGATGTGGACGGTCCAGCCTGACCTATCAACAGCCCTGGGAAAACCATTCAAAACTTAGGGGATGTAACTTGGCCCAGAGCATCTCCCTTGAGCGTCTGTTACAACCTGTCCTTTATTTGAATGCATCATCCTGAAAGAACAGGCACTGAAAACAAATCAAAACAAAAACAGATGATAGGGAAGTCAGCTTGAGCTGATTTCTAAATAGTCTTGGGAGGAACAGAGCCGGGTACACGATGAGGTTAAGGTCTTCTGTGATTCCCAACCGACGATTAATGCAGGTACAGCAAAAGGTACAGGCTCTTATTGCTATTCGGCAAGGTAACTGATGGTGCGCAGCGACGATCAGCGTTGCAGCTCAGCCTAACACACAACCTGGAGTCCCCAAAATGCATTTCCCTGGAGCTACATATAATGGCAGAAGCCACTACCCGAGGACATCTCCCAACCCCTAAGTAAACACTCGCAGACAGAGAAGGACTCTGCCTGGCTTCCCTCTCACTGAAAGGGCTGCTCAGAATGACTGATGTGACTCTAGACCTTCCAGAAAAGTTGTACAGGGGCCTTTCAAAGCTGGAGAGGGGAGCCAGATGGGGCAGGGTTCGAATCCCACCACTGGAAATTCTTAGCCAGCCGCTCTGCTTCACTCTGTCTCAGTTTCCTCCTCCTCAAGTGGGATTTTTAGGTGAAATGAAAAATACAGGAAGCTTCTGACACACAGCATATTCTCAGCAGATTTTGGGTTTTCTTGCCTTGTGCTTCAGAGAAGCCAAGCCTTTGCTCAAGGGGTGTATGCTGCCTAGCAGGCCTTCTTTTCCAGCTTCATCTAGCTAGCCTGTAATTTCCTTTTCCACAGGGTCACCTCCTCCAGGAAGCCTCCCCTGATGCTCTCAGGCCAGGAGCATTCCCCTCTTTCCACTGCCTCCTGAACCCTGGGCTCACTTCCATCCCTGCTTTTAACGCAAGAATGGAACCAAACTCCTCAGGAATCTGTCTCCCTGGACGTGAGCTCCCAGGAGCTGTCTCCATCCTCGCCCCAGTGCTGGCCCCTCCCCCACACATGGAAGGCGCTGGAATCTGCTGAGGGGCAGGACAGCAGTCTGCACTCTGAATCAGTTCAGGTTTCCGCGCTCAGTGGGCAGGGCTGGTCGGTTGTCTTTAAAGCGCCAGTTTCTGCCACATGGTTTTGCCCCAGACCTCTCTTCTGCTCTTAATTCAGGAGGAAGCCTGTTCAGCCCAGATTTCTGCTCTGGTCCAGTCGGCCTGCGCCCTGCTCTGCCCCATCCATCATCTGATCTGTCAATACGGGTCAGCGAATCCTGCTCCTTGGGGCCCCTGACCTCCCACAGTGGAGGGATGCAAACAGAGGTTCCAAGGCGGGGCTGAGAGAAGTGAAATTGCTAATAACCACCTCTCATTCTCCAGGGAAAGGTGGAAGACCAACTCTTCGATGGTACTGGAGGGAAAAACGCAAGGTGTATGGTAGGAGCAAGGCCTCCTATGATCCCCAGCTTATGATTAATCTGGTGACAACAAAATTGAGTTTTTCTCCCTTACTATAGGGAGACTTTGCTGCCTTTTTAAGACCCAACCTAGATACCCTCAGCTATTCACATGTGATATTTCACAGCTGAACCGACGGAAAAGATAAATGAAGGCAATCCCCAAATCACAGAGAAGAGAATTATCATCACATGAGAGTCAAAACTTCCAGATCAAGGCAGGAAGCCAGGATTTTTCTTGCAGTTACAAGAACTCTGGGATCAAACAGACCCATGAGGCAGCACTAAGGGGACAGGGACCTGTCAGCCCCCCTGCAGGCTGTTCTGAGACGCGCGCGCCCGCAACACCAAACATCGCGCGATTTCCTTCCTTGCGCTGCAGGCGTGGTCTCCACGTTCCGCCTTCTTTCAGCAGGAAAAGCACACAGTCTGCAAGCAGACTGTCAGTACTCAGCGGTCCACTTCTGAATCTCAAGATAACCACATCACTATTTCCGATGAGCCTGAAACCAGCGCTCAGATGCTCAGTGGCCACATTCAGAACCACGCGTTCAGCCTGGTACTCGTCGTGCGGAACGAGCGCTGTTGGTCGCTGTCCTCTCCCTCCCTAACCCCCCGCCAAGGCTGGGGAGTGTGTGGCCCAGTGTAACCCAAGACAAGGCGCGTGTGCTCCTTGTGTCTGGGAGAAATGAGAACCTACGGATTTGGGAGTGTCTCTCCAACACCTGTTTGACCTGTTTTTAATGACCTCCAGGTGCTCACTGCAAAGGATGACTCTTCGTTGGGAAGAAACCTCAAAGGCAGTGCCAAGTCAATAATTGCAGGAAAGAATGTTCCAGATTTCAGATGACTGGTGGCGCTGGGTATTTAGGAGGTAGTGCCACTTTTACAATTAACTGTAATATATAGAAAGCAGAGCATGCGTGTTTGGGGGAAATTAGTTTCCTCTTTAACAAGAAAGGGATAGATGTATACATTTAATAAATGTGCCAATAGCAGGTTGACTTTTATAAAATGACTAACTTCAAGCAGGAGAAATCAATCCTGTGGAATGTCGTACAAAGCCTCAAAAGAGGGGGAAATGGGAACAGTTAGGGTGAAAACGTCTTCTACATCAGTGATGGCAAAATGAGGTCCTGCAGGGTGAATCTGGCCTGTAGATGGATTTAATTTGACTCACTCCAAGTTGGCTCATGCAGTGAATTCATTGCCAATGTTTAAAAATTGGATGATTCTATATTTTTTTTAAAAATATAAATATCTGGCAAAATCAGAAGTTCTGGCAAAATTGGACAGATTTCCACTTGGCAACATTCAGCTGGAGTTTAATAATGGCTGCCCCTAGAGACGGGGCATGGAAACAATCCTTGACTCTTTCTACTGTTTTCTATACACTAGGGACCCAGGTGGAGAGTGCCATTTATAATCTCATACACAGACAACTTCATTCCTTTATTCCACCTGCCTGGTACCAGTAGGCATCTCATTTGCCCTATTCTTACACTATATAGTTATTACTTATTAATAAGTTTTATCTCCAAGTTCCTGATGCATGAATCAGAAATAAACCAACATGCCACATATGGTGCAAATTCCATCATCTGGAAAAATGAAGGCATTGAAGGTCTAAGTTCAGAGCTGCTCTTCGGTAGTTCCATTAATCTATGGTTTGGGAAAGGATCTCTTCCACCAGTAACAAGAGGAGTTTCCACGTTTCCTCTTCTACTATAGGTAGCCCGAAGAGAACCAGTCTTGGTGAAACAGGACCATCATCAGTGACTCACATCTGTGCATCTGCTCAGTTATCTTAAAATGAGGGGCCTCATCAGAGAGGGAAGTCCTTGACCAGGAAAGTATGTCTTATCTGGGTTCCCAGAGCATATACAAAGGGCTCCCTTTTTTCCCCACAGATGTGGTGTTACCAGTCAATGGCAGGTGAAGATCCCTTTTCCAGTGGCATGAATGGGTGGATAAATGGATGGATGGATCCGAATCTCTTAAATGCATCCTGTACTCAACACTTATTTTGCAAGATGGCTGACTGCACATAGAGGGGGCATTCAAGCCTTTGGAACTGAGTGGTATATACTAAGCAGTGTGAGACCAAGACCGGTCATCTGGCCCTCTGCCCTAGCCCAGTGGCTGTGGGCCTAAATGCACTCTGTGGCTGAATGCCAGCTGAGGGAGAAGTACACTAAAATATAGGCAGGCAGGTTATTTATGAGACGTGAAACTAAACGCTCACTGTTTTTTTATGCAACTCAGGCTGCACTCCACAGTAGCTGATGGGAACCCAGTAGAGCCCAGCCCCTAAGCAGGGAGCTATGCCACTCTCACACCCTCCTAACCACAAAAATGGAGCCCAACCAACAAATATTTACTAAGTATCTTCTGCGTGTGAGGCACTGCACTGAGATGGATGTTTGCTGAATAAGAGTCAGTGGACTATTAAGAAAACATTAGCAAACTGAATCTAACAATGCAATAAATAGACTTATATACTATGAGTGGGATTTATCCCAGGTACGCAAGGCTGGTGCAGCATTCAAAAACCAATCAATGTAATGCACCACAGCAACAAGCTGAGAAGACAATTCATACGATCATATCAACTGAGACAGAAAAAGCATTTGACAAAATCTAAAAAACATTCATAATTAAAAAAAACTCTTAGTGAATTAGGACTAGAGGAGAATCACTTCAGCTTAATAAAGTACATCTTTAAAAAAAAAAAAAAAGACCCGATACATGACATCACATTTAATTGTGAAATAGTAAATGATTTCCCTATCTAAGATCAGGACCAAGGCAAGGATGTCTTTTCTCATCACTCTCACTCAATATAGTACAGGAAATTCTAACCACTGCAATAAGGCAAGGAAAAGAAATAAAAGGCATATATAGTGGAAAGGAAGAAATAAAACTCTCTCTGCATAGGAAAAGATTGGCTATATCCCAAGGAATCTCAAACCAAACCAAACCAAAACAAAACACTCCTAGAACTCATAAATGAGTTCAGCAAAGTCACAAGATCAAAACAAAAAACTCAGTCACATTTCTATATATCGACAATGAACATGTGGAAATCTAAATGAAAAACAGAATGTCATTGACAGTCGCTTCAAAGAAAATGAAATACTTAGGTATACATTCATCAGGTGTACATGAAGTAAACGGAGTATCACACCATGTCCATGGCAGAGTAAAGATGTCAGCTCTCCCCAAACTGATCTATAGGTTTAATGCGATTCCTGTCAAAATTACAGCAAGGTTTTGGGTAACCATAGACAAGTTTATTCTAAAGTTTATATGAAAAAAGCACAGATATTAGAACAGCTCAAGGAGTCTTTATAAAAAAGAATACAGTAGGAGGAATCACTCTACTTAATATCAAGATAACTTAGTTACAATAATCAGGAGAGTGTATAACTGGCAGGACATACTGACCAATGAAACAGAATAGAGAACCCAGAAATAGACTCACACAAATATACTCAACTGATTTTTGATGAAAGTGCAAAAGCAATTCAGTGGAAGAAGAACAGAAAAGCTTTTTCAACAAATGGTGCTAAAGCAACTGGACATCCAGAGGCAAAAAAATATGACCTTTGGCCAACTTTATAGCTTATACTAAAATTAACAAAAGATGTATCATGGACATATGTATAAATGTAAAATTATAAAACTTTAGGGCAGGACAACAAGAGAAATTATTTAGGATTTAGGACCTGGCAAACTTTGACAACAGGAAGTTGATGCACAAAAGGAAAAATTACTAAATTGAACCTTATGAGAATGAAAAATGTTTCCTTTGTGAAAGCCCAAGTGAAAAGGAAGAAAAGACAAGCTACAGAATGAAAGAATATATTTGCAAACCACAACAAAGAACTAGTATCTAAAATATATAAAGAACTTTAAAAAAAAAAAACTCCACAGCAATAAAATAAACAATTCAATTAGAAAATGAGAGAAGTCATGAATAGACGTTTCACTGGAGGAGATCCAGATGGCAAACAGACAAATGAAAACGTGATCAACATCATCAGCTATCAGGAAAATGCAAATTAAAACCCACAAGATATCGCTACACACTTACCAGAATGGCTAAAATGAAAAATAGCAATAATACCAACTGCTGGTGAGGATACAGAGAAGCTGAATTACTGATAACTTGCTGGTCAGGATGGAAAATGATACAGAAACACTTTGACAATGTCTTATAAAACTAAACATGTAGTTACCATACAAACCATCAATTGCACACAAGGGCATTTATCCCTGAGAAATGAAAACTTGTGTTCACACAAAAACCTGTACCTGAATGCTTATAATACCTTTACTCTTAAAAGTGAAGACTAGAACCATCTGAGATTTCCTTTGATGGGGGAATGATTACCCAGACTCTGGTTCATATATAATGCTCCATGGAATACTACTCAACAGTAAAAATGAGCAAACTACTGACACATGCAGTCATTTGGATGAACCTCTGGGGGATATTATACTGAGTGAAAGAAGTCAGTCCTCAAAAGGTCACATGCTGTAGGTCTCCATTTATATAGTATTTTGGGGAATGATAACATTCTAGAAATGGAGAACAAATTGGTAGTTGCCAGGGGTTAGGGATGGGTCAGGGGCAGAAGGGACAAGGGTGTGGTTTGGAAGGGCACTACGAGGCATCCTGGTGACGATGTGCTGTGCAGTATCTTGCTGTGGTCATGGATACAGCAATCTACATATCTGATGAAACTGTATGAAACTAAACAGACACACGCAGGCACAACTGAGTACAAGGAAAATGGGAAATCTGAAAAGTTCAGTGGGTTCTATCAATGTCAACATCCTGTCTGTGAGGTTGTAGACTAGTTTTGCAAAACGTCATCATTAGGGGAAATACAAGAGATGTCTCTGTATTATTTCTCACAACTGCATGTAAATCTACAGTTACCTCATTTCAGTAAGTCAAGGAACTAGGCGTGAAGGGCGGCACCGAGAATTGTCAACGATGGCGCTTGATGCTGGGTTTACGTCTCTTTAAACCTCAGAGTGTTTGCTGCTTCTGCGAGGGGCTCTGATCCTGGCACTCATAGCTTTGCTCAATTATCTTCAGTCCCTACAGTGTAAGTTCTATGAAGGCGGTGCCCACACCTACCTTTCTGATCATCTACTTCTCAAGACTTCCCATTATATCAACCAAGTTGCCTAATACACACTCTATGAATGAATGAGCCTTGTTTAAGTGCACTGGCTACTAATCTCATTTAAATTTTGATGCAAACTCTGAAATGACTATTATCCCCATTTTATTCCGTGGGGAATAGGAAATAAAGTTCCCAACCAGTTAGACAGCTTGCTTCAACTATGAGCTAACTATGAGTTTTCAAAACCTGTCATGACTCCAAATCTCAAGACCTTTCTACAACACCACACAGATCAACCATGTACTTGTGTTCAGACACAGTACCATATGGCAATATAAGCCAGTTCCTACGTGAATACAGGATAGCATACTCCTTTAACAGAATGAATAGTACCTTTAACAGAAGCCTCTATGAAGGGAAAACATGGTGGGTTGAAGATGGGGCCTCATAGAAGGTATCTCTGGTAAGAGAGCATTTTTAGGGTCAAGCCCATATCCCAAGTGAAAATGACTCACTGATAAGAAATATAACTGTCAGTGGCTCCCCATTTGTTTCTTCTGTATGTTTAAGACAACATAATCCAAAAACTTAATCAACTAAATTCTAAACCTACTTTCTTTCTACTTCCTTGGAAATGCAAGTTTCCAGGAATACATAAGATAAAACATAGTGCGTCGTTTTAGTTCAAAAACTCGAAGTTCTAACAATGTTTATTTGGTAAAAGAATTATGAGCTGGAAAATACACTTGCTTCAAAGTTTAGCTTTTGTTGACTAACTCATTTTAGCTGATATTTTGTGGCAAAATTATATGGTATCATCGTAGAAACTTGGTGATTTTTTAAAATGCCCTTCAATGTGTTATATAATCTTCATGCAGATATTCGATTACTCTTATTAAATTTATTCTTAAATATTTTACAGTTTGGTTAGTATTTTGAATGGAGCTTTTTTTTTTTTCTATTTCCTTCTTTAAATACTGCTAGTGTAGGGGGAAATCAGTTGATTTGTGTAAATGTGCCTTATGTCTAAACATCTCTTCATGTCATCTTATTGTTAGTAATTTTTACTACAAAATTTTAGCTTCTCCAGCATTATAATTATATAATTTAAAACTGAACAACATTTTGGGTTTTCCACATTATTTAAGTCTTTTCTTGGTCTTATTATATTTGCTAAAAGTTCCAGAACAACATAACTATTGATGGGTACTTCTGATTTAAATGGAAAGCACTATTTAGTGCTTTCACTGTTCAAAATACTTGCAGTAGATTTTTAGTAACATCCTTGACTATATTAGAAGAGTTTCTGTCTCTCTCTAGTTTACTTAGTGGCATTTGTTGTTATTTTGGTTGGTGACTTGGCCGGTTGGTGGGCTGGTTTTACAGTGACTGCTGAATTTGAACAAATGCCTTTTTGGCATCATTGATAGAACCATAAAATTGTTGTTTAATTTGTTGCTGTAATAAATTACATTAATAGAGAATAAAAACAATAAGTAAACAAAGAAATGACATGAAATTTTAATTAGTTTTTATAAATAATGCATTAATACCCTTTCACAGTGAGTGACAACTTTTAACAAAATCTAGAAAAGCTCTCATTTATAGGCAAATACTTCTAAAGGATGTTTTAAAAGATCTCCTTTAGCATAGAAGTCAATAACATTTTTAGAAGAATCGAGAGGGGATGCTGTGAATGAACTTGATATTGTACAGTCAAAAGTGTTCATTTTCCCTAAGAAACATCCTCTTTCAATTTGAGACTTAAAAAAAATACACATGAAAATTCAGTAGCGTGGTGGTCAAATCATATTAGCAACAAGAAGCTGAAATAGTTACAGTTGAAAAGGAACTAGCATCTGTGTTCCACCCAAGTGTCACGCACGAGGCCAGACTCTCTTAAGTACATCATCTCCTGTGATCCTCAGTCCTTCTGTATGTGGAAAGGAGCAGCAGCTAATATCTGAGAAGTGATGGGTTGTGTGTATCTCCTGGGCCCCCCAAAGAGCCTTCGCAGGCAGGTGCTATCAATTTCCCCCAGGTAGCAGTTGAGGAAACTGAACTCTCAGGTTAAACGGATTTTCCAAAAATCAGGGCTGGTAAATGGCAGAGCCGGGATGCAAATCCTGAGACACAAAGCAAATCCTCTTTGGATGAATATTGGCAGGATCTGGGGGCTAAAAGCACAGGCTCTATGTCACTAGCTGTGTGCTCTTGGGCCAGGTAATCAACCTCTCTGTGCCGCAATTTCTTGTGTGTGTAATTAGTTAAAACAACCCACCACCTATGTCACGGGGCTGCTATGAGGCTCAAAAGAGGTGTCGCACACAAAACCTAGGCATGGAATATAGCAAGTCCTTGATACACATTGGTTAACATTCTGTTTACTATCATATTTATCATCACTGAAACTATTTTTCTAATGGCTCTGAGTAAATCATCACTGATATCAAGAATAAAACTCCAACAGAAGCCACTCAAATGACTCTCAGTAGCTAATAAAATCTAATAAAGTCCAAGTATTCACTTAGCCAAGCCACAGAACATACCACTGTTCAGGTAAGTCATAAAGTCTTCCCTGCAGCTGTTACAATGATTGATCCTTGGGCACAATTAAAATTCAAGCAATGCATTGACATTTTAATAGAACAAATAATTTAACTACATTTAATGTGTTAGGCGGTTACAGCTTCTGTAATATGTATCGATAAATTTGGGAAGTTCCCCCCAAAAAAGTGCAGGGAAAGGCCTCACCCAAGAGGGTAAAGTAGGTTAAAATAAAGGGAACTGATGTTGAGAGAAACCATAAACCCCAAAGCTACTCAGAATGGAGCACTCACATTTGCAGACCAGGCCCTGTGAAAAACAGTCCCTTAAGTACCTACGGGTTTTCTCTCTCCCTTATTTTTCCTCTGTCATCTCCAAAATGCTATTAAAAATAATTGAGTGAGGTAGTTCTTGTACTTCTATTGCCCTTAAAAGAATGTTTTAAGATAAAGTGATTCAAAGAGGAGGGGAGGGGAAAAAAAAAAAAACGGGCCTTGGATGATCATGCTGAAACTTAAAATGAAAGTTGTTTCCAATAAAAAGTGAGATCAATGTCAGCTCCTCCCAGATGCCTTCCAGGAATTTTCTAGTAAATGTTCAATGATCAGCTCTGGCGGGGAAGAGGGGGCCCTGGTTTGGAGCACTTGCCAGTTTCCATGGTGTAAATATTCCCATCCAGGTTGAACTCAGGATATTAACATGACATCACTGAACACGGGGAACGGATCCAATCTGTCCTTGCTGGCACACCACAGATGCCATCACTAGCTCCAGCTTTCTGTCTCATGAGCTTGTTTTCTATGCTTTGAGGCATCTGTCACTACCAGAAATCATCTGATGCTTTTAGTATCCCCTGCCTGGTGCCTTTGCCCCCATCAGAATGGGAGCCCCAGGAGCCTAAGAAACAGGTCGCTTGTTCACCTCCACACTTCCTGCATCTGCTCTGGACCGTGGCCTGACACAGAGCAAGCACTCCCACAATATTCGTGGAATGGATGAATACATGACAGGGAGGCTGGAAAGGGGAAAGGAAATGGAGATGGGGAAAAAGCACAGGAAAGGAGGGAGGAGAAGACAGGATATACGTGCGCCTGCTCGGCCAACTCCTGTCCTTTCCGGTCCTTTCTTTAGCAGTGGAGTACCATTCTGTCATTTCTTTCCTCAAGGCAGCCTTATTAGCGCAGGCAAGAAGTGGCCCAAACACTTCTTCCTTCTGGCCAAATATGGACCAGAAATGTCGCCATCCTAAACATTTTCGGGGACCTTTATTTACAAAAACAAAACAAAAACAGAACATCTGCAGCTCAGAAAGATCTGGTAAAACCCATTCTGATTCAAATGACGTGATTGATAACTGTTGTCATCACCACAAAAAGTTTATGCCGACAGGTCCTTTAAACCAAACCACGTACAAGTGTGTGCTGCTTTTTTTCCCCTTTAATTTGCATTTCCTACTATTCAAAGTCAGAGGTCCAAAAGTCTCTATTCTAAATGCCAGGCAGCAGCATCCTTCCTACTGGAGAAAAGCGGAAGAAACCTGCAGAAAACTGATGGATGGAAACTGTTGGGGTGACAAGAAGGATCTGTGGCTAAACATGAGTTTCTTCATCTTCAGATTGATGTAGAGAAGAAGAGCCTCTCCCCTTAGTCAGAAGTATAAACGTCAGCATAATGAAACAGCGTGTGATGACATCTCAGCACAACTCATCTTGAAAGCTTATGTTTAATAGACAAAAGATAATGTCCTGCTTCATCTGAGTGAGATGTTCTCTGAAGCCGACTGGCCCATAAATTTAGATCTAAAGAATTTGGGGGTGGTGTTTGTTAATTACTGTGTGGCTGGCTGCCTGCTGCCCCCTGCACGCTCCCCGAGTTGCAGGCGCGGCAGGGAGGGATTTGTGAGCACGGGGGAAATCAAGAAGAGTCTGCATTGTTTTCTGCTGATTTCTCAGACAGAGAGAATCTGCTGAACTCCAAAAGGATGGCGCATCTCAGGTGCCAGTGCTGTGGGGCGTGAATGAATGCAGTTTGAAAACTCGCCATCAACAAACGGCAAGTGATAATAGCCCAGGGAACCGATCCCGACTCCCTCTGGACCAAAGAAGGGAGGGGCTGAGAGCAACCACATCATATGTGTCCCTTCTCAAAAGACACAGCAGGTCCAAGAAATCATCTGCCACCCACACCATGTGTTAGACTGCTTGGGGCATGCATTTTGGGGAAGTGTCGACAGGGCATTTTTGTTTTAGCCACTGAGTTAAAATGTTATTGGACAGGACTGGCGCACTTCATCTGTTTCTTTTGACCACAGGTAAAGTTCTTTACCTAACAAACAAAACCAAACAAAAACCCAACCAGGGAAGGAGCTTAATGCTTCCCACGGAGTTGGGACCACGGGGCAGTGTAAGGATGAAAAATCCAAAAGTGCTTTATCAGGCTCCTGGGTGCTGACAGCCCAGCAAAACCCAGCTGGAACTGTGTTCAGCTGCCAGAGCAGAAATCAATGTTGGTGCTAAAATGATCAAAAATGGAAAAGGCCCTATTTGGCGAATTACAATCTTGCTTCTTTCAAACAGTTTATGGGGAGGCTCTTAGGTACATATTGTATGTAACATGTCGCAGAATTAATACCAGTTCTAGACACTGTCTCTAAAGTCATTCAGGCAACTAAATGGCCAGGCACATTTTTCAAGGGCCATTTCTACTTTTTTACTTTACCCCTCCTGGGATGAGAACCAACCCCAAACAAACAAACACGAAAACAAAAAACAAAACAAAACAAAAACTAAAAAAAAAAAAGCTTAAAAAAAAAAGAGAGAGAGCGAGCAAGCAATTTATTTCCACAACTAAATTCCAAGGAAGCTAAAGAAACTATGTTTAGACATCAGTAAAAATGATGGAGAAATCTTTTCACAAAAATTTCAACCTGGCCTGCCTTGAATAACATGAAGAGGCTCTCTGGCACTAGATGTCAAATTAATTGCAGGCAAAGTGAGTTACAGTAATTCACTTGGCAGTTTAAGCAAAACCAAGAGAACAGCATTAAACCAGATCCCCGGATGCCAACGGGGCACCACTGCTGTGCTCTGGCTGATGAAATCTGACTGTAAATCTTCCGTGCCTCAACCTGATCAGCAGCAGCACAAAGAAGACCTGTCCTTCTGTCGGCATTGTGCAGAATGGTTTATTTGCCCTCTTCGGAGGCGCGCTGATATATAAATCCCAGGGATGATTATTATTATTTTGAACTATTATTATGAGTTACTATTATTACTTCCCCGAGACAGTGGGAACGAGGCATGGGAAACTGGTGGATGAGACGGAGCTGCGTGTGAACACTGAAGGGAGACCATCTATCTCCGTTCAGGGTGGTTTTGGCCATATTTCAGGAGAGAAAGGGCATCAGTACTACAGGGAGTTGAATGTACAGATGGGGGAGGACTGGCTGTGAATGGACCGCCTGTGAGCGCCACCCGGCCTGACTTACCCGGGCCATCCAGCCTGTTCTGCTCTCTGCTCTGGGGAACTGAATAACCTTCAAGGCATCTATCTAGGAAAATTCATTTACTCTGCTGCATATGCTGAGCACCTACTGTGCGCCCGGGTCACTGGGACGAATGGAAAGTCAAAGAATGCGATGTGGGGCTCACCCCGCAGAGGCTCACATCTAATTCATGGAGAGGGAGGTGACCGCCAAGCAGGACAGGAAGGCAGGTTATCACGCTAGAATCGGTGACGGCAGCTCTCATTCAGGGGGCCCCTCACCTAGTTTGTTGCATCCACTTTACAGAAGAGGCACAGGTACATGGACCTGCTCAGGTCCCATGAATGAGGGCAGAACCAGGATTCTCAGCCAGGTCTGGCTCTGGAGCTGTGTTCTCTAGCCTGCCCACTGCAGACTGGGGCTCTGAAGAGGAAGGAGGCAATTCTTCCAACAGGGAAGGAAAGCTCAGTCAAAATGGGAATGGCATCAGGGGAGAAGGGAAGGGAAGACATTGGCAAAGGCACAGAAGGGTCCCCTGATGAGCCACTAAAAGCCGAGGCTGAGAAGTGGACCAACGCCATCCCCTCCATGTGAACGGATGGAGACTAATTACACATTTTCCTATGAGGACAGCACCTTGCTCTTAGAACATCAAAACTTTCCCAACTTTAATGACTGCCTGAAACAACTTCTGGCCTTCGGAAAGTGGGATATCCAAGAAAAACAGTCCAGGACCATTTGAAGGCACACGCAGTGTTCTCAGAGAATTATTTCTGGCCGTGGTCTCTGCCATAGATCACAGGCCTCCGGCTTTCAATCACAAGGCTGAAAGGTATTAACAAGAACCCACGGGGTCCCAGGCAACTGTTTGCGTCAAACACTTTCCTTTCTTGGAATGTAAATGGATCTGTCTTCATCTAGAATGATTTTTACCGATTCATCCGCAAAACTTCAAAGTGTTTTTCCCCCGATCTTGTACTTATGTCATGTCCGTCACCCCTCAATGTCAGCTTTGTGTTTGTGGAGGCACAGACCCAGTATCCCCAGGATGGGGGCCAGGAGCACGACCCATGGTCACACCTGGAAGTTGTTAAGGATGGGCGAAGAGGAGGAGGAAAAGGAGGGAGGAAGCGAGGGTAGAGGGGAGAAGGGAAGAGGAGGGAGGGGGGTTAAAGGAGAGAAGAGAGGAAGAGGAGGAGGTGGAAGGAGGAAGGTAGAGGGGTAAAAGGGAGAAGGGAGGAGGAGGGGGAGGAGAGGGGGGAGGGGGGAAGAGAGGAGAAATGGGAGAAGGAAGTGGACGAGGAGAGGGAGGAGAAGGACGAAGGGGAGGTGGAGGGGGAGGAGGAAGGGGAAGAAGAGGGGGGAGGGGAGGAGGGGAAGAGGAAGGAGGAGGGGGAAGAGGAAGGGGAGGAGGAAGGGGAGGAGGAAGGGGAGGAGAAGGAGGAAGGGGAGGAGGAAGGGGAGGAGGAAGGGGAGGAGGAAGGGGAGGAGGGAGGAGGGGAGGAGGGGAAGAGGGAGGGGAGGAAGAGGAAGAGGAGGGGGAGGAGGAAGGGGAGGAGGAGGAAGGGGAGGAGGAAGGGGAGGAGGAGGGGGAGGAGGGGGAGGAGAGGGAAGAGGAAGAGGAGGAGGAGGAAGGGGAGGGGAAGGAGGAAGGGGAGGAGGAGGAGGAAGGGGAGAAGGAGGGGGAAGAGGCAGGGAGGAGGGGAAAGAGGAAGGGGAAGAGGAGAGGGAGTTGGAGGAAGGGGAGGAGGGGAAAGGGGAAGAGGAGGGGGAGGAGGAAGGGGAGGGGGAGGAGGGGGAGGGGAAGAAGACCATTTCTCTCTCCCGATGTCAACACTCTTTTCCCCATTCTGGCAAGTCTGAGCCAAAGGTGAAGATGTTCAAAACAAACCGCTCACAGACAAACAAATACATTCTAAAAATTCCACAAGGTTGCCTCAGGGTTATGTCAGAGGTCAAACATGTCATTCTGAGTGAGAGAAAGCCAACAACCTGGACTACCACCTCGACCCTCTGACATTCCAGAGCATTTTTAAGTGAATTCTATCTGCAAATGCTTAATGGCCAAATCTTTCCCAAGTGATCAGCTATGATGAAACTGGATTCAAATACAACGTGTACTAATTCACGGCTAACATACATGGATTTTCTTTTGATAAATCTTGCTAAGATGGTCCAGCCCCTTAGCTCCTGATGAATTTGATGTCCTCCTTTTCTTAAAGGAAGCAGGCAGATTTTTATGAAGACTACCTTGGAAATACACGCCACAGGTACGGATGCTACGGGACGGGGGATAAAAGTGCCTCGTGACTAGCGGGGAAACATTGCGCCCCGCATGTGCTGCCGCAGAGATCCCTAACATTCAAGGAATTTCCTTCCTGAAGCTTGAGGGTATTCGTATTAATGAAAGTGGAATTAGCTGTAGACAGAGAATTGCTCCCAACCCCTGGCAGTTTATGGTAATAAAACGTCACCACGGTCCCTCTCAGCCGTCTTCCCCCAACTCGCACCTCTGTTTCCCCACCTATCTTCTTTAAGATAGGGGGAAGGATTAACGTCATTTAATGGATTTATCTACTATCTCCCCCAGTTTGGACAGTTGACATATGTATTTCACATTACCTATTATAGACATGATTACATATATTCTGGAAATGGCCAAGAAGCTCCTGGCACGCGCCTGCTGAACTGTTTGCTACAAGAGAGATCATCATTCCGTGGTGACTCGGGGAGCTGGGGTGGCCACATTTAGTCCTCTGCCCCAGGTCACACACTGAAAAGACATGAAAAACTGGTGTCCGGCCTATCTCTGGAGTCCACACTCTGTCCGCCCATCAGGGGACATAAGGCTGGCTTTCCACTGCTGGCCCCGTGTTCCTGAGACTTCTCTCAGTGACAGTTTCACATCCATGCAAGTAAACAGTGGCAGAGCTGTAACAGCCCTACCTCTCGTCTTTCCTGAGTCTCACTTGGACACTTTCAGGTACAAATATCTCCTGTTCAGGTAAGGTGGACAGTTAGACACTGACTTTTGAAACTACAAGACCTATGTGGTATTCTCCCAAACTCACTCACACAGTCAAACAATATTTGAATACATAAAATTAAAACCGCCACTTGAAAATACACGACAAAGTTGAAAATAAATGACGGAAAAGAAATTTACAACAGATGGAGGAGGACTGGTCTCTTAATTTGCATGGAGCTATCACCAATAAATAAGAACAATTTAATAGGAAACTGGACCAAGAACATGGACAGGCAGCTCAGAAAAGAAGAAATGAAAATGGCCAATGGAAACCAAAAAATCCACTGCATCGCAACTGCATCCACAATTAAAAAGTGAAATTTAAAAAATGATGGTGAGGGAGGGATAAATGAGGAGTTCAGGATTAACAAATACCCACTACTAAATATGAAATATAAAAAAAAAGGACCTACCATGTAGCACAGGGAACTATATTCAGTATCTTATAATAACCTATAATGAAAAAGAATCTGTGTAACTGAATCACTTGGTCTACACCTGAAACTAACATAACACTGTATGTAAATCAACTATACCTCTATTGAAAACAAATTATGGTGAGATATTTTTTTTCATGACTGGCTATGACACAATTTTCAAAATGATGAGTCTCCAAATCAACACGTGTGTGGAATACAGATACTTAAATCGGTGGGTGTGTAAAAACATTTCGGGAGGTCAATTTTGAAACACCTACCAAAAATTTAAGGCATGTTTCACAGATCCAGCAACTGGATTTCTAGGAAATTTACTCCATATACTAACACATATGCCAAATTCAGCCATAGTAAACATTAAGGATATTTTCTGCAGCATAGTTTATAAAAGCTAAGCTTAGAAATAACTTACATATCCTTTCATAGATGATGAGATAAATCTATGACGGTACAGATATACAATGGAATACTACTCAGCCTTTTAAAAGACTTAGATAGATATACAGGAATGCAAGGAAATAATTTATAAAATTAAGGGGACATGAAAAGTATAGAATGATGTGTATCAATCGAGACCATACACATAAATTAAAGGTACACACACACATAAATATAGATGCCTCCCATTATTCGTGGCATTGTCAACAATACACTGTCAACCCAGGTGACTTTTGAAGGAGATAATTTTGGAGGCTGAAGATTGGAGGGGCAGACAAGAAGGGAGTTCTTTTTTCTTTTTTTAATTTTATATCTTTCAGTGTGGCTTCTGTTCTAACCCTGTATGTGTATCACTTTTACTTAGTTTTTATAAGAGAGGAAAAGAAACCCAGGGAGAACTACAGAAATCCTCATTTCAGTTTCAAATGATCCTACTTTCCAAATGGGTGTAGCTCATGTCTACACACACAAAGCCTGTTTTGAACTTGTTATTGGTGACATTTAATCCACTTGCCTACAGAGAAACTTCCGGAGGGAATCCAGTTGCTTTCCTCTCTCCAAGCTACCTCTGAGGGAGACCCGTTAGGGCATCCTGAGTCAAACGAACAGAAACATACCTGGAGCCAGTCAGGCCAGGGCTGGAACCCTGATTCCCTGGTCTGAGTGCACTGTGAATGTAGCCGAGCTGCTTCACTTCTCGGAGCCCTGGTTTCCTTCAGGAAAAGTTGGTAAGAATACGGTCCTTGTGGGGGAATGACCTAAATGTCTCTATGTGTGAGTGTGGTACTTCTATAGAGTCTACCACACTTAGTAGGTGTTTAAAGTTAAGTTGGATTCCTTCTTTTTCCGTTCATTTATGAGAATTCAAAAACCTTCTAAGATATTTATAATTATTCTCTCTGCTGAGAACGGCCAAATGTAGCCTCGCCCAGATCACCCTGTGCCTTTTTTAAAATTGAAGTACAGCTGATTGACAACATCTTGTTAACTTCAGGTGGACAGCATAGGACTTCAGTATTTCTACAGCTTATGCCTTTTAATTAACCATTTCCTTCCTTCCTACTGACGACCCAATTTCTGCGGCCATGGCAGGCATGC
The DNA here is from genome assembly GCF_048773025.1 of Camelus bactrianus. NCBI lineage: Eukaryota > Metazoa > Chordata > Mammalia > Artiodactyla > Camelidae > Camelus > Camelus bactrianus. Next base: position 53,452,819 of record NC_133547.1, read on the forward strand.
TGGGGATGGAACCAACTCTTCCTCCAGGCTCCTCGAGGCTGCTGTAGACCATCCAGCGTCAGATCACGGCTCATACATCTCCTCCTAACACTTCTGTTCTCGAAAACGTATCTGAACTGGTCAACTTTTACATGAATCCCCTCCCTGCCAAATGCCGAAACATCATCCTGTGATTTTGCCCTTTTTGAAGGTCAAGGTTTTTGGAAAAAAAAAAACATATGTAGAGGACTGACCTATGCCACTCCCTTCCTTTCCGTGTTTTACCTCAATCCTGTATGCCTAGTTAAATAATATGTTTGAACAGCTACCGTTAGGAAAATTTCATGAACTGGGAGAACATTTGCGGTTTTTAAAATTACAGATACAATATACAGCTCCCCAGCGTGGGCCACGGGCAAGAACGGGAGAAATATATGGCAGTGCTTAGCTTTTATAAGGCCACATTCCACAGCATCAAAAAGACTGCACCTCGTACTCCATTAAAATAATAAAAAAAATAGAATGAAGGGGAAAGAAAGGCATATTTAAGGAGCTGCAGTTTAAACAGACTCAAATGAGAACCACCTGTTCTGTGCCTCGGCACCAGAAACCACACCCCTCTGGCTTTAAGGATTTCTTACCCCTCCCAGCATTTGAGCTGGTATCACTGCTCGCTCTCAACTGCCATCTTTACCCCGCTTCCAGAAGCAGACGTCAGGGTTCCTTCTTCATTTGGAGGGGGAAGTCAAATGTGGAAAGCCGGAAAGGTGTTAAATGGTTAAATGGTCTGGAAGGCACTGTGCTCTGAAGGACAAGGTCAGAAGATGACCGGCAGGAGAAAACAGGCAATGCGTTTCATGAGATCAATAAAATGTATGACTTCACTCGCTTAATTACATAAATAAAGTTGTTAAAAAAAAAAAACAAAAAAACCCAGGCACGCAGCGTGCTAAATGAGCAGGGTTTTTATGGACGACTACAGAGCTAGAGACAACCCCTGGAAAGGCCATTCACATGTAGGCAGCGTCTTTGTAAAAAGTCTCATGCAAAGCCGGAAGGAAAAGCTCTGCAGAGCCCTGCGCCTGCCAGGACGGGTGGGATCCCAGCTAGGGAGCAGACCCGGGCAATACCCAGGAGGCCGAAAGTGGGGATCCATGGCCTGTTTGGTAACTTGACCATTAAGACGGTTCTCCGTCCATCTGTTTTAAATCGCGGTTTGAAGCGTATTTATGTGATAAAGAATTAAGGCTGTTTCTCTCGGCCTCGTAAACAAGCGGGACGCTCTCTTTTGGAAAAGCCACTGACGTGAGTACAACAAGCATGGGCAGAACTGAGTTTAGAATTAAAGAGGCTTGAGGGTGCTTAACTCCTGCAAAGCGTGCCAGACACTCCGTCCGGAGATTTTTGGTTTCATTCTGTTTTGTTTTAAAGGCATTATAAGTCATAACCTTGCACCGTTCTAAAGGACTTTTTTCTGTTTTAAAGAGAGAAGCAGGGGGGTGTTTGCAGGACAAAGAGAGAGATGGAGAAACTCCAGAAAGAGCGAGCGAGAGAGAGAGAGACAGAGAGAGAGAAGGGGGGAGGTACCTGCTAATGAAACTAAGCAAACAAACTCAGAACACCCCCAAAAATTGCCTCCCGACCTCCGGATGCTGTGACATGTGGCAAGGAGCTGTCCCGAATAAATACTGTATCATTTCTGTATTAATGAAATGCCACTGAACACCCCCTGGGGCTTTATTTAGATGATCTCTCATGACCGGTTTTGCAAGGAGGGAATTATTCTTGAGCTGGATCCCCCAACTAGACGTCTCAACACCGGGACCAGACATAATTCTGCCTGAATCTGATTCCCAGGCGTACTCTGTCCACGTTACCACGCTGCCTTGTTTCTAAAAAACATAATACATAAAGCCACATGAGGTTCTGGTGCCAGTCATCTAAAACACGGTTTCTTCCTGCAAAGCTGGAGGAGGCGGGTGCACGGACCTGTGTTTTTGCAAGTGCTGGGTCTGGGCGGGGGGGAGAGCACACGGAGACACTGCAGTTTGATCATCCGTGCCCTGTTTTTGAAAAGTTAAGACTCCTTGAATTAATTCACTGAGGCTGAGACCATGAAAGGAACAAAACCTCAATATATCCTTCCAGTGTGACTTTAAATATGACAAGGTTATCATTTAATACACCATCGTTCAAGAATTGATTTACGTTCCTCTGGGTGTCCCCCCTTGTACTCTACTCTAGGCTTACCTGGGATGATGACATTCAGGGCTAGTCCTTAAAATTCCATAAATGAAAGTATTGGCTAGATCTCATTTCCATGGAATAACACAAATGACATTCTAATTTTTCAGAGACGAGAGGCTAGATTCTAAAACATGGCTAGGTTCTGAAACTCCTATTCTTGGGTTTTCATGCTTCCCTCATTTACAAAACTAATATTTTTTTTCCAAACCTCTATTTCACTCCAAGCCCCATGGCTCTTAGGAGTCCAGCATCTTCCTTTGCTGCTGACCTTTTGTGTCTTCCTCTCCCACATGACCTTGAGAAAGGGAGTGGCCAGCAGCAGTCTTGCTGCATCATCCTTGTCATTTGCGGAACAGACAGCACCCCCACTCGGGAAGGAAGACCTGGGAGGGAGGGGCCGTATGGAGTCCAGCCAGCCCTCACCCGTAACACATTTTTCAGGAGTGAAATCAAATAGAAAGATAAGCCTGCTGGCCATTGTGTGTTCTGTTTGTGATAAAAATCTCATCCAAAATAGGATTAGGTTAAATGTCCTTTTTATGATATCCTATGCATCTCAGTAGTTCCATTTATGGCCAAGAATGCAGTGGTCTCTTGGGCTGGCATGTAGCCATTTCCCCCTTTTTCTGTTTCAAGGGCCACCGGTCTTCCTTGGCCAACACACGAGTAGTAGCTCGTCTCCATACAGAGAACAGGGAAACCTGCCAGAACTGCCAGAGACATATGGACTTGATCAGAGCCCACTGAGATGAAGACCACATCTGCCCTGCAGTGACTACAGGCCCCATTTGGAAGACCGCCAATCCTGGGAGACTTCCTCGTGGTCTCATTGGTCGTTCCGGTTAATTTGTTCTTTGCTCCCTAAGTGATGTGCCACTGAAGTATCAACTCCATGCAGGCAGGGTCAATGTGTTCTGCATGTTCTGAGCTTGGTGACAGCATCAGTACGTGATGTACACTGGTTCTGTAGTCCTGACTGAACCCTTGGGTCTTAAGACTCAGCCCAGTGACATCTTTACCAGGCAGCCTTTACTGACTCTGCCTGTCAAGAAGAATGGACCCCACCCTCTTGGAGACTTCTACTTTGCTGTACTTTGAAGTCTTCTGTACTTATAAGATGAATGTTATTAGAATGCTATATGTTACGTGAATGAAAAATGTTGCCAGCCATGTGAGTAAACAAAGGATGTTGCAGCCATCAAGCCATCCCATTTCAGCTGCCCTGACAGTGAGCCCTGAGGGAACTCAGGATGGAGACACACGGGCTGCCCGCTGCCAAGCCCTCAGCCACTGCGGCCACCTGCGACGGTGTACCAGAGGGCACTTAGGATGGGAGAGAACAGGACACTTAGAGAGCTAAGGTGCACATCAAGAGAGTGATTTCAGTGAGCCCAGACTCTTGCACCTTCCCATACAGAGAAAAGCACTAAATTCCTTAACTTGAGACGTCTGGTTTTCTTTAACAGTAATCTTTTGATGTTCCAACTACCCGGTCTTCACTGCAAAAAAATCCTATATATCCTGGTTCCTCCTCTACCCCTCCAGACCAGTCCCTTAGATCAGACTGAGAGGCTGCCTCCCAGGCTTAATTCCTCAGAAAGTCCATCGAATAAAACATAACTGTCAACTTGTAGGTTGTGCTTTTTTTTTTTTTTTTTTTTTCATTTGACAGTTAGTATTTAGCCAATGGAAATACTATCTTTTGAGGACTGATCCTCAGGCATCGTACTAAGCACTTCGTGTGAATCATCTCATTTAGTGCCCCTGCCCTATGCCCTACTAGAGGAATGGTTATGGGAACAAACTCCAGAATTTGGATTTGAATCTGGGTTTGAAATCCTGAGTTCACCAACAGGTGACTATGAGCTTGGGCAAACTCCATTTCAATGTCTTTTCTGTAAAATGGGGATAGAAATAAAAATGGCAACTGTAAGGGGTTATTCTAAGAAATAAATCAATTAATTCATGGAAAAGGCGAAAGGAGAGTCAGCACTCAGTACACAGTAGCTATTCTTAGCGTCTCTATTCTGCAGATGAGGAAGCTGAGACCTCAGAGGCTCAGTGACCCACCAGGCATGACCTGGCCAGTGAGCAGGGAATCTCAGACCTTACCCCAGGCAGCCTGAACCCTAGTTCTCCCCAGTTTGAACCACGCCATCCTTATCCTGCCATTTGTCCATGACCACTCTGAGTGCCCAGCTGTGACTGTTCGCCTTTGAACCACGGAGCCTAGCACAGGGCCTGTCACACGCAAAGAGCTAGCTAGCCATTTAGTTCCTTGATTAATTAGTGAATTAACTTACTAATAGTTTAGATTTAAATAAACAGTAAGCACAGTGCCAGGCACAGAAAACAATCCGTCCTGGGATATCGGGGTGCAACTGGCATGAAATCAATTGCACTGAACAATTTATTTTCAATGAAAACCTTGAAATGGTCCTAAAAATCTCCTGGGTGGAAGTCATCCTAATTATTTCAGCATAAATCTAGCAGCCTTTAAAAATAAATTTCCATTTTCTACAGTCTAAATCTAGTGCATGTAGCTTTCAAAATGTAACTGAGCAGGACGCTCTGGGGTCTTCCAGGGACAGACCCTCCCCCATGCCCTTTGCTTTAGCTCCTCTCTGAAGTACCCAGGTAATGGTATCTGATGTGCATTTCCTGAGTTGTTTTACATATGCTAAAACGCCCACCAAATGGAAGATGGGAACTACTTGATGACCGTGAGCAGCCCATGGCCAGACATACAGGTGCCCAAGGATTGATAACGTTAACCCCCGTGACACTGCCCTGTTACTGTGCCATCAATCAGAGGACTGTGCATGAGCAGATCACACACTGAGGTGCCCCTCCCTCACCTGGCCTTTAAAAATGCTTTGCTGAAACCCAATGAGGAATTCGGGTGTTTTCAGTACAAGCTACCTGGACTCCTTGCTTGGTGCCTGCAATAAATGCTGCACTTCCCTTCATCCCAACCTGGTGTCAGTAGATTGGCTTTATCACATGTGGGCAAGTGGACCCAAGTGTGATTCTGTAACAAAAACACCATCAAGTACTCTGTTATTATTTAAAAAAATTTTTTTCTACTCACTCCATATGATCTTCCCTCTGCTTTTGATACACCAAAATCGTTCCATATGAGACAGATTGTACAATAACTGAATTTTAAGGCACTAAGAGGTGTATGCTGGTGTGCTTGGTCAACACAGCAGTACCTGCGTTCCTCATGAGACAATCCTGTAACATCAGACAGTCCTGAAACACAATCTTAATTTTGCACTGGAGACTTTGTGAGCATGGGACCGGCTCCTTTTTCTCTACTTTCTATTAGATGCATCTGGACACTTTTGACGGCTAAATGGTAAAACAGGCCCTGTTGGAGATGCTCAGCAGCCTTTTATTAGCTGGATGGTTCAGGAGCATCTCTATCAAGACCCTAACTTGCAAACTCTCAGCATAAAAGAAGAAACAGGGTTCTGTGTCAGGACAATGAACTTGGACTGTTTTTTCCCAGTGAATGGAAAACAACATTTCTAACCCAGAGAAGTGACACTCGGCCCCATTTGGTAACACCTCAGCTCCCTTCACACTGGGGTTACAATGCTGCCTTTCTGTACAGTTTCCAGAACAAGCCATCAGAGTCAGGCCTTCTGGCTTGGGCATCTGAATGACAACCTTCATCCTTTGTGGCCTTTTCCAGTCCCATTTTGAATTAAAATATGTAAGGAGACCAAGCTTCCACCACAGGCTCTGTTATCCCCACCTTCAAAATCAAATCCTACCAGCTCACAATGCATTTTTCAACTTTTGGCAATTTCATCCCAACAGTTTGGAAATAAATTAGATGCTGGTAAAAGATCAGAATTCCGGAGTCAAGGGAAATCAACCTTTGGAAATAAATGCCTGGGCCCTTCTGTCTACTGTGTTTGCTACTGAAGTCAACAATTTACAAAGCTCATGATTTCAAGTTAACCTGGATCCAAGTCTTGGCACCACTGCTTACTAGCTGTGTGACCTCGGCCAAGCTATTTAACCTCTCTGAGCCTTGGTCTTCTTCCTTGTAACAGGAGAATGCCTTTACAGGGTTGCTAGGAGTATTAAAAAGGCATATTTTAAAAAGCATTAGAAATGTTTTTGGATCTTAGGGGATTTTGAACTAATAAAATTTGGTGTTTATCCAAATCCATGCAGATTGGAAGTGATAGGAAAAGTTTCTGGAGAGGGGGATCAGGAAATGGTGGAATTGCCACCAACAACTCTGAGTTTCTGTTCAAATGTTTTTGGTGGGTGGCAATACCTTCATCAAGCCAAAACTAATGCCTTCTGCCTAAAAGCTCATCCTCCTCCTCTCCTCCAGATCCCCATTGGCTAATAACACCAGGGGATGCCAGAGTCATCTTTAGCATCTCCCTGCCTCATCCCTGCCGCTCATCAGTGATGAGTCTCCCCAGCATCTTCTCTCTCTCCTGCTCCTCTAGTGGCTGAAGCCCTTATCTGCATTCCCCTGGACCAATGCAAACTGACGCATTCTGCTGCCCCGAATCTGATGTTTGTTTTGCAGCCCTACTTCCACGCCCTGGCCAAAATATTTCTCCTTAAAGTGCACGTTGGGGGCATTCACTTGCAGCTTCTCATTCTCAAGTTCTTTGTCCACCCCTCCACCCAGCTGTGGAGCACTTTGGCTAGAAGGACCACCCAAACCACAGTGTTTACTGGGAACGTAAATTAGAACAACCTCCGTGGGGAGTGATTTAGCAAGATCTATGCAAATGCCCCAGAGCAGATGCTCTGAGCCAACACGGCTTCTTCTAGGACTCCGTCCTGCACAGACACTCATGCATGCGGGAAATGATGTGGGCATGAGGTTACATGCTGCGGCACAAGGTGTAACGGCAAAAAGACCGGGAACAACCCAAATGTCTATCAGTGGGGAATTGGTTCAATGAATTATGAAGCATCTCTACAGCGGAAGACTCAGAGGTTGTTAAAAAAAAATGAAGAAATCATTTATATGCTGATTTGGAACCATCTCTTAAGATATATTGTCAAGTGAAAAGAGCAAGGCGTGAATAGTGTGGGGAAGGGGAGGGTAAAAGAATATACAAACATATTGTCTTGTAAATACATAAAAATGTCTAGAAGAATACCCAAAGAAATGATAACAGAGGAATGAGGTGCTAAGGGAAAGGGGTAGAGGGACATTTTAAAATACATAAAGAAAACGAACTGTATGGTTTTGAGATATAAATACATAAATATATATACACGTCATTTTCTATCTTCTGCTTTGGACTTTGAACCATGGACTGCCTGTTAGAAAGTAAATATTTTAATTATATATATGTTTTTAAAAATTGAAGTTAAAAAAAATCTAAGTTTAAAAAGTTAAAGCTCCAGTCTGTTCTCAGAAACAATCACATATGTAATATACACATATGTAAACTAAAAAAATGTGCAGTGTATTGTATATATGTATTTCATGCAATATAATGTCTATGTGCAGTGAGACTGTAATAATTCTACCTAGTAAAACTGGAAAAGGAAAAAACAAACAAAATCTAAGTTAAAACAAAGAGAATTGCCACGTAAGCCAGGTGCCTGTTTTCTGTCTTCTCCAGACAATGGCAATACACGAATGGCTTCCCCACCCCCAGTCTGCTCTCCATCTCACAGAGACCTTATTTACCTCCTTGGAATACAGCTTTGAGCACATCAATTTCCTGTTCAAAACTCCCCGTGACTTCACATGTCCCACTGGATGGAGTCCAAGTTCATTAGTCAATGTCCAGTATCAACCCCTGATCCCCAGCTCCGCTCTCTGCCCTGTCCTGCTCCACTAGGCTCATCTCTGAAAGCTAAATAACTTATGGTGACCTCTGTGCCTCCACACATTATGTCCTTCCACTTGGCATGTCCTCCAGCCACCCCCAAAGACCAAGCTCAACTTGATCCTAAACCTTGGTTCAAATCTTCTTTCTCCATTAATTCATTCCAGAATCCACCACTCACCTCCGTCCCCTAGCTAGAAGAAACGCCCTTCTTCTTTGAAATCCCAGGGCATATTTTTGTTGTCGGCATATGATGTTTATCACTTTACATGGGATCCTAGTTAATTTGGTCCTCGTTTATCCACTGGCTCAATAAACACTTACTGAACACCTACTATGTGTCATGCACTGGAAAGGGCACTGGGGACACAGTAAAAAGCCAGAGTAGCAGGATTCCTGCTCTCAAGGGGATAACAATCTTCCGGGGAAGACAGACAATAAAAATAAGAAACCACACCTTTGATGATCATTTTCCATAACTTCAATGTGGAGAAGTAAAAAGCTCAGTCAAAATGCTAACTGTTTGCCCAAAGCAACACTTGAACATTACAAAGGCTAACAGACCCATATTTAAATCCCAACCCTGCCGCAAAGCTATGATTGTCTGGGTCAGAGTTTCTCAGCCTCAGCACTGTTGATACTTGGAGTTGGCTAATTCCTTTTTGTTTTAATTTTTCAAAAATTTTACCTTTTTTTGAGGGGGGAGGTAATTAGTTCTTTTTTTTTTTTAACTTAATGAAGGTACTGGGGATTGAACCCAGAATATTGCACATGCTAGGCATGCACTCTACCACTGAGCTATAGCCTCCCCCCGTGGAGTTGGCTAATTCTTTGTGATGGGGGCTTTCCTGTGCGTTGTAGGAGGCTTAGCAACAACCCTGGCCTCTACCCAGCAGATGCCAGTAGTACCCTCCCCCTCCTCCTCATCAAATGTCCCCAGTAGGGGTCAAGAGTGGGGGTTTGCAAAATCTCCCCCTTTGGAGAACCATGGCTCTAGGCAAATTCCTTAACATTTCTGAGTTTCAGTTTCTTCAGGGTCTGGTTCTTTGCAGAAAAACCCCATAAACATTTGAAAAATGAAAAAGAAATCTGTAAAACAGAGAGAATACTACCTACCCTAGAAGATTATGACAGGATGAAACACAAAAATGTGTCTGAAATGCTGATAAATCTTTTGATCAAGAGGAATAAAAATATAAGGTTGGCCAGTCTCTTTCCCAGTGCCCTCAGGGTGGACAAGATCCATTCTCAGGACCTCCTCAGTCTAAATGAGTGTTCAATCCATGAACTGCCCAAATTGTGGACATGATTTTTGCTTGTGTCCCAGAGAGATGTTCTAGAGTTACAGCCCAGAACATGACTCCTTGGGAGGGTGCAGGAAAGGTCTCGTCCATCAGACTATATTTGCGAGACAGATGGATTCAAGTCCAGTCAAAGTCCAGGCTTCTTGAACTTGGATGCAAGAGCTAAAATACACATAACTTGAGACTGGGTGTCCTGGATCCCATAAAAATGCCACATAAGAGATGGCAGGATTACCTAGCTGTTATGACATCAGTCAGTCTCTTCAAAAGCTTTATTTGCACATCTCAAATCATCCTTGTAAACCATTTATTTTCCCACACTATTGGATGCTGTGAGCATTTCGGAAGTGTTCTCAGGGTGCTTGAAATCAACAAGGCAATTAGCGAGGTTTTAAAGGAATCAAAAATACAATCAACAGTGCTTTGGAAATGTCAATAAAATTCTTGGCTTGGCAGACCACTTCTGTATTGTACATTTGTTAGGAAACTTGAAGAGGATCTTAAAATATGCATCAGTCTGAATTCCAGGATTTATTTTCAACCTGGAAAATGGATAAAGTAATGGGCAGGATTCCTATATAATTTGGGGAGAAGTCTTTCCTTGCAAAAAAAAAAAAAAAGATGAAGAAAAAATAGGTTTTGGAGTCAGACAGAAATGGATTATAATTTCGGCTGTGTGACCAAAACTGGATGAGTTGGGGAAAAATCATTAACTCGGAGTACAGTTTCTTCAGCTTTAAAATGAGGATACTAATGCCATCTTAAATTAAAATGTGTAAGTGTCCAGCGAAGTGTCTTTGCAAACCTTCATTTTCATTCCTCATTCCCTATAGGGAACAGAGTACGAACTCATTGGTTTATATTTTTATAACACCTGCAAAATTGCACACTTTCTAACCAATTTAGTTCTCTCTTGACCAAAATGCTTTAAGACACAAATGTTCCACATCTGTTTTGCTCCACTAAATAAAATAAGCCCAACCCATCACTTTTTCTTTCTTCCCACCAACAGTTTCCCTTAACTCATTCATCATTCCACAAGCAGCCCTTGCTCACAAATTAAGGCATCTCTTTGTGGGGGTGGGGGAGGGCTGTGGAATATGCGTTGGGTACAACAGAAAAGATACTAAATCTGAGTAAGGATGAACTGTCCTGTATGTGGCAGGTCAGACAGGCAACTTTCAGCTGTCTTCCTTCCTATCCTTAACCTAAAGAAACTCAGTCGTGTTTTCAAAAGCATAATAATTACTGACATTTTGCTATGGTTTCCAATAAACCGGTGATTTTTTTTTTCCAAAAAGTCCATGAATAAAACAAACGCCGTCACCATTGGAGATGCATTTCCACGCCAGCGCGGATGCTTTTAAGACCATTTGCCGAGCGCTCTGCACCGTTTGACCAGTTCTGGGGCAGGGGGCATGCTCTAATTACTGATTGTGAAGTTTGGTATCTATAGCAACAGGCAGAATTGACAACAGGAAGCTTCACCCTCTGGGGCACCATCTGAAGTTTATAAAATCAACTGGAGGCCAAGGCTACAGTTAATCAGGAGGACTTTCAGAACGCAAGTGCTCCAAGTCCACACTTAAGAAGCAAAGAAATTATTTAATAAGACAATCACAGGGCTCGAGAAGGCAGAGTTTGTTTAGCTTGGCTTTGCCGTGCCTCTCGTAGTAATTTATCCTAATGGTACCAATTCGCCCATGATTTGATACAGCAGGAGACCCGGGGTATCGGTTTAATCAAACCTCGGCCGGGGCTGCCTGTTTCTTAACTATTGTTGCTGTAGATCAATCGGCTTCACTTGATTCACTAATCGGGCGGCACATGGATGTGAATTTTCCCAGGATTCCGGAAATCAGGTTGACATAATTCTTCATAATGTGTCTGCTTTTAAATGGCATGATTTCACCCCATTCACATTATTTTACGTCCCCAGAGCTGACAGGTGAAGGGTCTAGATCCTGGGAGGCTGCCAGTGAGACGTGTGGTAGGAACAAAGCTGGAGCATTGTACATGACCAAAGACAAGCTACTTAACCCTTCTGGGTCTCAACCTCCTAAGTCATTCCATCAGGACAAGAATTTACTAAGTCACAGAGCTATTAAGAGGATTAGAGAACTGGCAGATGGATGAGCCTAGAACACAGCCTGGAAGGCAGGAGAGAGACTCTGAGCCAGTGTCTCACTTCCCACCTGCCCCGATTCCCATCTCCAGGGAGGAGAAGAGGGTGGAGGATGTAGCTGCGTCATTTTTATAGGGTGAGATGTTAACCTTTATCATATTTCACAGGCCTGGTCACACGTGCTTTGATAATCCTAGGAGATCATCTAAACTCAATCCTCAGTCTCCATTCTTCTGTCCCCACGGGGGCCAAGAGGTCCCCCCCATGATTTATCCCCTTGGTGCCGGTGTGGCTGTTGGGAAAGTTGGTCCATGGGCAGAGTTCTCCCTCACACTAACGACACTCTGTGGCTTTCCCATCCCCTCTTCTTTCTTAAACAGCGGGGAATTTGATTTAAAATACTGTCTAGGTACAGACAAGACAGGATAAGATCAGACCTTTCCTCTTGGTAAGCAGAGACTACAGAAGGGAGAGAAAATCTATCTTTACATGCTGTTCAGTTCAGGAGGGAGGGAAGAAGGAAAAGGTCAACGTGAATCCCTGAGTTGGAGGCAAGGACTACGTGGACAGTGAGGCCATGGGCAGAATTCAGCCCCACCTCTGACACTGCATAGTGGAGGGTGGCCAATGTGAGCTTCATCATGGGGGTCTCTGCGGCTGCCTCTGTGAAATGGGTCTATGGAGCTGGCCAGCCCTGGGTTGTCATGGCAACACAAGGAGCTAATCTATGTGCCCCCAAGCTGTCAGTGGATGTAATGTTAACTCACTTCCCTAAGTGTCCCTTTTCCTAAGGGAGAACTAAATCCAGGCCTTTTCACGGATCAACTTGTCTGCTCACATTTTAACTTAAGTTCTTAGCTTACTGTTTTTCCTGCAGATAGACTTGACCACTTGCTGAGGGAGGAAAGTAAGAATAAAGACAGAGAGAGAAGGAGGGAAGGAAGAAAGGGAGGGAGGAAGGAAGAAAGGGAGAAAGAAGAAAAAAGGAGGGAGGAAGGAAGGAAGGAAAGAAGGAAGGAAGGAAAGAAATGTCCTTCTTTGTCACGCCTTCTCCACTCTCCGTTCTTAAGGCTGGAGGGCTTCGCGTGGTGTTGAGAAGCTTTATTGTTTCAATAGCAGGGTAAGGAGGTTAATGCCACCTTAACAAGGGAGTTGTTTCTTCCTCCCTCCCACCTTCTCTCTTTTCTTTTTTGGCTCAGCCTAAATTTCTAACACTGCCTGATGAAATGTAGTATACAGCTTTTAATTGTGCCCAGAGGCAGTACAACTTCATAGAGGTTTTTCAGCAAGTGGCGGAGGATCTGAGAAACAGCTGTGTTGCAGGCACACGTGCTCCGAGGCGGAACAGCCCCGTCAGCACCTGTGCCCGCTGAGCGCGCACCCTCACACCCTCCGTGCGTGCGCACAGCTGGGACCCATCAGGGCTGTAAGGAATTAATACTCTTAACTTGCTATTTTATTGTACCTAGAGGAGCCTGATGCTATATTAAATCCGAAGCCCATAAGTAGGATTTTGCTCAATCTTGGAGTTCCTGGGGGTCGGGGCTTGGTGGGCTGGGTGGGATATTAAAAACACACGACCTCTTTTCCGATGCCGAGAACGAATTGTTTTAATATCCCAATGTTTGGTTTATTTATTATTAGAGATGAGTGGCCGCTTTTAAAGAGTAATAGACTTGTCCAGGCACTAACCTAGTTTTCCCAATTGAATCTTGCTCAGACGCCCAGCACTTGCGGAAAGCCGCAAATACGGATTGTTTTCTCTGAATCACTCTTACCAAAACCTGGCTCCCCTTGGCGCAAGCCCCTAAAATAAACCTCCCATCTTCTAGGCTGTGGACTCAACCTCCGAAATCCTACTGTACTCAACCACTCACAAAACGCTGTCTCATACTATTCCACTGGGGATCCACCTCATCCCTGAAATTCCACAAGACGACTGTGTGCTCGTTTCATAGACTCGCAAACAGAAGTTTGGAGAAGTTATGCACCCAAGTTAACAGAAGACCAACCTCAGACCTTGGACTTCAGCCTACTGACCCTCAGTAACCACGTTCTCTCTAAGTCATGTTCTATATTCTGCTATAAACACAATCTGAAAAGGCGATTTCATGGTGACTTGTACTGCCTGTGTACCCACGGGGACAGGTCACACAAGGGAGTCTCCACAGATGTTAAACTCACGTGGACTTCAGGATCTCTGAGAGGCGGAAAAACTACCCTCCACCAGACACTCACATCAAACTCCCGGAACTTGTGAATGTGATCTTATTTGGGAAGAGGGACTACACAGGAGTGATTATGTGAAGGCTTCTGAAATGAGATATTCCTGGATTTTGTGGGTGGGCCTTAAATCCATTGACAAGTGTCTTTGTAAGAGAAAGGCAGAGGGAGGTCTGAGACACACAGAAGAGGAGGAGGTGATGTGACCCCAGAGGCAGAGATGGGAGCGATGTGGCCACAAGTCAGGTTCGCTCTGCTGATGGGGACTGGGAGCCACAAAGGGCAGAGAACCTCCAGAGGCAGGATGGCTCTGCCGACACCATGACTTCAGACTCCTGGCCTCCAGAACGGTAAACAAATAATTATGTTACTTCAAACCACTGAGTTGGTGGTGATTTGTTACAGCGGTCCCGGGAAAGGAACACAGGGTCTTTTTGCTCTGGGCACCACGTTAGATTTTGGCAGCTCTTGGCATCAAGGGTACCTTCTACTTTGGGCAACTGTTGAAAGGCAGAAAGGATGCTGACAACTGCCCTTTGGTGCCCAGTCCTGCCCCACCTGCCAGGAAACGGCAGTTTAGCATCACGGAGAAGCCAGTCACTGTGATCTTCACTGAGGCCAAGCAGGTGTCAGAGGAGGGTCCATGGGGAGGTGGAAAGCCTACTGTTCTGTTCTCACCCTGCTGGACCACTTTCTACCCTAAGTGCGTTTTAGGTAAGCCGCTGAATCCACATCTCACTTACCTCTTCAGTAAAATGAGATTCTCCACATAAAATGCCCTTTGAAAAACTAGAAAACATCATGCATGTTGGCTATTTTTATATATATATATTATATATATATATAATTTTATATATATAATTATATATATATATATATATAATTACCTATAAAGTATCTCTGAAGCATCAGACTCACAGAGGGCACAGGGCCCTCTGACTTTGAGAAAAGATGTAATCTCCAGTAGGTATTACTTCAAGGTTCTCCAAAATATGCTTTCTCTTAAGTACCCACTTATCATCCATTAATACACTGAAACCTCTTTAGAAGCCACCTGATCCAAAATGCTAGATTAATGTAGCCCATAAATTTAATTTCTGCTGTGTTTCTTTGGATTCTTCAAATTTGTCTCTTTCAAGCACTGAACAAAAGGACTCCAAACCAACAATAACATCCCATTTGCTTGTTTACCGTATTAGCCGTGAGTTTTTTCTTTTAAATGAGCCCTCAATACTGGTTAGAAGAAAGGAGACTCTGAAATGCTGCTTTTGATCATTTAAATTGCTGTAAACCTTTTGGAGTGCAATTTGGCGATATGTCTCAGGAACCTTTAAAAAACCGGGCTCAACCTCTGACCCAGTAATTCCATTTCTGGGAAACTATCCTAAAGACATAATGGGAACTATGGAAACTGCTTTATGCACAAAGATGTTTATCAGAACACTCTTTATGACAGCAGAAGTATTTGAAACCATCTGAATGCCCAACAACACAGGAGGGGAAAAATAAATGGTGATGCCTCCCCACCGTGGACTGTCTGCTACCAGGAGTTTGCTGTGAAGAAGCATGGATGACGGCGTGCTGAGACGTACATCGTGAAGGAAAAATAAGAAGCAGGGTGTCAAATGGGTCCAGGGGAGTGATCTCAATGTGACACAAATGCAGTAAAACACGGAGAAAAAGACTGGAAGAAACGCATGTATTAATCGTTATAACCTATAGCCAGCAGAATTATGGGTAAATTTTCTCTTTTTTTAAAATAATTCTTCCTTTTCTTCCTCTTTTTTTTTTAATTGAAGTATAGTCAGGTTACAGTGTTGTGTTAATTTCTGGAGTACAGCATAATGTTTGTCATACGTGTACATACATATATCCCTTTTCATATTCTTTTCCGTTACAGGTTACTACAAAACACTGAATGCAGTTCCTTGTGCTATAGAGTAGAAACCTGTTGTTTATCTATTTTATATACAGTAGTTAGTATCTGCAAATCTCGAACCACTGGTCAACAGCGGCACCTGCTCATTCATGCACCCACTGTTGGTCTGCTCCCCTTCCCGGTCTCTTCTCCCCACCTCCTGGGAAAACACAACCCAAGACTCCCCACCTCAGCCTTCCCGTCATGGACTGCATGTTTGTGCACCCCCCAAATCCACACGTTGACATCCAATGTGATGCCATTAGGAGGTGGGGACGTTAGAAGCTGATTAGGTGGTTGATGGTAGAGCCTTCGTGAATGGGCTGAGTGTCCTTACAAAAGGGACCCCGGAGAGCATGTTTGCCCTCTTTCCTCCACATGACGACATGAGGGGACGTGTGTAGTCTGCAACCTGGAAGAGGGCTCTCACCAGAACCCGGCCAGGCTGGCTCCCCCATCTCGGGCTTCCAGCCCCTGGAACTGTGAGAAGTAAATGTCTGTGGTTCATCCGCCACCAACTCTGCTGTGCTTTGTGACAGCAGTGCCACCGAGACACCTCCCACAGCTGCCCTCCATGCAGACCTTGTTTATTTCGTTTTTATTTCCTTCAGAGCCCTTATCACAATTTGTCATCACACGTACATAGGTTTGTCTGTTTGCTCAGTGCCTGTCCCACTAGACTGTGAGCTCTATTACCATGACCGTGTCATTCACCGCAGTCCTGCAGCTCCGAGCTCTGAGCTGGCACGCAGCAAGAACTTGCGAGATAATGAGGAAACAAGAAAGGAGCAGGGAGGCAGCTTGTGCTAGTGGAGGAAGCTTTCAGCTCTGCAGAGCTGCGTTCAACAGAGGCGGGACTTTGGAGACCTGCCATGGGGTCTCCCCTTGTGTCTCTCGTTCAGAATTTGACCTTGGGCAGCTGCCTGAGCCCTCGTCACCTCAGTCTCCTCATCTGTAAAACGAGGACTTCGGACTAGATGATTTATTCCGCGTCTTTCCGCTCTAAAATTCTATGACTCAATATTCTAGGTAATAAACTTTACAACTCTGAATAAATTAATGGAAATGAATATTTAAATGATGTGCAAACATTCGTGTGAGTGCTTTCTTAGTCTTTTATGGAGTGGGAGCGTGAGAGATAAAACCGAGATACAAGCAATCAGAAATATCTGTGTCGGTGGAAACGTGGTGCCTTCTCCCGGTTTTTCTGGGAAGGGTGTGTAGCAGAGCATTCATGTAAGAACTCACAGTGGAAAAAGGGTCAAAGAAAAGCAGGCATCTGGTAAGCTGGAAGTCCCCAAACGGGTGGATGTCCCAGGCTCAGATATTCCTGGAAAACATTCTTGGGTCCGGGGAAGCAGCAAAGGAAATTGGACCAAATGTGCTCTCGGGCTCTGTTTGTTCCTTCAAGCTGCAGTAACGAAATGCAGAACTTTATTTCTCACAACTGTGGATGCTGGACCTCTGAGGTGGGATGCTGGCAGGGTCAGGTGAGGGTCTTCCGGGGCCCAGACTTCTCCTTGTGTCTTCTCATGATGGAAGAGGCAAGGGAACTCACTCGGGCCTCTTTTACAAGAGGATTAATCTCATTCATAAGGGCTCCACCCTCATGACCTAATTATGTCCCAAAGGCCCCAGCTCCTAATTCCATCCTATTTAAGGATAAGATTGCAACCTATGAATCTGGGGGATACCGCATTCAGCTGTAGCATCATCTAATTTCTCAGGGCTGTCACGATTCTCAACAATACTCAGCATAAGGGGGTGGTGACTTGACATCTGAGTGCTTCCCTGATGTAGCAACATGATCTCTGACCTGTCAATCACGTGGAGAACACTTTTGATGGGCCAGTAGACTCGAACCAAAAATTTTGACTTTCATATGTATCAATACTTAAGAGGAAAGAGGGACTAGATATTTAAAGGTGAAACCACCGAACTTCTCATGTTGGTAGCAAGCTGGGAAGGAGGGTCAGAAGGAAGACACTTCAGCTGAGCTTGTGCTTTGTCTAGTCCTGGGGTCCAGCAACTCTGGGCATCAGATATGGCTGGGGAGCTCACTGGGGATCCCCAGGAAGAACTGCATTTGTGGGAGGCACCAAGCAGGGTCCCATGAGACCACTCATCCTCGAGAAGGAGACACGCCTGATTAGCTTGACCGGGTTACAAAGCTTGAGTTGACAGGGGGACTAGAACTTGAATTTAGGATGGAGGCCGTTACATCAAATCTTGTTTCCTATCAGACCCAAAGGACATACACCTGGTTCATAAGAGGATGTGGTCGATAAATCAAAATCAATTGTTCTTTGGACAAAGCTCTGTACTATGATGAGCCAAAACACTTGTGTCACTGGGACACCTTGATCTTTTTCTATCCTCCTTGTCTGGGTGTTACCCAAGCTGATTTGTCCCCCAAATTACCTGCTGCCTTTCTTTTAGGACCTTCCAGTCTCTTGCCAATTGTAGCTCCCCCCTCCTCCATTTTTTCTTTTTTAACTCTCTGGCTTTTATTCTTCCATCATACTCCAGAGGAGGACATTAAAAAGTGAAACCATGATGATCATTGATTACTGACCGAAAAATAATATAGAAGATTGAGTACATGATTTCAATTAGGTTTAAGTTTTCATTCCTAAATAATACAGGAAAGTGTCTTCTTGCTACTAAATGATTAGGACAAAGACCCCTTGAATAAGGAGTTACTGCAAAGCTGGGAATCCTGTCAATACACTGATGTCCTGCTCTTTCCACAAACAAAAATAAAACATAATAGAGAGCTAAAGACCAATAAAAAAGAAAATCTGCAGGTACAGAGTCATTAGGTTTCAGTGCCGGGCTTCTTCTAAGCCACGAACCTTGTTCATATCAGAGACGCATGAACCTCAGGTACCCGTGTACTCTAGGGGATATTTATGGCATTCGTCACGTTTACTGACTGCCGTGGGGCCTTGGGCCATCCTCCCAGAGTCAAGGTGTCTGTGACTCTCTGTGACTGCTAAAGGTACAGATGATCTCTTCTGGTTTGTTCAATTTTTCACATACTTGCTGAGAATCTATTATGTACAAGAGTAGGGATGGAAGGGGTCAGAACTGCCATTTCCTGACCCTGTAGAAGACGTTAGGTGATGGGCCAGGAGCTTCTCAATAGCTTATTTATCATAACAAGCCCCAAAGACCAATTACAGTTTGCTCATGTTACTGCTGAGAAAAGTCAGAGAAGTTAGGTCACCTGCCCAGCAGCACCCGGCTGGTAAAAGGCAGAGCTGGGATTGGATGTGGGGGCTGTCACGCTCGAGAAACCCTTGCCTTTCCAGGATCGCTTCCCTCCCAAAGCAAAACATCCTATTTCTTCTTCAGAATTGTTGAAAGTGGTCCTTCATTTTCCTGCCAACGGGAAAACAGAATAGGAGCAAAAAAAAAAAAAAAAAAAAAAAAAATCACAGCAATGGAAAGGAGTCTGGTGGAGAGACACAGATTTGGGATGGAGCAGGGGGTGGGGATGGTGGTGCGGGTAGAAATGACTGCTTCTCTCCTTTCATGCAGGGATGGGAATGACTTGGGTACCAAATGATGAAGTCTCTTCGCTAGTCAGAATTGGGTCAGATATTCTAGCAGCGAGAACAGCCTGTTCTCTGCTCCAGCTGTTATCTGAGCTACTCAGCTGGGGGGAGGATTCCAGCTTGCTTCTTGGGCTCAGAGCTCAAGGTTTCCACAGCTCTCTGAGCAGCGTGTGCTAGCCTCTCCCAGCTGGAAAGAGGAGGGAGGGGAGAGGGAGAAGCGGCGATGGGACGGTGGAGGGGAAATGAGAAGGCTATTCTTGTGTCTAGTGGAGCAACTGATGATTGGGTTAGACTGAACCTGCCTATCTCATAGTTGCCAATCAGTGTGCATTTTCTGCCAGTGGCTCATGGGTGAGATGCTGAACTCTTTGAAGAAGAAGTGCAAAAACAGGCACAGGGGATGCTGATGAAATGGGGGACCTGGGTGCAATGAGATGGCTATGATCAGGTCTAAAAGTCCAATGATGGCGTCACCCCTGCGGAGTACATACCAGGCTTGCCATCCATTGGGACTTCCCAAAGCCCTTGATACGTAGCCAGCTGGAGCCACTGCTTTGGAGGGCGGGCACCTACATTTCTGAGATTTTAAGCTCACAACCCACTCACAAACTCTTGTCAAACAATCCTGACGCACATAAGGCCAAATCTTGGACCCCACCGACATCCTTGCTTGGAACGCCTCCATCTAAGATTGTTGAGTCGGTCTTAGATGCAATAGAAAAAAAAATCACTCTGATTGCCTCCTACTTATCCGATGCCCCTCATTCCTGGGTTCTTGGTGAAAATACAAGAGTTATATGAATTTCATAATTCAG
The DNA here is from genome assembly GCF_048773025.1 of Camelus bactrianus. Lineage (NCBI taxonomy): Eukaryota > Metazoa > Chordata > Mammalia > Artiodactyla > Camelidae > Camelus > Camelus bactrianus. The sequence goes on from NC_133547.1 coordinate 53,472,818, forward strand.
AGATAAATAATGAACACCAAACTCAGAGCGAAATACCCTAGTGTTCATTTTATTTAATATTCTCCATTGGTGGAAATAAATTAAAAATGAACAAGGCTTGTTTATGCCTGCCTCACATTGCTCTCCACTTTTGAATAGCAACCGCATATTAATTTGCCAAGATCCCATAAATTATAATTAGCCCGGAGGATTAACAACATAAATCCTTGAATTTAAAACCAACCTGCCCAGCTCTCTCTTCCCTATGCCCTAAAGTGAAAAAGAACCATAAAACCTATCACCGCTACTTGATCCATTAAACTCCGGAGACATTCTTATTTCAGCTTAGCTGGTAGAGGTAGTCTTTGTTAAATCTTTTTAAAGTTACAGTAGCTCGCTAGGCGCTGGGGGACCAGGAGACCAGTATCTGTGTCAACGCCCAGCCCCAGTACGCGCTCACGCTTAGGAGAGTGGAAAGGGGGTCAAAGGAGAACTTTTTGGCTTGACGCATTTTTGACACGGGGTCCTGGCACAGATCTGAGATTAAAAGTGTCCCCTCACTCTACACGGTATGTCATATGCTCTCAAGAGTCCCCGAGTACTTGGAAGATGTACGTGCCCCCCACAGGCACAGTGCGCACGCGCGCACACACGCAGGCCGTGGTCAGAGTCTGCGTCCCGCCAGGCCGGTGCCAGGCTGGTTGGGGAGATAAGAAAGGATACCGTTGCTCCGATGACAAAGTATTTAACACAAGATGAATCTTAAAACACTGGCTTTCCCTATAAACAGAATGATAAGCCCCCTGAAGGATTCGCGGATACAAGGTACATCTATGCACAGCCCAGATGGGACAATCTCCTTCCCCATGAAGTTGCCCCTTTGCCCTGCAGTCAATCGCTTCCACACTGCCTTCTCCCCTTGGACAGCCTGCTGGCCCGTGGCAGTGGCCAGGTGTGGCAAGAGCTGAATTCCAGAACAATACGTGGGTATGTGGTTAGTTACACATTGAACTTGCGACTCAGCTGTGCGGGTGGCCGCCCAGTGCCTTGGCTTGGAGGGAAAGGTGGGCCCCTGAAAAATCTCTAGCTGCCTTCCTGTCTTTCTTTGGTCACACTCTCCTCCCCTCTGCTTTCTTGGCCTTAATCTGGTCTCCCAGGCCTGGGGACACATCTCCGAGCCTGATCCTTCTCTCCCTGGTGGCCTCCCTTCCTGCTTCTCACCGGAGACCCCCTCTGTGCCCAGGGGACCCCTTCTGCCCCCATCCCCAGGAGCCCTGCTAGCCCAGGAGTTTGGGAAGAGGGAAAGGGTCTTATTCACCTCCTTCCTGGCCCCACCTTCAGCACTGCTCGATGTATAGTAGGCTTTCAAATATTACTTGTGGATTCTACTTGATCATAAAAAGAAAGAGATTTATGCCACAAGCCAAAAAAAAAAAAATCAAATGTTTGTCTTGGGTCTCCAACATGGGGTATCCATATTGATCATCGGATGAATTTTCACAACCACTGGGTAAAGTGAGAGCTATTATCCCATTTCCCAGATGAGACTGTGGCAACTCATTGAGACGAAGCCATGTGCCCTGAGTCACAGCCCCAGGTTGGCGGGTCCAAGCAGGAATCTCCTCTGGTAAATGTGATGTTTCCGGACCCCCTTCCATCTTCAGCTGCAAGGTGTGCAACAATGCCGCCCCTCTCCCGAAGGAGCCCTGCTGTTTGCAGAATTCATGGAGCCCTGCTGGAGCTGCACGTTGGAAACAAAAGGAAGAGAGTGCTGTCACCAGAAGGCTAACTACTCTCATTGACCGTTTTGAAAACCATTTGCAACTAGGAACAGAGCCCTTGTGGAAACTGCTGCCCTGGTGTCAGGAGATGACACCCACACATTGTGTTTAAACTACACATGATTATTGATTTAATATCCGTCTCCTGTCCTGACTGTGGGCTGGAAAGACCAGAACAGACTCTGGGTGCTCACTCCTCCATTTCCAGAAAGTCAGGTCCCACCTGGTACAGAAGAGATGTTGCAGACATATGTGTTGAATGAGTGATGGAATATAATGGAATGCAGAAGCTAACTAACCAACTATGGTTAAATATCATGGGTACAATGACGTTTCCCAAAACATGTGACTGCTGAGGAAAGATGGATAAAGTATATTCTACAAACAGACAATGCAGGAGGTCTGACAAAATAGACAGTTCTCTGTGTGTGGCTGGCAGAAACTCCTTCTTGAGTTTCCAGTCACCCCATCGTGACATGACGGATAGGAAGCAGTCCAGGGACCACCCACCCCAACCACGCCAGTGACTTCCATTTTCATGCAGGCCAATTTGAAGGGGGCTCTGGATCACAGAACCCTCCAGAGCACAGAAGAGGCCCCTGCACACAGGCAAATCAGTGCGCTACCCACAGCCATATCCGCTCATCACTCCCTGATCCTTATCTCGAGAGACGATGCTGGAACTTCTGCCAGGAACCAGCGGATCTCGCTGACACCGTGAAATAAGGGCTCCGGGTACCGCTCTGCTCCCAGAAGGGAAGTGATTGTGCCTCCGTCTGGAGGGAGGCATCGCATGGCTCTGCTGACGCTTTCGCGGAGGAGATGGTCCCCCTTGTAAAAGGCTCTAGTTAAAACCAGCATCAGGCTGAAATCCATTTAACACTCAGATGGTGGGCAGGGGGGCTTGGTGGCCAAAACATGGCATCTATTTTATGTAACATTGTTTTTATCCTGATTGTAAACTGATAAATGTTCACTGTAGGAAATCCTGATAATACAGAAGAGAAAAAAGAAGAAAATGAAATGTTAACACTCAGGTCTCATTCCTCCCAGATATTAATATGTATGCTAAATTGGACGAAGGATGTTCTAAACTATATCTTACTCTTTTCACTTGACACTATTCTTCAACTACTTTGCCATGTCCCTAATCATGTTCCAAAGGCCCCAGTTTCTCTAAAGAAGAATTCTCAAGAAGTAAAAAGAAGCTTTCACCTGAATTTAGGGAGCACAGGTCAAAGTCTGAGGTTCCTAAGAATTGTTAGGAGAGGGGCCAAGTAGGCAGCAATGTTTGTTTGGAACAGTGGTTCTCAGCCTTCAGCGTTCATCAGAATCACCTGGGCAGCTTGTTTAAACAAAGACTAACCCCAGATTCTGAAGGTCTGGGGTGGGGCCTGAGGATCTGCATTGCTACCCAGGGCCCAGGTGATGCTACTGCTTCTGCTGGGCCAGGAGCCACACTTGGAGAACTGTTAGTCCACACTTATCACTGCAAACCATGTGATAGAATCCTATGCAGCCACCTGAAGTGATGTGAAATAATAGTTATTGGTATATAGAAAGGTACTCACAATATCCTGTTAACAAAAGAAATCAGATTACACAGGATTGTGTATCACAGAATCCACGTGCATATAAGGGAAGTATGTGAACATCTTAAATTCCCCTCATGAATTAGCAGTATATATTTTTGGTCTTTTTTTCAGTAGGGCCCAACATGACTCTCTGAGAGGCACTCATGCTGTCAGTGACATTTTACTGATAGAAAAGGAACAGAGATTAAAAACTGTAACGTGCATTTTAAAGTTGCACACAGATGTATAGATGTACGTTCACATGTTCATATACGTGTGTGTCTATGTAAATAGGCGCATACATATGTATAGATATTTAAATGCATGTACGTTGATGACAGGCTGACAACTGATCTTGGGAATGACTGCCTTCTACAGTGAGATTATGGCTTTCCTATTTCTTTCAGCATTAAAATACCATTGGGTTTTATTATAAGATAGATAGATGGATATGAACAATAAAACAGACTAAAATGTTAATGGCACTTCACTACAAAACATTTTCAACGCTTTGTATGTTTGTAAATTTTCCTAATGCTAGAGAAAATTATTTGTCTTAGGAAATGATTACAGTGATGATAACTGAGGTTTTACAAAAATTAATAATGTAGAGGGGGTGCTATAACTCAGCGATAGAGCGCATGCTTAGCAGCACACGGTCCTGGGTTCAGTCCCCAGTACCTCCATCCAAAAAATTTTAAAATCGCTAAATAAATAAATAAAAACCTAATTACCCCCACCCAAAAAATAATTTTTAAAAATTATTAATGTCCTTACATACCAAAATGAGATGTGGGCAACCCCATGTTACTCCATTTAAAAAAAATTGTTTTTCGTTGTTTTTTTTCAGGGGTTGAAAAACAATGCCCTAGAGTTGCGTCCATTTGCGGGCTTGGGGATTCCTCCAGCTGCAGCTGTGAAGCCTTCCAGAACTGAAACAGCAGAATTGCTGATGTCTTAGACAAGGTACTTAATAAACTTTTCCAGCAAAAAAGGTGCCATCTCAAGGATGCTCCTATCTTTTCTTGGGACGGGTTATTGCCTAGGAAGCCTAATTCACCCCATTCCTCTCTTGGAATTTCACACGTCATTTTCAATTAAGGAACCCTGTGCCTACAGTTCAGGGCCACCTGGTGTGTCCTGCAGCAGTCTGCAGGCAGATGCGTGGACATGCGCCCGATGTCACTAAAATGCCAACGCTCGGACAAGGAGCAACAACTCACGGCCCACCTTACCCCGGATCATGTGGAAACCAAGGCCTTTGATGGATTTACTTGTTTAAATAACATATCTAGGATCGATAATAATAATAATAATAAACTTTTTAAATAGCTCATGTGTGGCCGGACTGCCCAGGTGATTTTAAATGTTACTGGAGTAGTTAAGATCTTAAAAATATACTCCATTAGCAAAGTTGAACTCCACATTAAATGGGAAAGATGGAGTACCTGGGGACTCGGCCACCAGTCCCCGATGGGAACCTCAGAAAAATGAAAAGAGGACCCAAAATCCAAGGAGGGGGTGACTCCCAGTGGTTTTCCACTGGGCGCTCTAAACATCTCCTACTAACGTTTTTTGCTTCATGACACTTGAAGCGTTTTTCCTTCCAGAGGATTTGAGCTGCCGGATTCCCCTAAAGGTACTTTAATACCTGTGCTGGGAGGTGAACGGTCACTCTGTATAGAAATTAAATACATAAATTAATAGATGCCTCTTCAGAAAACCTTTCAAACAGGGAGTCCAGCTGCTTTGCAGAGTCTGCAGTCAATAGGTCAAGGCTTTGGTGAATGTATAGGGAGACGCGGAGAAGAGATTAAAATGGTCCGAGAGACTCAGCAGAGAGCGACAGAGAGGTCCTGAGATTGAAGCACTTGGGGGGATATTTGTCCTTTGTCAGGAAACTCTTAAAACAGTGATGCTGAGAACTTGCAAAACCAAGAGGCAGATGAAAATAAGGCTGGTCTGATCCTCCTCTTTGCTCTCTGTCAAGGGCTTAGTGGTCAGCTCATCGAGGAGGAGGAGGAGGAGGAGGAGGATGGAGAGAGGAGGGGGGAAGGGAGCTCCTGGCCAGAGCTGAATGTTGGTGCCCAGTCACACAGGGCCATCCCCTCCCCATCCTCTTCAAAGATCAGAACAGAGCAGCACCCCCAGGGAATGCCTTTGAGAGCTTCGGAATCATACCCAGCAGGCTTGAAACCTTTACTGAGTGGCTACAGTAAGGCCAGTTCTTTCCTAGTTAGGCAGTGTACATGTTTATTTTTTAACGAGATCATTTTCAAGCTCTATCAGCATCTCCTTTACCTGCCTGTTATGTATCAAGCTTCCTTGTACGATTTCCTTCAAAGAAAAGCAACTTCAGAGCTTCAGCAACTTTTAAAAAGTTGGAAGAGCACAGTGTTTGCGAAATGCAACAGCCAGCCAGCCACTCTCTTATACATCCTATGACCCACGGCCCCTGACAGAGTCGCACGCACCCCAGCTAGACTCCTAGACATTGTGGATTGAAGGAAGTCGCAGAGCGGAAGGAGACCTTAGGTGCGCAGTACCACTCACCTAGTGTGTGCATCTAACACGTAAGGTGTCTGAGCCCTAGAGTCATTGCCCAAGGCCACAAGCCACTGAATAACTGAATTGAGCATATAGCACGCGCTGCTGTTTTATTTTTATTGGGAGATTATTTTTTCAGAAGAGATTGCGGTAAGACATTCAGACTGAATTTTAGTATTGGTACCAGTGGTCTCAAAAAAAAAAAAAAATCACTAAGTACCCTGTTCTGCTTGTTCGTTTTTTGTCCTTATCCACGGTGGGGGGAGGGGTGGGGGAGGGACAGAGCAGCCCTGAGTCAGGTGTCAACTCCAGATGAGTCTCTCAGAACTGTCTAGTTGAATCGCCCACCTTCCTAAGTGTTCCACTCCCGAAAGTCTTCCACTGCCTCCAAGATGCTCTATGTCTTAAAAACCCAAGCCCTAAAACATGCTTCTCGTACCACTAGAAGGAAGTATCCAGAAAGTAGGTGCAGAAGCACTAACTAAATATTAGCCACCCCCCTCCCCTTTTTAAGGGCAAATAATTTTGGGAGAAGAGAGAGAACAAGAAACCATCTCAGGTAATGCCCTTTGGAAAGCTTCCATCGTCCGCTTTCTCTGGAAAGTACGGAGAGTTCTACTGTGGACGTGAACGTCAGAGCAGTACTCCTCACGTCTGCCTGAATGAAAAGACCCACCAGGAACACTTGTTAAAATACAGACTCCTAGGTCCCGTCCTAGATGGCCTTGACCACATTCCCTCGGGCAGGGACCTAAGAGATGCTGTTTTTTAAAGAATCTCCCCCTTTGATCCTCATCATAAAGTAATTTGGGGGAATTTACCGAATTTTCCATGTGTTTAAAGTATCCTACCTCACAAACCAAATCTCTCTAAAACTTGGAAACTTTCTTGTTTTAGTGTCTCCATCAGCAGAGAGGCTGGGTTAAGACAGATGGTTAAAGCGAATTAAGCCCACGCCACAACACGGTACCTTCCCCCGCTTAGCCTGTGTCTAAAACATCTTGAAAGCACTTTCTTCCTACAAGACCATTGAAATGAGGCCGATTCCTGGGTGTTCTTACCCATTTACCTTTCCCGTGCAGAATTCAGAACAAAGGACACTTCTGACTGGCTCTTTTGGAAGGATGGCTTCTAAAAATGGTCTTTGCCAAACTCCTATCCCTGTTCCCTCGCTCCCCGCACCCCCATGACCTTTCTACAGGTGTCAAGTCTACCGAAGAAATTATGTTCAGCCACCATGGAGGGAAAAACACCCCACTGGGTGTAACATGCAAATAGGGCCACTTCTGACGAGTCAAAGTCTCGTTAATAAATTCTACTCTCCTCCGCTCTTAAAAGGGAGAGCTTGAATCTGCTCCATGGGGGGGACTGCAAAATGCACTGTGCGTTCCAAAGGCAAGAAGGACTATTTCTGCAAGCCCAGCCCCAGTCCTGAATTATTTTAATTGCAGCCCGGTGATGCCAAGGTGCTAAAGCACCCCCTTAGGCTGAGTGCTTAGCCAAGAGGTACTGAATTAAACTGTCAGAACACGCAGAAAAATTGCAGCTCGGCCTGTCAACAACATTTGTTAAGAGACACGGGTGAGGCTGGTGACTTGTGTAGAAAAAGAGCTGCCTGTGCAGAGCCATCAAAGCACAGCCTGGAACTAATGGGGTATTCAGAGGCCTTGTTCTACTTCATTGGTCAAAGCCAACACAAGCCTGTAAGATTTGGGCCCGTTTGCTGTTTATTACTATGGTAATAAAGGCCACTTAAAGATACAAACCCATCTTGTGTTGGCGCAAACCCAGGGCTTCTTTTCTAAATCGGATCACTAATGCCTGTCCTCATTTCTCAGGCTCTTTAAAACGATCTCCTTTTTCTAAGGAGGAGAAAAAAAAAAACAACTAGAAAAATTAAGACTTTTGTCAAAGGATGACATAGGGGTCTTGATCTTATTTATCCGTGGCTGCCTATTTTTTTTTTTTTTAAGCATTGACCCTGGGATGGTCAGTTTATGCACCATCTTGGCTATGTCACAGCATCTGGTTATTTGAACATGAATGAAGATGTTGCTGGGAAGGTATTTTGTAGATGTGATTAAAGCCGGTGGTTAGTTGACATTATCCCAGGTGATGTGGGTGGGCCTGATTCAATCAGTTGCAAGATCTTGAGAGGAGAGCTGAGCCTTCCTGGAGAAGAAGGAATTCTGCCTGCGGTCAGCACTTCAGCCCATGCTGAGAGTTACATCTGCCCCTTGAGCATCTGCTGTACGGATTTCAGACTTTCCTAGGCAACTCTCAGAATCCCACAAGCTGATTCCTTGCAATACATCTCTGAACGTGTATCTCCCACTTTCCATTTTTCTGATTGGACCCTGACTAATTCATACTCCCACAGAGTTAGTACCTTGTCACTCAGACTTCAACAAAATACCTTTTAATCAGAAGTCTCAAACTGGTGGTCTGTGGGTTGCACAGAAAGGGTTTCTGTTCTTTTTTTGGCCCACACCTATGTATTTGGTGCATTACGTTAAAAGTAAAACCAAATTGAATTAGTTGCCCACATCTAAAACTCCTGAAGATTTCACACACACATACACACAAAAAAATCTGCATTTCTAGTTTTTCTTAGGAAAAAAGAATCAGAGGATCTGATCACCCTTAATCTGTATCCCTGTATAACAATAATCAGCTGGAACGGAAAGTTGACTGCCCCTTCTTAAAGAGCATGCGCCCTGCAGTTCACCACATTCTCTGCCCCTCCCTGTCGTCTCCCCCAGAAGGGAGGTCACCTGCCACAGGCCTGTGTACTGTTTTTCTCACTGTAAAGAGAAAAGCATAAAATGTTATTGTATCCTCGACTCCATCAAAACTAGAAGAGTAAAAAGAGAAATGGAGAGGACCACGTGTTTCAAGAAAAAAGGGGGATGGTATGTATTTCTTTGCAGAAATGAACCCTATTTCCCAGCATTCAATTTCCTAACAAGGTATATCTGGATTGTTATTACCCACCTGAACTTATGCATTTACCTGACCTTCCTGGTAAACACTTATTGTTTGCAATTCTGGCTTAAAATGTGCATATTTGAGGAAAACAAATCCCTATGAAACAGTTCTTTTCACTCTTCAACAAAAGAAAACTCTGAGATGATCCCAAGGGTAGTTTGCTCAACATATAGGGACACTATGCTAGTTGCCTCTGGGGAAGTTCATTGAAATGCAACCACAGGCACCAGGAAAGGGATGAGGAAGGCAGGCAGATCCCAATGCCTCTCTTTCCAGGCAATTCCTACATGCATTCTTTGCCCATGGCGGTCCTTGAGGGGTTCAGTGGATGAGATTCTTCCTGGTGAAGAAGCAGAACCTGGTCCAGGGAAAAGCGCCACGCACTGGTGTCTGGGAGTTGTGTCCAGTCCCCTCTCCTCCCCTTCCCTCTCACACACTGAGGCTCAGTTTCCTCCTCTCTGAAATCACAGGCATCCCCAAATGTGATTCTGCCTCTGCTTGGAGCTTCCGCTTGATCTAATCGGACATCCAGTGAATGTATCTCTCTGGAGGATGAAGCTCAGGAAGGAATCTGTGTTTTTTAAGCTCCTAGGTGATTCTGATGAACAGACAAGTTTGGAATTTGCTGGACTAGAGAATGTCTCAAGTTTCTTCCAGCTCCAAAACTTGATGTACCTAGGAATCAAATTCTGCAGCCCCCCTCTACACATTGGACAGGCAATGTTCCAAATGTATTAATGCTTTGGGGCCACTGGGATATGGTTTTAAAGACTTGAAGCTTTGTCATGCTGCCTTAGTCACCTGGCAGGACCTGACATCATTTTGCGTGTAATTTATGTTGCCTGGTGGTTTGGAAATTCACTTGAGGGTCAGAAATGAGGCAAGATCCAATGGTCACAATCAATAGATTTGAACTATGATTGCTGGGAAAAAGACTTGAACCTCCTCAACTTCCATTCCAAGCATACCCCTACCCCTGCCTCGACCTTCTTGTACCCGGTACCGACAGCTCATGGTAGGACACTGAGAAAGGGAAATATGATCACCTTCCCTGAATAAAGGGAAGAAAGTGCTCTGTACTTTCCAAACATGATTTGGGAACAGAATCAAATTGCACCATCCGCACACCTAGCACACAAAACGAACCCCTTTCAGAGTTTATTTTTTGAATGTCATCCTTCTCAGAACCTGATGGGCTCTCTCTGGGTCCCAGTAGGAGAGGGTTATGTCTTTTCCTAAAGTGAACAAAAGACATTAGAAAGCATGCAGAGCGTATGATAGCACCACGGTGCCACAGCGGAAAAAAATATGGATTTTGCTTTTGTAACGTGTGACTATTAGACCACAGTGTTGGTTGCCATAAATTATCACTTTCAGTGTCTGCTAATTGCTAGATTCTTCTGCCATGGGCTGCAGTGGTATGGGCCAAAAAAAAAAAAAAAAAAAAGGTTTGGAGCCAGATACAAAATATGCATCCTGTTAGATTGTGAATGGCATCTCGGGTCTTGAATAAATGCTGAAGGAAACAGCTGGGCATGAGGGTCTGGGAATCAAAGACATCATTATGCAATTATGGAGAAAAAGGGGTTCTTTATAAAAGAGAATTCTGATGTCCCTGTGAATCCACTGACCCAGGGCAGCCTCCAATCGACATACACGTTTGTCACTAACAAGAATCTCCAGGGCGTAACCAGGTAGGTTAACCCCTGTTGAAGTTCAAAAAAATAAATAAATAAAATCCAATCTGGCTCTTTCAATGAGGTTATCCTTGTACGCCTCTGTCACAGAATGTGCAAACGGCCCCCACCAAGTTCAGCACACCCTGCCCCAGGCTGCTCCCGGGACCCCTCCAACACGCCTGTAACCCCAAAGCACCCCCCCAGATGTCCCCACCCCGCTGTGGTCCTTCTCCCTCCCCAGACCACACTGAGATCCAAGGAAATCTTCTGAACACAGATCCCAGCTTCTGGCCCCTTCTCATTATTCTGTGAGGGTCAAGTTCTATCATGAAGAGATTAAGTGTTTGTGGAGCAGCTACTAGTTTCTTGGTGACAGGAAGGCATCAGTGAGCAAAAGAGATGGGTAACACCTGCACTCCCTCCTGGAGCTTGTGTTCTCATGGAAGGGGATAGAAAACAGAATGACTGGGTACACCGTCCGGTGTTACAACAGGGAAGAACAAAGCTGCCTCCGTATTAGATCTGTTCCCTTGCTCTAACGCTGTGCTCTGTTTTCTGAGCTCAGTCATGCTGGTTCTGCACCTTTTGTAAAAGAATGTTGCCTACAGCCTGAAATAATACAGGAGAGCCCATTCTCAAGGCTCTGACCTTCAAGGGTATAACATTTTTCCATTCATCTAAAGATTAAAAAGTTACAGAACAGAGAATAACATTTGTCTTGCTGGAGGTTTACAGGAACATCATGACCTGACCTACGTGGACAGCTGCAAGAACAAAGGATTCTGACACCAAGAGGTTGTAACAACCAACCACACCTCCTCCTCTTTTTAGTACGAAAGGAGCCTGAATTCTGACTTGGGGGAGATGTTTCCCTAGGACGTTAGGCTACCATCTTCTCAGTCTGCTGGCTTTCTGAAAAAAAGTTGTTATTCCTTGCCCCAACACCTCATCTCCCAATTTATCAGCCTGTCTTGTGGCGAGCACGAAGAGTTTGGACTTGGTAACAGTGTGTTTGATGGTGATGGTGTATGGAGAAAAATAAAGCAGGGGAGGGTGATGGGGTGCTGATGGGGGTGGGAAAGGCAGACTAATTTTAAGGAAGATATCTAGAGAAGGCTCCTCAGGAGGTGCAGGAGAGAGGGCAAGGCAAGGAGGCCTGTGGTTAGTGGGGGCACTCAGAGCCGGGGCAGTGAAGATGGGAAAAGCCTCGAGGCCGAGCGTGCCTGGTGGACGGGCCAGCACAGAGGCCGGTGCAGTGGAAGAGAATGAGCAAGGGGCAGGGCCCAGGAGGTAAGAACAGAGCATCTGGGAGAGCGGACAGCAGAAAGGGTCCCACAAGCCATGGTCAAGACCGGCTTTCACTCTGAGTGAACCTCGAAGCCTTTGGAAGTTTCTAAACAGGGGAAAGATGTGATCTAACTTGTGTTTTCAAAGGAAACTCTGGTTCTGTGTTGAGGAAAGACCCAAGGAGGGAAGGCAGGAGGTGTCAGGAGCCCCATTAGGAGGGCGGGGCGGTGATCCAGGCGGGAGGTAAGGCCGGTGTGGATGGTGGGGCTGGTGTGGATGGTGGGGCCGGTGTGGATGGTGGGGCAAGGGGAAACGAGGGCTGTCTCAGGACCACACTCCTGTTCCTGAGGTCCGTCTGTTGCTTTTTCCCACATATTAAGTCCACTGAGAATAGTCTGAGGTCCGTCTCATCAACCGCCACATCCCCGAGGCCAGCTTGGTCGCCAGCACACACAACACGTACAGCAAACAGGGTTCAACTTTGAAAAACCTGGAAGGTAACAGTCCCCTCATTCACCAAAAAGTGTGATTTCTGCCAGATGAGTGATAACTAAATCTGGCTCCATGTGCTTGATCATCTCTGCAATTTGAACTCTCTCCCCTTCTCTCTCTCTGTTTGAAGAGGACAGTCTGACCGATGGCCCAGGCTGGGTTTCCAGGAGCCCTGCAACCACCCTCGCCGCGCCCGCTGCCTGGCGCTCTGACCTTCTACACGCCATTTATTTTGTCTGTGCCTCAATTTCTCCATCCCGAAAATAAGAATAATTCTGCTGAGGGAACATTATGAGGATTAATGAGGTAATAAGGACATGCCTGAAAGCAGTTTGAGCTCCTTGAAGAAACAGCTATAAAATAGGGGTCCATTTTTCCATCTCTTCTCTCCTCTCCCGTGAAATCAAACTGCGGGGGGAGGGAAAGGAGACAGTCCTGTTGGGGTAGAGACGGAAACAAGACAGACAAAGGCAACAGGCGTTTCTTAAGCAAAGATTCCCCGTAAGTCGATTCCAAGGCATCGTGAACTCTGAGAGGAGCCCCCTTTAGGAAAGAAGGAGTGGGGCGACAGAAAAAGCCCAAGGAATTGGAGGATTCTTTTGCCTCAATGCAGGGACCAGAAATTGCCTCCAAGGGGCTTAGAAATCAGCCAGAACCACGTCGTCCCTCCTGGTGCCCAAACAATGCAGGAGCTGACGGGCAATGTGGCAAATCCCCTGCCAGTAATGGGACGAAAAAGTGCCCAAGACACCCATCTGGGCTGGATGGCTCCCCTGGGGACACACAGCGTAAACCTGCTGGATCAATACATACTGGGCTCCTTTTAATGAAAGAAGCCCTATTATTTTCCCCTTATTGCCTCCCTGATTGCCTCTTTAAGGCTTCTTTAAGTGAAGGAGGGTTTTTGTTTTGTTTTGTTTCGTTTTGTTTTGTTTTGTTGTTATTCCTTATTTGAGGCGTAGCTGCAGATAGTCACTGAGTTTATACATTTACCTTTGAGCATATTTTATAACAAAACTTTGAGAACATGGTAACTTTGTGTCTTTTTTTTTAAGGATACATTTTTCAAAGGGGTCCTCAAAGGCGGGTACGTCGTGGCTTGTTTGTGTTTTGTTGTTTGCTCTTTAGGATTCAGGAAATACAGATCAGAAGGCTGGCAAAAAGGATGGGGAAATACGAAGCTGCTGCTAACTTTGTAAGCAGACCCCTGGCAAGCTTGCTTGTAAATGAGGAGACGTGTATCGTGACTGCCAGGATTGAGGAGGGGGGAGGTGGGGTGAGATGCGTGTGGACAATTTATCTGTCTAAATGATGACACTGCTGGGCACGCATGCATTCATTCATCCATCCATCCATCCATCCCCCTGCATCTGTGGAAGTCCGCCCACATGCTAGAACACTCTGGGCTTCCTCCCCTTTTCTCAGGGAAGGAGAGAGCGGCAGGGGTGGCCAGGAAGCTGTGGTGAGGCCTGCTCTTGGCTGAGTCACTGGTTTCCCTTTCCCCTTTCTACTTCAAGCCTGTCACTCTCTGTCAGAGGGCACAGCGGGGGGCGGGGGGCAGGAGAGAAAATATCAATGGTCTGAGAAGGAAGCACAGAACTAATGAAGGTCTGGTTGTCCTTTCGATGCTCGCGCAGGCTACCAGATAGGCTCCCGTCCCTCCCTGGCCTCTGACAGGAAGTCTGTGGTGGAATTTCTGGCGTCGAGTTTGTTGTGGGTGTCACTGGGCCCCCGTGGTACTGGGCGCTGGAGGCGCGCGCAGAAGATGCGAGGGGTCCAGTGCTCTGCCCCATGTGGCTGCTGAGCTGCTGGGACTGCAAAATGAGCCCTTTTCATTAAAAAAAAAAAAAAAAAGAGAGAGAGCGTGCGACAAAAATCATCCTATGCCTTAGGAGCACAATTTTTTTCTGCAAACAAAGGCTCCATCTAAATGAAACAGAGAACAGTATTGGGTTCAAATAAGCCACTGAAGTGTTCTTTTTGATCTCATCATTAAAAGTATTCATTTTTTTAAAATGAGAAAATACAAAGAGGAACAAATCCAGAGCCTTATCCCTCAAACATACCCATTGACAATTAATTGGTATTTAGTGGGTTTTCCCCTCCAATAGCTGCCGTTCCTCCCATCCCTTCCAAACCATGTCCTGACATGTTGTTTTTATCAGAGATGTAAACATAGGATTTTTGCTCTGATTTTTGTTCTTTGTAAGTGTCATCCTTTTCCTTGATGTGAATAGTCTACAGAATGGCCATGTCATAGTTGATTAACCAATATCATCCCTCCTTTCTTTACAGCTGGTGGGTCGCTGAGCATAACGTGGAAGGCAGCATTATGTTTTATATTCCAGGGCCACAAGTCATATATCCGTCAGTGGGGATAGAAGCTGCATTGGGTGAAACCCAGACTCCTACAAGGCCAGGGAGCCAGTGAGGAATGTGTGTTAAACAGCAGTTACATTAGTTCCAGAGGGAGCTCCCAAAACCGCCTTTTTTTGTGTCCAGGCCTGGGGAAGTCATGTTCCTGAAAGGTACATGAATCTGTCTGTTTCCATCACAACTCATTCCCTGCCAACCATTTCTTTGCCTGGACAAAGGACATCACTTGATGGAATGAGATCGAGCTGAAGGCCAATCGCAGATGGCAGCCAGCCTCTCCCCTTCACTGCGGCTGAAACGCACAGACCCAGCTGCAGAAGAAAGAGCCCGGGGCCCGCCACCGGGGCAGAGTCTGACGATGGCAGACCCACATCCCAGTCACACAGTGACCCGGTCATCCCGGGACAAGACAGGGGCACTGCCTCCTAAAGAACAGGCGAGGAGGCTGCCGTTTTGCTGTTCTGTTTCCAAACAAGTCAGCACAGTGGATTCCTCGCCCTCACTGGCTTCCCTCTCTGATATCTCTTTGGATTTTAATATTGTGAAAGCCTTAATAACAGGGTAGGCCAAACACGCACGTAATGAATCCCATTAGTCATAAACAGCTCCCCGCACCCAAGAAAACAAAGGAGGAAAGCTCTCTCTTGCACACAGCAAACCTCCCTAATTCAGACTACCTGGAAGGGACGCCAAGCTGAATGATTCGTTTCCTTTAAAAGAAAAAAAAAAAAAAAGAAAAAAAGAAAAAAAGCTTTCAAGAATGTGCAGAAACCCTCTTCAGAAAACCAACTTTTACCAGCATCCTTAGGTGAGTGACTTAAAGGAATAGGTAAGAACATCCTTGAGTAAGCAGAGTAAGCAGAAACTGCTGAAGTGTCCCACGGTGATTTAAAATGGCTTTCTTGCAAAAGGTAGACTTCTCTAGACTATTCTGGAGTCTTATTTAGTTAGTCAACCCTTTCCCCTAGGTGAGTGCACAGGTGAACCTCAAGCCAAGGCCTCCATCTGAAGGGTTTTAAATTCCCAATTCCGTGAATGAAGACAGGACGCAGTGAGCACCCTGGGGGGGAAGGTATGCGCTGTTAACCCCTGACAGCCTTTAAGTTCACTCCAGCTCACAAAAGCAGCAGAAGGGCTTCAAAGCTTCAAAGCGGGAATGAGATAACAAAAACTTCTAACATTAAAGTCAGCACATAACAAGAGGTGAGCAAAGAAGACCAAATAAAAAAAAAAAAAAAAGCCATAGCATCCTTTTTTTTTAAAAAAAAAAGTCCTGTTTACTACTTACTGTGGTAATTTTTGTTTTTGCTTTTGTTTTTTCAATCATTTCTTTTTATAGGAACAGGAAAGTTTGGGGGAAAGATATTGTTATAGATTGGTGGCGGGCCTTTCGCAGGACCCAATAAAACTTTAGAGGGCTTCCCTATCTCACCCAAAGTAAAATCCATAGTTCTTCCGAAGACCTCCAAGCCAGGGCATAGCCTGCCCCGAGAGCAGGCACCTTCTCTGACTCCTGCGCCTCTCCCGTCGGCCACCTTGGCACTTCCGACTGAGTACACACCTGCCCCAGGACCTTGGGACTTTCTTTCCTCAACAATCACCTATTTATGCAGATCTCTGTGTGCAGGCAACTCATCAGAGAGGAGTCTCAAAGCCTCTTGTCCTCTGTCTTCTTAACAGGCGCCGATGACCTTGACAGCACTTTTCCTTCCCTGACATGTCTTTTCTTTAATATCTCTTTCCCCAAATAGAATGAAAGCTCCCTGCGGGAAGGGGTTTCATTTGTTCACTGCCGTATCCCACAGAGGGCCTTCAGGAGACATTCGCTAACTGGATGAACAAATGAAAATACAAATGGATGAATGAATAAGTGAACTGTATAAATCTATACTGAGGGTGCTCTGAGACACGCATGTTACATGTGAGATCACACACACACATACACACACACACACAGAAATGAGTGTGTCCAGGAGAGAATCTTAACCTGTGTCTGCCCAACTCAGACCCACCAAGTCAAGAAACAAGTTTTTATGAGCCTTCCAGTAACATTAATTGTTGGTCATAAAACTTCAAAGAAACAGATATTTATAGGTTGATTAAAGCCCTTTTTTTTTCCACACACACTCACCACAGCACTCTCCAACTCAGTTCCCATGAGCAGACTGAAAACAGCCTTCTGCCCACTTCCTGTCGAAGCCAGTTCCTTAACCGCCTCAGTCCTGAAGAAGCTCTTTTTTTTTTTTTTTTTCCAGTGTTCATGTCTTTCGGTTTCTCTTGGGTTTTCACAGTTGGGTTTTTCACTCCTTTTCTCAGGTACCCGAGCCCCCAGCGAACCGCCCCCACATCCAGCACGACAGCAGGACGATGAAGAAAGAACAACCCCAGTGGAGAGAAAATGTTCCTTGTCAAAACATCCTTCCCGGGGCCGGGGTGGGTGGGTGGGGAGGGTGACAACAAGCCAAGGCGATGAGGTTTCGCAAAGGCTGGGCGACCAAAACGGTCACTTGTTCATCCAAGCCTGACCGTGTGGGGGACTGGGAAAGGGGAAGGGGACCCATGTGAAGAAGTCATTCCTGTTTTTATTTATAAATATCCATGATAACAATCATTTGTTATCAACCCTTTGCCCGGAACTTTCTAAACGGTATTTCTTACCATCACAAGAATCTTGTAAGATGGGTAACTAGTATCTCTGTGTGAAACGTGAGCAAAGAGGCTCAGCAAAGGATAAGAGATCTGTCACACAGCCCGAAAAAGGCAGGGTGGCGTCTGTCCCCATCACACGCTGTCTTCCCGATGAAATGCGGCACCCGAGATCCTGGTATGGGCGTTGGCCGCACGGGAACTGCATGAGTTATCTAAGAGAAGGGGCACGGCAGCGTCCCAATGCAGGTAAAATGGAATAGGCCCCCTTTCTGATAACAGCTATATTCAACATATGCGTGAGTTAATCACATGCTCCTTTGTTACATTAAATATCAGGACATGCACACACAAAAAAATTCAGTACGTGCCAACAGGAAGCATCCTTTAGGAAAGAAGTGATCCATACATAGGTTCAGCTTTAGAGGAGGTCAGGTTGCATCTGGGCTTCTGTTGACATTGCTGTTTGGGAGGCTACGAATTCTCCCTGAATATCTGGCGTATATCTGAGGTCGTCTTAGCAGCCCGCAATGGGTACTAACTGTGGTAATTAATAAGTGTTCTGTGGTTCTAAGCAGGGACCACGTGTCTGAGAAGTGAGGTACCCACAGTGAGGGGGGCCCATCTGTAGATGTTACCACCTGAGGAAAATGGAAACTAAAGTGGTCTCCACGGGATCAAGTGAGAAACCCCTTTTACTTTCACAGAGAAACCCCCAAAGAAAGCACTGAGCTGCTTTAGGCTGTCATTTTGCTGACTCTGCGTACGTGCCAGCACCCAGAGAATATGTGATCCTGACTGTGAGGTCAGCCTTGGCATCATCCACCAATGGACAGTGACCCAGCTCCTTAATGCTGCCTACTAGCCCAAAGCCAGACCACAGGGCTCTGCAAACCTTGTCCTTATCTGACCTGGACCTAAACCTGAGGCTCGAGGGGGCAATTCCCACCACGGCATGGTTTTTGCACAGCTCTGCTGGAGAAAAACATCCAATGTCCTGCGATGCTGCTTCCTTTTTCCCTTAAAATGTCCCATCCACAGGCCAGGCTTAGGATTCTGAATCTAGGTTGCCTGGAAGCCACCACTTGGACTGTGCCCAGCTAGTCCAGAGTCTGGATGAGGACCAGGAGGTACGGCATGGGAAGATGAGCCGATCCAATCAGATTTTTCTATTTTAGGAATTTGAAGGATTCCATGGTACCAGATGGTGTCATACTATAGAGGGGGGTGGAAGAGGCCAAGATTGGGAAGCAGAGGTCACATTTAAGAGCAAGCAGGATGGAGAAGAGGATCCAAAGGGAGCTGGGACACACAGTGAAGTCTGAGACGAAAGATTCATGAACACATCCTGCTGAGGTTTCCCTTGGTCTCTTTGGGTCCAGGACACCGTGTCCCTTCCCAGACCTGACTGCTGAGCGTCCCCCATGAGCACGCACACTGACAAAGGGCTGCACACTGTGTGAGGTGACTTGAGTGATTTCCCTGCAACCAAGAGAGCGGGGAATCTACCAAATTCCAGAGAAAGTGCTGGTAGAAATAATTTAAGTCTCCCCCTTCAGAGGCACCACAAACACAAGGACCAGAGGTCCTAGCCATGGACCAACAGCCAGCTCCAGGTCATTCTGTCCTCCATACAACATGAAGTCAAATCCCCATTAACCAGAACTTCTTGTCCAGCAGGGGGGTCTGGCTCTGGCTTGAACAACTTCTTCCCAGCTTTGCTCTTCCAACCAACTTAAACCACTTATTCCAGCCTGGCCCAGCTGGCTCTGAACAGTGAGAGCCTCCTTCAAACCATCCAGTGTGACTGTCAGAGACAGTAATGTTTGGCGAGAGCAGCTCTCTGTGATACGTGAGTGGCTTTCTGCTCCCCAGTCCATCCTAAGCTCCTTCCTGCCCAACTCCTCTGAACAAAGGAACAACCTGTTAAGAAGCATATGTACCAGCAGAAGACACTTCATATCTCTAAGCTTGCCTTTCCCTGCACAAATCTGACCTTTGTATACTGACCAAATTAAATGAATAACAACAATCATTTGTCACCAAAAACTCAAACTTGCATTTTTGTTATCTGCCTTTGAAGGTTTGCAAATAAAATTTGAAGAGTGGAAAGTTGCTGTGTGGTCTCAGAGAAAGACGCTAAAATTTACTGAGTATTAACCCCATGCTGGGCATTTTCACCTTCTTAAAGAGGGAAAAAAAAATGGCCATGTGATCTTTTAAAGAATGTTGGGAACTGGCCGCAATACTTCATTTGTTTTCTTTTTTACTGACAATGTTTCTGCTGATACGTCTGAATCCCTTCTGAATGGTGGGGAACTGTAATTATTAAGTAATTAAATGTCAAAGCTAATATATTTTTCTAGGTATAAACAGTTATTACCAAGATGATATAACTCTGTAATCCAAATTTAAAAATTAGTTCTACTTGGATCATTTTTACCTACCATTCCTTGGGGAGAATCAATTTACAGAGAGAAAGGACATTTCCAATGGAATTTCCGTTTTAGTGACTTAGATTTCTGCATGGCGAAGCAGCAGAGGAGAAGAACACACAAAGGGAGGCTGTGCCCGTGTCTGCCAGGAGCTGGGAGGCTGAAAAGCTCCTTCCCAAAGTCCAGGAATGCAGACCCTGCAAAGGGAACTTCCCAGGCCAGGGAAAAGCATGAATGGTACACTGAGTATTAAGTCTGGACTCAGCCTCATTTCACTTCCTTGGCCACAGTGGCCACCATCATGACCTAGACAGTGGCACATTGGTGCCAGTCACTGGGAGAATCTGGGAGACCTGCAGAACGTGCTTTTGAAAGAGAAGAGAACCAGCAGAACTCCCAAGGGATCTGAGAGAGAGAGACAGAGACAGAGAGAGAGACCTTGAGCATTTCATGCTTTTGTTCTTAAAGGTGTACATCCAGGCAGATTTACTTATCAGTATGTGAGCAAATGAAGAGGTGAATGAGTAAATGAAATCATATTTGATTTATATCACTTAAAATGCACTCCCTTATTCTTTGTATAAAAGACAACAAACCCTAGGGGCAGGGAGGGTAGAGCTCAGTGATGGAGTGCATGCTTAGCTTGCATGAGGTCGTGCGTTCAATCCCAGTCCCTCCACTAAAAAAACAAAAAAACAAATAAATAAACCTAATTACCCCCCCAATAAAGCAGAAATAAAAATAATTTTTTTAAAAAGGCAGAGATGAAAAAGAACATGAAAATGAAAATATGTATATTCATATATGACTGAAAAATTGTGCTGTAAACCAGAAATTGACACAACATTGTAAACTGACTATAACTCAAAAAAAAAAAAAAAGGCAGAAAACCTTAACTCATGAGACTATTGTGAGGATGAAAAGGGATATTTACAAACTGCTCCATATAAGCTGGCAGCACTATTTACTTTAGGAAGTATTTTATTTTTATTATTTATTTTTGATATGATTTATTATTTCTAATTTTATTACTTCTCTTTGGTATTATTTATTGGTCTCTACACAATATCTGTATTTGGATTTATACCTCTATATGGAAAGCTGTTAACACAGGGAGTCAGTGTCTACCCTAGGCTCTTCACTAAGAACAAGAAAACCATTTGCAAATATGCACAGCTTTCTTCAAGCTGGCCCTCTGAACGCCAAGGGCACCCCAGGGCTGGGGCCCAGCTCTCCCTGGGGCTCCTGAAACAGCTCCTTCCTGTTTCTCCCTGGCTGCTCAGACACGCTCCACCACAGTGTAAATCAAGAAGTTCACGTCGGTCTGGTTCTGCCTGTGGCGCCTTCAAACTGAAGCGAGTGGTTAACCAATCCAGCCCCTACAGAAACTCCAGGGTGGGCTCCTGATGGGGAGTCAGAAATTCTTTCTATGAAAATGCAAAGCCACGACCTCATAAAAGAAACCCACTGCAGGAAGATGAAGAAATGTCAGTTTGCATTAAAACAAAATAGGAGCATGAACATTTTAACCATCTGGCAAAAGACCTCCCCGTACGAAGACAGAAAAGTTGCCGAGGAGTTAGACAAGAACTCCGCAGGGCTCCCTTGGTGCCAGAGTGAAAAGTTTGAGCAAATTCAGGGCCGGGTATTAGTGACTGGCTTACTATGGCTCTTCATCCCCTCTGTGCTGGGCCACTGTCTTTGTTTTGCTTTGAACCTAATTGTCGCACCATGCATGATAGCCTGTAACACATTTGGAAGGAGGCTGAAGTCATGAGCATGCATGAGCAGATGAATAAAGCAACCCTGGTATGAAGTTTTGTGAGAAATAAAAAGATTTGCACCAGGCAGAATTGGCTGGGTTCTGCTGCAATAACAAGTAAGTCTGAGATTGTCATGACGTCACACGACAGAGGTTTGTTCCGCGCTCCTCCTTCTCCCCCCAATTCAATAAGCTTCAGCAGGAAAGCTCTGTTGCCTGTGGTCACTCAGGGACCTAAGAGGCCCCATCTGGACATTGCTTGAGCATCAGAAGGAGTCTGGATGGAGGTACTGGTTCCCAAAATTTCCTCTTGGAAATTTCCTCACTCCCATTTCATTGGCCAAAGCAAACCACAAGGCAAAGGGCTACTGTCAAGGGAAGCAAGGGAGGGCACCCCTACCCTGTACCCTCAGGTAGGGGGTGCGCAATGTCTGAGACCAGCCGTAGTGACTCACACGGGGCTCCCTACTCTTGAGTGACTAAAATATGCCAGGTGCCTTGTTCATTTTCTCATCTGAACTCATAACAAAGATGAAAATGGCCAAAAGCTATAAGCCCTGAATTCTCTATTTTTGGTAGGAGTTTAGGGAACCCCTCACACTTCTCTCTGATACAGATTCCAAAATTTAAGAGTGGCTTCTTGTAATCCTGGTCCTCCCAAAATGAGCCACCCCCAAAGTTCATATTCTGCACATCTGCCAGCTACTAGGGGTGCCATGTGGGGCCGGTCACTGACCTCTCTAACCTTCCATTGCAAGGATAAATTGTAAAGCTCAATTGATGACACCCCCTGCCTAGTCCCACACCTTCCTTCTCACAAGTCTGCAGGCTATGAAAAATCCTACACTTGTCATACTGACTGCAGAGGTGTCCACATCCCCCGCAGACCCCTAAAAGACCAATGTGTGGATCTGCAACAGCCAAAGCCTGTATTTATGTGGCAAAATCAAAAGTCTGGGGCCTTGCCAGCCTGCTGGGGTTCATGAAGACAGCAACATGAGCAACAGTGGTGCAAGCTGTGAAGATGGGCCAGAGTGACGGGCCACGGCTCCCTTGGGCTGCTTTCCACATCTCCAGAGATCTATACAATGGTCAAGAAGGAGCTATTTCTGAGCACCCGCTTCTCCCAGCCTCATGCAGAGTGACCTTAAGGTCTTCACTTGATCCAATCTTCCAAACGAATGTATGCCATTAGTATGATCTGCATTTTATAAATAAGGAGATGGAGGCTTAGGAACTCAACTGAGGCCTCCAGGTAGAAAGAAGCAGAACTCAGTCTGAACCAAAAGTTCTGACTCTCGAGTCCTGGCTTTTCTCTTTCTGCCTCCTTTTTCCTGAGATGACATACTTTAATGTTGGTTTTGATGGTGCGTAGTATTGTTTCAGATCATTGTCAAGGGAACTGGATTGGCCACAACCTCTCTAATGCTTAATCCACTAGCTGGTGCTGAGTTAAGAGGCTCGAAAGCCAGAGGATTCTAGCTGATGATGCAATATTTCCACATGGCATCAAAGAGCTTCATTCCAACAGACTGATTTTGACATAAACCACACTCCTCGTGCTTACGGAATTTCTCACGAGTGGTCTTCTGTTCTGGGGTATGAATCTGATATCAACCACCCCCCTCTGCAGTTACACCAAACCTTGAGGTTTTGCTAGGGTTTCACTCTGAGTGAACTTGCCAATCAGACTGAAACTAGGATAGAGAAAGGGGTCTTAAGCCGCACAAGTGGGAGGAAGCAATCTGCTTTGTCACTCAAGCACAGCAAGGCTTCTGCTGTAGACCAGAGGCGGGCAGACAGAGAGAGAGGCTAGTGTGAGAGTGGGAGTCCCCACCACTCATGCAAAACCGATACTAAGCGTGGTCTCCATTTCTGCAGCTAAATCTGCTGGCTACTCCTCACTGTGAGAATAGCCAGGAATCTCATTCCACTGATACAGGTCCCATTCAAAAGGAATGTGGTAGGAAAAGTCTTGACCAACAAGAAAACTACAGCTCAGAGAGATTCAGATTCTTGTCAAGGGCTCTGCTAATTGCAGATAGGAGAGCTGGAAAGGTCTGATTCCAAACTACAGGCAGGTCCCACTACACCACATCATTATGGAAAGGACTGTTGGAAGAAGATGACTCGATGATAATCAACTTTGAGTTGGAACAAGAGGGCTAGTCCCTATCAGCACTCCACTGGGCCTGAATGTCCTCATCCAGGCACAGGGGATGAGCACATGAATCCTGGGAACTATACCCCCACAAATTCTACACTAGAATAGCTGTGCTCAGATCTGTGCGTGAGAAACACACAAAAGTCTATGAGAGCATATGAGTGTTTGTGTGTGTAGATCTAGAGTTGTAAAAAGGTTTTTCATCACTATGTAACTCTACTGGAAGAGTTCACCTGCAAAATAATATCTTAATTAAAGAGAGTTGGCGATGCCATCTTTTGTGATATCTGTCCAATTCACAAAGCCCTACTTTTTCTTAAAATGTAAGTCATGATTGTTCAACAGGATGCTGACCCCGGATACAGATGATTGAACCAAAGGCTGACACCCAGTCCAGGTGGAGCCTGTCAGATTCTCTCTCCCAAGAATGTGCAACCGGGATGCAGCATTGGATAGTCTGGCTGTAGGGATGGTTGTGACTATAATGTGCAATTTCTTGATCTTGGCCATGTGCACCATAGAAGAGCAGAAAAAGCTGGTTAATGGTGAGAGAAGAATTAATAAAACAGATGTGCGAAAAAAGCAGAGGTGAGAGAAAGAGAAAGGGAGCCCTGTGTGGGTTTTTTATGCTGTCCCTGTGCCTGGGGTCATTTTTTCTGACTTCTCACAGTATCATCACTGTAAAATTCTACAGGACTCTCCTGCATCGTGATGCATCATCGTACCCTCTCCTCCTGTCCCTCCCCAACTTTTTTACTCTTACCTTAGCTCAAAAGATTTCTACCAGATGCAACCAATAGAATCCATGAGGACAATGATTTTTCTGTTTTGTACCTTGCTGCATCACCAGTGCCTAGAATAGTGCTTGGTATAGCAAGGAATAAATACTCAACAAATACCTGTGAAATAAATGCAATCAGGAATCTTAACTTAATCAACGTCCCTGCAGGATGGAGGGAACAGCTTGAAGACCTTAGCTTATTTTCAGCCCGCCAAATTTTCTCTGCTCATGCAAGGAGACAAACCTACGCCCAAAGAAGCATATGTTATCATCATGTTTGTGGCCCCCCTCTCCATGCATCCATTCCAAAGACACACGCTCACAGAATCTGTTGTGTCTACAAAATAATGATCTAGCTCCATGTTGCAAAGACTGTGTTAGACGTCAAGATCAAGTGGTGATCACAACTACAATCATTAAATGTAGGAAATGTTGCCAAATAAGGAAGCAAGGTGAGTGAAGAATGGTAAAAGAGTAAATGAACAAGAGGTCAAAGCTGAGTGTTTAAGGAAAATTTCCGAGGACTGCAGGTCAACACAGAAGCACCAGGTGACAACAGGAAGCCAGAATGATGGGAACCATATAGATCAAGAAGGCAGCAAGGGAAAAGGCAAAAAACTTAGAGAAAATCTGAATCTAAGAGTCACAGGGATGAGGCACCTGGGATGGATGGATGGATGGATGGATGGACATGTGATATTTTTGTTATATTTTCTTGGCCAGCTCAAGAAAAAAAGAGGGGCAACAATTGGACTGGCATAAAACAATTACCTAGACTTACAGCTGGAAGAAGGTGGATTATGCTGCTGGAAGAGGGCTCATGGTGTGGAGTCTAGGTGATGTTTGCTAGAAGACAGTGGCTAAAGACTACTGATTTAGACAAACCCTACATCACTTGTCTGTACATATCGGCTCATAGTCACAGAATGCTTGGCATGAACGAAGAGTACTTCATGGGGGGAAGAAAGTATTATGTCCGCAAGATTGCTCCTTTATGACCACCAATACCCATGTGGAAAAAGAAAAGAGCTACTTTGCTTTTAAAAAAAAAAAGTCATAATCGCTCCCATGTCAGAGATGGCTAGTGACCTACCAAGGACCCAAGCTGCTTTTCAATAGGGTAGAGGCATTGCTGGGACATTGCTTGGTCATCAGGGTGCATATTTCTCAGCCACATTATACCTAAGTTGGGCCATGTAACTAGTTCTGGTCACTGTATGATGATCAGAAGTGATTTGAGTCACTTCTGGGCTGAGGTGTTGCGTACCCACTGTCATTTTGCCATTTTCTCTTACTCTTGCAGAGACCATGAAGGCCAAAAATAAAGATGGCTGTGACAGAAGATGGAAGGAGCCTGTGTCCCTAACTCTGTACTTGGGGAAGAGCCTCACCATTGGGTGCATCCACAGTGGATGTTGTGTGAGCAAGAAATAATCTTGTCCTATGTTAAAGCACAAATTTTAGAGTAATTTGATAATGGCAGTCAGTCTACCTTGACCAAAGCAAAAGTAGCCGATTTGAGCATCTCTTATGATTTCCCTGTCAAATATAGGGGGAAGATAACTCTAGGGCCAGGAGAAGAGGGGAAGCAGGTACAAAAAAAAGCAACCCCACAAATGACCACAAGAACTCTCCCAAGAGATTTCTGTAAGAAGGGTCCAGAACATTCATGAACACTCCTTGCACAGACAGGGCTTTCCTGTAGGACTTTAGGAGCATGCAAACCTCAATCTCTGAATTTTTTTTAAACCCTATTAGCAAAATGATAATCAAACAAAGGCATTTGGGAAATTCATTATTTATTATTCCTAATATGCTATGAGTGTCGATATTTCATTATATGCTATGAGAGGTATGAATCCCATGCTTTGAAAAAAATTTGGGGACCATTTGAGGACACTGGGTGAGGCCCTTTCAGCAACAATGGGACTTTAAGTACTCGACAATTTGTATGCTGTCGGTATGTAAGCACTGAGCCTCCCAAACCTCACAGCTGCATGTTTACAGTTTAGACCATCTCTGTGAATTGCATCCTTATGTTCTGTATTTTAAAAGGCCATTTTCAGCTCCTACTTAGCTTCCACTCAGAAATACCATTCCAATCAGGTCTGTGTGCATGCATGTGTTTTTTTCAATCTGCACATTGTGAGGGCTGGCCCCGGCAATTTTCCCCATTGTGCTTGCTCTGGATACCCCGTTCCACGTGGAAATTCAGAATTCGGATGTTTGTCAAAATGCAAGGGCCCTGTTTGATCTGACGACTTTGGTACATTTTAATGGTGGACGAGGGTGGGCAGAAAGAAAATGAAACAAACAGGTTTTAAGTCTGATTTCTGCAAGGCAGAGCGTCCAGTGCTTCAGAATTCAGTTTAACATGGAGGAGTACGGGCTTCTGGATTGTACGGCAGTGGGTCAAAATCCTGGTTCCATCCGATTTGGGCAAACAATTAGGATGAACTGTGATGTTTCAATTATGAAACTGATGACCATTTTAACTCATAAAAAATGGCAATTTCCTATGGTCCAACCTGAGAGTTCACCTCTTTAAGCCTCATCTGTAAAATGGGAATGATAATACCACCTCTCTCTTAGGCTAACCATGAACCTGACACAGGATAATACATGTAAAGTGATAAACACTAAGCTTGGCATGTGATCAGTTTCTGGTACATTTCAGCCCCTGTCACTGTGGCCATAGTTTGCACATATGTTAAAAAATTGCATCTTCATAACAAGCCTGTGTGGTATGTATTATTGTGCCTATTTGGCAGGTCAGGAAATTGAAGCAAGAAGTTATAAATAACTTAACCACACAATTTGACAACAAATAGGTGGTGAAGCCAAGCTTTAAATCCAACTTCTCCAACTCTAAAGTTGGTACTCTTTTCATGGGGCCTAACTTATCATGGGTGCAGAAAGAATCAATGGGACTCAGAGTTACGAACAGGCGTGGGCAGGGCTGGGCCCAGAGGCCACAGCACACTGGAGAGGTGGCTTAGCTCTCTGGCTTGGAGGATGGGCTGGATGGCGGCATTATCTTGATTCTCTGAAAAAGATGTTATCTTGCATCTTCCATAGCTTCACAATAGCTTCATGGAATTCTGACGTAGAGAAAGGGTGAGAACAAATCCTTTGTGAATGAAGATGAAAGGGCTACATGTCTGAGTTTCCAAGAAGGCTCGCTCGATTGTAAGAAATCAAGTCATCCAGTTACTAGGAAAAAGTGATTCTTAGATTTCAGTAAAGGGAACAAATACGATACAAAGTGTGGTTATAAATAACCCACAGATTTCACTAAAATGTGACAGCTTGTTCCCTAATACAAAGTTGGGATGTGCTTCATAATATCCCCTTGAGAAAATTATACTCAATTTATGTTGGTGGTATTCTTTTAGAGATCTCAGCAATACATCAGTGGCTTAAACTTTTGACCAAAGATTCAATTCTTAAGAAACATTTTCAAGAAAACAGTTTTACATGTAGAAAGAAAAAACCCACTTCAACAAATATCTCATTTCTAATGTTGAAAATTGGGAATTCTGTGCTTTTCCAATATTAAATTAGAAATTAGCTGGATTCAAGTCTGTCATTTACAGTCCAGAGCAACAAGAAAAACACATTTATGAAAAATAACTTAATATATGTTTTGATACAGGTGTAAGGGAAAGAAGCAGGCTGTCAAGGTGTATGTTCACTATGTATTTAAACATCTTCCTATTTCAATTTCCTTACCAGCAAAATGGTATAATAATGTCTATCGCACAGAATTATCAAGAAGATGAAATTACTTAATACATGTAAATAATAATGACACAGAAACAATGATGGCTAACACTATATTATAAATAAAAACTTATGTACCAGCAAAAAAAAGACTGGAAGGAAATGTTTCAAAGTCCTAAAAGTTTTAGGTTAGGGTGATGAAGGGAAAAGAGATTATCCCATCCCCATTATTTACTAATGTCTTGAATGTATATGTATTATTTTTATAATGGACAAAGAGAGAGATTTGAAATAAGTAATTCTACCATCCAACGTTTCACAAACTTCAGCGTTGAGAAGAATCACCTGGGATGCTAGCTGCAAATGCATATTCCTGGGTTGCACCCCCAGAGATTCTAATTCACCTGGTTGCAATCTCCCAAGTAACTCAGGAACTACATTTTGAGAAACACTGTTAGAATGAATTGCAGATAGAGTCATGACTATTGCACCTGCATAATCATTTTCATATTGAGTTTCTCTGGAGTCTTGGGGGGTCTTGGTGGATGGCGTAGAAGTTGGGAGGTTTGTATCTTCCCACTTAAAACAACGTCCTTCACTCATATCTGCTACATATGTTAGATTTTGGCAAAATGTTAGCTTTTGTAAAAAAAAGATTCTGCATCTTTTTTTTTTTTTTTTCATTAAGAAGTTTAAGATAGGTGGATTTTAAAGATGGTGGTGGTGGAGGAGGTTGCTTCTGTTTCTCCAGTGCTGGGTTAGAGACCACCACTGACCCTTCCGTGTGCACTGGCTTAACCTTAGCTGCAAGTGTCTTCTAAACTTCTCACCATTTCAGCCCAAATTCATGCTGGAAAACAGCTACTTATATCCTGGTTCTAAAGACATGCCTTTGAAAACAAGACATACGAGACTTGGCATCCCCTAAAGACCAGGACTACACTGTAAGATCAATCTACGCGTAGACTCAGAGACTTGCTGGAAGGCTTAAGAGAAAAGGAGAGGCTGTTAGTGGCTCCATGACAACGATGACGATGATGAACAAAAGCGTAGCTAATTTTTATCAATAATAATTACAGTTTCAATAATAATAATAATAATAATAATATCCAGTATTTGTAAGCATTCATAAATAAAAAAATGTTCAACTTCAGAAAAGCATGTCAAAATTATTGCGGATTAATGAGATCTAGACGAACGGTGTGGCTTTCCCCAGCCCAGAAGGGCTCTCCCTCTATTCCCTGCCTGAACTCTAAACTCTGTACTGCGCTAGAGTGACAGCAAGGTACCTAACAAGACAACTCCACACGGAGGCCTGGTTTCAGCAGGACGCAGAATGGCTTTGCAGAAAATGTGACCCAAGGCCTCAAACAGAACTGGGGATGGATATGATAAATGATTTTATGTTAAGAAAAGAATGAAAGAGTGAATGAATGAACAAGTGAACAAGCCCAAGCAAGGCCTGGCCACCTTACCACCCAACGAGACCACACAAATAACCAGATACAGATTGGGTTGTGATGCCATTGACCACCGTCTCCAGAGGAGGGGACCTCCCACCAACACGCTTGTCCCTGGGCAGACTCGAGTTTCACTCCTACCTCTTGAAACATTACCACTTGGTTTTTAGGCCAACAGATCGATTACTTGAAGCAATCAAGGGACCTATTGAAAGAGCTACACTGATGAAGCAAAGGGAAATGCAGGGCTGGAGTCCAAGAAGGAGCCAAGAGTGGGTAGGGAAAACCAGCAGAGAGTTACTGGAGGCAAGCTGACCCTGCAGCTGGATGGGAGGCTGGCAGGGGGCCAGCCAGGCCCTTCTTAGGACTTCAGAACCTGAAAGAGCGTGCCCAAATAGGCAGGGAGAGACAAAGCAATAAAAGCGCCAGGTTTCAAACCAGAGAGGAAATAAAATGAAACTAGGTTTGGGTACGTGTTGGACCCTCTTGGGTAACAGGGTTCTGAGAGGCAAGGGGAAGAAACCACACACCCTCTTTCTGTCCTTTACCCCTGACGGCCTCTAATGGTGGAAATAGCTTTCTGGCTTCCTTTAACAAATGCATCAACTCTGAACCCTAAAAATGTGTTCTCTGAATTAAGAAGTAAGGGTCACTGTCAGGCTGGGAAAATGTACGTAGGAAGTAAGAATAAACACACTTAGGGGAAGCATGCAATGAAAGACTTACTCCGATGACAGAGCCCCTGAACTGCCTGCATCGGAACAGAGCAACCATACGTTTGATTAAAGCCTATTAGCCTGGAAGTGTGTGCCTATTTGACAGTCTAGGAAATAAACAGGAGTGAAAAACACAGGCAAGTGGTTCTCAACCACATTCACATGTGGGAAAGACACACCCTTCAACAGTAAGATCTCTGTGCACCGTGGGTTTCAAGGCGGCAGGGTTGGGAGGAGTCAGGGGTAACTGCCCTGCAGGTGCTTTGTCCGAAATTTCTGTGCTGAGTGAGGATGCTATTTGAAAACGTTTCCAAAGAGATGATAATGACCAAACTCACATATCTCCCCTATTCCCTGATGAACACAGAATCACCAATTTCATAAGGTGAGAAAACCTTGATGTGGGCTGGCTTTAAAGAAACCAAACTGTAAAAAAAAGGTCTTTTTTTTTAAAAAAAAAAACATGATTTCTTTGAATTATTAATTTGAATACTGCACTATTGACTAAATGCACTAGCCAGCTAGTTCTCTGGATTATTGACCACGTTCGCTTTACTTATCATGACCTGAATTTTGGTGCCTCCTTCCTCCCTCCATAGCGACAGCCTTCCTGCTACACCAGTCCAAACCTATTTGCCTGGCTGCCTGACTCGGGTGTCAAGGAGCTTTGTTCATCAGAGTTCAACCAAACTATGGGAATTTTCTACTGGTGGTAAGTAAAAAAATCCTAGCAGTTCATCAAGAGACCATCGGTAACAAGCATCTGGATTGATATGTCCTTTCCATGGGGACCCAAGAGACCCATTTTACTGGATAACACTTCATAAGAGCAGTTTGCTTCTCAGAAGTTCTTGTAACTTCGGACACTTCCCAGTTGGTTTCTGACAGTAAAACAGAAAACAAAAAACCAAAACCAGATACACATTCTTCACAATAGACTGGAACACAGTGTTCTCCTGGAGCAGGTGTTGGTTTCAATGTTTACAAGTTTCCTAAATGCTAGGCACACGGGGAGACCTCTACTGCCTCGGCATTAGGGAGACAGCTTAATGTTTCTCTTTGGGGTCAACTTACTCTTGGAAAGATAATTCTTTAGAAGGAACAAGCAAAAGACATCAGGAATACATTGCATTTGAGAGGCGGGGAAGAGGTAGATTCTTTTTCATGGAAGATGTTTCAAGATAATTCTAGATGCTCAAATATTAACATGAGAATTAGTGTGCCTTGATGAATGCGACTTAAAGGCTTGGGTAACTTTTTGGCCATTTGGGGGGATTGGGGGAGCTGGAAATAAGAAGATTTTGAATGAATCAATACAGTTTACACATAGCTCTTACCTCAGGCTAACTAACCAGCACTGTTTACTAAAACTCAGGTTAACCCCAGACAGTTGGTCCTTACTCTCAGCTTCTGTACTTTCCCAGCAGCAAAGAGGGGTGATCTTACCCACCACACACAATCTCGTTCAATTAACTGCTAGAAAACTATTTGCACACAGACATTTGGAAGATTCTTTATTTTCTTTTTCAGTTTAGAAGTCCATTTACTTAGATATCTGTTGATATCTGAGTCACTCCCATCAGCACTGTTTAATAGCTTTAAAAAAAAATCAAATAAAGATTCTTTTTAGAGGACCCTTCTCCTGCCAACAGGTTGTGATAAATAAGCCAGCTCCACGTTCCTTGGTTTACATAAATATGAATGACTCCGGTAACATGTGAACGAGACAGAGATGTAAAAGGTTTTCAAACCAGACTTTAACAAAAAGGCCCTGTCTGTCAATGAAATAAAGCCGTTTTGAATTTGTTCCCAATCATTTGGCTCTTTTGCTGGAAGCCCGTGTTGGCTTGGTGGTGATTAATGTGAGGCGTGCGCGGCCTTCACTGAGTGCGGAAGAGAACTGGCAGCTCCAAATGGCATTCATCACACTCACGATCGGGCAGGTGCCGTGAGCGGAAGCGTTCTTGACTTTCTGCGTCCCAGGCCTCGGGGATACCGAGCTGCATTCCCATCCTCCGCCAAGTTCAGTGCAGTGAGCCCGCCCTTCCCGGAAGGGGATGTCACACAGGTAGGGGTTAGGGTACCATCTTTCCAGGTAGTTTATCTGCTCTGCACTTTACTGATCAAATGAGTCTGAAACCTACCAAGTCAAGCTGTGAAATGTATCAATAACGTTGGCGTGCGTGGTGGGCATATGCCAGGATGGACGCAGATCTTACAAAGGTGAGTAAAATGACTGATATTTGCGGGTGGGAATTGGATACGAGTGGGCATCTGCCCCACAGGACCACTTTTCAGCAGCATCCCCCTAGCTCCTCTCTCTTGAGTTTTCTATGTGTGAAATGCTTTCTGAAGTTCGGTGAGCAGGAGACAGAACTCCGTCTCGGGAGGAGGGGATGGATACAGTAGCGCAGACCGACTCTCAGGATCTCTAGAGGCGGTTCAAGTCCTGACTTTGCTGCTTAGTATTGAAGGACTCGAGCAAATACAGACAACGTAACACGTGCCTCAGTTACCCCGTATGCACTGTGGGGAGGCGTAATCATCCTCACCCCCAAGACAATTATGGGTTTCAAGTGAGCCAAGCCATAAGAAGCACTTGGCCCTGTCCTGGCATTCTTAGGCAGTACATAAATGTCACTGGTGACTGTTGCTGCTATTTTTATAAGGATGACAGAGACGATGGCCCAATGCTCTTTCCTCAGTCACCCTTATCAGATTCCATTAACACTAACAGTGATTCTGTGCAGAGGTTAAGGAATCTCCCGCCGCCTCCCTCCTCATCCCCCCGGACACTTGCGCAGGCAGCTTCTAGTGCCAAAGACTGACCGTAGCCACTGCAAAGGCAGGAAGATCAATGAGAAAGTCTGTGGATTCTGCTTTCGTGTAGGTTCCTATCTCAAAGCTAATTATTTATTGGCTTCCTTCAAGTCCTTTGCCAGGATTGCTGGAATTCCCAACAGAGGACTCTCCAATGAGGCTGGCTTCCTTGGGAAGGAGGAAGGAAAGAGAAAGGGATGACTTTTCCTTTGCAGGTGGCTTCTAACCCTGAGTCAGCACCACATGCGTTCAATACAAGCAACAAAGTATCTCCAGGCCCTTCAGTGTGGTAGCCAGGCACTGTGGTAGACATGAGGAGTGGAGCTGCCAATGAGCTTAGCAGGGAAGACCAGCCATCAATAAATAAGAACACTCCAGGTCTACAAAGGAAAGAAAAACAAGGTTGGGCAGACACCAAGGGAGCATGAAGGTGAAAGTGTTATTTTATATGGTCATGTTTAGAGAAGGTCTCCCTAGTGAGGAGATATTTGAGCAGAGACTTATAGGGAGTGAGTCCTTCCAGGCGCCCAGAAGAGCATCCTGGGAGGATGGAGCGCAATGGGTTTTTATGGGGTGTTTCAAAAAGAGCAAGAAGTCCTGGGTGGCTGAAGCAGAGTGTATAAGAGGACAAGAGACAGCAGATGAGGTCACAGAGAAGCAGGGTCTCGGCCACGAAGGACCCAGGAAAGGTCTTAGCTTCACTCTGATTTCAGGATGCTTTCAACTGGCTTCTTTTCTGAAACAACGGTTCCCAGATTTTGCTGTGTATCTCCCGAAGTGAACACAAGGCATGGACTTCTCGACAGAGGATGAAGACTGGCTCTTTGTTTTTTTTTACCAAGGGTTTTATTTGATTCTCATAGTCACCGAAGTTTCAGAACCCCTGTTTTAAAAGATTTACTGTGGCCACACACAGTAGGGAGAACAGACTGGAGGTAGCCAAGTGCAGAGCACTGTGTCCAGAGGGGGCTGCTGCAGTCATCCAGCCCCTGTGATGGGTCAGAGCCGAGACCCAGGTGGGAGCTGCCAAGGTGGTAATAAATGCTCAGATGCTGCGTGTGTTCTTCAAGGAGAGTCACAAGAAGTTGCTGGTGAACTGGATGGGGAGAAAGCAAGAGAGATGAATCCAAGCAACCAGGGGGAATTTGGTTTCCATTCATCGAGAAGGGAAAGAGAGATGGGAGAGTGTGGGGTAGGGACGAGGGCTGGGGGTCATGAGTTTCGTTTTGGACATACGGGGTTCTGGAAGCTTACTGAGCAAGTTAAGTAAAGAGATTAAACAGATGGATGTACAAGCTTGGAGTTCAGGAGAGGTCTGGAATAGAAAACCCCCCTTTGGAATTTATCAGCATATGCACAGCATTTAAAGACATGGGGGCTGGATAGGACCACCCAGGAAGTGGATATAAGGAGAGGGGGAAAAAAGTAGGCAGAGGTGGAGAAATGGGGCTTGGAGCACAGAAATCAGCGGGATGGGGGTGTTCCTGCAAAGTGATGTCCCAAGAGCCAAATGGACCAAGTGTTTGTGGGAGGGAATATTCAGTGGGCGTCAGATGCTGTGGCTGGTCTGAGAGGAGGAGCCCCGACCATCAGGTTGACCAGTGTGGATCAGGGTGACCTGTGCGAGGAGGTGCAGGGATGAGGGACAGAAATGAAAGCTTGACTGTAGGGAGCTAAAGAGAGCAGGGAGGAGAGGAAACGGAGGCAGAAAATAGAGATCACTCCTTGGAGGAATGCTCCCTCACAGGGCCACAGAGCTGGGACACGAGCTGGAATGGTGTTTCACACAGAAGCACAACAAAGGAGGTGTAGACTGCCTAGCTGTGTGGTGGCCTTTGATTGGAGGCCCCCAGTACAAGCCCTCCCTGCAGCTTGTGGCAGAGAAGGCAAGGCATGAGAGAGAAAAGTGAGGCTTACAGGAGGAGGCGGCGACACACCCACCTGATCAGGCTCAAGAGGGGCTGTGCACTAGAAAGACAGAAATAGGAGTGTTCTTCTCTTGTTTGATTTAGTATGTTCTTTCCTTATGCGTGCGCCCCCCCTTCCTTTGCCCCTCCCATCTTTCACTAGGTGATGGCGACAGCCTATTCAAATGTCTGACCTCTCCTAGACTGATTGCTTGCCTGATAGGAACGACAATGTCTTAGGACAGAAGGAACATAATAGGGGAGAGAAGGACACAGGGAGAGGGCACCAGCGAAGGGCGTTTGGTAATTTATCCATGTGTGCATTTTAAAGAAACAGCATGAGCACAAAGATTAAGAACATAGGTTCTGCAGTTGGAATCAGGACTCTAGCATTTGCTAACTAATGACCTGGAAAAAATCTAATCAGTCTAATATCTAAGTCTCTCCCATGCCCATGTTTCTCCATCACATTGCTTCCTTTAGAGTACTTCCTGTAATAAATAGCTAGTACTTAAATGGTACTTTTCTAAATGCTTTGTATTTTACAACTCATTTCATGTTGACAACAGTGGAGCAACTGACTTTATCCCATTTTACAGATGAGGACGTTGAGTCACAGAGAGGTTAAGGGACTTGTTCAAGGTCACACAGCCAGGAAACTGGAAACAAATTTTAAATGTGTATGTTTCTTCTCTTACTGTCTGGATCCCTTACTTCACTGTGAGCCCCTTGAGGGCAGGGGCCGCCTTGTTCATCACTGTCTAACAAGCTCCGAGCAGAGGATGGGGCACAGAGCTAGTGCTTAGTGAATATGCGCTGAAAGGATGAATCAACAAATCGACCAATGATCAGTCTTTTTGAAAGGACGTCCCTTATACAAAAAGTAGGCTTTGGCTTCTTAAAAGGAAGAGGGAATCTCCACTTCCTGACTCTGTTATGATCCTGCCTGGAGACGAGGGAAAGGTCTCGCTTGGGATGAGCAAATGCTGCAGACACGGCCCTATGCATCATTTTCAATTGGGATCCTTTCCTGGGAATCTGTGCAGGTAGTGGACACTCCTAACAGGCACAGTAATGACCACCTTCTTACTCATTTCCCTGATGCATGAATCCTCCTCTCCATCACCTTCCACAACAGGAACATTTGACTGCGGTGAGCAGAAGGAAATTCTGAGTTTTTGTATGGATGGTGACCTGTCATCTCTGCCAATGGGCCAGCCCCATCTGCCTGTGACCTGAACAATGATCTTTTCAGCTGCGACTGAACCCTGAAATTAAAAGAACGCAGCAAAGACTTGGGGAAGTCAAGCTGGAAAATGCTGACAAGCCACGTTTGTATGGTACCTCGTTTGACCTGGACTGTTTCCAGGGGGCAATTCTCCAAGGAGCCAGTCCCTTTGGTGGGGGGCAGGTGGTCCCCGGAGGGCAGCAGGCACCTCTGGCCCAGGGCCCAGGGCATGCAAATTCCCTTACTGAAATAAGTGGGCCCGGAATGCCTGCTAATCCTGCTGGAGAGCTCAGATCTGCTGGCAGGGCAGCTGCGAAGAGGTTAGCCTTCGGGAATAAGGGGGAAATAAATTCAGTGAGGCTTCCAAAGTCATTCATTCATTCATTCATTCATTCAACAAATCCTTTGTTGAGCATAACTGAGGGCCTGATTCTGCGCTTGGTGGTGATGTTAAGACAGGGACATAAGGCAATGTCCTTCCCAGCCCTGGCGGAGCCTACGACCTCCAGTGGGCATCAGAGATAACAAGTAGTAAGTAGTAAGTAAAAACAGTCACTGACCCTGTCAAGTTTGATGGAGAAAAGGGGTCCGGGTTGAGAATCACCCAGGGAGCCACGGAAGTGGGGGCTGGGAGGCTCCCCTGAGAAGGAAGCAGCTGTGCCCATGAGTGGGGAGGAGGTGGGGGAAGGGATTTAAGGAGCAAGGACAGCAAGCTAAAGGTCCCCAGGCGAAAGCGGTCTGGGCCTCTGGGCCACTCCAAGGAAAGGGAGGGCAGGAGATGGGTCTTAAGAAGAAGCTGGATGGACTTTTCAAAGGCTCTGCAGGTCCTGATGAAGAGACTGAATTTTAATGTTGGTGCAGTGGAGAAATATTGGAAGGTGGTACCCAGGGGAGAGACATGAGCTAACGAAAGCTCCTCAGGGACTCGGGGAAAATGTCCAGAAACAATGACCATGATAATTCTGGAAGATTCTAGAGCCTTTAAAACCCCACCAGATGTTTCCTGCTCTTCAGCATTTTCGCACAGCAATGAGCAGTAAAAACACTGATTAAAAAAAAGCAAGGTAGCAACTGGGGAGATAGGCTGGGACAGGCACACACGAACACACACCCCAGTGCTTGCCTAAACACTGTCAGCCCTGGCGACTCGTTTGCCCCGCATGCGTGTGTGCAGACACACACACACACACACACACACACACACACACACACACACAGACACGCACAGTTTCTCCACCTATAAAGACACGGACCCCTGCTGCCATTTGTACTGGCCATCGAATCTGGCGATTCTGCTCTTCATTATAAACTAAACATCTTCTTATCACATTCTTGTGTCTCTATCAACACAACATTAGAATGCCATTCAGGGCTCAAGAGTTGATAAGTAAGTTGAACTTATTTTTATCCTTCATCACACCTTGTGCTTCAGATACATTACACGTAATAGTAGCCCCAAGACTGCACCCTCCTTGCTCAGGGCTGACTGCCTGCCGTCATCCTCTCTCATCTAATCCTCCCGGGAACACAAAGAGGTCGGCAGTGCCCAACTCAAGGCTAAGTAAGTGCCCGGCTCGATCTTTCCAGGAACACTGTTTCCTGTGCACGTCAAGTCTCATAACAGTTACGAGCACTGGCTCCTGAAGATGGCCCTGGTGTTCCCACGTGTGTGCTCCAAGGCACACCTCGATCCGCCAGCAATGTGACAGTGATGCTGATCATGACCACGGTGACCGTGGTGCCACTTCTACAGCTGCTTTTCACACATTATCTCATTTCATCCTCAAACAATAGGTATTATTCCTATTTTACAGATGAAAAAACTGAGACTCAGTGGTACTCACCAAACTCCTCCAAACTCAAACTATGCCCTTAACCATCATCTTATGTTGTTTCTCAATCATGCTATCATGTTATCTTTCTAAATGCCTAGGAGTGTGTTTTCTTTGCTTGTGTCTGGGCTGCATTAGAACACTCTGTCTGTGTCGGTGAAGGGAACCCCACAATTGGAGGAGAATCTTAGACAAATTGCATCTGGACCTACTCTTTTGCCTCCGAGGAACTAAAACTCTGAACAGCTTGAGGATTCATGATGATTGTTGACACAAGAGACACACTGTTCTAGGGCCTTGCTGAGAACTAGGAAGTTCTGTGCCCTCCTGAGGCTTCTAAAACACACAAATATTCGGCGCCGTGTCCTCCAAGAGCCTGGGTGTGGTCCCCTCCCGGAGAAGCTGGGTTCTCGTGCAGCTGATACTCCTCATTAACTGAAAACTGCCATTTGTTTGCCTCTGTATTCATCTCATTATCTGTGAAATTCCTATTTAAAAACTGATCTCGGCCTGCGAAGCCACAACTATCCCCTGGACCTGTAGGGTTTCCAACTTCTTAGATTCCACAGAGATGGAAGTCGGTTCTATCCAAGAGCTATTTTCACTCAGTTTTCTTCTGGTTCCTTAAAGGCCTGTGGATTTTTTCAGAGGTTTTTTTTTTTTTTTTTCCTCTTTTTTTTGAGGTGCTGGGATGCCAGTCAAGGAGGGAAGGAAAAATACCACTCTCTGGGCAAGACTTGATTTTTGGAGCAATGGCTTCCAGGCCTGAGCCTTGTAGACCTGAGCCCATTTCTAAATCAATTCTTGGAATCCTGTTTGGTTTGCCAGACGGACCTGAGAGGGCACAAACCCTTCAGGCTTTTCTTGGCGCTGTTTTATTTCTTGCTTCTAGCTGATAGTGACTGCTTCTCCCAGAGCTGGGGCTGCTAATTTGCATACCTTGGACTAACATCCCACATCCGGACTGGCAGCCTATGGACAGAATTCAGCCTGTCGTGAAGCCTGGGGACCGAGATATGCGTGATGTCAAATATCTAGATTTTGGAACCCAAAATAAGAGCATTCTTTGAAAACACCGTTTAAAAGAGGAGGGGCAGCTCGGGCTGGGTAACTGCATCTGAAACACAAATGTTGTTTCTTGTCCAAAATACCTTGAGGTCTGCTCCACGTAACGCACGCAATGTGAATACTTCCTACTCTGGCCAAAATGAATCCTTCCTCATCAGAAGCAGAGAAACTGCCCAGAAGCCTCTTAGGGATGTGCTGGGAGCTTTGGCGCCTTACCACCCTCAAAACAGTATAATGGTTTATCAAGCGCCCCCACCTCCTTTCTTTGCTGCAATCAACAAGCAGCTTACCTGCCAAAATCTGGCTAAAAATATCCTTTGCATCTGCAGTCCATCAGCCTGATCAGGCTGATTTGGGTGGGTAATTGACCTCTGGAGCAGGTGGAGAGCCAGAAATGTACTTTTTCCTGGATTGAGTCTAAGTTGACTTAAAACAGATGTTCCCCCAACACCAATCTGATGTTTATAATGGAAATACTATTGAGCGCTGTTCAAGGGACCGTTGGAAACCAGGCGGAACAACACAGGAGCCTGAGCACACTGGCAATGGAAGGGGTTAAATCAAGCCACCTACTAGGTCAACCCAGGGCTGAAAATCCAGGAGGTGCCTCTGGCAGGGGAAAGAGGAAAGGAAGCTGTCACTTTGTATTTTCAGGTTTGCAGAAAAGCCTTTTTTTTTTTTAAATGTAAACATTCATTAAACTAATTTGAAGTTGTCATTACTCCCCACCCCTGCTGTTTTATATCAGATTATTCTTAAGTGCTTGGTGAAGAATCCCATAAAGCCACACTAGATTCCTCTGCAGGGGATAATCGCATAGTTTGCGCTGTGATTTACACCGAGTGGCACTGGGAAGTTGTCCTCTACTTTGAAAGGCCTTGGTTCCCTGGCAAACAGTGGCTGCCTTCCCCACGGAAATAAAATTCCAATAGTCCCTCCATGACTATTATGAGGTCCCCATTACCTTTTCTCCATCCAACTGAAGATAATTAAAAGCAGTTCAAAGCACACGCCAGAAGGTACGGGGCATTTTATTAATAAATGGAGAACCAAGG
This sequence comes from Camelus bactrianus, assembly GCF_048773025.1. Classification (NCBI taxonomy): domain Eukaryota; kingdom Metazoa; phylum Chordata; class Mammalia; order Artiodactyla; family Camelidae; genus Camelus; species Camelus bactrianus. Next base: position 53,513,118 of record NC_133547.1, read on the forward strand.
AAATGGTACGTTCCGTTATGGTTTTCAGACCTAAGACCCGCTTAGGCTCTTTTCTTGCTTTCTCTCTCCCCACCCCCTTGCATCGTGGGTTTGGGGCAGCCAGGCGTTCTGTACTCTGAGGTCAAATAAAGCAGGGAGGAGGGTTCCACCTCTGTCACTTCCAGTGGAAGCCCTGGCTGTAAGGGCCTCGGGAAGCAGACTTCTCTCTTTGGAGAAAATGTTTCTAAGGAGGAGAAGATGCTCGAAAAGTCTATAAATGCCATAGTGTGAATTCCAGCTTTGCCAAGAGGACAGCCACCCTCAGTCACCTACATCCCCATATACGGTGGGAACAGCACTACCTCCATGGAAGGATGCTCTGACCTTGACCGGAGGCGGCGAATATACCCACAGAGCCCAGCACGGTGACTGCCAGAGAGGTGTATGAGCCATGATCAAAACTGCTCCGAATACAAACTACTACATACAGAAAAGATAAACAGCAAGGTCTTACTGTCTAGCACAGGGAACTAGATTCAATAGCTTGCAATAACCTATAATGAAAAAGACTATATATGTATATAACTGAATCAGTATTCTATACACCAGAAACTAACACAACATTATAAATTGACTATACTTCAATTTAAAAACAAAATGCTGTGAATAGGCTTGAAACAGCAATTTTAAGAGCAGGAGCTCTGGGCACAGTTAGGACCTGGACAGCCTGTTGTCAGTGCAGCTCTAATTTTTGTTTCTGTTTCTTTTCTCCTTGTGTGGGATCCCCACTCACAGAACAAACGCGGTCATGAATTAGCAACCACACGTTCCAACTTACTGTCCTCTGCCCCCACCTCTCTGCGCCTCGTTCTCTAAGTGAATTAACTCTTGTCTGGTGACTGCATGTGTATCCCTACAGGTAAAATTTGCATTTTTTTCAGAGATTCAACTGCTTAAACCAGGAATGGCAAGTGCTTGGTCCATATACCAGCCCTCCTGTGTTCAGGGCAGACATTCTGAATGGATCATGGGACTCAATCCTTTGGAAGTGAGACAGGACTTCAAAGTCCTTCTTAACACTTCTGGCAGTCAAGGCAGGCTGTGGATTTGGCACATGAAATAAAACCTGGTTACCATTTCTGCCTTAACCTAAAGGAATAATGAGAGATTCCGGGTGGCAATTCCTCACTGTGGCAACTCAGCGGACCTCCCTTGCGTCCAAGCACGTCCCTAGAGAGGCCGTGTGGTATCAAAGTTTGTGGGTCGGAATCCCAGTCCGAGTGCCCTGCCATTTATGAGTGTGTGACCTTCAGTGAACTCCTTAGCCTCTCTCTGCTTGTTTCCTCATCTGCAAAATCGTAATACCTAGTTCACAATGTTTCTGAGTGGATGGGAGTTCTTAGAACGTTCGCACAATAAGCTTTGAGAGACCAACGTTAGTTGTGATAATCACTGGCCACTATCCCTCAAGTCAGAGCACACACCCAGCCCCCTGAAGGCACCTACGGAGAGACTGAGAATCTTAAGAACGGAGAGAACACAGGCTGGAGAGTGTCGATGTCCTCACTGGTTACACTAAACAATGATGAGGTTGCAGGTTGGTTTGTAATTCAGCTCACCGTGTGAGATTAGGAAATACTCCTCAGGTGCCCAGTTACTTCTGAAGAGGGAAGGTATTTTTCATTGCATTCTTTTGGTCTGCCAAGACCCTCGAAGGAAGGGAGTAATACTGCTATTTATTACCAGTCAGTACTGGTCAGACATAATGAGATTCAACTGAGCACAGACTGAAACGATCCAGGCCGTACCAGCCATCACTTGAACGTTCCATCTAATTGCAGGAGCTACAAAAAGCGGGGGCATCCACGACCCGCACCATCATTTTAGTTTACAAGATCCTCGCCAGTGACAGGCAGTGGGCAGAAGGCTCAGCTGAGAGGGAAATGTACTATGAAATTCACACTGGTCTGGACTCGCAATGCAGCGGGCAGAATTAGCACTGCAGTTTTCTGCGGTTTCCAAAACTATTTTTAGAAATTACTGCAGCGAGGCTCTCACCGGGTTCAAGGAAACGAACGAGCACAGAAATCAGGCTTGGTATGTTCTTTTTCCAAGTGGAGGTGAGGACGGGGGTAGATGACACAGGAACGATGATGGATTAACTATACATCTGGTTTGTATCCAGAAATATAATCGTTTTGAGCCTGTTTGTTCTCCGTTATTTATCAGCTTTGTATATTTAAAAAAAAAAAGACAGAATAAAATGGAATCTGTTCAATAAAGAATTGCCAAGGACAAACTTTAAATGAATGAACTCTCCAAGTACAAAAGCAACATTTCTGGGAAAAAAGAAACTGAACATGATAAATTACTGAAGTTGTTAATAAAGCTATTTTTGCGTGTGTGAACCCGTCCAAAGTTATTTTTAAGTAACAAAAAGGTATCATCTTTGATAAATGTGGTAGGATTATTAAGAGAACAACTTTTTAAACTGTTTCAAGCTTACTTGATTTTCAAGGTCTCCATATCTCTGCTTGATAAGAATATTGGAACACAGTGGTAAATTCTCAAAGACTGTTGAGTTTCTACTTTACACGTTGCAGATGTCAAGCTCAAACCCGGACTGGTGAGCTGATAGTTAAGGTCTTTGACAACAGGTAGTTGACAACATAGTTAATGTTCTTACTTAAGCAATTACACACTAGATTAAGGACTTCAACAGGAAGGTGTCTTTTACGCTGTATTTTATGGTTAAACACTGCATTTCAGGATGACAACAAACTGTAATCGCATATTCATGTAATTTTAGGATGAAATCAATTTCTTGCAAACACAATTATTGTTACATAATTCTCCCACCTGTTTATGACTCCCCACGAATTAAATTAAAATGCAATTTCACATTAATTTAAAATGTCATTTCAAACGAAAACATTTTCTATAAAGCTAAACACCGATAACAATCTCCAGAAATCAGTGTTATTGACAAGAAACCATAAATCTGCTCAAGAGTCACTGTTTTCAATCAGATTTAAGATGCTACGTGCCGCCTTCTGTGCTTAGTGTTTCCAGGTTTCGACACGACCAAAGTATTCGGAGAAGAGTAAACTCTTTTCTAGTTGTTCTGTGAGTGAAAATGCCAGAATTAGCGAAGAAAAGTATACTGAATCCCCAGTGAAATTTGAATTTCAGACATATCATGACTGTTTAGTATAGAATTGAAATAACTCTTAGTATAATATGCCCCCAAATACCACAAGGAGCATTAAAAAACGGGGGTGGGGGGAGAAGACTAGTTGTTTTTAGTATTGAATAACATACTATTTTAGTATAAGTATTCCCCAAATATTTCATGGAGCTTAAAAAAAAGAGGGGGGGGGACTAGTCTTTTTAGTATTGAATAACACACTATTGTGGTATAAGTATGTCCCATGCAATATTCGGAACATACTTATATTTAAAAAAATGATCCACTGTGTCTCTGAAATTCAAATTTCACTCAGTGTCCTGTATTTTTCACTTGCAAAATCTGGCAACCCTCTGCATAAACCTTCATCACAGCGGTATGGCAGAGGCAGGACTGATCTTATGCTCTGGGATCTGTGTGGCTGGCCCCAAATCCAGGTGTCTCCTAATATGCCCACAGATACTGGTGGGCAAACCCAGAGATGGACGTCAAGCTCAGCCAAAACAAGACCTAGCTGACTGATTACATAAATCTTATGCCTAAGGATAGTTTTCCTTCCAGGCATCAGGCCAAATTTGTAAAGGTTAAGTTATTTTTGTTCACCAAGAAGAGATGTGAATTTCTTTTCAATTTCACGTATCAAGGCTGATAAACTCCCACCCTCCCTCCTCCCTTCCTTCCCACTCTCTCTCCCTTGCTACATTCATCACTCATTTTCAATGAATAGTCAATATAACAATAATCATACAATTCAGAAGTATCTACGTTTATTGAGCCAAACGTAATACCAAGGGCAACTTGTTTTATCCTTACAGCGATTCTGGAAACTAGGAATTGCTTTTTTTCTCTCATCTTAGATGGAGAAACCAGAGGCGCAGAGATGCGACGTCAGCTGCCCAGCATCATACAGCTTGTAAGGGAGGCAGTGGCCTCTGTATATCTGTGACTGTGGCCTCTGTATATCTGGGGACTCTCCTGGAACCTCGCCAAGTGAGGAAGAAGGGATACAAACATTAAATGGTCTATTTCCTATCTTGGCTAAGCTCACAGAGAGGAGGCAGATGCAAAGAGCAAAGTGAGTGATCGGCCATTTATAATGATGATGTATTTCTAAGAACATGGAGAGATGCTCATGCCACAGGAAGGACCCGAAAAGAAGGCAGATGATGAAACAAGTGAGGAGAGGAGGCTTGGTGGAACAGGGCAAGACCTCAGAGCTGGGACAGGGAGGAGCTGGCATTCGAGACCAGGTCTTTTCTCCACCACAGTGTCTCCGACCTCACCTGGTCTGAGCTCCCTGGGAAAGCAAACCGTAGGTGAGCCTGTAACACCCGTAACCAGTGGGCTGGCTCCTCTGTTTCCCACTTAGCAGAAACTCGGGGGGAAAAGCCAATTTGTGTTTCAAGGATCAACAGACTTTCACTTTTGCTTCCAAAGAGTCGTCAACCACCTGAAGGTGATGACAGAGTTAATATGGATCAGATCTCCAAATTCAGTTCAGCTCAGTCACAGAAAACACATACGCAGTAATAATGGTGTTTATAGAAAAATTCTCACGAGAAGGGGCCCGAGAATTGAACGTAACACACTGAACTACTGCTTAGCGAAAACAGTTGGTAAAAATGCTATGATGGCTAGTGAATTATAGTGGTCTTCTTTTCTCTTGGATAATTTGGAGCAATTGCATCCAAATGCTAGTCCATTGATTTTTCACTCCAATTCATGCCCCCATGCTGGGGTGAGCCGGCTGGCATAAACATAAGTTTGCCATCGGAAGACTGGTGATGCACTCAGAAAGAGATCCAGGCAATTCTTATCTCCACCATTAAAAACAGAACTCCAGTGCCGCTCCACACGACCCTCTGAAGCACTCTCAGCGCATAAGAGAACCCGCTGAAGCACTCCCCAAGCAGTCATAACAGATTAGTGGGTTAAGCTCTTCAATTCAGCCCCATTGCTGCAAAAGTCACTTCTGGCATTTTCTAGAGTCCTTCATATATCTCTTTCATATTTGTGATTTTAAACGAGGACACTGACAATGATATTTTCAACAGTGATCAAGCATCAGCATCCAGTCCCTATGAACACACTACTATACTCAACTAAGTTTTAGCACTACTTTTTAGGCTGCAAGTGCCCAGCCCATCTGAAAGGCTGTTGTTAGCTTGGAACCCTTCCTACGGCATTTGGGAGGAAGGAGACATGTTTTTCCTTTAAAGAAAATCAAGTTCAGTTCCTCCACAGTTTCAAGGTCATATTAACTTAGCAAGCGACAAAAGTTTGTTGAGTCCAAGAGACACAGGGAAGAGTTACCACAGCCAAGAGAGTCAGGGGAGGTCTACCTGGCAGTGTCTGGGGACATTCTGGGTTGCCACAACAGGGAGAGTGGGTGCAACTGGCATCCAGCAGGTAGAGGCCAAGGATGTGGCTCAGCACCCTACAACACACGGGTGGTCCCCATTGCTAGGAATTATCCAATCCCAAATGTCAGTAGTTGAGAAACCCCGGCCAAAAATTGACAGAATACGCTTATAACACCTTTGTCCCATGTAACCCTTACTCCCAAATGAAATGTACTGACCCTTAAGCCTCGGGACAGGATGCAGACTTCATTCATGACACTATTCTATGCACAGGTCCAAGGTGGCTCCTACCTGCATTACAGACATTCTTTGATGAATGTGACCGTTTTCAGGAAAATTCACCTTTCTTCGGGGATCCTATTTCCCACCTCCAAGTTTTAAGGTTCTGGGGTTCCAGCATGTGGAAGGAAATGCTGGTTTTCTTTGCCTAGTGAGAGTCCTATTATTTGGCCCTGAGATACTAAAGAAAGAGAAACTTTGGTAAAAAGATAGGTGGGTGCTGACAGGTGGTTGTACAAGATGAGAATTGAGTGGGGACAGGGGGTGTTTTACAAGCTGAGCTGTGCTAAGCTATGCTATTAAAGATAGTAATTCTACAATTAAAGTCTTCTATTTCACAGAAAATACTCGCTGAATGCAAGATTAGGCAACAGATCAGAGAATAGAATAATTACCAAAATGGAGCTCAGAGATTTACGAGAAATTTACGTCTGGGAGACTCCTCTCTCTTAGTCGCTACCTCCAAAGGGAAATCGATAAAGAGAAAATAAAGAATCAAAGGAGCACATTCAGTCCTCAGCATCCATAAGCCTCGGGAGTTTGACTCACTTTGAGTTTTGGGAAAGGAGGAATCTTTGGGTTTCTACAGATACTCTGTATTACCAGAAAACAGACTAATTCCCAACATCAAAACTTAGATTCAGTCTTCAAAATGACTTGCCCTTGGGGGCTTTGCCCCAGTTATCTATTCTTTGGTAAAACAAACAAACAAAAAACCTAAAACATGGTGTCTTAAAACAACAGGTTTTTTGTTTTTGTTTTCGTTTTTTTGCTCCTAAATCTGCAGCTTGGATAGGGTCTTGGGGTGGGGAATATGGAGTGACTCATCTCTGCTCCCCAATGTCTGGGGACTTAGCTGGAGTGACTCCCAGTGGATGGAAGAGGTCCAAGCGTCTCATTCTCCACAAGGCCTTTCTACATGGTTAGCTTGGGTTTCCTTCAACATGGCAGCTTCAGGGCAGTCAGGCTTTTCACAGGGTGGCTCAGGGCTCTGGGAGCAAGTATTCCAAGATACCTGGGCAGAAGCTGGAAGGCTTCTTATGACACACAGAGCATCAATTCTGTCACATTCTATTTGTCAAGCAAGTGGCTAAGGGCAGCCTAGATTGAGAGGGAGAGGAATCCAACTGCCTTTCTCGATGGGGAAGTGGCAAAAAAGTTGCATTCATCTCTTATCAATCCTCATGTTAACTCAGCTAATGTACAATGTTAACCAGAAAGGCTGGCTAAGGAAACAGTAGAGACCAAGAGCACAGAAACGCAGGCAGTGCCGTGGTAATCCTTGTTACTGTTTGCTTCATCCAGTTAAACGGTGGACATCTGAGAAGAGGTTTTTCTCTTCTTCTACCTGTTGTATCTCACACTGATTATTTAGCTTCATGATCACTGGCTAATGTTGAACATTTGGGCCATTTTAGATCTCTGATGAAATATACGGTTATTTGAATATGGGATATTTAAATTTACTGAATGTAAGTATATGATAAATGGGAAAGCTGTTTTCAAGGCACTTCATCAGCCTGTAGGTAGGTAGAAACATCTTCTACAAACTCTCAAAATACAGGAACTCTCACTGGATATTCGTTGGAACTGTTTCTAATTCTAGAACTTACTACTGCATTTTATAATATAAATTCTTGGAATAACTTGCCATCGCCCTTTTAAAATCTGTACGTGGTTCCAGAAAATAATGCTTTCCGTTTCTCCAATCTGAAATTCCATTAACTGCCTTTGGAATGGCTTCTCCTTACTGTCATCTTGAAATGGAATCCGCCACAAAATGTTCCTCCCCCCCCTTCTTTAAGGAAGTCACCAAATACTCTTTACAAAAGCCTGAAATTCCTGAAATGCCAAGTAAGAAAGATGAGGAACAGAAACAGCCAGGGGATATGTTTTGCAGTCCTAACTAAAACAATAGCGGTTTAAGTAGCTATCATACAGACATTTGATGAGTCCTTTTATTATCTCTGAAAGATTCCCCACTGTAGCATGCTTTTGTGGGTAAAGTGCTATCTATTGGTACATGCAGCTCATAATCATGTCAGCCTAACCACAGCTAACACTGACAGCCTAAAACATTAAAAATTTTATACAGCTAGTGCCGAATACAGCTTCTTTTATTGGCTCAGAGAGCAGGTATCAATTATAATGAGGTAATAAAATTTGCAGGCACTGTTCACATCCTCCTCTGATTTCTTTCCCCTCCTTAAGATAATAAGAGCAGAAAAAGAAAAAATCCTCTTAACTCTAACTTATCACTGATTCCTCGAAAGCTCTCGCTTTGTGTGGCTTGAGCACTGCATAAAGCTGCTTCCTTCCGTGGGGTTTCACGCTGGCAAACTCTTCCTTCCTAAGCAGAAGCTGCAAATTCCTGAAGCTCACCTAGAAAGTCAGATCGGCGAGGCAGCAGGATTCATGGCTTTCATTTGCATAAACTGTAAGTTTAAGGTGGCCCTCCCAAGCCTGTCTCCTCTAAATTGCACTTACTGATGAGATGTGAAATCCTCTAAAAGGGTTCCCCAACCTAAACCAATTTGTGAAGTTGTTTTGTTATTTAAAACATTAAAGAAATTAAAGTGATCGCGATATAATTAGATTAATATTCATATCTTCCAAGTTGCTTTAATTCTAATATTAAAAAGATTAAATACCCACTCAGAGGATTAAGCAAAAAGTCAAGCCGTAGCAACACATTTACATTACCTTACTGTGCAAATTATAAACCTAATTAATCTAAAGTTTCCTACAAATTGAATTGGATATTCATTCACAGTCTAACACAACTTTGGGTACTTAAAATTCACTTCGATATTGTTTCCTTCGTGTGCACTGAGGAGCAGGGCCATGCTTCTGTGATGTACGAATCACATTAGAATGGCTTCATTTGGGTTCTAATTGGTGGAAATTAAATCTCAACATAAATTTATGTAGGGAAAAAAAACTAAAGACTTTGTAATTATGTATGTGCGCAGTAATAAAACACACTCTGCCCTCCCCATCTAGTTGCTGTAGATAAAACAGAAAAAGCCATCCAGTCGCTTCTTCATAAAAGTTTTGAGTTCATGTTTTCTCCTTAGATTGCAGAGAAGATAGTCAAGAGGTTTTTTTCATGGTCCATAACTAACAGCATCTAATTACTTTGGTCTGCAACTGTGTCCCCCCCACACTTCACCACCTCCCTCGCCCCCTAAAATATCAGGCATACTCCCCGAATCAGCTGGATCAACTGTGTAGATTTTAGATCAAGCCCAGATATATTAGTACTTGTCTTCTTGGCATCTAGTACTTAGGAAATCGATGGAAATGACAATATTTAGGAATTGCTTGTATTCCCAGCTCTGTGTTAAGTGCTTTCCCTGGATCACTGGGGGGGACTGGTGGTCACGAGAAAAGCCAGCTCCTTCCAGTCACTGGGTAGGGTTCATGTCCTGCCAATCTGAAGTGAGGTATGGTCATCCGACTACCTTTGGCCAATAAAATGTGAGTGGAAATGATAAAGGTTTCTTTCAGGCGGATGCTTTAAGGACCAGGATATGCTTTGTCATCTTCGCTTTTTCCTCTGCCATGGAAAACGGCAACATTTCAGAAACTGACTTTTCTCTCAACCTAACTCCTAACAGTAACAGGACAAGTCACAATGGACATAGCACATGAGCAAGAAATAAAACTTCATGTTTTTTAAGTCCTGAGATTTGCAGTGTTATTTGTTACCTTGGCAAATGCAGCCTATCCTGACAGATGTAGCTTCTTAGGACTAACATGTCACACAGGTATCATGTAACAGAAGATAAAAGGAACTCAGTCTCCCTAAATCACACTATTCCTGCATCTGTAAAATTGGAATAACACAGTACATTTTCCCCCACAGCTGCTTGGGCATTTAGTTGAGATACTATATACACAGCACCTAGCTCATGAAAAGCACTCAATAAATAGGAGCTCTTGTTATGATTATCCCCCGCTCTCAGAAGTGAAACTCAGTACAAATCACCCAATTGCTGGAAAGAGAGAAGGGTATTAAAGGAATGTGTGGCGGAGACTGGCCAGCTCTTAACCAGTCCCATTTCTTCTCTTCTGCAAACTACAGCAAACTCAGCAAACTACATTTCCCAGCCTCCCTTGCAACGAAGCACTGTCATGTGACTGAGTTGTAGCTAATGAAATATGAGAGGAAGTAACTTGTGCCACTTCAAGCTCTCAGCCCAGGAAGTTGATGAACATATTTCGTGACCTTTCTCCTTCTGGATTAAACAATGTAGCAACACTCCAAAGGCTGTGCGGATGATGGTGAAGCCAAAGGATGGAAGGGGCCTGGGTCCCTGAATCACCACTTGGAGGAGAGGGTCATGCTGATCAGAACACTGGTTTTGGATTTTATGTTGAGGAAAGACCAATTTTTAATTGTATTTAAGACACTTAGGTTTTATGACAGTCTCCCATACCAAAATACAGAAATCTCTGATGAATCCATTTCCCAAGGAAATCTTCCTTTCCCACAGTAAACTAACACGTATTCCTCTAAAGACAGATTTTCCTCCCGACAGATTCAAACTTAAAGCCAAATTAACTTACCTGCCTGAAATAATTCTATGACCGGGAATGGAATTCACGTCTATTTATTTTATTGTTGTGATGGTAAATGTAACAGCTATGGCTTCCTTGTGAATAATTCTGCTATGAGCTCTGACAGGAAAGGCTGTGACGTGTGACTTCGGTGAGTGTCCTGCGTCCATGTGGAAAGCTCAGGGCTGCTAATCTGTATTTTCTCATCTCTCTTCCACTGCTTTACTTCTTATGGAATTTATGCTGATGTATGCAGGTGACAACTGTCAGCTCACCTGGTAAAGCCCAACAGGAGTTGAAAGCTTATCTTCTGTTTCCTAAAGAGGGAGAGGCTCTGGGTCTCCAACAGTTTCAACCCACCCTAATCTCCCACTTCCTCTTACCCCCACAATCTACTCTCCCCTTACAAGTTTTGCCAGATTCGTAGATTTTGCACTGTAAATCAAATCACATCACTCCTATTCTTAAAAGGTGTCAGCAACTTCTTACCCATTTCAGATATGAGCAAAAAGTCTTGCTGGATCCCCATTCTTCATCCTCCTGGGATTTATGCCCTTCGCTTTGTAACTCTGCAGTGTCCTCTCTCTCTGAGTTAAGTCATGTGACTTGTTTTAAGCAACAGAAAGTGGTAGAAAGCACAGGCACACCAGTTCTGAGTGTAGACCTCAAGAGAAACTCACACCTAGTCTAGCCCTGCTGGTCCCAGGAGGATGAGAGACATGTTGGGGGGAGAATCACCCTAGGGCACCGTATGCACGTCCAGCCTAGGGCAGACTCCCCAGTTGATACAAGGATGCATGAGCAAAACAGCCGACCCACAGACATGGGAGGAAGACTTGATGTGTCCAGTGAGACCAGCGAACAGCGCAGCCAAGCTCAGCCTACTTCTGCTGAGCCCCGTAGACACTGAGAAATAAACCTTGATTGCTGGGTGTGGAGCATGCTTCTTTACACAGCAATAGCAACCCCAACACTGGCCTATGATTCATTTTCTAAGCTCAAATGAGCTGTTTAACTTCATCTCATCCCAGAGTTCCCATACGCTCTCTACTCTTTCCAGCCACGCTGCCCCCTCCTCAGTTCCGAACAGGACATGCTTTTTTCTTGCCCTGGAATCTTTGCCTATACAATTGGGGTGCGCATACTGATCGACGCTCTTTCCCACAGCTGGCAACTGCTCATTATTCAGCTTTCAACTCAAACACAATCCAGGAGGAACCCCCAGGGCTATGCCATCTCAACTTGGCCTCCATGGCCACTCACTATGGGAAGTCCCCTGTGTGATGCAAATGGGTGACAGCCATGCCGTGATACTGACTCTCCTCGGGGTGCTGGATCTTCCAGATGCCAGCCCTAAGCAGCCTCATCCATTTAACTCGGTGGCGCTGAACAAATTTTGCGTGTGCCCTGGTGTGGAAAAGTTGGCAAGTGCCGCTTACGTGACTATGTTTACGTCTCTCGCTTGTCACAGTCTGAAATTATCTTTTGGCTTCAAAAAACTAAATTATTTGTATATATTCTCTGCCTCAACTCACTAGACTAAGGGTTGGCAAAATCTGGCCCACTGCTTGTTTTTATAAAGAAAGTTTTATTGGCACATGGCCACACCCACTGTTGACACATTGTCCGTGGCTGCTTCTACATTATGATGATGCAGTTGAGTATCTGCGAGAGACTGTGTGACCCACAAAGCCAAAAACATTGCCTATCTAGTCCTTTACAGAAACAGTTTGCTGATTCTGGCATTAAACTATAAACCGTCAGAGAACAGAAATCTTACTTGTTTTGGTCACCTTTGTATCTCCTGTACCTAGAAGGATGCCTGCCACCTAATAGGTCCTCAGTGCATATTTGCCAGGGTATGGATAAATTAGGACTCCAGCAGGCACTTGCATTTAACGCCCATCTCCGCACAAGGCCAGGGGTCCCTTGGTTCAAGAGTAGTGGATGCACCATACTGCAGCTCAGCCCCAGAACATCCGGGCAGCTACAACGATGCTGGGGACAACTTAGTGGCCCTTGGATTTCTCAGAAAGGAAACATTGAGAGGCTGCCTCCACCAGTGGCAGGAGTGCTTGATCTGTATCTGCACTGCCCAGACAATTTGAAAGTTTGAAGAAAGGAGAAAAACTCAAAGTTTAATTTACTCGAATAAGCAATTGATGCTTTAGAGTATAATTATCAGGAAAAGAGACAGGGAAAAAACCCAACACATTGTTTAGCATACGTTATGTTAATGGCAGGTTAGGATGGCCCACTGTGCATAATTTAGCCCAACAATTGATACCAAATTTTAATATATATATGTGATTACTGCTACAGAAACCAAGCACCAAGACAAAACACAGGAGAGCTCATAATAGGTGCACGTGAACTCGGAAGGTCTAATTACATCACGGGGGAGGGTAACCGGTTGCTGCTGAACCAAGCAGAAAATGGGGGTAATTTGTAAACAGGTAGAGTGGCGCTCCAGGTGCGCGGCATGTGTGTGGGGCTGAAGGGGCCGGGGGCCCGGGGCTTCCATCTGGCTTTGCAAGGATGGAGAGGTTCAGGATCACTCTCCTCAGCTGAAAACACAACCTCCAAGCCCCAGACAGGTCGGCTCCCTCCTGGCCTGCCCTCTGGTTCAAAAATAGAAAGCTGAAGACCAGCTTTTCCGTGGAAGCTTCTTCTATGCTTCCGTGGCTGCGATAAAAACTGGTTTTCCACGTCTGCAATCTGAGGCCCTGTACTCTTGTGTCTTTGCCTGAGGCCCTTGGAGGCATGGATTCCTGGCACGTGAGGGAGCAGAAGAGGCCAGCCTAGAGCCACACTGACCACGGGACTGATGTTTTCAAGAGTGCTTTCCAGTTAGATACTCCGTAAGTGACTCTCTTCCATCTTCAACTCCTCTGTAGATGGCAGACATTCAACTAGGCGATCGTTCAGGTATGTTCCGTCTCTGAATTCAGGGTCCGTAAATCTGAATCAATGAGTTGTCAAATTTTCTTCCTTCATTTATGCAGGAATACAAATCCACTTATGACATGGTCATATGCAGGCAGCCTGACCCCGTCATTAGACTGCAACCGAACACCCTCAAGCACCTGCAGTAGAGCTGCCCTGGGATGCTGCTTTGCATCTGAGTCCACAAAAAATACACCAAGGATCAAAAAAGTCATGAGGGCAGACTCAGGAGAAAGTCACCACACTGTCTCATTTCTAATTCCTCCCATGCCTTTACTCGTGGAGGGAGTTCATATCCATGGGGGTCTGAGTTGCACCGCATTGAATAATGTCCCCCTACCTAGATCCAAGTCCTTCCCAGAACCTCAGAATATGACCAAATTTGGCAAGAGGGTTTTTTTGGTAGATGTGTAATGAGTTAGAAGAGGGTGGGCCTGGTGTGCTTAAGAGAAGAGGAGAAGAGACACGGAACAGAGACACAGGGAGACAGCTGAGTGATGATGGAGGTAGAGGTCAGGGGGACCTGTGTACAAGCAAAGCAATGTCAATGGTGGCTGGTGCCAGCGGAACCTAGGAAGAGCGAGAGGACTCTCCTCTAGAGCCTTGACAGGGAGCATGGCTCTGCTGATGGCTAGATTTCCATATCATGGCCTCCAGAACTGTGAGAGAATAAATGACTGCCATTTCCAGCCTCAGTTTGTGGCATTTTGTTACCACGGCCCTAGGAAACTAAGACAGGGCCACCAGGATTATAAAATGCTAGCATTGTATTCTTAAAGAGCCATCTTAGATACCCTCTGCAAAGGTCTTCGTTTTATGATTGAAGAAGCTGAAATCCAGGGAGGTTAAATAGTCTCAGAGGACAAAGCTGGAGGTGGGGCCAGTGGTGGCCACCTCCCACTCCATCCCATGCCATCTTTAATGGGGATTCACATTCATGACAAAAGAGCTCTGTCAATGTTTCTATAGATAAGGATGGCGCGGTTGCTAGAAAAATGCACCCCCTCTCCCCTCAAATGTCTACACCCGCGGTGTGTCAGCTGGCCACTGTGCCCAGTTCCGGAAAGAACCCCTCACTAGTGCAGATCGGAAGGCACATCTCTCTGCAGAGAGCCCAGCCACACTCCAGGCTACAAGGAGGGCAGCTGGGCTCATCCTCGCCAGTTCAAATGGAACTCCTGCCTCCTCGCCATTTAGCTCAAACATCCAGTGAGCTTTCAGTGAGTCTCAGAGGCTGCATATTTGATTCTGTGCCCTCAGGAAGCTCTTCCTGAAATGAAGTATGTATGTCACCCAAGCCCGTGGTTCTTATGTATGATTATGGGTGTACATAGAGATTCCCCCAGTTGTTAGAATCTGAGGCAAAGTTACATTGATAGGAGCAGATGACCCTTCCACAGAGCTTAGCATCTTCCAGTGCTCACTGGTACCACTTTTAGCACCTGCCTTTTACTGAGCAGTTATCCTGTATGTCAGTCCTGACACAGTATCTCACAGGTTATCACACCAACCCGATGAAAATAGCCCTATCTTTAGCCCCATTTTACACACGAGGAGACTGAGGGCTTCATGAATCTGGGTAAACTTACCAGGGTCACAGAGTCAGTAAGTGGCAGGGCTAGGACTGGAAGTCAAGTCTGCTGGACTTCAAAATCCACGCTTTTCAGTATTTTTCTACCCTGCCATCTTCCCCCTTCTTCAGCACCCATCCCCTCTAGGGGATTCCTGCTGGGAAAGCGCCAGCTGGAACTTCATGACTTTCAACCATAGGTTTCAATGGTAAGTCTTCGTTCCCCTTAAGAAGCGTTAGCTGAATGCCTAAATTATAAGCCGGAATATACTTCCCAGAACACAGACATGTGCTGTTGGGAGACTCCCGCCTTGTCCCTTTTCTCCTGCTTTATAATATTCCCATGTCCTTTAAGTAGATGCCCCTCACTACAACTCTTAGGCTGTGGACTTGGGTCAGGTTGGTGCCACTTTGTGGCTCCAAGAGTGAAAGAGAACTCTAACTAGTCAAGTCAAAGGGAGTTTCAGGTCCCCCGGCCAGAATGACTGGGGGGACATGCGTCCAGACTGATCCAAGCAAAGGCAATGAGTGGCAGCCCTGTCCTTTCAGTGAAACTACTGGTAGCAGTGGCGAGAGGGTAATCTGTTTCCAGATTTTGTCCTGTGCATCTCAGTAGGATATAAGCCAAGGGCTACTACAAGAAAGAATAAAGCCAACAGAGAAGAAATCAAAACTGAGAAATGTAGACAAAAAGTTTTCTAATGATAGCATTGAAGCACCTGGATGCAGCTATTCCTGAAGTGAGCCCTGCCCCAGGACATGTCAGTTACTGATCCAACACAGTCCCTTTATCGTCCTAAATCTATTTTGAATTGAGTTCAGTCCTGACTCTAACCCTCACCCTCAGTCTTAGTTTTGCCTTTAGAATCCACAAAGAACAAGTCAAACTCCCTTGGAGGAAAACTTTGTATAAATCAAAAACCATTAAAAATAATCTCTAATTTCCACTACCATGCCACTACCTCTATTCATCCGGTAGCTTTAATTCACAAAGTTCACTGTCAAGTTTCCTGGCACCCTCACAGGAAGCAAGTTATACACAGATTTTTTTCTTCTTCTTTTTTTAAACTTACATCGCCATTCAAAAACTACGTCTCTCTTATGTTCAGATACAAGTAGCCGAAATCAGCTCCTCTCACCTGCCCACGTGTCCAGGAAGCATCTGCCACAGAGGAAATGGCAGTGCCCAGGATGATGGGAACTGTCTTTACAACAGTAGAGGTTGTCCCATGACATCACTGAACAGAAAATCTCAAAAGCAAAGACTGAGAGTGAATCTTAGCAGCCAGGCAAGAAGGATGAGAAAATGAGGGTGTTCTTAGGTTTTTGCCCACCATGGAATTCTGATTCATCATTCAAAAGCCCAGGGACACATGAATGGAAGTATTAAATGTGAGCTATAACTCTGTGTGTGGGTTGAGGTTGCTTTTTTTTTTTTTTTTGCATTTGCAATGTTCAACATTGTATTAACTAAATGTGCATTTGAGAAATAAATCCAGTCTAAGGGGGAACAGAAGAAGAAAAAAAATAATCCAGGTACTCAGTTCCCCTCCCACAAATTCCTCCTGAAACGATTCTTGCAAAACCTTCTGCCCACTGGAACTGCGCGCGTATGATTAACTGCACACGAGCCCAGCAGCTTGCATATGTAGTTAATTTGCTCCAAATTTCCATGCTGCATTATAACCCTAATGATCACTAATAATAGACAAACCCACATTTTATTGAGTAAGTAATTTGAGACATTATGATTTTTATCACGCGAATAGGATCAGGCTGACCAATTTACACTGGGCAGAGGAAGATAAATAACTAGAGAATCAATCTCTCCAGCAGCAGACTCCGTCTCTTAGCAAAATGATATGCATTGATTGGGAAAGAGGGCCAGCTCCAGGCCCCGCTAGGCAGCAGAGTCAATGAACTTCCATGTTCCAAGCTAAAAGGTCGGGACACCTAAAAAAGCCTAGGAGAGACAGAGCCTTGGGGTCAGCAGACAAAGGTTCCAGCCCAGCTCTGCATTCCACCCACTGTGTGACCTTGGCTAAGTCACTGAACACATCTGAGCCTCTGTGAATATACCGGGTACAGGTGGAGGAACTGTGCGTGTGGGTTAACTAAGAAGATGCAGGTGAAGGCACCTGGCACCTGGTACATAGGCAGTGGATTAGTCCTTGCCACACATTCTAGAACACAAAGAGCAGGATGGGAGAGGCACATGCCTCACATCCACTTTGCAGAAAGAAGCGGGCGCGCTTCCTATCCGTCTTCATGAAAGAAGCCACTGAGGTCCTCAAGGGAGGAGAAGGCAAAGACTGGGCACCTCCAGGTTCTCTAAATGGGGTGAGAGGGCGGGGAGGACGCTGCTTGTCACTTCTAGCTTATCTGCCTGCATTTGATCCAGAGACTAGAGCCAAGCTATTTGGAATGAAATGTATTTTATCTTAAAGAGACAATCAACTGCATCTTTATGGGAATAACCATACAGATTCAAGTAAAGACAAATATTTATAAAGGGCCAACAGGGTGGTGGTAGTGACCCAAAAAAAGTGCAGGTGGCCTCTCACCCTGCCCCGGGGCTCACTGAGGGGACAGATCCTTTTGAAGCAGATACTGCTCTCTCCCAACTGCTAATCTGAATTTATTGTTGATGAGGGAAGCGGTGAGAATGCTAAAAAAAACATCCTGCACAAGAGATCTGGCAGATACTGCAGTCTGGTTGCCATCACGCGTTAATTAGGCTTTTCTCGTTATGTAGGGGAGGAACCATTCTAGAAAACAACCGCGGATCCTCGTGCTTTTCTCCGAGAGCGAGCCTGCCCTTCGAGCTGCAGCTGGCACTTCTGCTGGCACAGCCAGCTACCCGGGGGGCAGGCACAAGCCAGGCAGAATCCTAATCTCTGGTGGAAAGAGCTCCTGACCTTGGGGATAAAAATGTCCCAGGTGACCCTGGAGGGGATAAAGCAACTCAGTCTGACCAGAAACACAGACAGAGCCAGCCTGTCCTACAACCCGAGCAGAGCCTATTTAATAACCTTGGGCTGGAAAGTAAGGCTGCAGGCAGCAGGGAGGATTTGGCAACGTGTCCATCCCGCCTCGGCTGCTGGGAGGCAGTGGGGTGTGGTTTCTACCGCAGGGACCTGGCAAACAGGCAGATTTGGATTTGGTCTCTGCCACTCACTAGCAGTGTGACCTTGTGTAGGTGACAATTGCTGGGTTCCAGCCTCCTATACCAACAACCAATCCATAGGCTCGTCAGCTTTTACATAAGTAACCCCAGCCCAGTCCCCAGCATACAACCCCCTCAGTGAGAACTCCTTCCCCCTCCGACCTCCTGGCCCTGGAAAGGTTCATCCTTCCTCTCCACACCAGCGCTGTGAGTCTAAGCCAGTCTGGGTTTCACCCATGCCCTGGCACTTGCGGGGCAAAGAAGAATAAAGAAGTGTCTCTCCAGAGCTGAGAACAGAACCAGAGAATTAGAAATTCCAGAGCAGAGACTGCTGTTGCTTTTCTGACTGTCTTGGCTGGCCAGGCAGCCCTGTGCTCCTCTCTGTTCCTTGAAGGATGTAATAAGTGGAAAATCATTGATGTACAGCCCCAGGCCCTGCACTGAGTCTAAAAGGGGAGCCCTGCATTCTCAATAGGGTGCCAGAGAGGCAGTAACGAGAAATACAGCTAACACGCAAGCCACAATGCTCAAATCGCCAGGCTCACACTCCTTTTGTGTGGCTGAAGGGAGCCAAGATAATGAATTGGGAAGAGGTGACTTCACAACCACTCACTGCCCATGCGGAACAATTCCTTTGGCATCTCCAGTGAACCCGAACCTCTCTTCTTGTGTCTAAAATCACCTGACGCTCACATGTTGAAGGTCATCTCTTCTGAGATAGGATAAACTCGGAGCCCAGGGCAGGCAGATACACAGCGTGCATGTCTATTCTTCCTCATCCTCCGCCCACTGCAGACATTGCTAATCAATCCCAGCACTCTTTCAATCAAGTACAGATACAGGAAGCCCTTCCTAGACGGAAGGCTTATGGTGTATCATCCTACATTTTTTCATCTTAAACCAAAGTCTCCAATAATTTAGACAGAGGGAGGCCCTCACTCTGACACTTCCATAGTTGTTGCTTGGAGCAACCGGCACCAAAGGAAGGGCTGTCAGAAGCCTAGCACGTCATTAATAATGCAAGAAATCCAGACATTTATACGGAGATCAATTGGCAATAATTCTATGGGACAAGACTGGGACTGAAATTGCAAAGTTGAACATGAAGGGCATTGTTTGATTAATGCAGGAAAAGTGATGATTTTTGGATTTTTCAGCAAAAAAAAAAAAAAAAAGGTGCCATCTGCTAGGCACCATCTGGTGGGAGTCTGGCTAAAGAGTGGGCCCAATGGTGAGGTCGCCAAGATGGGGGGGCAGCTGTAGGGGGTGTGGTTGGAGGGAGCACCTGAGGAGGGAGAGATTCGAGCCAAGGAAATAGCCAACTTCCAAATTCAAGGGGTTGTACAGGGAGTGAAGGGGGACCCAGGGAGCCGGCGAGGGAGAACTGGAGAAGGCAGGATGACAGGAAAAAGAGCACAGAGCAACCTCCAAGGCCAACAGGAGGCCCTTAGTGACTGCTGGGCATGCTCGAGGAATCAGCAGGGGACAGATCTGAACCATGAACTTCTCTAAGCAAAAAGCCAAGGGACACTGGTGGTTATGCACGCATGCTCTTCTAGGCTTCAGGGACAGTCCAAGGAGGGTCCTTTAAGAAGCTGTGACCTCTTGTCCCTAGACACTCCTGAATTCCCAAAGTAAGACATTTCAGGAGCAGCCTTGTGCATACCAACTTATGGATAAATCACAAACCAAGAGGCCAGGCCCCAGCTCCATCCTTCAATGTGTCTCTCTTGGTCATCTTCAAATGGGGTCGACCTTTTTATTCTGGTCTAGTACTCTAGACAGTCTAAAATTCTCCTGCCTTTTCCTACCACTGGAAACCAGAAGAAATGATAAGAAAGGACTGGAGTTTTAGCTGTATAACTGATGCCAATGATTCTAGAAAGGTGACTTTTTGGTTTCGAAGACTATTGTAGCTTCTAGCTGGTATTACTGAAGGAAATTCATGTTGCGTACGCAAAACTGAAAATATTGGTGTTGAGATAAGAGGACTATAGTGTTTTGGGTTTTTTTTTTTTTTCCAAAAAAGTTTGTTTTATTTTCCTGGACATGAGAGTAAATGTTTAATGTAGAAAATGAGGACTATTTAAAATAATCAGCAGTACAATTAACCACTGATGTGTTACAGGTAATTTTTCGATGGATTGATGAGTCATAGGTGAGTTTTTGACTGATTATATAGTCATCTTTACAATCTTTCAATAATCCCACCAGTAGCTCATTTACAAAATCGATTTAACACTACAGTTCCAGTACCTTTTATCTTTAAAATAATCACTTAAAAGACCATACTTAGCCTAATAGACTGCCCAGGAAAGTGGAAGGTGTGTTTAGTAATACAATGAATAATTCCTTTGTGTAATTGATGGCATTCCAGTAAGTGACAGTTCTGAGCACTGCAGGTATGCACTGACAGAGAAGTTGTTTTATTTTTAAATAATTAAATTCCCTTTTTTTAAATAAAAAAAAAAGAAATGACACAAAATCATTCACTATGCTTGATATTGTAAAGATAAATGCCTTTGGGAAAATCCAGCAAAAGATAATCATCCCACCACAGAATAAATATCTAGGAATTACGCCCAGAGCATGGGGGAAGTCAGTCTTAACGAGCATTCAGTGAAGTCAGGGGACAGAATATTACAGCTAGCGGCATGTCTGAACAGAGGCCAGAGAACACGCCACAGCTCAAGAGGAATGAGGGCAACAGCGTACACCTCGGAGGAAATGCCTTTTGCGTCCTGACAGTTTACATACAATTTCATTACTTATGTGATCCTAGCAAGACCTATAGAAGCCCCCAATGCATGTCAGAAAAATTGCTGTTATTACTAATCATAGTGCTTTTCATTTATACGGAGGGTCTTTTTCTGGGACAGTGAAATATTTTTACATCGGGCATGAGGCTTTTTAGGAGAATGAATGCTTAAAATATCCCTTTAGTGTGGTATGTGGGAAATATTACAGATGGGAGAGAAAGAAGATTAATATATTCTTAAAAAATGGCAGGAGTACATCCTAAAAGGCATTCCAAGCAGGCCCGCGCCCCGTCAGCGGCAGCCCACGCGGACCACATGGGCGCAGCTGCAGTGACAAGAGGCAGCTGCTTCTTTCCACCGTGTCTGCCTCCACCGGGACTGAATCAGAGGTCCCTGCGGAGCCCCTGGGCCAGCCTGTCAGTGTCACCCGGTTCCCACATCCCCGTGAAACAAGCCAGACACACCTGCCTGATGCAGGGACAGACGGTCCTCGGCCGGGAGGCTCTGGGTTAAGGAGCTAAAAAGCTACAGCAGGGATGAATCTTAAGGGGGGGGGGGAGCGGGTGGAGAAAATGGGGAGTTAATGCTTATAACAGGTAGTTTCAGCTGGGAAAGATGAAAACGTTCTGTTCTGGAGACGGACGGGGCTGAGGGACGGACAGCAATGTAAATATATTTTATGCCAACGAGCTGGGCCCTTAAAGATGGTTAAGATGGTACATTTGATGTTCTACTGCTATTCCCACAATTAATAAAAATAAGTAAAAATCAGACCAAACAACGAAAAAAAGGTCAAATTCTCCTTTGTGTCCAGATAGACTGAGCTTAGGATTCAAATCTGTAGTGTCTGTGGCTTTTCCTTCTCTCTGGACTTTGATGACTGACATATCTCAACGGCATGAGAAACACTGAGACGTGGATCCCACGGAAGTGACGAGTCCCCTTCTTCAGGCCTCTTGGAAACGTCTAATGCCTTGAACACGCGGACCAACTCAAGAAGGCCCAGGGCGAGGACCTGGAGGCTGCGATGAGGGTAGAAGGAGGGCAGTGGGGCACTGGGGGTGGCCACACAGCGCGCTGATCAGCACCAAACACGCTCCCTCCACCCACCACCCCACACGTGAGCCTTCCGGAGACACACATCTAGCTGGGAAGCTCCTGCGAGCCTTAAGCGCCCTCCTCCAAGGAGAGGACGCAAGCTCCTGCATGATTTGTGAGCATCCCTTCACGTGTAGAGAGACGCTAGTGTTCACATACGTCCCAGCTCCAGTCTTCAGAAGACCAGAATCTGCACTTACGTCGAGCTGCTGCGTTACTTGATAAAGGACACAAACATCCAGATAACAAACTGTGCTGGTGGAAGTGTCTGCAGGTCCGAGGTTTAAGGACCCATGTGCACCATCCTTCCAAGCTGTGGAAATACTGCACCAGGACAGGGTTTATAATCTTTGGAGGAGCTAAACCTAACAGCAGACGGATGGAGACAGCCCTCCTCTGTGAGCCAGTGTGTCCGGCTGTCCAGGATCACGCGCAGCCCATAGTCAGTTCCTTTGTGGCAGAGTTTGGGCGGGAACCTCAAGCCATCACAGCTAATGGGATTGTCCTGTGAACATCAAAGGGCAGCCTGCTGAATGCTTGGAGGAAGAAGCTACATGAAAAGTATTTGCAAATGCTGGCTAGTCTGGGAGGCAATTTAGCAAGATGCAACAACTAGGTTTGTCAGCTTGCTTTTAAGAAGGTCCGCGTGCGCACTGGAGGAGAGGAGTCTCGATGAAGAAGTACCAAAGTAATTATTAAAAAAATAAAAAGAGGAGAATCATAAAAGTTTTCCTAAGTAATACAAAATCATTACAATGTCCTGGCAGACATGCATTTTTAAACAATGGCCATAATAACGGAAAATTAGACTTCATTACTTATTCATAAAGTTCTGGTTAACACTAAGCTCCGTTTGTAACAGTTTAGGTTTATAAATAGCATCTCTTGGGCAGATGCTACTTTTCGGTCACGCAGTGTCACAAACAATGGTCTAGTTGGACTGTGGGGTAAATTAATGCTTATCCTGGTTTATAGCAGTTGTTACCCACGGTCAGGATCATGGAGGAATGATAAAACATACAGGTTGATGGCCCTAGTACATCATTAAAATGACTGTGTGCATTTATACTTCTTTCTTTGATTTAAAACATGGTTGAAATGTGAAGATAGCAAACAACGTTTGATGAATCTACAATCTTTATGCTAAAGGGAGAGTCAAAAGACCAGTAAATCCGCAGTGGAATTAATAATTGAGATTCCTGGAAGCTCTAAAAGGAAATATTAAATATGCAAAATCTTGTTGAAAAGCATAATTAAGTCCATCAATGCCTAAAGTTTAAAGGACAAGCAGTTTCTCACTAAAGTTAGAAATGCCACTTTTATATAAAAATGTATTGCCCTAACTTTTGGCAAAACAACCAGCAACAAAGAAAATTAGTTTTTAGCGGCTTCGTTGTACTCTAAATTTAAAGAGTGTCCTGTCCCATTTTCAAGCTCCTTCACTTTCCCAAGATTCTAATATAGTAGAGCTTCAGGAGAGGGTGTGGAGAAAAGGGAAGCCTTGTACACGGTGGGTGGGAGTATGAACTGGTGCAGTCACTGTGGGGAACAGTATGGAGGCTCCTTCAAAAACTAAGAATAGGACTACCATATGATCCAGCAATCCCACTCCTGAGCGTGTATCTGGAAAAAACTCTAAAATTCTAAACGATACATGCTCTCCAATGTTCATAGCAGCACTATTTACATTTACAATAGCCAAGACATGGAAGCAACTTAAATGTCCATTGACAGATGAATGGATAAAGCTGTGGGGTGTGTGTGTGTGTATATATATATATTCTCCACAATGCAATACTACTCAGCCTTAAAAAAGAATGAAATAATGCTATTTGCAGCAACATGAATGGACCTAGAGATCATCATACTAAGTGAAGTCATAGAAAGACAAATATATGATATCACTTATATGTGGAATCTAAAAATTGATACAAACATACTTATTTACGAAAGAGAAATTGACTCACAGACATAGAAAACAAACCTACAGTTACCAAAGGGGAAAGGGGTAGGGCAGGAATAAATTAGAAGTCTAGGATTAGCAGATACACATGACTATGTATAAAATAGATAAACAACAAAGTCCTACTGTATAGCATGGGGAACTATATTCAGTATCTTGTAATAAACTATAGTGGAAAAGAATCTGAAAAAGAATATATATATATATAAAATACATATAGTATGCATGTATGTATGTATAACTGAAACGCTTTGCTGTACACCAGAAATTAACACAACATTGTAAATCAATTATACTTCAAATAAAAAAATAATAAAAGGAAGGAATTGGGCTAGAAAAATACAATAAATAATAAACTAGCACAGTTTCAGATGAGGTATAGCTAAATACACATATTGCACGTCAGACCCCCTAAGAGCTCATGGATGTTTTGACAACAGCACTGCTGGACATTCTGGGTTTACTGTGTATGAAGGAAAGTAAGAGGCATTTAGACAGGATGCCTTTTTCTCAGTGGCTAATATGCATCTTTTTTCCATCTTGCATCTGAGGATGTAAGAATTGTCCAGTTCTTGCAGGAAAACTCAAGAGATGTGGAACAGAGTTGAACCAGCTGTGATGGGGTGGGGCAGAGTTCTCCTCTTGTGTGTCTACACCCAAAGTCCCAGCCTGGGGCCCCTGGATCCAGGCTACATCCTTCATCAATCAATTTTCTTTATCTTGTTGCTGTCCTGAAATACCCCGGCTGGGCTGTTCGTCCAACTGCACCATTTAAAATATGTTTCCAGGACAATCGATCCTTTGGCAGGCCATGTTCAAATATAACTTGTACTGCACTTATTTTTTGAGGACATGGAGAACGTTTTCCACATTCTGAGGTTTGAGTCCATCAGCACGTGTACTAGGTATGTTTCTCTCCTTAACTTCACTGCTAGAGGCTATAAATTTACACGGGACATTTCTCCAAGGGGTTCAGGAAACTGTGAAGCGATCTCTCTCACCAGTTTTCAGAATATTTTTGTGATACACATTGGTTTTAAGTGTGGAAAACCCATTTGCCTGCATCTATGCAAGAAAGCAAAGGTAATTGACTAGATAACGTAAGAAGAAATTAAATTCTAAACCTACTCTAGAGGAAAAAAACTTTAGAATCTGCATTTATTCAGTTTGCTTTCCATTTGGGGCATATGTGTCATGCCAAAAGAAACACACAATGAAGTACATTAAAAATAAATCCTATTAGCTTGGTAAAAAAACAAACAAAATCAGAAAAATTTTGGTGACTAGGGAGGGAAAGAAGGAGAAAAGAAGGAAGAAAGGAATAAAGGAAGAGGAGGAGGGAGAGGAGGAGAGGGAGGGAAGGAAGAGGGAAAGTGATGGATTTGTCGCCTATAATCTGGGCTTTTTGCACCAGCTCTTAATCAGTAGCATCATATCAGTGGACCAAGTAAATGCAATGGAGAAGCATGCCACTCTCTGCCTTGCGTTATCTGTGAGAATACAGGTAAAACTATGGGATTGGATGGAGACACAATTTGGACACACTTCATGAGATTGTCTTGATGTCACCCAAAACACCTAGTGGGACTTTCGACTTGCTGGACACTGTGCCAAGTATTGGGGACGCAAAGGAGAATCAAGTGAAGGGTCTACCTTCACTCAAACACTGAGATATTACCTCATCCCAA
This sequence comes from Camelus bactrianus, assembly GCF_048773025.1. NCBI lineage: Eukaryota > Metazoa > Chordata > Mammalia > Artiodactyla > Camelidae > Camelus > Camelus bactrianus. The sequence goes on from NC_133547.1 coordinate 53,538,679, forward strand.
CTCAAAGACGGGCATGATTTCTACCATATGTTTGAGGGTCTTTAGAAGACACAAGGCAACCACAAAACCATTCTGAGAAATGCTTCTTCCTACATCAGGGCATGGGTCATGACTTATCTTTGGCAAAGCCATGAGGAGATAAGTAGCTTCAAGGTGGTACTCCTTTTGAAAGTCTGGCTTGCAACAGTGATTAAATCCACATGATCCAAGAGGAGACTGGCAGATTCCAATAATTCGGGCCACAGATCCAAATGAGAGACTGATGCTGAATTAATTGAATGCTCTCCAGTATGGGGAACTGGGTTTTCCAAAATGATGAGAGACAGAAAGTATCTGTCTTATACAGAGGAAAGCTCTTCTTAGTATCAGTAGACTAAAATGGGAGGGAGGGAGGGAAGGCTACAAGATAGATGACAGAAAACAGCCTTGCTCCTTCCTTGGCACCCAACTAATGCAAAGAATGATGCAATTCTAATACTGTGGAGAATGTTGGTATTTTTCATTCTGCATAGAAGCTATATTATCTTCTGAATACCACCACCATCTTTATTCACTTGATGATCATCAAAAATTTATTGAGAACCTAGGAATGGGTCAGGCACTGTGTTATCTCCTGGAGGTAGGATGGTTTGCAAAAGTATGCACAAGTCTTTCTAGATGGAGATTACTGTCTGGAGCAGAAGACGGACATTCATCAAGGATCACATGAATGAGTGTATAATCGCAGAGTGGAATAAACGATAGGAAAGAAAGGAATATGGTTCTAAGAGAGTTCATATTAAAGGAAGCTGCCCTGGCTAGGGGAGCCTGGGAGGGCATCTCAGAAGATGTGATGTTTGAGCTAAGGTCTGAAGGGTCAGTGGGATATTAAAGGGAAGACAGTGTCTTAGGCAGGGGATGTGCAAAGGTCCTGTGGCAACCAGGATGGGATGACTGGCAGGGTGACTGAAGCACAGAAGAGTGTGAAGAGGGCTGGAAAAGGCCTCATGAGCATGGGGGTGACTATCCTAAAGGAAATGAAATGTTTTAAAGAAAGGATTGGATAGTTACCATCATCAGTTCGGTGTTTTGAAACGGCAACAAAGTGGATAAAGGGTTAGAGAGTCACCAGAATGGATGTGGAGAAATCTGTTAGGAGGTGTATTTGTTTCCTAGGGCTGTGAAGTGGCTTAAAATGACAGAAATGTATTCTCCCAGAATTCTGGAAGTCAGGAATCTAAAATCGAGGTGTCGGAGGAATTGGTTCCTTCGGGAGGCTCTGAAGGGGAACAGGTTACATGTCTCTCTCCCGGCTTCTGGTGGCTGCTGGTGATCTGCGCTCCTTGGCCTGCAGACACATCACTCCAATCTCTGCCTCTGTTTTCACATGCCTTCTCTGTGTGTCTCTTCCCCTTCTGTCTGTTATGATGATGTATATTATTGGATTTGGAACCAGTTAATCCAGGATGATCTCATCTTGAGATCCTTAGCTTTTTCCAAATAAGGTCCTATCCACAGGTTCTGGGTGCATATATCTTTTGGGTGCACCACATTCAACTCACCACCAGCTGCTACTGTCTTAATTCAGACCTTCTTAGAAAACTCCTTAGGAGACAACTCAAAGAGCTTCCCATCTCCCTGGCCCCAAAGCCAGTGACATCATCTTTCACAAAGCAAAACAAAACAAAACCCAATCATATCATTCTCTGCTCAAAAAAACCAAAGCCAAAACCAAAAAAATAAAACCAAAACTCTCCCTGGATCCTCACTGCCCTTGGGGGAGTGGCAGGCAGGAACGGGAGAGACCCTCACTCTGCAGCAGGAATACAAGATCCTCCCCCTTTGGGCTCTGCTCTCCTGAGCGGCTACTGATTTCCCTACATAGACCCAGTTCATATGCCCTCAGGTCCCCAAGTCTTTGCACTTGCTCTCAACAACCTCACATTGATCAGCTTTCCACCCACACCCCACACTCACGGGTGTCTTCAGCACACGACTCCCACTCCTCTTTAAAGACTTATTTCCAAGGGTATTGCCTTCAAGAAGACACAAGGCTGGAGAAATGTGGGTTTTCACTACCCTTGAAAATGCAGGCACCACCATGAAGTTCCCAAATGGAGGATCCTGAACCAGGGTGCCCCAGCCTCCAGGGCAAGTTTAAGTTCAATGGGTGCATTTGCTGCCTGTGTCTGGTTGCACCGAGGGTCTTCCCCATGGTCAGGGAGGTGGTGAGCTGCCAAGAGCACAGGAACACAAACACTCACATACACCCACATCCAGACTTACTCAATTCCTCCCTGAGACCTGCAACCTCGGGGTCCTGATGGGTCCCCTCGGGGTCTCTAATTCAGGGCATTCTTTGCAGTTAGGAGGGCCAGCACCTGCAGCCTCATCCACTCATGCCTTTGTTTAAAAAACAAAACAAAATTGATTTAATTCACATACCACAAAATTCACACTTTTAAAGTGTACAGTTCAGGAGTTTTGTCTGTTCACAAGGTTCTGCAACCATCACCACTATCTAATTCTGGAATATTTTCATCATCCCCCAAAGAAACCTATATCCATGAGCAATTACTCCCCATTTCTCTCTGCACTCAGCCCCTGGCCACCCCCGAACTATTTTCTGTTGACAGATTTGCTTGTTCTGGACATTTCACCTACATAGACTCATACTATAAGAGATCTTCTGTGTCTGGCTTCTTTCCCTTGGCATCATGATTGAGGTTCATCCTCAAAATTCCAGAGGCATCCTCAAAATTCAGAAAGTATCATTCCTTTTGAATACGCACCTTTCTGCCTGTAACAGATGGCCACTGACTTTTTTAGACCTTGTAGGAGGCTCTGTGTTGAATGTCTAGCCTCCCAGCCGGCAATCGTGCTTAACACAGCCTGAGCACTTTGGGATGAGCATTCCACTCAGTTCCCCCAGTCTCTTTCGGCCTCTGTAACTCCAGGGCATGCCTGAGTAAATTATGCAAGGAAATCATGCACAAGGCTTGTCTCTCCCAGAGTTTATACCAAAGCGGCACTAGAAGTTAATCAGGCCTCCATAAAGAACCCTGAATCCAACAGAGAAACGCAATGCATAAATGCAAAGCAAGAACAGTAACTCTTGCATTACACCGCTGCAGAGACTTCAAGAAGATGGACGGCTGTGCTCCTATCCGATTGCTTCCGAGCTCTCCATTAGGTCAGGCACGCGCCATCTATCTAATGAAAAGCCCCCCGGTCACATCCTCTCTCCTTAAACTGAATGCAGAGTGGAATGTGATTGTTGTGGCTATGATGATTGTGGTTATTGTATGTGTCATTATTACTTTTTCAATAAGCCAACAGCACTGAGGGCTTGCTATATCCCAGGCTCAGTGCTAAACTCCTTATTTGCATTATCTTATTTGATCCTCCAAAACCCCTTTGACATGGGTATTATCATCACATGCATTTTTCAGATGAGGAAATTGACACTCAGAGAAGGAGAATATTTTGCTGAAAAGTCACAAAGCTGGAAAGCGCAGAGCAGGGCCTCCGTCTCCAGAGCAAGCCCTTTGGTCGTCTTTCCTGTCTGACTCCCAGATGCTTCTGAGAAATGCCCCTGATGTGCGCTGCCCCAGTTTGGGGCTTTGGGTTGGGGGTTGGGGGAGCCACTGCCTCTGCTTGGCCTCCCCTCCCTCTTGGGCTCCAGCCCCTCACATCAGTGCTTATTATTTGGCATAAATCAGCCCCCCAATTACATGAATGCCACAGCCACGAACACTTGTAATTAAAACTGGGACTGACATCCTGAAAGTATGTTCCCTTTCCCATCCCTCTTTGTCCTGCAAAGATATTATTGGAAAGAGAATGAAACAATCGTCGGGAACATATGCTTTCAGAATATAATGGGACTCCACTCCTAGGAGGAGAGGCTGTAAAAGGGCTCTGGGACAAAATTTAAAGTAGACAGTTTTATTCACTAGCTACCAGGGCATGTCCAAGGCAGTACAGATAAGCCAGTAGGCTTGATACCTACCAGGGCACAGTGGGGCAGATTGCCAGAAGGCTCTCTCACCACCCCAATCCCCATCTGCCGCCTCACAACTTTCCATAGCTGCCCAGGTGTCCCAGGCACTTGCCACAGGAGGTCCCCTGGGAGCTGATGCCAGCTGAGTGCTCTGGCCCCAATCTCTCCTCTCCTGCCTCCTTCTCCAGCAAAAGGGGAGTGCTGGGAGCTTCCTGGCTTCTTTCAGGTGTTCGTGCCTTTGTACTCACAGTTCCCTGTGCCTGCAGGAACCCGGCCAGCCCGGCTCTCTTTGTCTCTGCCTGTCCCTCTCCTATTGATGTGTCAAAGCCGGTCAATACCAATCGCTGTCATTTATCAAGCACTGACTATGCGCCTGCGGTGAAAACTTCACATGCGCAGCTTTGCTCTCAGAGGACCCCCATGATTCAGGGACTGGTGGTGTCCTCAGGTGATCCTGGCTCCAGGAACCCCCCTCCTGCCCCTCTGTGTGGCCCCCAAATTTACCGATTCCTTCCCACTACTGTATTATAATGAACAGGCACAAACTAGGGCAGGGTTCTTCACCTGAGTGCCTGTGGGCACAGTTCTAGAGACAGAGGGTGTGCAGGGCCAGCCAAAATATACTTCTTTATTTTCACTAACCCCGAATGGAAGTTTCCCTGTCCTTCATGTAGGCAACAAGTTGCTATAAAATTAAAGCATCTGTGAGTTCGTCACAATAGAAATCATGCTATTTTCATACCACGGGGGAGTTGTAGCTGACATCTCAAAAGAGCTTTTTCAACCACTACTTTGATGATCAGCAGTTCATGGACTCACCACTAGCAGTGTTATTTGATGGGCTAATTAGAACATTTATTACTAAATCTCATATTTTAGTATTTAGATGGCTGTATTTCAATACAACCGGCTTCCTTTGGGATCCTATGCAATTTATTTCATGCATTTAAAAACATTATTCTGAGAAGGGGCTTATAAGTTCTACTAGGTGCCCCAAAGGTCCGTGGCACAAAAAAGGCGACGATCCCTGAAAGAAATGTGAGCTCCAGAGCAGGGGCCTAGTCTCTGGCTTTCTAACCAGCAGTCATTACCTTGGTGCCATGTGGTGCTTAAATATTCTAAGAATATTGATCGAAGGAAAGCAATGTGCCTAAAAAACTATTTTGTTGCACACAGATCTGTAGGATGGCTTTTCATTGTCTTTGCAGATGAATCATTCATTCATTCATTCATTCATTCATTTATTCAGCAATTACAGGCATAATCAGACAGTGTAGGTTTGGTTCCAGACCACTGCAATAAAGCGAGTCATGTGACTTTTTGGGTTTCCCAGAGCATAAAAAAAAATTATGTTTAGACTGTACTGCGGTCTTTTAAGTGTGTAATGGCATCATGTCTAAAAAGACAATGTACGTACCTTAATTTTAAAAGTACGTTGTTCCTAAAAAAAAGTGCTAACCATCATCTGACAATGCACAGTTGCCACAAACCTTCACTTTGTAGAAAAACTCAGTATCTGCCAAGCACAATAAAACCAAGCACAACAAAACGAGGTCTGCCTGTACATAATAAAAGCCTTCTATGCGCCAGGCCCTGGACTAACATTAGAGATACAGTTTTGAATGGGACCAAAAAAACCCCATCATTTTCTACCCTCCCTGAGAACAAATTTCTGAAGCTTCTGTATCCTCTTGGTCTTCTATCCGTGTTGAACAAATTGGGGTGACCTGTTTAGTTACCCACCATTCAATGTCAAGAACCCCTTTAGCTCCTTGTCAAGCGAAGCTCATTAACATATTTCTTCACTTTAAAAAAAATCTATCAACAGCAGGTGGCCAGCTTTTTACACTTTTGTGGGAGAATGAAACACACTGGGTCTCAATGGCCACTTATTCTCCGAGATTCCAAAATGGCGGGCACAAAGACGAAGCCATGGGGAGGTGGGAAGACGCATTTACACCCTCCCCTTCCACCTGCACGTAGCTTTCCATGGCTGACAGCGCTCTCTCTTTAGTTTCTTGATTTTATTACCTCATTTGCCTGGAATGTCCCTCTGCCCATGTCCCTTTTACTACCCGGCAAACTGGAACAATGGTTTCCTAATAAAAAGGATGATAATAATAGCTAACGCTGCTGGATCACTTTCCATGTGCCTGGCCTGTCTTTGAATGCTGTGCTTGTATCACGGATGCATTTCATCCTCCTTACCACCCGGTGGTGGGGATTATCATCATCCCCATTTTATAGGGGAAGAAAACTGAGGCACAAAGAGATTAAGTTATGGCTCATGTTGACACAGCCAGCAAGCAGCAGGTGTCCATCAGTTGATCCCCCCAAATGCCAAATGTGAATACATAGTGCTGGTGAGATCAGAGAGGCACGCCTACCTCTACGTCTCAGATAAGAAATGTTAGTGACTAGTTCCTCTCCTCGCTGGGGGTCAATAGAGAAGTGGGAGTCTAACCACCCTCGACTGTGTGCTTGGTGTAGACAGAATCACTCTATGAATGCAGTCTCATTTACCCTTGTTAGATAGATGAGAACATTGTGGATCGCAGATGTTGTCTGACTTGCCTCAAACCACCAGCTAGTTCATAGTGGGACTGAGTTTTGAATCTGATGTAGAAATTAAAGTCAAGCCTTCTACCTTTTCTCTTTTCATTTGACCACCGACCAAGAGCTACAGTGTGCCCCTTGGAGTGCCTGCAATACAAACACACCTTTAGAGAGCAGTCTCTTTTGCTTATCCAGTACACACATGCAGCTGTTTCCTGAGCTCACAGATACAGAGTCCCAACTTGCTTTCTTTCCTTTTTTTTTTTTGCCCCCTGAAAGGGACTATTTTGAGTCTTGTGTCATTCCAACTTTTGATTTGGATATTTCCATCCCCCTTATTTGCATAATGAATCATACCGCCCTTGGGTCTATGGGAAACAAAAAAATTCAAAGCAATGTATTTAGCACACAACCGTTTCCTGAAAATAGGAAAGACCCCCGTTTATAGCTCTACAGAGTCAATCACTTTCTGGTGGATTTCACATGGCGCAGCAGCCCACATTGATTTGGTAAGCATCATATATTTGAAACAATCTCTTTGGCTTTGAAATGGTGGTGTCTTATAGACATGACCTCGATTCTGACAATTATCTATGTAATTGGATCAATAGAGACAGCCCACTCCCCTAAACCACTGATTCAATTAATCAGACCATTGTCAAATCTCTTCTCCTCTTGGGTCTGGGTAGACACAGACCAAGTGGCAATTTCTCCCAAGACAGGCATGGAAGTCAATAATCTGCTTTTGGATAAAGTATCTGATCACTCACAAATTATACAAATCACATTGATTACTGACAAATCATAATGTTTACGGAGCACTATTTGGCTTTGGCTCCAGAGCATGACTAGGTATTTAATTAACAACCATCAGATATAATTTATGCCACTACAATGACCAGAAAATGGTTGATTGTTGATTTTACACAGTAGAGCAAACATTCTGAGACGAGCTTGGATGTGGGCAAAGTAAGTGGGAGCTCAATAATGGACGATGAAATCAAAGTTCTTTACCGTGTTTAGTCCAGAAGAAACTTAAAAGCCATGGTACCTTTGCCTCCCAGGAGGAAATGACATCTTTCTGTCCTAACGGCCAGTAAATTACATGACTGATTTTGTTCCCCTTTTTGCTTTGACTACCAGGAAACTCGGAACCAAATCTTTAGTCTAAATATATAGTGTGTTTGAATACTGCAGCCTGAGAATGTGCATTTTACTGTATTTTATCTGATTTTTATTTTTACATACATTTTAGTACATCTTTACTATTAACCCTCTAGACTAGGCTTCAGCAAACTATGCCTTACAGGTCAAAACCAGCTCCCCAGCCTGTTTATGTGCTGCCCAAGTGTGATTTGCTAAGCAGATAAAGGGAAAGGAAATACCCAAATCAAAACTTGCAGTAACAAAAGACAAGACTCAAGGGCATTTACAGAATGGTTTTACCAAGACAAACAAACAAACAAAAATCAAAAGAAGGATACAATTTCATGACACATGAAATTCAAATTTCAGTGTCCATAAATAAAGTTTTCTGGGAATGCAGTTTTGCCCACTAATTTTATGCATGGTTATTTTTGCACTACCAGGGCAGAGTTGAGTAGTTTCAACAAAGCCCACATGGCCTGCCAAGGCTGAAATATTTATTATCTGGCTCTTTACAGGGACAGTTTGCTGATTCCTACCATAGGCCACCTCCAATTTTTGTGAACTAGGCATAGGATGGATGGATAGTTAACTAGCTAGATAATCTAGAGGCAAATTATCAACCCAGCCTGTGGTTAATGTCAGTGTCTACATTATCCCTCCTAATAAGCTTTGGAAGTAATACCATTCAGTAAATCCAAACTCCATGTTTCCGAGAAAAAAATGTCACTTCAGAAGAAGTACACAACCCACTGTATCTGTTTTCAGAGGATGCTTTAGTCATTACAAATCTCAAAGGGAAGGTGACAAGCCCACTGCTCCAGAAGGCACATGAGTCGAAAGAAGATTAGTTCAGACAGAGGTAACGGAGGATAAGTGTAGATGGGGACAAGGGACAGGTCAATGAGAATGTCAAATATTAGGAAAAGGAATTCACTCATCAGCATGCCCCTAAAGAAGGGCCGTGGTAGCTCAACCAAGCTCTGGAGTGGAAGACCCCCCCCTTTTTTTTTAGTGGAGGCACTGGGGATTGAACCCAGGACCTCGTGCATGCTAAGCACGTGCTCTGCCACTGAGCTGTACCGCTGAGCTTTACCACAGAGTTATACCACCTCTCCTGCCCTGCCACCAGTGAAGAGCCAATATGGGAAAAGATAAAATAACGAGAGGATGAAAAAAAATTAAAAGACAGGAAGTGGGGGCTTCACAGAAATCTGAGTCACGTGACCTGAACTTCCTTTAAAAAGGAGGAGGTGAGGTCATATTCTAAGAATGACTGGCTGGGCCAAGGTGGGTCTGGAGTCTTGGGAAGAAGGTCGGATGAGAAACAGTTCTTGCTCGTGCGAAAGAGAGTGAACAAGGAATGGAAAGAAGCTCCCGACTGTGGCACCTCTGCTTCTCCCCAGCGGGCTGGTGGGGGGAGTTGAACAGCAGTTTCAATCACAAGGAGAGGACAGAATTCCTAAAATATCATTACACCCCACTGGGGTAGGAGGTGCTACAGAAACCTTCAGCCTCTGCTAGTAGGACCTTTCTGTCTCGAACATTCAGAAACTTTTGATGTAATTGTTAGCTTAATCAGAAGATTTAAAAGACAGCTCGGAACTGGGGAACACATACAAAGAAAACTCTAGTGGTAAGTTGCGTTTCCAGCCCTTGCTGTAGCTGAGAGTACCAAACCCAACCAGCAAGCCGTGCTCTGAGCCAGGCCCCTTCCTGGGGGCGTCTTCCCTACCCACCTGCTGTGCTTCGCCTCTGGGAAAAGTTACCGCTCACTGGAAGGAAAATAAATAAAGAAGTTAACGTTTATTGAGGGACCTATCGTGCAGCAGACCCTCAGGTTAACTCTTGAATCCTCAACACCATTTGAGAGGATACCGCTACTATTTAACAAATAAGGAAAAAGAAAGTTCAAGGACAATTAAGTAACTCGCTGAAGATCACGCAGGTGGAAAAATGGGAAGTCTGGAATTTGGAAGCTCACGTTTGTCTAACTCCAAAGTCTCGCTTTTCCTCCTTACGTGCAAGGTGCCTGAAGTCAGGTGCCTTATGTGATTCATTCCCTGTTCTCTCTCCAAGGCCTAAGCCTACATCCAGAACACAGCAGAAACCCAGGGAAACCACTCCATACTGTAAACATCCAGTCGCAAAGCACAGACAAATGGACAGCAGTGTCCCATGTCCTCTTTTACATCAAAATTTGGGGGAAAGCGACTCAAGATCACGGTACATGAAAGAGGGGCTCCTTTCATGTGATGCTTAGTCATCAGCGTTCCGCCTTTCTGTCTCTCGTCACTTGAACGTGCCTTAGTCTGGTGGATACATCAATCTCCCGCTTGTCACAGAGCCCTTACTACCTCCCTCTGGTGCAACCATGGTTATTCACCAAATAAATGTTTGCTGCAACAGTTGGTGCAAAATAAGTACTTTTGAAAGAGAACTGGAGAAATGTGTGTTGAACAAAAGTAGGAAACAGAAAGGAATACAAGTATAATCAGGGGCCTTGGAATCAGACAAAACTGGATTGGAACCCACTCGCCCTCTGTGCACTCATGGGAGAGTGACAGTTTCTGTGTCTTAGTTTTCCCATCTGTAGAGTTAGGACGGTAAATGTGTCCTTTGAAGGAATGCTGGAAAGCGTGATCAGTAATGCCTGGGAAGTCGCGCGAATTCAGCAGTTGCTCAAAAAGCAGCGGCTAGGAAATGAGGCTGTTTTCGCCATGTCGGGGACGCTCCAGGTGAAGACATCTGTGGGGCTGCAAACCTCAGACGGATTTGCAGCAACTGGCAGATTCCCTGAACCCAGTGGAGCAACATTAACATTTTTCGTGCCATGGAAAATTGAGGGATGATCCAGGAAGAAACAGACATCTTGAGAAAATTTAAAGGCTCCAACGTGTTTTTCCGTTCAGGGACAATAGAAAACAGGAAAACATTAATAAAGTGTCAGTGCCCGACTGCTAGGGGAACCCTGCCCAGGAAAGTATCTTCTGGTATAAATCATGACTCTGGCATAGCGTTCTCCAGCCCGAAGTGTCGTAACAACCCGTCCCACGACCATCGTCTTGGGAAGATGTTGGAAACCTCTCCAAGTTGACACAACCCAGGTCCTCCCTTACATAGACCATCCCTTCCCAGAAGGAGATCTCGCTCCAGCTACAAAGACCCAACTCGAGCCCAATGAGGAAATGCAGGCGATGGCTCAGTTCCCCAGCGGCTCTCAGAAATTGACAGTCTCTAAATTACTACCCGGGAAGCGTATCGCATGCCAGCTGACACAAGGAGAGGAAACATCCGCACAGACTGTGCAGCATCCTCTCCTCCTCTCCGGGGAGGAGGTGTTCCTGGCGCTCATGCCACCGGACCCAGAAACCCAGTGAAAAATGTGTGATTACAAACACCTGGGAGGGAGGCAGCGGGAGAAGAGAGGGGAGGGTAAAGAGGACCCCCACGTTTCCTGTGCAGGAGGCAATTTGGCTAAAAAAATAAGAAGCAATGAGATAATAAAAGTAACAAATGAACCTGCAATTGCTTTGCTTCCGGGAGCTCCCATCTGATTTCAGACTGGTTCTCCAAGTCAACTTGGGTGGATTAATGTATCCACGTGATGCAAAACCCAGCTCAGCTCGGGGGAGACTCAGACCCAGGCGTTGCAAGATTTAACCCTTGGCAAGCTGGCGGAGAGCGGTGCGTCCTGGTGGGAGCCGTATCGCAAGCAATATCCCTGCTCGTCAACACATATGTGTATACAATGTGCTTGGTACAGATGCCTGAGCTTTCGAGTTACTTGATGGGAAACTTGCATTTGACTCAAGAAAAGCACCCAGAAAAAGAGGAAGGAACAACAACAACAACAAAAAGACAACTCCAGGGAAGATAAAAAGAGTTCTCAGAACTGGGGAGGGGTAAGATGGGGTGGGAGCCTTTGCTGGGGCTGGATAGGTCAGTGCTCCACTCCCTACTCCTTAGAAGAGCCTGCCTGCCAATCAGACCCCGACAGGGACGGATGAGGCGCCCATCCCACGGAAGGTTGCACAAAGGAGCTCCTCCCTGACTCTGAGCTGAAGCGGCAGCCACCTGGTGCTTCCTCTGGCGTGCAGTGTACTTATCCAGGTAGCCAGCATCAAATCCACGCCTGGGGCGGGAGGGCACAGTAGGTATGTGGGTTGCAGAGGGAACTGAAGGCAGGGCCTGGAGAAGAGGACCAGGATGGAGAAGGATGGTTGACAGGGCATTTAGGGAGAGCCACCAAGTTACTGCTGGATGGTGGCATTTTTTAAAATGCCTTCCTTCTGCCAGGCTTACAAAGAGGGGTGCAGTCTGCCACAGGCCATGTTGGGAAAGGATGTGAGCTGGAGGAAAAGAGAACCCTGAGCTGAATACTTGCCGGTGGTACTGCAGGTGCCGGCTGGTCCCCAGGGAAGGAAAAAGGCAGCCTTCCTGCCTGCTTTACAGAACCTCTAGCCTCTGCACATACTGTGCCTTCTGCCTTCCCATTCATTCCCACCATCACTGACTAATTGCAGCCATCTCTCAGCCTGGAGCTGCACTGTCCGGGGCAGTGGCCACTAGTCACGTGGGGCTCTTGAAATTGATTACAATGAAATTCAATTTAAATTCAGATGCTCAGTTGCACCCGTCACACGCCAAGTCCTCCACAGTGGCGAGTGGCTACTGTACCGGACAGGGCAGAGAAGGAAGACACCCGTCGCTGCAGAAAGTTCCACTGGACCGTGCTGTCCGAGAGCACGGCCAGAGCCTCCTCACCAGCGTCCCTGCTGCCAGCCTTGGCCGGGATAGTTTCTTCTCTACACAGTAGCAGAGGGTTCCCTGAACTCTTCCGAAACGCCAAGGTCACGAGGACAAAACAATAGCAAAGAGACAGTTTTACGTTTAGGGAGACTAAAGGGGCATGAAAACCAAATGCAATGTGATTTTCAGCTGGATTCTGGATCAAACAGCCACCAAAGCTATAAAGGACAACTGGGGAAATTTGAATATAGACTGCATGTGAGATAATGTTATCAGAAGAGTGTTGGTTTTTCTTGGGTGTGATAATGGTACTGTGGATGTGAAACAGTGACATAAGAGAATGTCCTTATTCTTCAAAGATGCCAGCTGAGGCTTTTCGGGGTGAATTATTTTAATGTGTGTAACTTTTAAATGGTTCGAAGAAAAGTGTGTGTGTGTGGGTGTGTGTGTGTCTATGCATACGTAATCACATAGATCAGATATAAAGATAGATCATCATATATACAAAGATATATATCCTGAATGACAGAAAACCCTAAAAAATACTCTAAAACATATTTACTATATAGTTATGAAGGGAGAGAAAGATGGCAAAATGGTATAAACAGTCACTGACACAAGACGATCCTGTCATTCCTCTACTTGGAACCTCCCATGTCTTCTAATTTTCCCTCAAAGCAGACGCCCAAGCCCTTGTCAGGCCCAGAAGTCGCACACGGCACAGCCCTGTTCACTCCCTGCCTCCATCTCCCCGGCTCCCGCCACCCCTCCAGTGTCTTGGGCGTCCACCATCCCTCCGCCCCTTCCCCAGGAATGCTGGCTGCCCCCACCACCTGCAGGGTTGGCTTCCCCACCTCCTCCCGGCCATCGCCCGGCCTCCCTCCTCCCTGACCACTTTGTAAACCACCGTCCGCTCCAAGTCCGCCCTCTCCTTCTTGATTTACTTTCCTTCAAACACGTGCCACTTTCTCATCTACTCTCTTTCTCTTTTCTTCCCGCTCACGCCCCTTCCCAACATGGCCCACGGCAGGCTGGGCCCCTCTCCCTAAGCCTGGCTGAGGGAAGGCTTAAAGAACACCACTTCTAACAGTCACATGCACTGGCATTCGCATCATAATCCTGCTTTCATTAAACAGCCCCACACAGTCCACAAAATGGAACAGGCCTTTTTAGCAGCTACGATGATCATCTCTTAAGTCCGAAAGAGCAAGGGAGCCGCTGACACCCACCACCTCCGGCGGCCAACTCTGTGGATTCCCCTGAAGAATACAAGGCTTGTTTGCCATCAAGTTAAAACATGTTTAATGGCAGATAAATCTGATCCTGAATCAGGATAAGTGCGTTAGCGTCACGGAGCTGCCTCCATACCTGGCCAAGTCGTCCCTTGTTTTAGAAGGTTGGAGACATTTTTAGCCTGCCCCTCTGTACACGGGCTGCTCATTATACAAACGTGGCTCCATTTAAAGGCGCTGGCACTGGTTCAGTTCCCTTCTGGTCTCCGGATGCAGGTGGCAGCTCAAGAGGCTGGAGGACAAAGCTGGGGACAGGTGCGGTGATCCACACTCCTCCGGAGGCAGCAAAGGGCAAGGTCAGCGCCTTCAGGTGAAGGCGCAGGGAGGGTGGGGAGTGTGATGGGGGTACAGCCTGGTGTTGGAAGCACAGGCTCCTGAGGCTGATAGATCTGGACGTGAATTCCGGCTCAGTCCTTCTGTGGCCTTGGACAAGCTGTCTTACGCCTCTAAGGCTCAGTTTCAACAACTGGGAAATGGGAATTTCACAGACTGCTGGGAGGCCGGATTCAAAGATGATCCCTGCAGGCTCCCTCCTCATAAAACAAACTCCCTTCCAATTCCCTCAAGTGTGGCTGTGAATATCATGGCATAAGCTAGCTCCTCGGACGGGATTCTGCTATCCAACAAAGGTGGAGGGCTTTTGCACAAGGATTTAAGGTCCCAAAGCAGCAGGCTTTGAGTTCATCAAAAGGGAGATGATCCTGGGTGGGCCTGACCTAATCAGGTGAGCCCTGAAAAGGGATTGAGCCCTCCTTGAGGAGAGCAATTAGGATGCTCCTCTGATTCCTTAAAAAAACTAAAAATAGATTTACCATATGATCCAGCAATCCCACTCCTGGGCATATATCCAGAGGAAACTAATTCAAAAAGATGCATGCACCCCAGTGTTCACAGCAGCACTATTTACAATAGCCAAGACATGGAAACAACCTAAATGTCCATCAACAGATGACTGGATAAAGAAGATCCAGTATATTTATACAATGGAATACTACTCAGCCATAAAAAATAATAAAGTAATGCCATTTGCAGCAACATGGATGGACCTGGAGATTGTTATTCTAAGTGAAGTAAGTCAGACAGAGAAAGAAAAATACCATACGATACCACTCATATGTGGAAACTAAACCAAAAAAAAAAGAGGAGAGATACAAGTGAACTTATCTACAAAACAGAAACAGACTACAGTCATAGAAAACAAACTTATGGTTCCAAGAAGGGAAGCGGGTGGGAAGAGATAGATTGGGAGTTTGAGATTTGCAGATACTGACTAATATATGTATAATAGATGAACAACAAGTTTCTACTGTAGAGCACAGGGAACTATAGTCAATATCTTGTAGTAACTTATAATGACAAAGAATATGAAAAGAAAATATGTGCGTATATGTATGACTGAAACACTATTCTGTATGCCAGAAATTGACACAAAATTATAAACTAACTATACTTCAACTAAAAATTTTTCTTTAAAAAAAGGTTCTCCTCTGGCCTTGAAGGAGCAAGTGGCCACCTTGTGACAGCATCTATGGAGGGGGCCACATGGCAGGGACCCGAGAACAGCCTCTAGGTGCTGAGAGTAGTGCCCAGCTAATAGCCAGTAAGGAAATGGGGAACTTGGCCCAAGGAAAGGATCCCTGTCAACAACACAGCCTCTGTAAAGACCCCAGCCCTAGAGGGCACTCTGATTTCCACCTCCTGAGACCCTGAGTAGAAGACATAGCAAGGCTGGACCTGGGCTTCAGACCTGCAGAACGACGAGGTAATCAGCACATGCTGGAAGCTCCTCAGTTTGCGGTAACTGGTCACCACTTCGCCACTCCTAAGGCTGTTACAAGGAATAACCTGCCTGCAGAGGGCTTGGTAAAGAGCCTTTGATTCTTTGAGGGCGAATAAAGAACAGCTGTTATTATGATTTACTTTCTCTATGATTTGTAGTAAAACAATAAACATTAAGTAGCTTTTGTATCCTGGAAAGAGCTCTCAGTTCCATCCTGGCTCCACTGCTGGGCGGCTACGGGATACTGGGCAAGTTATGGAACTATGTCTGTCTCCTTACCGGATACAAGTACCAGCTGGGGTCATCTTGCTTCCCATGAACTGTGCAGTGAGCTTTACGGAGATCCTAATTTCAAAACAGCCTATTGATTAAGATTAAGACATGCTGGTGATCACAATGACTTCTCTTACCACTGCCTGGCCTAGAATTCGCCAGCATTTAAAGGAAGCACCACTGAATGAGAGATGGGGGTGTAGGATGGTGTACCCCAAAGGATAAAACTATAGGGGCATGGAGGAAGAATGAGGCCAAACTGAAGTTTTCTTTAAGTATGGCAGGGTTTCGTGCGATACATTTTTAAACAGAAAGGTTAACAGAAATATTAAGCCTTTGAGCAATCTTATCTAACCTGATGGTGTCACCATTCCAGAGGATTCTCACATTGGTATCAACTGTTCATTCATTCGTTCATTCATTCATCAGTGAGTGCTTAAAGTAGTCCAGGCCCCAGGCGTGATGCTGGATCTTCAGCTCAAATTCACTGAGTTCCAGACCCACATATCCCGTGACCTGCTGGGCTCAATCTCAACATCCCCCAAACTCAGCTCTCTGTGCTCCACCTGCTCCTTTCCCTGATCTCAGTTAACAACACCATCCTGCTTCAGTCACCCAAGTTAGGGACCTCAGACTCATCTCGAGCCCTCTGCCCCTCGACTCCCCCCACCCCACTGGGGTCGAGTCTGTCAAAACTAAATCCTAAAGATCTCTTGAACTGGGCCCCTCCTGTCCATCGAACAGTGCATCCTTAGCAAGATATATTTCCTATTGTGGCTGTCACAAATTCCATAAACTAGTGGGCTGAAAAACCACCAAGTTATCCTTTTAGAGTTCTGTAGGCCAGAAGGCCAAAATCAGCTTCACTGGGCTCAAGTCAAGGTGTTGGCAGGGCTGGTTCCTCCTGGGGGTCCTGGGGGAGAATCAGTTCCCTTGCCTTTTCCAATTTCTAGAGGCTGCCAGTATTCCTGGGCTCATGACTCTTTCCCTGAATCGCTCCCAGCTTTGCTTCCATCAAGTTTCCTGAATCTGTAGTCCAAGCTTCCTCTGCCTCTATTATAAGGACCCTAAGGATGACATGTGGTCCCCCCACCCCATCATCTCCTCATCTCAAGATCCTTAACTGACTCACTTAACTTGCCACTTAAGGGAACCTTCGTGCACCCTGGGGATTAGCACAGGGATACCCTGGGGTGCTCTGATTCAACCTGTCCTCTAAAGCCTTTGTCATCTCTCCCCTGAGTCACTGCAACAGCTACTGACAGCCCTCCTGGCTCAGCTTCTCCAGTACAGCCTACGGAGAGCAGCCAGTGGTTATTCCATAGACCTCAGGGTTTCTCTGTTTGCTGTTCCTTCTTCATGGAATGCCTTTCCCCAGTTTTTGCCACAATGGCCCCTTTGCATGCATGGGGTTTCTAAATGACGTTAAAATAGGAAGATTCTCCAGGATTCTCCAGTGGGCCTGATGTCATCACAAAGGCCCTCAAAAGTGGAAGAGGGATCTGAACAGAGCCAGAACGATGTCAGGGTGAGACGGGCTCAGCCTGATGTTATCAGATTCGAAGACGGACGGGACGGAAGGCACCCTGAGTCACGTGACAGGCCTCTAGGAGGTGAAAAGGACAAGAGAACACATTCTCCCCTAAAGCCTCCAGGAGGAACCCAGCCTCGACCACACCTTGATACTGGCCCAGGGAGGCTCGGGTTGGACTTCTGCCACGTACAGAACTGTGAGATGATAAACCTGGGCTGATTGAGATTCTAAGTTTGTGATGACTGGTTATAGCAGCAAAAGAAAACTAATCCAGGGCCCCACAAACATTTGGAGTGAGTCATCAGTGCGCCCCAAAAGGCCAAGGGTTGCCAGGAAACACCAGAAGCGAGGAAGGAGCAAAGGAGAATTTTCCCCTGGGGTTTTCAGACAGCAGGGTCCTGCCAACACCTTGATTTGGAACTTCCAGCCTCCAGAAGTGTGAGATGAGGCATTTCTGTTGTGTCAAGTCACGTGCTTTGTGGTGCTTTGTGTCAGCAACGCCAGGAACCTCAAACCCCAGGCCATGGCCTGTGGCCACAGGCGACTTTGCTCCTGTGACTCTGCCGGTGGGGAAGTAAATGATGCTGAGGAATCGTGTGTTCCTTCTCTTAACCAGGGTCAGCAAGCAGCCTTGGACTTGGGTCCGAGGCAGGCGCCCAGGGACCTTAGCTGGATGTGGGAGTGAGTGGTGGCAGGAGGCCTCAGGTCCACAGGCAGAGAGAACGGTACCCGGGTGCTCGGGGCAAACAAAGGGTGAGCCTCAGAGAAAGGCAGGAAGCTTCTCCGCCTGGCTGAGACCTTCCTCAGGGGGTGTGTGCGACTCTGTCCACGTGCCCAGCACAGGATCTGCCACCGAAAGGTGCGAATGCATGCTGCCTCCTTCCCCTTCGCCTCCAACATCCCTTTCCTTTTGTTAAATCCAAGTAAAATGACAGTCATGACTTCCTTCTGAAACACAAGAGGGAACCTCTAGAAACATGAAGGCCGGAATTCAGCCATGGAGTTAAACAACCAAAAAAAAAAAAATTAGAAATCATCAAGTCTCACCTAGGTGCACGGCCCCAGCAAACATAAGGAAAACCTAAGCCCCTGCTGTGTCTTTTTATTACTTGAGGTATATGGAGTCTCTAATTTAAGGCTAAATATAAAACTAAAACACACACAGCTGGACTTTCAAGTATTTTCAAAACATTTAATACCTTCCCGTGCCACTCCCAGAACCTGAGCAGCCCGCACTTCGCACCAAGATAAACAGAAGCTGGGGTGGACGACCATCTGGGCTTCAGAGGGACGTTTAAGAGGGAAGAGGAACGTACCAGCGCAGGGCATCTGGAGGGATCGGAGTGCTGACGTGTGCCCACAGTCACATGGTGTCCTCTGCCCACCGGGGCTATAATGGGAACCAGGAGACTGGCTGGTGGGGCCAACGCTAACACGGTCTGCCTCTGACCACAGCTTTTCCTGCCCCCCATGTGCTTTTCGGCTCTGCTCCTAGACTCCTGGGCCAACGGAAAATGAGAACGATTCAAGTCTGCTTGGCAGACATGAATGAATTCTCTGTTATCCCAGGAATTCTCCTTGAAGGAGGTGGCATCCATGGTACTGGTCCACCAGCTGGTATCGCCGGGCACTTTTATTCATTCAGTCACGATACACGGAGAGTTGTCCATGTGCTAGACGCATCCCTGTGTGTGCACTGGGATACGGCCGTGAGCAAGTCAAACAAAACCAGGGCTCCCATCTCTAGGAATCGTCTGCTGCGGGGAAGGGCAAATAAAGGTAATGGGAGGGTGGGATCGGTGAGGTGCAAACAGTCGCACAGGAGGCTGGGGCGTGTTGAGGAGGCGGAGCCCTGTAGCGTGGACTGTAGCTTTCTGACGAGGTGACAGCGAGAGAGACTTAAAGAGGGAGGAGGACTTGGCCACGCAGAGATGCAGTGGAACAACTCTCTTGACAGAAGAAAAAGCAAAGAGCAAAGGCCCCATGACAGTCTGAAATCTGGCCACAGATTCTTCAATACTGCTTTTATCAAGAGGCAGAGTCTGTGTCCCTTCCTTCTAACCTGGTAGGCGTGAGACGGCTTCCCCCATGGAATGCAAAGGTGACGGCATCCCGTAATAGTGTACAGAGAAAGTGATGCCCTGCGATGTCCGGGGCTTGGTCAGAAAAGCCATGTAGCTTTTGCTTCTAGTGCTGTTAGAACAGCTGCCTTACAGGCATCGGATCATGCTGAGATGACCATGCCGGAGCCCAGCTGAGCCCACCCCTCCCTGCAAGTCCAACAAGGCACTGGACACTTGAGAACAGCCTTCTTCGACCCTCCAGCCCAGCCCTCTCACCAACAGAACATCACTCTGTGCCCCGACCCATGCCCATGTGGAACAGGAGATTCAACCAGACAAGCCCTGTCCACAGCCTTGACCCAGAAAATCACGAGATCCAATAAAACAGTCATTGTTCTAAGCCATCAAATTGTGGGGTACTTTGTTCTCGGTGATAGATAAATAAAAGAGGTCCCACCCCGGTAATGAGAGGAGGAGAAAATGAAGCCATGTACATAAGGTTCCCGGCACAGAGCAGGCTCTTGGCAAATGTTAGCTCACGTCCCTGTGCCTCGTGACAATAGAGTTTGATTGCCTTTCACTTTCACTGCCTATTTTTACACGATGCTGCCTTAAATCATAAATTACAGGCAGCTTATCCATGTCTGATTCTTCTCGAGCACTGGGCTTTATTGAGCTCCCGAAGTTAGAAAGCAACAAATGTGTAAATCTCCACCAAAGTAGGGTTCTGGAAGGAGGTTCTCCGGCAGGAAAGAATGGGGTCTGGAATGTCTCATTCCCAGCGTGCGCTTTGAGGCCCCGTGGCACATACACCGCAGCAAGCCAGGAAGTTTTTAAATGATTTTCTGAGCACTCTCATTTTTCTTTCCTAAACAGCATGGATTCTTGAGCTCAAATGCATTTCTGCACGTAGGAGAACCAGCCGTCTCCCTTGGCAGGTTCCACCATGGAATGATTTTTCAAATCAGTATCCAGAAGAAGTTGGAGAAGTGAGTGATCCCAGGCACGCATTTTTGGAGCCAGACAAGCCTTCGTGTGAAGCCAGGATCTTCCCCTTTATAGATGGAGAGGAGCTGAGCATGTGTTTGAACCTTTATAAGCCTCAGTTGACTCCTCTGTGAAATGGGAAGAAATGCAGTGCCTCCCTCCTGGTTTGTTTGTCAAGATGAAATGAGATAGCATCCCTGAAGTGCTTAACAGAATGAGAACTCAAATTAATTCATTTGCTCTACTAATAATGGTCACTGTTAGTCCTGCTGTGGCAAGAGTTGTCAGATTTAGTAAATAAAAATACAAGACACCCAATGACACTTGACTTCCAGATCAACAATGAATAATCTGTTAGTGCAGTATGTCCCAAATGTGCCGTGGGATAGACTGACCCTAAAAGTAATTCACTGTGGAATAAAAAAAAAAAAGACATAAGTGAACTTATTTACAAAATTAAAACAAACTCACAGACATAGAAAACAAACTTATGGTTACCGGGGGGAAAGAGGGTGGGAAGGGATAAATTGGGAGATCGAGATTGGCAGATACTGACTACTGCATATAAAATAGGTAAACAAGTTTCTTCTGTAGAGCGCAGGGAACTGTATTCACTATCTTACAGTAACACATAATGAAAAAGAATAGGAAAAGGAATATATATGTATGTACATGTATGACTGACACACTATGCTGTACTCCAGAAACTGACACAACATTGTAAACTGACTATACTTCAATCAAATAAAAAAGTCAATCATTATTCATCTGAGATTCAAATTTTACTGGGGGTATTGTCCCTAGATTTTTATGAATGTTATTGATAGTGACAATCCATCCCTATCACCTGGTATGTGGTTACCCCAGAGCCCTGATCACACTGTCCCTGCATTTTCTCATCTTTAAGAAAATCGTACATCTCTCTTTTTCCGCGCTCCATTCTCACTGTGGACTGCTGGCAATGAAGATTGGCCAAGAGGCTGCTCTAGAAAGACCAACCCTATACCTCTTTCTGGAATGACAATGCGGCAGTTACTACATAAGCAACTTCCTCCAGCAAAGTCCTGAGCTTCGCTGTAGAGAGGCCGCCATTTATCTGTACCCTTTCCCACCTCCTACTGCACACCCACCCCCTGCCTGCACGTTCCCTCCTCCTCTCCCCTCCCCTGTGCCTGAGGTCTGGCTCCATTTGGAGCCTCTCCCCCCACCATCAGCTCATTTTTTCTTCCACGTAATATAGTGTAGTTTATTACGTAAGTGATTTATTGCATGCACCTTAATGTATAAGGAGCAAAACTTGTTTAAAATAAATCCAACTGAGAGGATAATCTCTATGGGCGAAATGTACTTCGACTTAATTTCTCTACTGGGTATTCCACACTATATAATTGCCTTAAACAGAAGCTGCACACACAAATTTAGCTTGGCACCGGTATCTGGCTCCACAGAACACTCAAGTTACATGCTGGGTTTTGCTACAAATCCTTCACTCCACCAGAAGAAACTCAACAGCATCCCTTAAAGAAATATTCTGCTTGACTCCCCTGCTGAGACAGGAGGGCGGGGGCGGGGGCGGGGGGCAGCTGACTGTGCGCTGGATTTGTGCGTGGCTGTGGCGGGGAAAGGCCTTTGTCGTGGGAGCGGAGGCAGAGCTCCCAGGCTTTGTCGAACCAGACTGGGCTGGGGACCTCGGCTTCACTCCTTATTCAGGCTTACGTTCAGCCAACAAAACTGCTGCTCCCTGGCTGGCCCTGGATGTGGGAGACGTGCTTAATTACAGTTGGTAGTGGCTTGTCCTTCTTTCTCCTGTGGATGAATTTAATCAAGGTATTCATTGCTTCACTGATCCCTTCACTTCACTCACTCATTCCACAGATACTGAACTCCTTTTGGGCCCCGGGGCAGCAGTGGGCTATGGACTATGGGAATAACATAGCGAACCACAAATAACGCTGGCCCTTAAGGGGTTGACACGGTGGATGGGGGAGATGTGCATTTATTAAATAATCCCACAAATAAGTGCATGATGAGAAATGGTGACATTGTGGTGGATGAGAGACGCAGGGTGCTCTGAGAGCTCCTGGGGGCGCTGGAGAAGAACTCCCCAAGGAAGAGGCTTTCCGAGGGTGCATGAGTTCCCTGTGGCTGCTGTAACAAATTACCTACCCCAAACTTAGTGGCTTAAAACAACACACGTTTATTTTCTTTTGGTTTTGGAGGTCAAAGTCTAAAATGAATCCTGGGGTAAAATCAAGATGCCAGCAGGGCGGTGTTTCTTTCTTGAAGCTCTTGGGGAGAATTTGTTTCATTGTATTTTCTCACTTCCAGAGACCGCCTGCATTCCTTGGCTTGTGGTCCTTTCTTCCTTCTTCAAAGATGGCCACAACAGGGGGAGCCTTCTTCACTCGGCCATCTCTCCATCATGACTCTTTGGACTCCCTTTTCCCCATTTAAGGAAACCTGTGATTAGAGTGGGTCCACCCAGACAGTCCAGGACACTCTTCCCATTGTAAGGTCTGCTGATCAGCAATTTTAATTCCACCTGCAACCTTCATTCTCCGTTTGGTATGTGACCGAACATATCCACAGGTTTGGGGGTTAGGATGTGGACATCTTTGGAATCGTTATTCTGTGGACCAGAGACAGGATCTAAAGAGCAAGGAGGAAGAGAAATATTCCTGGCAGAGGTGGAAACTTGCAAGGCAGGTGCTGACAGTGTGCCGGTGGGGAAGCAGCTAGGAAACCAAGAGGGTGTAGGGACCTGGTGATGCCTAAGGCTGGAGAGGTGAGCAGGACCAAACCCTGGAGAGCCTGGGTGGCCACATGCACGGTTCTCGTTTTCATCCCCAAAGCATGAAGAAAGCTTTCAAATACTTCAGTCAGGAAATAAGATACTGTGTTGTACTAAATCTAAGGTTAGAGATGGCATTATTTATTTTCCACTAAGGAAAAACAAAGTAAGCCAATTAAAATATGGCACAATATTTTCTTATTGTTTATAATTTTTATTTTATACTTACTTTAAGGAACTCTTTCAGATTTAATTAGACCTATTTTGGTCATAGATAACTCTTCTGTAGACAATAAAAATGTAAGTCAGGAAAACAGTGATAAGGCATTCCTAAAATTGCTTCACATTAAGTAAGACTCTCCCCTGAAAAAGGTTTTAAATCTGAATCACGGATGTCTGTATTCCTCCATCCCCTGTCGTCTCCTCTGCCATCGACAGTATGGGTGATGCAGCCTTTCTTAGAAGAATCCATTTGAAAAATGAAAACCATTGCCGCTGGGCTCTCCACAATGATGCTGAGCAAACCTGCTTTGGCTTCCTCCTCCCGGAGGGTTGCTCCACTCACGTGCCCCGCCCCCACCCCAACAACCATTTGGCTCCTAGAAGGCCCGGTGCTCCAGAGTCATCCCTGCGGTTTTCTTAGAAGATCTTGACACCTTCCCTGCGTGTTTCATCGCTGGCACTTTAGATGCTTCTTTTTTTTATGCATAGGCAATGACAAAGTGTTACTGCAGCCTGCCTAAGGGAGATGCGGAGATGTGCTCGGATTGCAGAGATGCTAATGGGCAAGAACCGCACAGCTATGGTCAAGGTCAAGGATCAGACTGGTGCTTTCAAATGGCCCTTCAAATGAAGCAAGCCTTGTTCCCACATTTCAAGGTAGAGTTTGACAAGCATTTGTTAATAACAAGAGCCCTTGATTTACGTGGAGCTCGGTACTAGGCACATCCTTGTCCCATCACGTCCCCTAATTCTCACCACGAATTCTGGAGGATGGAGGGGTTATTATTATGCCCATGGCACATACTAAGAAACTGAGGCTTAACTAAATGAACTCATCTTAAGAGCCCCCAGACCACATGTATTAGAGCCAAGACTGCAACTCAAAATGACTCCAGGGATTAACCATGGTGCTTGATCACCTCGATTTCTATATGCTGGTCTCAACCCCTCATTGGAAAAGTCTTTAAACTCAAGAGCTCCTCCAAGTCCATTCCACAAGCAGGCGCGCAGCGTTTTCTGTGCAGGTGGTGGGCTCCGCTCTGGGCCGAAGGACCAAGCGTGACACCCCACGGACCCTTCCCACGAGGAGCTCGGAGCCCAGTGGAGAAAGCAGGGAGGTTGCTGGCACTTCAGATTAGAGGGGAAGAACCGACGTGCGTTCCCACACGTCGTGGGGCACAGGCACAAGAGAAAAATGTCCCCGTTCTCCTCACGCTGTGCAATTTTTCTTAAAGAATTCTGTAGGCTAAACATGGGGCTGCAAAACATTCAGAAATTCCCAGGAAGGCAGCATGAAATCTGCATAGAAAATCTATTCCGGTTTATAACCCATGCCCGGTTGACCTTACAGTTGGTATCCTCCGTCAGGCCAGCCTGAGTATCTCCTTCTAGGGGAATAACAGAGAGAAAAGGGTCTAGAAGGGAAGGAATGAAATACTAGTACAAATCCACCATACATTAGGCTCAGTAGTGAGATCAGTTACATGACTCAAGTGTGTAGGCACTATTGTATACACATGCTATTCTTCAGGAGAAAGCCAGAAAGAACAAAGGACTATGAAAGCATAAAAATAAAATAAAAATCTGGAATAGGGAGGTCGGGGCCCATATGGGTATACAGAGATAATAGTGAGCCTAATTAAAAAAAAATCTGTTGAATGTTACCAGGATAAGAATGAGAACAAAAACCAAACCACACACCCCCTAGATTATCTACGAACACAATAGGTATATTCTCCCAAGCTGATTTTGGGACGGTTTTCAGAAGCCAAACCCATACTATAAAATTTCTTGCTAGGAGCAGACGCTTTGAAACAATTTCATTTCAGTTTGGTTTGGGGTCTCCTGGAGATGCGGGCAGGGGCGGGCATCCTCCTCCTCCTCTTCCCCCCGCAGAAAGCACCCCCGCCACCCGCACAAACCCCTCGAACATATGTCTGCGCTGAAGAGCAGAAGATGGGAGAAACAGATGGCGTAATGACTTCGGAATCCAACAGCCCGCTCCGTGGCACTGCTATCGGCAGACAGGACTTGCCAGGGACGCACATCTGAGCCAGGGGCTGCCAAGGAGAACAGACCCCCGCCCCGCCCTCGCCTCCGCGGGAGACGCTGGTGTTTGAAAACAAGCAAAACGCTTTTTTTTGCGGGAGCAGCAAGTGAGGACACAGCTCTGCGGCACTCACGGCACATATGCTGCAGACGGGGGAAATGTTTTGCAAGCAGTGGCTCTATAAACAGTGCCTTCGTTGGGTGTTTTCCATACGGGGCAGGCGGGGAGCGGGAAGGGAACCGCTGGGAGAATTGCAGAGCAACCTGTTTTCACGGGGTGTTTGCTTTCTTTCACTGTACCTGCCCATGGGGGCCGGATTCACACTTGGGGGATGTGACACACACCAGAATCTCCCTGAATCAACGTGATCTTAATTCCTCCGAATAGCGACCACCGGCTCTTAATCTCCTCTTCTCCCTCCCAGTTCGTTAGGGAGAACAGGCAGGTGTAGGGAGAGACAACAAGGGGAAATGGAACTTATGGATGTCAACCCATGAGTCTGGCCTTGTGCTAGTAAACACCTGATATTTGCATCAGTGCATTGTAGACTCAGAGCAAACAGTTTTAAAGGTGGGAAAGCGGGGCGGCGGGGGAGGGGGTGATGTCAAGTATAACCAAAAATCGAGATAACGTAACAGGATTTAAAGAGGAGATACTGGACTTGGAATAGACCTGACACTATCCTTCGGCCTCATTCTTCTGCCTGGCACCTTGTACAAAGGTGCCCAAACCATAATGCAAGATCTGCAGCCTGAGAAACACGCAGCTGTACAGGGGTCTACCGTATTGTGACAGGATGGGCTGAAGTTTGCCCTTTTCAAGGTTACCTCGTCTATCCACAAGTCTTCAAAATATCCAAATGGAGGAAGATGAGAATTTTCTTTAAAAAAAAAAAAAACAACTATATATAAGAGTACTTCCCCCAAAGGGGCCACGTTCTCATTTCATTTTGTCCAAACAACTTCTGGGAGCTGGATTTTACATCACCAGTTTCTTCTTACTTTGGTGAAATGAAAATGTCATTTGTTCAAAGCCACTGTTTAAGGCGCTGCTAGCCCCCACCTCCCTGCAATCCACAGCCATCTTGTTAATAAATTAACCCAACTGTCACAGACGTACAAATGCAAAATCACTCAGAAATGGTCCCATTTAAGATCCTACCATCTCCAAAACCCATTGCAACATTTTATAATTCCTTCAGGCCACCTCGGGTCTCCTTTACACTTGCAATGGTGCCCCTTTCAATTTGCATTTAAAAGACAGTAAATTGCAGGGTTCATAAACATTTTTATAGTGATTTATCGAAGACTGGGATGTCACCGCTGCTCTTCACACTTTAGCAGTCCTGAGAATGAAACACTGGCTCTATAGGCAACCTTGCTGTCCCCATAAACCACACAGGAACAAGCCAGGTTGGAGCTTTCTCATTTCATTTCTTTTCTTTTCTTCTCTTTCTCTCTCTCTCTTTTTTTTTTTAAAGGACAACAGCAACCATATTTATCTCTCAGAAGAAAAGCTCATTTTCATCAGCCTCCAAGTCCCAGCTTGGGTTGTGTAATTTACAGAGAACTTGGTTTGTCATTCAACATCGTGAGGAAGCCCCTTCTTTATGACTGAAGACAAAAAGAAAAGGTCGGGGGGAACCTCTCTTTTCTTTCTTTTCATCTTCCCATTCTGTGCCCTGACCCCAGGAAAGCAGTCCACATGCACCCTTGTCCGGGGTGGGTTGAAGACAGAGAGGCACCTGGACAGACCTAAGGCTGTCACTCCGCTTCTACAGACCTCTGTCCTGCTTTCCTGCTAAAACCTTAGACTGAGGATTGGGCATCGGCTTCGAAAGCTATTATTTGAAAATAATGTGAGCGGAAAGGAGCTGAGGTCAGAACATACTTGTGCTACTTTCCAGCCAGCCAAGTCACAAAAGGACGTGCGCGGAGCCAAGACAAACTGTTTGTCTACGGGCAGAGTGAACTCCCTGGCATCCTTCGGGCTTTTGACCGGAGGGACTCGAACCTTTTCTGTGCACGTTGTGCATAAAGGAAAAGGAGAGGGACTGGGGGGAAAACAAAGAAAAGAAGAAAAGAAAAAAAGAAAGAAAAAGACCTGCACCTCATTTGCCCTTCCAGTGTCCAGAAGGGAGTATTTCTTTCCAGCTTTTTCACATTGTAATAATGGCTTCACAGCTCCTGAAAAGGGCCCTGGTGCATCGGGAAATGGTGCATGACACGGCGAAACCCGGGCTTTGTCGCACCAGCTCGGCTCCAAAGAAAGTCCTCCCCTGCCTTCGTTTCCCTGCCATTAACTGAGACGAAATGAGTTTTTTTCCCCCTTTTGATTCCACCCCCCACTGTCTATTACAGTGTGACGCGACCGGGTTTCCGGCCCCATTATTTCATAGAGGATTCTTTTATTCTGGTTTGGGAGTTCGCGCCTGCAAGGTTATCTGTGCACAGAGCAACGCCTTGGTCCTCGCATTCATTTCTGAAATCTGATCTCATTGATAAGAACAAGACCGTTCACAGTGCATTTGTCAGATAAGGAGCTCGGGTGCCGGAGTCGTAATTTTTGTGACTTCAGTCAGGGCTCCCTGTTAAAATATGTCAACCGATAAAAATGCAAGGATTATAAAAATAACCTTTGTATCAAAAGTGTCCTATCTCTTCTTCTTCTTTTTTTTTTTTTTTTTTTTTTAAGAAAAAGCACATTATGTCCTTTTTCACGTCAGGTACCTCCTCATACTCAGATGCCTGTTTCCTGATGTACATTTTTTACAATTATATTTTAAACGGTCTTGCTACTCCCAGGCCAGCCTTCAGCATGCTGGGAGAAGGAAAAAAGAAAAAGAAAAAAAAAAAAAAAAAAAAAACAACCAAGAGGGCTAATGAGGAAAGAATCAATGTCATGCAGTTTGTCTGAAAGGGGTTTTGATTAATTTCCCTCCCGTGGCCTAGCCCACGTGGACATGGAACACATCCTGCTCCTAAGAAGTAAATGAATCCGATCCACGGCTGCTCGATCCCCTAAGCAGAGTCGATCAGGACTTAGGACTAGGGTCCAGTGTGTCTGTCCCCATGGCAGCATCCCGGGTTCTCGGGGACAGGATTCTGCCGTCCGCTTGCCTGGGGAACAATTCGGCATTGTTCCCATGAGGGAACTGGCCAGACACACTCGGGATAACATCCACCCCCAACAGACATGAAAGCAGTGGGAGAGGCCGGCCGGCTCCACCCCACAGAATGGGCTGCTTGCAGGGTCTGATGCCATCAAAGCTGTCCCCCTGGCCAAGCCACCCCCAGTCTGGAGGTGGCCCCAGAGCCTGGCGAGCATGTTATATAAATATTAGCAAGAGGCAGACTGTCGGAGCCCCTGTGTGTTTCCATCCCCCCCGGTGGCAGCCACACAAAGACGCCAGTGACAAAACTAGAGACAGCCACGGGCGTGCCAAGCGCACGGCGCAAGGTCCTGTCCCCGTCCCTGTTCGGGGCCCCGTACACCCAGGCCTGCAGCTGATAACGCTGTAATAGTCCTCCTTTGAGGACAGAGGCTCCTGCGTGCTGATTAGTCATTTATCACACCTGGCAGCCCTGCTGAACTATAATTACTCTTCTCTTATCCTGCCCCACTGTCATGTCCGAGAGGAGAGGCGAGGCAGAGTCCCCAGTTAATGACACATTACCCTCTTGACAAGCCCTTAAAGGTTTTATTGTAAATATTCAAGATATAAAACATCCGAGATTCCCTTTTTAATTATAAAAAGCAATTTCAGGGCCTCCCTTCCGCAACCTCCTCCCCCCCCGCCCCCCCAAATAGTAAAGTTCGGCGCCTTATCCTCTCTGCTTACCGCAAACAAACTGATTTTCCCCTTTGTCACGTAAACTCATTGCTACAAGTTAACTCAGTATCTCTCCGCAATTATCAGACATATTGCCTATGAAATTGGTAATTTAAACACACATCGCATGGCCACAAAAGTTAAATTTCCGCCTGGAAAGAAGGGGAAAATGTGCATTTATATGAAAAATTACATATGAAAAAAAGCCGAAAATGCAGCATAAATAGTCCGGTTTTCCTCATCGGAAAGAGAGGAAGTCACTGAACAATTTTTTTTTTTTTATAAAAGATGAGTCTCTAACTGAGGGTAAAAAATATATATATGTACCTTTTTTTTTTTTATAAACTAAAAAATTGGCAATTTGTGGGTTGTTAAATCCTGATTACTTACTTATAAGGTGTGGGGAGAAAGCCAACTTAGCATTCAGCGACTTCTGGGGCTATTTTTATACCTCAAGGAGCATTCAGAGGACACTTCCCTCATGGCGAGGAGGACCCTGGCCGGGCTGTTCCATCTTGTTGTCTTCTAGCCGATTTTTATGAGACCTTTCTGCTCTGTGTTGCTTTGTTGGTTAGGCCTGAGGCTACCATGGGCCAACTTTGATAACAGTTGTTAGGATGGAATAATGAGAAGGGGTGGGGAGCTGATATTAATAAAATTTTTCATTCTGATGGAAAAAAAACAAACCTCATGCAGACACACATAACCACTCAACATGCGAACATATAGGCGCATCTGATGTAAAATGAACTCATCTGAGCCCTGTTGGTTTTAACTGCCCCCCCCCTCCCCGGCACTTCACAAGTATGTGTATTTTTAGATCTGTGTGGACGGGGATGGAAGTTCAAGTGTGTTGGGGTTTATGTGTTTGAGATCATCTTCTTCCAACTGGTTGAATGCTGTGGCCAAAGAAAGCCAGGAGGGCATGGGGCCTGTGGGTTTGGGAACCAGGCCGCAGAGATAAAGCAGCAGGGGAAGGTGCTTGAGCTCTGATCTCCTTTGTTTCATGAACCACTAGGGTTGATCTTTCTGATCAGGCCAGTGAGGTGGGGAGTCCCTTTTTCCAGTGCCGCTTTTTGGCTGGACTTCCAAAGGCTTTCACTTAAGAGCGTTGCCTTCCTAGAAGAAGGAAAGTTTTTCTTTGGTCAAAGGCCCATGAGCAGTTAAAGCATAGGCAAGGGTTAAGAAAAGGAGCTGACGCAGCATCTGGAAAGAGCAAGACCCAGGAAGGCATATGGTGGGCAAACCAAGGATGTGGACATACAAACAGCCAACTACTCCTGAGAGCCAGTCAGAACTGGCGATGACTCTCCAATCAGCTTCTGAAGAGGAGAGGAGCAGAGAAGTCTTGGAGTGGGGGACGGAACAACACTGAGAGGATAAGTGAGCCAGCAAGGTGAAAAGGAAGGCTTCATCCTTGCTCTGAGCATCCTAAAAATGGAGGTACCTTGTACAGCTGTGATTGGCCCCTGCCACCACACAGAACACTGTCCAGGATGACAGGGGAGCTGGGTGTGCAGAAGAGGGAGACAGAGGTGCACAGAGACAAGAAGAAAGCTGACATCCCTGGAGTCCATGGTGGACATTTCCAAGCAGGCTTCTTGAATTGTAAACACCTTGAGGACAGGATGACCTTTCACTCAATGTCAGTTTTCAGTAACTAGCACATTGTAGGCATGTAGGTTTTATGAATGAATGAATGGGAGAGAAAGGAGATTCCTGGAAAGCAGGCAATGGAAGGAGTTCCTTGAGGGTGTGTTTCCTGATCCCTGATTTTCATTTTTTTCCCTGCATCCAGGTACGAATATATATTGAGGATTATTTTGTGGAAGGCATTATGGGAAGAGACGAAACTTAACTTAGGCAATCTCAAAACTCTGGGTCCCCAGGTGGACAGGAGCCTGAAGTGAGCGATGATGGAGATGAAGACAGAGATGGTGATCACAGCCAAGGTCTAGTGGACGCTTATGTGGGCAAGGCCATGGGCCAGCCCCTTCCGGATGCCAACTCTTCACCTTTCTGTTGGATCTTCCCATCGACCCTTGGGGATGTTGATCCTGCAGCTCACATTTTACAGAAGGGAAAACTGAAGTTCTGAGGGTTGAAGGAACTTATCTAAGGTCCCACTGCTGGTAAGTGGAGAGACCTGGCTTTAACAGGGACTCCACGACCCAGGCCCTTATCTCCAGGCCTTGCTGCGTCTTATCACCAGATGTGGGAGGATGGGAGAACCATCTGGGTAAGAGCACAGGGTGACTCCGCGCAGTGGCGAGGATTTCTCCCAGTCTGTTCTTTGACTTTGATTCCAACGGCTGAACGTGCGGTCACTGACTCGGTAAGGTCCTTTCTTTCACTTCTCCTTCTCAACGTCCCCTCCCGGAGAAGCTGAAGGCTGCCATGTTTTGACTCATCCCCAGAGCACTCTGTTCTTTTCAAAGGCACTTTATAAATCTAGTGAAATAACCGGGATCCAAATAAGCTGTCCTTCTCAGGTTTTTGGTCTCAAGACAAGATCCCCCTGAGATTTGCTCCCTTCTCTTATCATGATACCTTCCTCTCTTAAGGGAAAATCATTCACACTGCTCATCACCTGTTTCGGCTCCTTTTAAAAAATGCCAAGTGAATATGGAGACAAAGGACCAGAAAGACTGTAAGAGAGGCTCGACTAAGAGAGTGGAGGGTCCTGGCAGGTCAGAAACCAGACAGTGTCTTCCTTCTTTCTCTCTCTTTTTATTTCCTTCTTTCTTTTTTTCTCTTTTTTTCCCCTTCCTTCCTCCTCCCCTCCCTTCCCCTATTCCTTCCTTCCTCCTTCCCTTTTTTTTTTTTTTTTTAATTGCACCCTGGACTGCTTCATGAAACCATCCCACAACTTGGGTGGTGAAGGAATTACCCTGGGGCTCTGGGGGCTCCCCAGTGTTAACAAAGAGCTGTTGTCAGTGTAATGTGCATGTTGGCGTTGATAAAACGCAGTCTACAGCATTTGCAATAACACAGCTGTTGACCTTTCGTAGCTCAGGATTTGGAAAATTCACTGAACCTGGACAGTCACCTCCCCCAGAACTAGGTCAGCCAGACTCATTGGAGCTCCTGATGCTGTGGACAGAACCCTTCCCAGTTAGGCTGCATGGAAAACAGAGCCAGGAACTAGAAATCTGGGAAGGAATGGTGGCCTTTGGTATGAGGGATAGGCCAGCTGGTCTCAGTATCTCCACCTCTCTCATACACACACACACACACAGTGTCCTACTTTGTTTCCTCTGGCTTCCTCCTTCTCAGCATCTCTTCTCCCTCTCTGCACACGTGTTCTGTTATCTCCTCCACTGGCCAGCTTCCTGCCTCCTCATGGCTTCTGCTCGCCCATCACTCTTCCATGCAGAGGATCCCAACTGGATGCCCAGTCCCTGAATCCACAGGACTTCTGGGTTCCGTGTTTATCCTGTGCCTGTCTCCTCCTTCCTCTCCTTGCTCCTTCCAGTCCAAGATGGCCACAGTCACCCTCATCACAATCCCTGGGAAATTCCACATCTCTTATGGTTGCTCTTCCACCCTGGCCCCAACTTGATAAAGTCTCTTTATTAAACTCTCCTCAAATTACTCAATTTGGACCATAGGCTCTAAGGAGCAGAGCTCACTGGGCTGGACTCACTACTAAACTGTAGGGGAAAGTCCTGCTGGAAATTTTTGGAGAGTACAATTTTAGAGAATTGCCGAGTTCAGCAGCCCAAGAAGAAAAGGACACAGAGAGTTCGGGCCAACATACGGCAGGCAGCTCTCTCATTAGCAGGAAATGAATTCACTTGACTTTGCTTCTGAACATGGAGGGCCCCACGCAGAAATAAAGACATATGCGCCGTCATACCAAAAGCATCTTGAAACATGAAGGAGCATAAGGAAAAGTCCTTGAAGAGGCCTTTTCCAGTTTTTCTCCACCTGCGTGTTTTATAGGAAAGCTCTAAACTCTCACTAAAACAATGGATTAAAAAAATGAGACACCCTCTGGTTCCACAATCCATTTGTTTCAGCCTTTCAAGATTTGCTTGTAAAAGGGATAATGGAAGCTGTGAGGGTTCTGGTGTGAGCTAACTTGACAAAAAGCTTGCCTTTGTTGGGAAAATATTTTTAATTTTCAAATGCATTCTGACCTACTCCTCCATGAGGTAGAAAACTATCACTGTTTAAAAAAAGAAGAAGAAGAAGAAATAAAGAAAAAAAAGAAAAAGAAAAAGAAACCATTCACATGACAAAGACCATGGTGTTTAAAACAATAAAGCCAGGACTGAGTTAGTAAACGCTGCCCACTTGTAAATTCCTTCTTCTTTTGGTTCGTGCTGCAAGGAGATACTAAATCATGAAGCTCTTCTGTGTGCTTGCAGAGGACATAAGATTAGAAATCTTGGAGTCCGACAATGCCACCCAGTTGAGGGGCTGGTTCTTTTTGAAAGCTGTTGAATTACCAGGGTGGGTGCATCCTTTAAGGAAGCCCCAGGGTTAGTTCCCCAAGGCTTCTCTGATCCCTCTACACACAACTTGGGATAAATGTCCCCTCACTGAGCTCCCTGACCATCCTTTTTCTAGAACCCTGTAGCATGACCTTGAAATACTGTATTTTCCTGACTCCCTGAGGTCAGAGGGAACTTCTTGTTTATCCTGAAACTGCCGTGCCTAGCACAATGCATGTTATCCAACAGATGTCCAATAAATCCCTGTGTTATTAACCTTTAGTTAAAAAAGAAACATCAAAATAGCAGTACTTTAGAGTCTCTACTGGAGATATCAAGAAACAATATACATATTATATTATCTATATTAACTATATATAATTATATATATTATATAATATTAATATTATAAATTATTAATATATGTTATATATATTGTTTGTTGATATCTACATAGTATATAGTAAAATAGTACATATTTATATAGTAAATAACTGGGCATTCTTGATACTTGAATATGGAACATGTACACAGGCAAAGGAAGTAACATTGCATTTTATTAGCACTGTATTGTAAGTGGAAAATGCAATGTCTTAAATAAAACTGTACTTAAAATTGGCAAAAAAAAGGGGAAAAAACTCTCAACGTGTGTATTCAACGGATAACAACTTTCTGGAGCGCCCTGTATCTACTGGGACTTGGGGGTCATATCCACGCTTGGGAGGAAAAGCGAGTGTTGGTGAATTAATGATGTCTGCCGTGGACCCAGAATTGGGGAATGATGTCACGTGAGGCTGGGTTTGCCATTCCTGTTCTTACACCTTCAAATCTGTGCAGGTGGCGTACGTGAAACCGTCACGAGGAAGTTCTCTAAAACGCACAGAACAGTAAAATCAGCACGGCCCCAACCTATTTAGGGTATTGTGGGCCTGGAGTCTAAAAACAGAAACCAGTTCATGTCCAAGCCAATTGTTCTTCGTGGAGCACAGAGAGTCTATCAGGAATGCGCCTTCGTAAAGCTCTGAGTCAGGCTGGTACCCTCTAGGTGACTTTCAAAAGTGTAGATCTGGAAGCTCCTCTACCTATGGCTTCTTTGTAAAATTGATTAACTATTTTCAATAAGTTTTTCTATTGTCCGGGTTGAAAATTGCAAGTGTGCTGCATACGTGAAAATATAAATGTTTGACTCATCTCACCTGGGGAAATGCTGACGAAGCCGGGGTGGGTGCGCTGCTGTTTTGGTAAATGTCTTCCTAAGCCCCAGTTAATTCTGACATTTCCCCCATGGTCCCACGCCACCTCAGAAAAGCTGGTGTTGGCTAGCCTCCTGACTCTGGGACGCCCCTCAAATCCACCCGTCAAGGAGAACTGGAGGTCAGCCTGGTGCATTTCTGGCTCTGAGCCACGACCTTTTGCAACAGCATCTGCATTCCTCGGCCAGTCAAGGTCTTTGTATCAGATGGATTCTGGCGTACTGAAGTGGAGAAGACTGCCAGTTGGAGCTGCTGCACTCCTGCTGGACTGGTCAGCTTTCCTGTGCGAGGATCTGGATTAATCATCCGAGCCTGCCCGGAGTGTAGTCTGGGCGACACCCACCAGCGATGGGGAGAGAGCCGGAGATGTAAACTGATTTGTGGTGCTGGGACCCTGACACCGCTGTTACCCTATGGTGCTGACAAGCCACATTCGAGACAACACAACACCCCGCGTGCCGGGGACATAGATTCACAGGCCGAACTGTTTCCTCTTTCCT
Source organism: Camelus bactrianus (assembly GCF_048773025.1). Classification (NCBI taxonomy): domain Eukaryota; kingdom Metazoa; phylum Chordata; class Mammalia; order Artiodactyla; family Camelidae; genus Camelus; species Camelus bactrianus. The sequence goes on from NC_133547.1 coordinate 53,574,131, forward strand.
GACGTAATGTGCTGTGACAGGGCGACAGAGCAGAGCATTTGTGTGCATAAAACCCCCACAATCAGCAGGAAATGGAGATCTCCCCGGAGGGACATCCAGGAAGGAATCCTGCGCGAATGTCACAGAAGCCTCTGCTGCTGGGGCGGAAGTCGGCTGGAATTCAGCAGTTCTGATACAAAGTCCAAAACAATGCGTGGCCGGACTCGGCTCCTGATGGAGTGGTAAAGGAGGGGCCAGGCCCTCGGAGACACTTGGATCCCGGCTAGGGTCCAGGCTTCTTTCTTTTTGCCCACGTATCAGTCCATGTTCTCCTAAAATGGCAAATAAAGCCAGACTTCCATACTGGAATGAGGATGAGCTCACTGTAAAAAGTATCAATTCTCCCTCTCCGTGTGGTCCTCCTTCCCTGCTTTTTCTCCTTTTTGTTACATGCCCTGTACGTACCTGTTACCCAAAATGCCAGGAACCTATCGGCAGGTACCACAGAGGAGATCATGAAAACTGACAAGGAAAACCTGACCATTTCTAACAGTGCCACTCCAGAAACAAGAGGATGTGCGTGGTATTTTTGGCAGGAGAATCCTGAGGGTCTGCTCGTATGTTGTTGAAGAAATCAGGTGACTTATTTGCATAGAAGTATATCGATAGCACTCTGAAAAAAGGGGGTGTCAGGACTCTCTGCCAACCTGGGACACCACACAGGGCAGATGTTGGCCAATCACAGCCCAGGGGCCAACTTCAGCCTGTTCTTATCTTATAAATAAAGTTTTACTGGCACACAGACACAGCCATTCATTCCCGTCTTGTCTGTAGCTGTCTCCACACTACAGTAGCAGATGTAAGTAATGGAAAACAGACACTACATGGCCGGGGAAGCGTAGAAACTTCTTCATAGAAGACGTTTGCTTACTCCTGAACTAGAGTGTGCTGCTTTGAGGGCGGAAGGGGAAAGGGCTTCTGGTTTACTTTGTAAAGCTCCTGAGAAGGCCAAGCTCTACTGAAGACAAACACAGCACAAGGACATGTGCCGTGTGGTTATACTGGACTCATGGCAGAAACACAAGGGCCAGCTCTCAAAAAAGATGGACCACTTCACCAGTCCCCCCTTTCTGTATTAGCTGAGATAACTCTACCTGCTATAACTGATAAACTTCAAAGTCACTGAGGCTTAACAATACAAGTTGATCTCTTGTTCCTGTAAAGCCTTATTTACTAGAGGGAGTTCTGCTCCACACAGTCATTCAGGGATCCAGGCCAGTTCCATCCTGGGGTTCATGCCATCGGTTAGAACTCAGCCACATGGCCAAATCTAACAGTTTAGGGAGTCTAATGTGACCAGGAGAAAAGGGAAACAGGCTGGTGAACATTTAGCCATAGGACCCATCCCAAGGTCCTCCCCTGTCCCATCCCTCCTCCCCTTCCTCCTCCTTTCATAGCATCATGGTCTTTCCTAGCAGAAGAGAAGGCACAGGCGTAACACAAGCTCAGTCTTCACCGAAAGACACATAATGTGTTATCCTTCCTGGGAGAATATCTGTCCTAACAGAATATTGCATAATGCTCAACTCAACACGTTAGTTCTCATTCTACTTGGTTATGTGTTAGAGTTAAGGATCTGCTCTGGGCAAAGAAAGTATTTGGCACATTGTCCATTTTACAACCCATAGAGGCAGTTTCCCTATAATAATAAAATCACAATAGGTATTTTTGTTGCAGCCCTCTTGCATAGTGTTGGTTATAACTGGTGCTTTTGACACTGAAGCTGTGATTAGGAAATGCATTCAACTCTAACATTTTTATCATTTGTTTTGTTAAGTGTTTTCTAGGAATACTTTGAAGCCAAGTGTGTGAGCTACTTGCATCTTGTTGGCTTGAAGTAGTCACCTCCCGTAGCAGCACTGCTCCAGGCAGACTCCTCCCCCAACTCCTCAACTCTGAGACCCAACTCGACAAGCTTTGGCCTCAGACCATCCACGTAGGGCTGACAATAAAGAGCACTTTAAAAAAAAATCAGTTAGTACAATCAATTACAAACCTTAAAATCTCTGGCAACACAGACATCAGAACACCTAAGCAATATTACAAAATAAATAAGGAAATAAAAGGGTGCCATAGAACAAGTCCAAGACCATTAATGAGGAGTCCCTGGTTCCAGACCCTGTCCTTGCACCAGCTCCTTCCCTGGGCCCTGCCCTTCCTCAGCCCAGGCTTCCCCATTTATTAAGTGTAAGCAGTTTGCATCCTGGTCTTTCACAGAGTCCATGAATCTGTGAAGAAATTCCTAATGGTGGAGTGTGATGTCTCAGTGGGAGATATATTTCAGAATGCCATTCTCAGCTTCAGCCCACAAGAAGCAAAAGACACGTCCACTTCCAGATCAGACTCAGGCTAAAGGAGAACCCATGAGACATATTTTGCAAAGGAAAACAAAGGAATATATTATCCTGCCGCCAAAGGGAACTCTAGCCCCCATGACGGCTTCTCTGGCCACAAATGGCTTTATAAGCAATCTGTGCAGGGTAATTTTATTATTTCCAGTACTGTTCACAACATCACCATGAAGAAATCAAAATGTGATGCAATTAATTTAGCCATCACAGGAAGGATACAGAGAAGCTCAGGAGGGTATTCATTGGATAAATAAAATATATTTTAGAAGAGAATATTCTGGTAATCACTCTTTATTCATGCAGACTTCTTTAGGGTTTCCAGGATTCAAATGCACATTTTCTCCCAACTAGAGAAACACAGATATTTGAGGGGCCTGGGCTGAAATATTAACAGTCCTTCAGCACCAGAAATATCAGACCTTCCCTCCTTTTCTGCCTGCTTCTGTCAGGAAGCCACAGAGCATACCATGGCAGCGCCCAGCTAACCATGTAATTGATAACTCCCTACTCGATTCACTGTGGGAATCTGTCAGTTAAGGTCTGAAAATACATGCACACCACGATGAAAATGAACTTGCACGAGCCTGTCTGTGGACCACGAAGGGCCTGAGTGCAGTCGACATCCTGCTACTTAATTGGTTGGGGCGGGTTTACCAGCCCACACGTGTATTCTAGCAATGGCTTGGTGTACTAGGACTCTTTTTGACAGACCTATTTAGTGAGGAGGTTATTTTTCCCCCCAGATAATTGCTCAAAAATCATGCTTGCAAAGTCAAAGCGATTCAAGCGGGCCTGTCTATATTTTGCCAACACACAAGTTGGAAGGAATGCAAATACAACATTCCTAGTTCTTAGGCAGATGCACAACACAGGCGGTTTTTGTTTTTGGTTTTCCTCCTCGGAGCAATGATGGAAAAGGAATTCAAATTTCTCAGGGTTTAACCCAAGCCTTGTGTGGCTCACTGGGGCCAGAGCCCACAGAAGGCACGTGTGACCCAACTTGGGACCAGCATCCACCAGCGAGAGGTACTGAATCTGAGATCCTGACAATCAAAACCCCGGGCCCCCAGTGTTCTTTAAGGCTTCCTCCAGCAGAGCAGAGGGCAGTCGCAGTTAAATGTTTGAAGGGATGTTTGAAGGAGCTGCCTAACCTTTCACATGGCACCTGGAAGAGTGCACGTGGCAAGTACTTTGAAATCAAACCATCTTCAGTGCGGACGTGGGGAAAGGATTTCACTCCTGCGCTCCAGCCCTCATCATAAAAACAGGGCTGGTTCTCCCCACCTTTAGGGGCTGTTGTGGACTTAAATGATGCTCCCTAGGAAAATCAGCCTGAATGTGGAGGTACAGATATCTCCTGGCTTTGTCCCTGCTCCCTTCACTCAGCTTTGCAGGTCTCTGTTGGCATTTTTTTTTTCCCTCCCTTGGCATTTCTCAGTACTCACACAGAGATTATGAAATGGCTCAGGCATTAACAAGCACAGAGAAACTCATAAGGGAAGAAGGGAGCCGCGCTGGGAGGTGTGGGTGAAGCCATTTCCGATGACTAATACACCAGGGACGTCACCTGTAGACCATGCGCAGATTTCAGGCAAGTTCAATGACACAGGGTCCTCCCACTCAGGACACAGGCTCAACACCAAGACAGATGATCCACAAGAAGATATCAAGGAGGCTTTGCGGGCTCTGGAAAGTACTGTTGCATTACATACAAAAATACCCCATGACCATGGAGCAAAGAGCTCCTTAGCAAAGATCGATGCATAAATCAAGAACCAAAATGTGGGGCCAGTCCCGGGAACTTCTATAACTCTGTCTTGGCATTTCTGAAGGCAAATAAAAATGAGCAAATGTGACCTTCCCCCATTGCCTGGTGAGCACAATTCTACAGGAATCTTTTAAAATTCAGGACTTTCAAGATCATACTCTTCTCCTCTTCTTTTTTAGAAGATGGTGAAAACAAGCTCTTCTGCAAAATACTTCCATGAAAGGCAGTAGGTTTAGTACCTAAACCCGGACTTCTGTCTCCTGGGGAAGGGCTGAGCCGAAAAAGTAGATCTAGTCCCACTTTCAAGGTCAAAATTTGGCTCCTAACTCAAAATGCCATGCATGGTTCCTCGGGCTATGGGACGATCAGACACGCTATCATTATCCTCATCATCAGGATACTGAAACAGGATCCTGCAAGGCGCTGGCAGGTAGAAAAGCTCTGTAAGTGACTAAATAAATAAATAAACTATTAGTCTTTTAATGGAGGCTGGAGCGCCAGCCCATCAATTTAATTAACTACGGCACAGTTAATTGTGAGAGTTGAGGTTTGCCTCTGATGTTGCCCATTCAAGTAGCATCGTGGAGACTTGGTTACAGCAAGAGGACTAAAATGATTCTGGGGATGGGGGAGTGAAATGAGCAGTGAAAGGGTTGATCTCCATTTTTTTAAAAGATGGAAATGCTAAGAAGAATGAGTCACGTTTGGCAAACTCTGCCTCAGTTTCTCCATCTATAAAATGGAGTTAATGTGATCTACTTCACAATGAGGATCGAAAAACTAAATAGTTGCAAAGGTGAAGGGTCATTATGGTTCAGCATGGGCTTGGGGTAGGGGTCTGGGGACAGGGAGGCCACACGCTGACTTAACCCACACACTACCTCCAGTTATCAGCCACATGTTTCAGATGAGGACAAAATCACCCAGGCACTTGTTCTGGAGAGACACTAACCACTACCTCCCAGGCTAAGAAAGGAAGGCAGAAGCCATGGGCTTCCCGGGACCTTCCCCGGTTCCTCGGCATCTCCTGTCTCAGCTGTGCTTGCACAGGGGCCAAGAAATGGGTGCTGTTCCTTGTCTTAGACACATCTGAGGAGCGAGACCCCAGCCACTTAATTAGTAGGAACTTTCAAGAGACACATCTCTGTTTGCCGGCTGGCTGGAACATTTGTAAAACCCTTACCGGAGCTGCAGCCAGTTCTCACTAATTCTGGGTGCTGAGGGCCTTTGACCTGTCCCTGATCCACGCCGGAGCAGAAGCTGTCTGGTGGGAAGAGGCCCTCTCCCCAAAAAAGTAGGCACCGTATGAAAGCACCCACAAAGGAGCTCATCACCCACTTATCCTGAAACAGACAAAAAAGGGCTTATTTCCTCAGCATTGCCATTTTAAAGATCTTAGATAAACACTTTCACTGCTAATTTTATTCCCACAATGTCCCTGGAATCATTTTAGTTCTCTTGGCTGTTACCAAGTCTCCAGGATGCCACTTGAATTGGCAACAATACTATCTTTTTGTGGACGTTGATAATAGTAGCAGTTTTTACTTGGAGCTGAGCCAATTCCTAACAAATATAAGGGGAAAAAAAAGACTAGAAGGAAATCAACTAAAATACAGGGGTAAGCTCTGGGACTTGGGATTGTGGATGGCTGGTTTTCCCCTCTCTGTGTGCTTTCTGTTCTGTGTTTTCAAACGTTCTATAATGATATAGATTCTCTTTGTAACCACCATGGGGGCAACCCACAATGTATGGAGCATAAAATAAAATGAGCCCTGAATGGCAATCTGGAGCAAAGATATATTTGCTGGGTCCATATGAGAAAAAGGGAGACTGGAGTTCTGAGCAGGTAGGACCAAGGTGGCCCACCAAAGGGGCCAGATGCCAATGAAGGTGGATGCAGCTTTTTATATCTTGATCTCATTCCAGCTTGAAAAGAGGGGTAGGTAAGAGGGAGATCACAATGTACCTGAGAAAAAAACAAGGGTTGGAGAGGATGTGGGGAAATCGGAACCCTTGTACATTGCTGATGGGGATGCAAAAATGGTGCAGCTGCTGTGGAAAACAGTTTGGCAGTTCCTCAAAGTTAAACATAGAATCACCATGTGATCCAGCTTTGGGCATAGAGCACTCATAGGTCTCTACCAAAAAGAACTGAAAACAGGTGTTCAAACAAATACTTGTACATGAATGTTCATAGCAGCAGTATTCACAATAGTCAAAAGGTGGAAATGATCCAAATGTCCATCAATGGATGAATGGCTAAACAAAAAGTGGTATAAACATACAGCAGAGTATCAGTCAGCAAGAAAAAGGAATGCAGTACTGACACAGGCTACAATGTGGTTGCACCTTGAAAACCTTATGCTAAGTGAAAGAAGACAGATGCAAAAAGGTTTGATTCCTATTGTAAGAGTCCTTTTATATGAAATGTCCAGAAGAGGCAAATCCAGAGAGACATAAAGCAGATAAGTGGCTTCCAAGGGCTGGGAGGAGGGAGGAATAGGGGGCGAACTGCTTAATGGACTACTTTACTGTGGGGTGATGAAATATTTCGGAAAGAGACAGAAGTGGTGGTTGCCCAAAATTGTGAATACCCTAAATACTATTGAATTGTTGACTTTAAAATGGTTCATTTTTCTGTTATGCGAATTTTACCTCAAAAAAAAAAACCAAAACACCCCACAGAAAAAACAGTACACCTGAAGTTTCCTTGCTTGCATGCGTGTCTGCTGTTTCCCAGAAAGATCTCTTCCCAGAGGGAAGCTGAGGGTGAGGGTAAGCTGGAGCACGTGTCTGCACAGGGTGGGGAAGGGGTCCTGCAGGGCAGTCATAAACTTGCAGGCACCTTCCTAAGCCCTGAACACCCAGCAGCTGGCGCTGACCTCTGAGCCTCTGTTACAATTTCCCTGCCTCTGAGCACTCCCCACAGGCTCAGCTTGTACCCCTTTCCTTCTTCTATTCCCTCACACCTTCCACTTTTGTTTATATAAAATTGTAGGACTAATTTCCAAAATATACAAACAGCTCATACAGTTTGATATCAAAAAAGTAGGCAACCCAGTCAAAAAGTGGGCAAGACTTAAATAGATGTTTCTTCAAAGAAGACACCCAGATGGCCAATAGGCACATGAAAAGATACTTCAATTAGTAGAGAAATGCAAATCAAAATTACCATGAGGTATCATTTCACAACAGTCAGAATGACCATCATTAAAAAGTCTACAAATAATACATTCTGGAGAGGGTGTGGAGAAAAAGGAGCCCTCCTACACTGTTGGCAGGAAAGTAAATTGGTGCAGCCACTGTGGAGAACAGCATGGAGATTCCTTAAAAAACTAAAACTACAGTTACCTCATGATCCAGCAGTCCCACTCCTGGGCATATATCCAGAGAAAATTCTAATTCAAAAAGACACATGCACCTCAATGTTCACAGCAGCATTATTTACAATAGCCAAGACATGGAAACAACCTAATTGTCCATCAACAGATGCATGGATAAAGAAAATGTAGCATATATATATATACACACAATGGAATACTACTCAGCCATAAAAAGAATGAAATAATGCCATTTGCAGCAACATGGGTTGACTTACAGATGATCATACTAAGTGAAGTAAGTCAGACAGAGAAAGACAAATATCATATGTTGTTGCCTGTATGTGGAATCTAAAAAAAAAAAGACACAAACTTTCTTTACAAACCTGAAGTAGACAGAAAAGAAACTGTGGTTACCAGGGGGAAAGGGGAGTAGGGATAGATTGGGAATTTGAGATTAACAGATACACGTTACTATATATAAAATAGATAAACAACAAGGACCTACTGTATAGCACATGGAACTATATTCAATTTCTTGCAATGAGCCATAATGGAAAAGAAACTGAAAAAATAATGATGTATGTATGTATAACCGAATTGCTTTGCTGTACACCTGAAACTAACATTGTAAATCAACTACACTTCAATAAAAAAATAAGAATTAAAAAAAATTGTGGAAGAAGCCCCTCAGAGGAAAAGGAATGAAGAAATTCCCCCAGGTGAGGACCTATGTGGAGAGGAGGTCTGTGGCGGGGTTTCCAGAAGGGAAAATTAAAGTGGGGGGGGGGACAGGCTTATTTAGCTAATCTCCTTATGGCTTCCGGGGTTTGCTTTGTTTGGGGGTGGGGGGGCCAGGCCAGGAATAGGGCCACCCAAGGAACTTCCACGATCAGAGGAAGTTAGGCAGAGACATCTTACCTGGAGGATTTCAGGGCCTCTGACGACCTGCCAGGACCCCTGGGTCCCCATGGGAGGCCGTTTAGCTTCCAGGCCTGCACTTTTCTGAGAAATCACTGTCTTTCCTTCCTTTCTCCTTCGAGAGTCCTTGGCGGCTCACCTGTCTGAGTAAGTCTCACCCAAAGGAGTGGCTCAGAGCAACCTCTCGATTCAAAGATGTGTAGGGTACCTGAAACACCACTCCCGGGGAAGGGGAGGATATAAAGGCTGTCACAAAATGGCCTGAGGGCAGACAATGAGTTGCTGTGTTGAGGGATGCGTGAGCCCTGGGGACAGCCTGACTCTCCCAGGCCGGAGGACACATCTCCGATGAGCTGGTGTGCCTCATGCAAGGGAACAAAACCAGCCGGCCAAGAGAGGTGCTGAATCTTAACCAGTTGCTTCTTTGTTGCTGGGTCTGAGATGAAGGAAAAGCCAGGGGGCGGGCCGGTGGGAGGGGGCGCACCTGCTTTGGAGGTATCAACCCCTGCCCTCCATTTTCGCATCTGAATCAGGCAATGAAGAGACATCACAGACCTCAGCAGGAAGATGGGCCGCATGGCAGAGTATTTAAAAAGGAAGCTGTAGTCCAGAGGCCAAGTGTGGAGAAGAGGGAGGACTAAGTGTTGAGCCCCAGTACGCCTTGGGCATTTCCTCCTTCTGTTATTTATTTCAGCATCACACTCATCTGGGAGCTGCCTTATCAGCATGGATGTTAGAGCCTGAAGATGCCGAGCCCATGGGGCTCACAAGGTGAGGATTCTCGACCTGGATCCTCCACCTGGCTCCATCCTTGAGGCTCAGATTGAGCTGCACTGGCCAAGTGCAGGCTCCTTCTAAGGCCTCGTGCTCTCACCCTCTGCCTCGCGGGTCCCTTCTTTAGAGATGACTTGCTCGGTCGGCCTCCACATCATATGCCGTGTGGCTCTGTTAGTCGCAGGCCCACGCACATCACGTGCTCCGGATCCGAGACTCTGATCGCACAGCCCTGGGTGCTGGGGGTATGTGAGGGCCCAGCGGACCAAGAGCAAAAGCAGCCTCATTGGTTCTCATTTCAAAACTGCCGAAAGCAAAGATCAGAAAGAAGTAGGTGTGTTTCACAAGATGCTGGCTAGATTAAAGCATGCAAGCAGCTTTGCAAGGAGAAAGCCTTTATTCATTCATTTATTTATTCATTCATCCATCCAAAAAATAACGATCGCGCGCCTTCTCTTGTGCCAGCAACTGTGCAGGACATCCAAGGAAACAAGGAAGACCCAGCCTTGAAATCTTTCTTTGGGTTCAAGAGCATCCCTTAATGTTTGCTAGACCCTGGCGTGGGGGGACGGGCCAAATGCACCACTGGAAGGGAGTGGCATCTCCGAGAGAAGTTTCACAAAGCTTCCAGAGCTCGAGCAGCTCAAAGGGCAGGAGGATGTCCAGTGAGCTGGGGTGGCAGGGGCTCAGAGTAGGGGAGCAGGTGACATGTGGCTGCTGGTCTTGCTGGAAGAGGAGGTTTGCTCCTGATGGGGAGGGACCTTTGGATCTGGGAGCCACGGGTCTTGCTTAATCCCTCCCATGCCCAACATGTCCACCAGGACTGTTTTTAAAACTGCAACCCATCACCACGTAATTTGCTTTGCTCAGGTCTCCGCTGGCTCTGTGCTGCCTGTGGATGAAGGATCAAGCCCTTCCCTAGACCTTGCATGCTGGGTGGGGACGGAAACACCTCCAGAGGGGTGAAAATTGGTGCCGGGGGCAGGGAGGGAGGGGAGAAAAAATGTTTACCATTTCAAGGTTTAAAGCACATTATGCATACAGTACAGAAACAGATCTGCAGTATAGCTGTGGTATTAAGATTTCATGGGCGGGGGCGATTAGGAAAATCCTGTCTGAAAAGGCTCCTGGGGGTGGGAGGCGATAATGAAATAAGACATTGAGAAACACTCTCTACAAGGGTTTCTCACCCTCAGCCCTATCGTATGGACATTTGGGCCTGGATAATTCTTTGTTGCCAGGGGCTGTCCTGTTCACCCTGGGATGCTCTGCAGCAGCCCCAACCTCTGCTTCTTAGAGGTCAGGAGCCCTTCCTCCTGAGTTGCGACAACCAAACATGTTCCCAGCATTGCCAGATGTCCTCTGGGGGCAGGAATTCGGTCCCAGTTGGGAACTCCTGGATTAGACAAGGTCATTCTCATCCATGCTCACTGAGCAGTAACTATGCTGTAAAGCTTAACGATGCTGGATTTTAGGGGGGAGGGATGTCTTTAATTGGCAGCAGTACATTTTGGGGGGCCAAGCAAGTTGAGAGTTGACATGTAGAATGACAAAGCAAAAGGAGAGACCTTTCCACGAAGGTCTCATCAGGAGAGGGGAGGGGATTAGGGATCAGAGCCAGCAAGCCTAGAACTGTCCATCTCTCTCCATGTCCAGAGGGGCCTCATTAAATTCCGTGACTGCACTGGTGAAACTTGACTTGCAGCTGCGAATTTCAAGGCCTCCCCGGGCCTCCCATGGATGGGAAGCTGGGGTAATAAATTACCTCTGCTTCCAGGCCTGGGCTGTGGGCCTTGCGAGGTTACACCCTAAACATCCCATCTGAAGGGCGGAGAGCTGGGGGACCCAACACCAGGGAAGGAGTGAGCATGGGTCTCAGGGTTTGTCCACGTGTAACTGCAAATAGCATTAGCCATTTAGACTGAACAGTTTCCATCAGGGAATGTTTCTTATGACTCAGTAACAGTAGGCTTTTGCTAAAGCAAAAAAAAAAAAAAAAAAAATTTCTTGTGCAACACATAATACTTTCAGGAAATAATATATGGCTACTTTAGGCAGATAATTGTAACCAAGATGGATTCGTGACATCGTACCGGGCCTGGTTCTGGAAAATGAAGGCTCGTCTCACTGCAGAACTGGAGTCTGATTGATTTCCTCCTGTCCTCAGACTCTGCAAAGCAAGTGCGATGTGAGGCGAGTGTTAGGGGAGGACCCGTGTGCCGTTCAATTAAGATGTTTATTGATGTCACACATAAAACTCTCCTATTTTATTATCTGGACTGGAAGATGGTTACTTATTTAACTGCTTTGCTTCCGAGCTCCTGGGGGTTCCTTCAAGATGCTTTTTCTCTAACACAAATCCAAGAGTCGGTCTTCTGATGAGTTCGTTTGCCTTCTTTTTCCTTCATTCTACATTCCTTCACTCTGTATTTCCCTCATTCTTGTCCTTCCTTCTGTACGCTTGCATTAACTAGGTTGAGTTTGCTTGCTCATGTTGGATCTGTGAAACCAAACTGCACTGTTGGGGCAGGAGTAGGGAGAATATACTTTTTGAATGCAAAGTGTTTCTACAAATTACCATTTAGAAGGTAATTTTAAACCTTCAATGCAAATGTTGTGCGAGTTTTGTCTTGCTGGGGAAAAAGAAAGCAAACCAACAGTACGATTATCTTGAAATAATCCCAGGATTAGTAATGTTAAATGAAATAAATAAGCTGATGGAAAAAAGCAAAAATACACGCGTGTGTATTTTTCCCTAGCTGGAGGAGGAAATTTCCCAATTCTGTTTACTAGCAGAAGTGGGGCCCTCAGCTCATAAGTCCTGGACTGCTGCTCCCACCTTTTTGCCCCTGCTTTCCAGTCTTCATAGGAGTTTGTGTAACTGAAGACACCCAGAAATACTTTCATTTACTTTTCCCTCGAGGACAGATCTCTCAAACTCAGGATCCAAAGTTCCATTGGCGAAGACAGTGCTTTGTAAAACCAACCAAAGCAAAGTAAGGCAGACAATAACCAAACCCTGAAGTTGATATTCATAAAATTTGAGAGACTAAGCCAGAAAGAAAAATGCTCAGAGAGAGATGTGGTTACGTCCTTGTCCATCAGATACATTGTTAGAGATGTTTGAAGAAATTGGCAGATACTTTAAGAACATACAAGGCCCTTTTTGGTTGGTTATTTAGTAACTCGGTTTTGTGTTGTTAAAAAAAAAAAGTGGAGATAGTTCTAGAAGATTCTATTTTTCTTCCCTTTATCACCTTTCCAGTCTTCCCAGCTGCTTCCACCTGGGAACTTAAGTACCCAAACACCAACATGACAGCTCGACTTCTGCAAAGGGCTTAATTACTCATTACGAGATTCCATCAACACAAGCTCCGGTCTGTGGTTTTGTAATAAGGGCCGTTATCTTTCTTTGGATTTTTCACTCCTTCATAAAGGAGGATACGGCGGAGATTTCCGCAACCCCACTTTATATGGGAAGGGAACGGGAGGATTTTAATGCATGAATTTGATGTCATTAACAATGCTGACAGCTGTTTAATCCCAGTGGAAACAACAGCTGAGTCCCAACTGCGGGGGGAAAAATAATTAACTCTTCAGTGCATTCCGCGGAAGGGATCGTATGAATCAATTACGTGTCTCATGCCTTTACCTGCAGTTTTTGTCAATTACTCAGCTGTTCGGCAGGGAGGCTCCGGCTCTAATAAAATGACAGGAGGCCCTTACAGGCGACGAGACTTGTTAAGTTCAGAGAAGAGATTTATTAAATGGGCCTGTTCTAAGTTTGCCATTAATTAAAATTATGAACCATTTTTTATGTTTCCACTGAATCGCAGAGCGTAATGAACTAAAGTAAAAGGAAATAATGAAGTAGGGGCCCTGGGCTGACCCAGTGTCAGGGAGGAGAAGGTGGCTGAGCAGAAAGGGAAAGAAAAATAGGCCCCGTAGCCGAAACAGAAACACGGGGTGGGATGTGCGGCGCCCTGCTCCTTTATGACGCGTGCTGTTTAATTTAAACGGAACATTTAGACACCTGCCAGTGATGGTAAATTTGCTACTTTTTCACCCCTCCTCCCCCAGAGATGATCAGCTTTTGTCTTCTAGGCTTCACATTCTTTTTCTTTTTTTCTCTCTCTCTTCACCCCTGCTTGCTGACTGACATCCTTCCGGCGACTATTTCTACTGCTTTTAATTCATAAAATATTATAGATATAAATAATCTCTGATTAAGATCCTGCTTTCAACTCGGCGGCACTCACTTAACAGCTCCCATCTAATAAAGCACTCCTGGATCCTTTCCATTCATTTATAATGCGAGACTTTGAGCAGATGTCTTAAGTATTCAATGTTACAAACAGCAACATTACATGAATTTAAATCTGGCTCTTTGTCTCATCGCCCCTCCAAGCACGGCAGCTGAGGTCCGGGGAGCCCTGGTTCATCTGGAAACGATGTGGTTCTGCCACCTGCCCCAAGCTGCCTCCTTGCTGGGACATGGAGAACAACCTGCTCTCTCCCAAGAGGTCTGCGGCTGTAGGGTGTAAGTGGAGACCTGCTGTCAGGTCAGAGTCTGCTGAAGTGACAGGTGGAGGGAGAAGGTGTGCACACAGCAGGCGGACACACTCCAACCCTGCCTGGGAAGGACTGTAACGCTCTGTCTCTGAGTGTGTGTTCTTCCCAGTAGATCTTCATTAAGATAATGTCCCCACTGTTATCCCCATTTTATTGATGAGGCAACCGAGGTCCTGGGAGAAGAAATGAATTAATACTTCTCTCTGAATGAATTATTCTTATCTCTTATTAATATTCTACCTAAAAGGAATTGAACAACCATGTAGGCAAAATCCTTAGCTAAGGCTCGAAGTCCAGCACCACAAGGACAGGATACCAGAGATGTAGCTTAACACCTGTACTAGAAATAAAAAGTCCTAGGGAGTTTAGGGGCTAAACTAACTATAGTTTTTGGGGTTTTTTTTTTGGTTTGTTTTTTTTTGCCCAGGCAGCACACCATCCTTCCTTTACCTTCTGTTCTTCTGGAATTCACACTGTATTCCTTTTTCTTTTCTTTTTTTTTAGGTTTCATAGTGTATTTAAATAGGTGTAATTTCTCTTAAAAAAAAAAAAGATTTATACAATTCAGGAATGTCCTTCAATTGTAAGCACAGATCTATAAGCTAGAAATATAAATGGTGACTGTTTTCTAAAATATATATGAATAATAAAAATTTTACCAGATGTTCTTCAGCTATTGAATGGATAAATAAACTGAATAAACGATGATGCATCCAAACAAGACACTGTATTCCATTTGATCCTGTGGGTCAATTAGGTTGTTCTGATCTATTCTCTTTCCACAATGATAGACACATGACCTTGGTTGGCTAATTAAACAGCCTATCTCTTGACCTCAGTGGTGGGCTTGTGGATAAAGCATGTGATCTAAACTGGGCTAGAATCATCCCTGGGATACAGTATTCCAGGAGAGAATGAGGTCTCCTTGTACTGTTATTAATATTATATGAGAATGGGTGACTGGTCCATCTGGCAGCCATTCTCCCAGTAACAGAGAAAATCTGCAGTAGAAGTAAGTCAAACAGAGACCACTGTTAATTAAATGATGGAAAGAGATAAATAATCTGATTACATATTTGAGCTTCTGGATCCAGCTGTGCCTGAAGCTGTAACTCCAAGACTTCCTAGCACATGAACCAATACACTTCCTTTTGTCATACACAAGAGTTCGATCAACATGGGACGAGTGTAGTGAACACTGCTCCATGGAAGTTCTGCATATGGCATATCACATACTATTTTCCTACCTTGTGGTCTCCAGTTAATTCTCAGCAAATTTCTCACAACTCTGGCACCATTCCATGTTCTTTCTCAGCTCCATGCCCTTCCCCATGCTGTTCCTTCTACCTCAAACTTGGTGAGTTTCTTGTGTAACATTCTTCTATGCTTGGTGAGTTTCTGTGTAACATTCAAGACGCAGATCAAACATAAGCTCCTAGTTGACATCTTCCCTGGTTTCCCTAGATAGTATCAGTTTTCCCCAAATAAACTATGAGCTGCCTAGGGCAAGAGGCATGCCCTAGTCCTTGTATGTTCTCAACAAGTACCACGCTGGCTGTGAGGTCACCGTAACTGATATTAATCAAAAATAGCTCACAGTAAACTGGAAACACAGCCTTTACACTGTATTGCGGGGGGCAGGGAGACAGGGAATCAAACAAAATTATAACAGTGCAGGGATACATCCGATTCTATGACTGAGTCAACATAGTGATGCTGGTATGAAAAGAGGTAATGGCTCCAAAGGCAGGATTAACAGAAGTAGGGTGCTTGGGATGGCAGTGAAAGACTCAAGCCACTGCGCATTGCTCAGGCCAACCAGGATTTCTGTCCCAGCCTGGACTTAAATGGGGACGCTGCAGGGACATGAGCATCGGATTGGCTGAGTTACATTGTGGTTTTCATATTATTCTTAACAGCTGTATTGAGATAGAGCTCACACACCATACGATTCACCCACCTAAAATGTCCGACTCAGTAGCCTTCGGTATATTCACAGAGCTGTGCGGTGATCACTCAAACTTAGAACATTTTTGTTAGCCCCGAAGGAATCCCGCTCATTGAACTGGTGTCCCCTGCAAGCCCTCCGAGCCGTCTCAGCCCTAGGTAACCACTCATCTACTGTTTGTCTCTCTAGATTTGCGTCTTCTGGGCATTTCATGTAAATGGCATCACACAGTCCTTTGTGACTGGTGCCTTTCACTTGGTCTAACATTTTCCAAACACTATTTTGTTGCTCTTGTTAAAGCCGCAGCAGATTGCCTTTCTCCTGAACCGCAGCTCAGGTGGAACATAACAATATAAGATAAATAAAGGGGAAATGGCTGTCGGCAGAGCAGGATGGGAGTCCTGTGTTTTACTTTCGTGACTTTATCCCCTGAAGCCAGTACCTAAGGACGAGGGCTGCTGGATCCAGGCAGTTGGGCCCCTTACCAGGTCCCCCAGGCAGGACATCTGGACACAGAGAGTTCTGTTTAGTCGTACCTTTTTGAAAGCAAGAGAAAACTGTGCTATTTCAAGTCTTTTTTTTTTTTTTTCTTTAAATTTTAAGAAACTGCCTTCTCCAGGAAGGGGCATTATGTGACAAACATTCCAAGTCCCTTCTTATGGTAATACTGCACTTTGCAAATGGCTCGGATCCAATCCAATTGAACATAATAAAATGAAACAATCTGTGCTATCTCCAATGGCTTTAATCTTTACCATGCTAATGATTCCTAAAACCAATGAGCGTGGTTTAAAAAAAAAAAAGATGAAGACGAAGAAGAAAGAAAAGACACGCTCTGCTCTCCTTCTTGGCAGCTGGGGCTTGGGTGTATTGTCACCATCAACAGGGACCTTGGGAAAAAGCCCGCCCCACTGCTTTAAGGTCAGAGTTCACATGTAAAGCGAACTGGTCGCAGTCATTGTACTGTCCCTCTGCTCGGGATGGTTAATGAGGAAACACAATTGCATCCATAATTAAGGCTGCTGCCCCACTTTGCGATGTTGGCGAGAACTCCCCGGGGAGGGGTTTGGACATCACCAGGACCTGGCCTCTTGGGCAATTAGCAATGTCACTGTCTATCTGTCCACAGAGAATGTCCAGGACTCCGAGCTCAGTTTCCGCCTAGGGCTGGGACGTGGGAAGGGCAATCGGGGAGAGTTTTGGAGAGTGTGGAAATAACTCACTCACTCGTTCGTTCACCCACATGACCACGCACGAAACTAGGAATCAGAAATGAGTGAGACCACTCCTCGCTCTTAGAGAACCCAGAGTAAGTGGAGATTAAACACAGAGATGGACACATGTTTAATGTATGGGGGTAAGTGCTAAATAAGAAGTGAGAACACAAGACTATAAAGGGAGGGGTTGAGGGAAGGCTCCCCGCTCCCTCATCCTGCTACCGCTGTCGCTGCCGAGTCCCAGGCTGCTGGAGCAGGGCCACCTGCATCCTCTCCCGTCCTGCCCTCACCCCGCTATTACAGCGCCCACCGGTTCCGAACTCGGTGCCACTGTCTGCAGCAGCCAGTTCCTGAGTCATCCCCTGTCCTCTGTGACCCTGCATCCAGTCAGAACCAAACGTCCATCCAGATCTCCCAAGTCAAATCTGTATGGACCCCGTCTTGGCCATTTCCTCCAGTCAGGTGCCTTCAAAAGCCTTGGTGAGCAGGAGTGGTCACCTCCCAATTGTTCAGGGGTAGATTCATCCACTGGGAACCTATTTTGGACCGCGAGTTTGCCTCTTCCCTTCCAGACACCACTGAGTGATGAATGGGCTTCTCAGAGAAGCAGATGAGGTGAGGGAAACGGGCTGGAAACATGTCCTGTGTGTCTCAGGGGCTGCTGGGTGACCATGGGGAAAGTTTTAGAAGGGGAGAAACTGAAATGACAGATGAAAGGAAGTCTTTAGATGATTTCTGTGTATTCACAGATTGTTCCTCCATTAAGACAATAATAATGGTTGATAATAAAAACAAATGATACTTACTAGGCCCTTACCATGAGCCAGACACATTCTACATACATTCTTTATATACATTAATTCCTTCAATCCTCACAACACTTCTATGAAGGGTGAATTATTATTTTTCCCATTTCACAGATTGGAAACTGAGGCACAGAGCCGTTAAGTAATCTTCCCCAAAGCAGGACAGGTAGTACATGGGATTGAACCCCAAATATCATTTTGGATGAAACTGGCATGCCATTAAAATAACTGTGCAATATATTTCAGCCTCTTTTAAAAAATGCACCCTCTTTGACTGGGTAATTCTACTTATGGAAATCTGATCTTAGGAAATAGTTGATTATATATCATATTTATTAGTCTAAAACACTCACACGTTACTTTTTAGCTTACTTATAATAAGTAAAATCTACAAGCAATGTAAATTTTCTACGTTAGGGGACTAGTTAAATAAACGACATTATTAGCCAACAAATGGAATTTATAGCCATCATTACAAATGACATGCAGGGAGCATCAATAATATTATGGAACTGGGTTATAATGTCAAAGCAAAATGCAAAACTGAAACTTCTATAGATGGCAAGATGAAAGTATGTTTGGCTGTCAGGGTAGAGGATGTGCAGTAAATAAAAGGAAAATTTTCCATGTGGTTCCACCCCGAGCAGCCATCAGGAAACGGTTTATTTCTAGGGATATCTATATCCATACCCATCGTCTCTTAAGCCAGTGCCTCAAGAAAACTGAACCTGGTACTCTTTTTTTTTTTTTTCCTGAGATATTTCATGTGGAAAAATAAATTATATCAGTGGGTTTAATATCTCAGTTGGATAGGTAAAGCTAGGTTCCTGAGCTCAGAGAAAAGAAAAGAAACCAAGCAAAAGAGCTTTGAATTTGCAGCCCTGCTCACGCAGTGCATCCGGAGTTGATGAGGCGCACAGGAATCACCTGGAGATAACTTTTTCTACTTGTTCCCAAGCTCAGGACCAAGTCACAGCACCTCCCTCCTTCAGCTCTACTTTAGAGCAAATTGAAACCAAATTAGATCACTTGTTTTGTCCAATTGTATAAACCACGGCAATACTGTGGGAAAATCTAATAGTCTTAATCTAAGAACTGCTCCTGTGCCCACAATAGAATCAAACAAATAATCAATAAACCTCTAGATATTATACCATTGCCGAGTGAAAAGACAGAAGAGCGGGGTTTGTGTTGGCAGAGGGAGCTGCAAGGACCGAACAAGCACCAGCGACAATAAAACTGGGGTGAGCAACACAGCCCCATCTACAGACTTCTAACACTTCCAGAATCTTCTAGTGGGAAGTGTTAGATTATGAACCTGAATGAGGCAGGTATTTTCCTGAGCCTTTAAAAATCTCATCTAATCGTCAGCAATAACATTATTATCCCTATTTCATTATTGAACAAATTTGAGGTTCAGAGAGGTTGGGTCACTTGCCCAAAGTCACACAGCTAGTTAAGTGGCAGAGATGGGCACTGAAACCAAGTTTTGTTTTGTTTTGTTTTTTAACTGAAATTAAAGTGAATCCATGCTGACAAACTGGCTTTGGAGTCAGCCAAAATCCAAAACCCACATTTTCTGTAAACTTAGGCAAGTTGATTGTATCTTCCAGACTCAGTTTCTACATCCAGAAATGGAAGTAACAATGCATGTGTACATGCCAAGTGCTTAGTGCAATCCATACTCAAAAAATGCTGGTTCTTAATAGCTTTATCATTTCATTACTCTAAATATTTTTTAAAAGCATATGGTCAACAAAAGCATAAGAAAACATAAAACTCAACAATAACATAATAATGATACACCTGCTTAAGTGTTTAGGTATGAAGGGACCAATGTCTGCAATTAATTTTGAAATGAATCAAAAAATAAGATAGAAGGATGGACAGACAGAGGGCTGGATAAATGGGTAAAATGTAAGTAGAGAGTAATATTAATTGTCAAATCCAGGTGGTGCCTAGATCAGTGCTTACTACAGAATTTGTTCAACTGTAATGTATGTTTCACTTTTCTGGTTATAACAAAACGCTGGAAGGAACGGCCTCCTACACAGTAGTGGAGAATGGAATACTGTGGCTGGGTGCTTACCTCATAATGAGGAGCAAACTCAGACAGACACTAATGAGTGAGCACTGAACGATTCTATTTACAGAAAACTCCAGAGCAGAAAGCTATGGTGACAGCAGTCAGACCCCTGGCTGGCTTCTGATGATGGATTTATTGACTGGAAATCGGCAAAGGTGAGCCTTAGGTGGAGGTTGGAAACGTTCTCTATCCTGATCTGGGTGATGTTGACACAGGTGTGCAAGTTCACTGAGCTGTCTCTAATACATGTGTGAAAGATACACAAGGCAGAGTCTGATTCGAGCAGCTCACATTTCTTGAATGCCCTCCTCTCCCTATGCCAGGCATTCCTTCTAGGCACTTTCTGATGCATTCACTTGGAAAACCATTTCAGAGAATTGTCTGACAGAATACATTATTTAAGCCTTTAAATGCAATGTACGGCAATCTCACTTTCTTAGAAAAGGACTATTATCCTATCCCTGAGAGTAAACTCGGCCTACGAGGAAACCACGAAGGTGTGAAACTCCTCCACCTTCTAGGACCCCTTGTCCGGCACCCTTGGGCCCGTCGTTCTCTCCTTCACAATCTGATTACTTCCAGGAAATGATGGATACCCCACTGACCCCAAATTTCTGCCCCCTGGTGTGAGATTCAGCCATTAGGAAGGGGAAAGGACAGGCCATCTCCAAATCACACCACATGAGAGTCACCTACAAGGGACGTCCCTGTCAAAGGCTTCACTCTCCCTCTCTCCCCTGGGAGATGTGCCAGTTCAGAAGACAAACCTCTCCTTGTTCACCCCAAGAGCATCCCTTTCCAAAGCTCCCCTAGGGCTTGGCCCTCTTGTCACAGGAAGAAGGCACATCCAGGCTTGTTCAGGAGCATCCTGCAAGGAGGTCCTGATGAGAGGCAGGAGGGCTGTCCCTGGCAACAGGAACCTGGCTTCTGGGTCTACTGTCAGTCCCTTCCAACATGCCTGTGATGTGAATCTGAAAGCAGCACCTTTTCAAAGCAGGCAGCTGGAACTATACAGTGATTTCTACACATCAATAACATAGATGATGTAGTGAGAATAGAGATGAATTAGGATCCAGGAGGGCAAAACTATCTAAGACCATGAGAACCTAGGACACTTATTCAAAAAATACAGACCCCCAAGTTTCTCTCTAGACCGACTGAATCAGAATCGCTGGGATTGACACACCAGAATATTCTTAATTTAACAACCTTACAGTGAGGAGTCTCCTGCATGTGAAAGTTTGTAAAGAGTCTCTTAAGGAGAAGAGACCCTTTCATTCATCCTTATAACCATCCATCCACACACCCATCCATCCATCCACCCATCCACCTGTCCATGCATTCATAAACCACGTATCCATCCATCCATCTATCCATCCATCCACCCACCACCACCCACCCAACCATGCATCCACCCCATAACTATCTATCTGCTGTGTGCTTTCTTTGTGCACACCACAGACTACACCTTCTTTGATAGTCAAAGACAAAATTTCCTTACACGAACGAGTTTTACAGAGAACCACAACAACTTAGCCATTTTAAATTATAAAATCATCAGTCCAATCACATAATAGTGATTTTTAAAAACCTCACTTATGGTAATTTCCCCCATTTTTCTCACTAACCTATATAAACCTATTTTCAGATATCACCCACCATGTATGAAGGGCTGCCGGATTTTAGCGAGACTATGATCTGGAACATAACCATTGAGTGCTTGACGTGAGTCTTTTCTTCGAGGGAACCGGTACCTTTAGCTGAGAACACTCGAGTCTCACGGGTCTGCAGGTTGGAAAGCCCAGATCTATGGGACCAATTACTTTCTGAGATGTCCAATTACAAGTGAGTAATTTCTTTCTCCCAAAGATATTCTGTGGAGAATACACTATAGATTATTCTGTTGCCAGTAAACTAAGGGATTTTGGTACCAAAGCAAACCCAGAGGTTCTGAAGTTCTCTTCCTTTAACATAAACTCTCCGAAAAATGTGTGCATGCAAGTGTGCGTGCGTGTGTGCGTGCCTGTGGGCGTGCAAGTGTGACAACTGAGACAGAGATTCAATAAAAGATGATGATGATTTAACAAGAAAAAATAAAGCGCCTAAATTGAAAAGGTAAATATGCTCTTTTTGGGTTAACTGCTGTAGAACTCCATCTCAGATTCACGGATCCTAGTGGCTGATGCCATGGGAAATGGTGACGATTGTTTTGCTGAATTGAATGTCCTTATTCGGCTCTCTGCCCCCTCCACATCATAAGATCCCAGACTAAAGTAGAGACCATTCTTCTCTTTCTTACCCCTGATCGATTCCATGCTTGACAGTGCTTGACTTGATAAATATCTGCCAAATCATGGATTTATGTCCTTCCCGGGTAAGAATCTGACAAAATGAGACAGTGGTTGCATCTCCAATGGCTTTAACCTAAAGCAAGTGGATGACTTCCGTTGGGTAACAGTCTTCTTTCGTTTTAAGAGTTGACATTGCTACAGAACACATCCAAAGAGATAAAGAAGGGCAAAGCCAGCTGGTCACTCAGCAACAGATACGGACTGGTTTTAGAATGTACCACAAGCCAAGCATAACACTAGGAGAGAGGAAGCCCTGGTCTCATCATTTTCTGCCATTCCAGAAGCAGGTGTGTCTTTGACCTGGGACCCTTATTATGGCCAGATTAGAAGCCAAGCATTAGAAGCCAAGCATTACAAGCCAGGTATTAGCAATTCAAAATACCAAAACAAACAACCCAATCCAAAAATGGGCAGAAGACCTAAGCAAGCAATTCTCCAAATAAAGACATACAAATGGCCAATAGGCACATGAAAAAATGCTCAGTATTGCTAATTATCGGAGAAATGCAAATGAAAACTGCAGTGAGGTATTACCTCACACCACTCAGAATGGCCATCATTCAAAAGTCCACAAACGATAAATGTTGGAGAGGCTGTGGAGAAAAGGGAACCCTCCTACACTGTTGGTGGGAATGTAGTTTGGTACAGCCATTATGGAAAACAGTATGGAGATTTCTCAGAAAACTAAAAATAGACTTACCATATGATCCAACAGTCCCACTCCTGGGGATATATCCAGAGGGAACCTTAATTCAAAAAGACACATGCACTCCAATGTTCACAGCAGCACTATTTACAATAGCCAAGACATGGAAACACCCTGTATGTCCATTGACAGATGACTGGATAAAGAAGTTGTGGTATATTTATACAATGGAGTAACACTCAGCCATAAAAAAGAATAAAACAATGCCATTAGCAGCAACATGGATGGCCCTGGAGAATGTCATTCTAAGTGAAGTAAGCCAGAAGGGGAAAGAAAAATACCATTATGATATCACTCATATGTAGACTCTAAAAAAAAAAAAAAAAAGATAAATGAACTTATTTATAAAACAGAAACAGACTCACAGACATAGAATACAAACTTATGGTTACCGAGGGGAAGGGAGTAGGAAGGGATAAATTGGGAGTTCAACATTTGCAGATACTGAGGGGAATATATAAAATAGATAAACAAGTTCATCCTGTACAGCACAGGGAACTATATTCAATGTCTTGCAGTAGCTTATGGTGAAAAAGAATATGAAAATGAATATATGTATATTCATGTATGGCTGAAGCAATTTGCTGTACACCAGAAATTGACACAACACTGTAAACTGACTATACTTCAAAAAATATATATACGAAAACATGGGTGGCTGGAATCAGTCCTACTGCCCCAGTCTAGTCCCTGCTATGTGATCAACAACGCAACCCCTTGTCCCTCACTCCTATGACACGTGACCTGACCAGTGGTCCTTTACACTAGTCCTGCTCACCTGTGCACCACGCGCCGACTCGCTGACAGACCTAAGGCACAGACACCACTGGTGTTTCCTTCAATCATCCAGAAATATCTCTCTTCACACACCCTTTATTCCCAACCTTAGTTGCAAACTGGAATCACCTGGGGAGCTTTTAAAAACCCTGATGCCCAGGCTATCCCCTAACCCAATTAAGTCAGACTCCTCAGAGGAGGAAAGCAGGCTTCAGGGTTTTTTTTAACAGTTCCCCAGATGATGCCAGTAGGCTGAGGACCACTGATGCAGCACATCTTTCCTCCACTTTTCTCAGATTCATCAATCTGTGCATCTGGCCTCAGCAAGACTTCTGGATCTGTTGATGCTGTATTTCTATGCGGTCTCATCAATATCCGGACCTCTGCTTTATTCTGCAGAGTTTGACAAGCTCTTTGATCTTCAACTAAGACATGTGCCTTCATATCACACTGAGAGTCACCACTGATGGTTCTGACATCCTAGAAGTGGATGGGTGGATGGATGGATGGATGGTTAGATGACTGGGTGGAAGTAGGAATGGAAGGATGGATGGATGGATGGATGGACAAATGGATGGACAAATGGTTGAAAGGATAGATGAATAAACAGAGGTATGGACAGTTGGATGGATGGTTAACCATTTGAAGACTTGTATTATAACATCTGAATGACTTCATCATTCTTCTCAAATGTTTATGTCCCCTACCAGACTTTAAACACCGTAAGACAGATTTTGAACTTATCTCTCTTCGCTTTCTCAGGAAATAGCTCATGGCAAGTTCTGATAACAAAGCTTCTAATTGGATGATGGGAGTACTGATCTCAAGAGAAAGGGGGTGGACAAGCATTTTTAAAGTAGTGCATTATTTCGATAGTATGTGTCTAGCTATTGGAGAAGTCCCTCTCTAGAGCCTAGCAAATCATTTATTCAACATCTGGAACACAGAACTCTTGCCTCCCAGTACATTTTTCTCTTTTGAAACAAAGGAAGGATTATAAAATTACATCACCCTCCTACCCTTGACCCCCGTCCCACACACGACTGCTTTCTGATCAAACTATCCGAAGTGGCATTACTGAGTTGGCATTTTTCATCGAGCGATACAGATCCCGGTGACACCCACAAATGCTGTGCTGTTTATGTGTGGCTGGTTTGAGGGGACCGAAGGAAAAGTAGCGAGTCCTTGGTTGTACCACTTCTGGTGTGGGGACTGATGCCCATTTCTAATGGAAGAGAAGTACGTCAGCGTTAAAAAATATAGTTCAGGTTACTTTGAAAAGTACAAGATACCATAACTTCCCAAATTGGCAAAAACTACCTGCTATGAGTTGTAGTAAAGTGTGTTTTTAAATTATTTCAGAACCATAAAACCTCTCCATAGAGAGTGCTTTGAAACTGCAAATTAAATATAGAACATCTATGAACTGTATCCGTTTTTACAGTAAGTATATATTTCCATGGGGGTTTGTACCATCTTTTTTGTCTAGTTACACTAGTTAATAATGCAGTGAATTTGCAGTAATAGAGTAAATGTTATTTTGATGACACCATTTGATTAAATTAAAGATGACATTAAAAGGACCATTTCAATAAAGAACCGAAATCTCCAGAAGTTAGCTGGGGCTGAGTGTTGAAGTCAGCGAGTCTGGCGGGTCTTAAAAGGACCAAATGGAATTTCCTTCACCGTGTGAATGATGAGCAAGTTAAGGAACAATAGGACCAAATAATAATGGGAGAATATGAAGGCTCAGATTCTGAGACCCAGGCAATTTTAGTTATTTGCGGCAGGCGTGCTGTTCGCAGGAAAACACCTGGTGTGGCCTTGGGAAAATGTAGAAATGCATTAAGTAAAACAAAAGTGAGAGGGCACACTGAGATTTGCAGCCAAATGTGCTGATGTGGGGACAGCAACTGAGACGCTGCACAAACAAAAGAAAGGGAGACTTGAGATTAGTCATGTTCCCCAAACCCAAACCACTTGCAGCCCCTCCATCCTCGCTGCAGATTCACAAATGCAAGTTTGGGCCACCCACACCTGTGCGGGGACATCTCGGAGATTCAAAATGGAGGAGAGAACCCTAATTATTTCTTCCCAGCCTCTGTTCACGTGGTGCTCACCAAATAAAAGCTCTTTTCCCGAGTGAGAGGTTCACGTCCATAAATCAAGAGACTGTTTGAAGATCCCCTGACTTAAGTTCTTAGAGATAGAATCTATCTGAAGAGACATTCCCCAGCAACATGACTGTGTTATGAATCATGGACATTGCACCAGAAAGAAATTCCAAGTTTATAAAGGTGTACGGTGGTCGAGGCCCTTCATTCCTACAGAAACACTTGCTCTGGTGTCTGGTCCCCAAAGACAGGTGACATCTCTATCTGTGGGCCACTGACTGTTGACAAGTTCAAGGCTGGAGCACTTACATTTGTGACTGTTTTTACAGCTAAAAAGAAAAAAAAAAGAAAAAGAAAAAGGAAAGAAAAGGACGTCAGCTCAAGCAAATATAATCCTTGCTTGTGATCTCAAAAGAACATCCTTGGATGTTTTTCTCAGGGAAGTCACCAGGCCGTCATCATGTTGGTGTCTCAACATAATTATTTCCTCACAGAAGGGGAAGCTGGTGTGGTTTGTTGGAAAAGTCACATGCCCCATCTCGGTAATTATTGCTTCCTTACGGACAAACCCCTCAGAATACAAGATTTGTGGTGTATTTGACTTTCTGAGTATAAACCTGGGGTGCTTGTTATCTTTCTAGCAGCAAATCACTTAGAGACAGAGGATGATGGAAAACGTCACACTGGGCAAGCCGAGTAACTAAAGCACGTGGCCAACGAACGCGACGGAGCTGAGATCTTGGAGGCTGGACAGAAACCTCAAGCCTGAAGATACCCGTGTACCTGGAAAGATGCTGATTATTCAGAAGCGACAGCCAGCTTTCTTTAGGAAACATCCTCTTTCTCAGGACTCTGAGTGGTTCAAACCTCTGTGTTTGATATTTGCCCCTTGACAGTTTCCGAAAGTGGCTGCAGCCCCCTGCCCAGCTCCTGCTGGCTGCTCTTTCTTTCTAGGGATCCGGGGGAGTGCTTGGAGGTTCCCCAATGTCTTGCGTGTGGCACACTTTCAATACTCGAAAATACTTTTTAATGCCTGCTCAAAAAGAAGCCAGTGGAGATTTTTAGGGCCGTGAAACTACTCTGCACACGCCCATAATGATGGACCCACGTTATGATACTTCTGTCCAAACCCACAGCATAAGCACCACCAGGAGTGACGTCTAATGTGAAGGATGGACTTTGGGTGATAATGATGTGCCAGCGTGGGTTTGCTGATGGTAGCAAATGTACCGCTCTGGCTGGGGGTATGCTGACGGCGGGTGAGCTTGTGCATGTGTGGGAGCAGGAGATATATGGGAACGTGTGTATTTTCCTCTCAATTTTGCTGTGAACTGGAAACTGCTCTAAAAAGCAAAATCAATTTGAAAAAGTGGAAACCGGTTTAATAAAAAGCATATGTGAAAAACGGGGTGGTCACACGCCCAGTTATACCTTCAGCATGGGATCCACACTTGAGGAGAACGTTCCTGAATGCAACCCTTACTGACATGTTCCAGTGAAATCAGGCCCCAGTTCTATGGGATTCTAGAACCTGTACCTCTCTCTTGCCTCGTTTAACTCAAGTGTCACAGCACACAACCCACCTCCTCTCTCTCCTCCTGACCAATCTCACTGAGACTGTCCAGGCGACCCTTGTGTAAGGCAGCAGTTAGGGCGTGGACCCTGCAAGCAATGGAAAACCCACGTATAACTTCGAGTTGGCCCTCCATACCCGGGGCTCCTCCATACCCGAGGTTCTGCATCCAGCAGATTCAACCCACCTGGGACCGTGTAGTACTGTAGTATTTTTTACTGAAAAAAATCCACGTGTAAGTGGACTGGCACAGTTCAAACCCACATTGCTCAAGGGGCAACTGTATATGTAGAAACATCAGTGGGAAACATCAATTTTAGACTGTGAGGAGCCTTCGGCAGCCCATTTGTGAGGATACGTGGAACAGCATCAGAGAACCAGCTCTTCAGCCCCATCAGAACCAGTCCCTGTCTCTGACACCTACAGCCTCTCCACTGGCCCTGAGTGTAAGTCTCTCTTTTCCGTGGGGAAAAAATTCTATGCAGCTTTATGTCATCTCTCTGCAGAGTTCCCTGATTAAAAAAAAAGCCAACCCGATGAGGCATCTGTGCTTCCCGGAGCATTTCCTATTATTTCCATGATCCCTCCCGCCAACACCTTCAACTCCCATATCACAGGAATTTGTTCACGTGCCTCTGCTTCTATACCGAGAGGTCCTTGAGCCAGGTCTGTATCTTAATTGTTCTTATTTATGTGTATTTCTACTTTCTGGCATGGGCTTGGCGTATCACCAATGATCCACAAGTATATGAGGGAAATTGGACGTTTAGGTGACTCCATTATTTCTAGCAAGCCACTAGGAGGATATCATTGCAGGTTTTCAGCAAAAATATAAAAATTTCACCATTCATCTATCTGTGCATCATTTATCCATCCACCCAACCACTCATCTGTTCGTGTATCCATTCATTCATCCATCCATCTAATCAGCCAACCATCCATCCATCCAACCATCCATCCATCCATCCGTCCACTGAAGAAATGAGCAATAATACCTACTCTGCCATGCCTTTTTATGGGTGATAAAATAAAGGGAAAAATGACTAAAAAATGAGTAAGATATGGTCCTTGCCTTGGCATATGTTGCCGCTGAATAGAAATAATATATGAAAAGCAAGGGCCATGTCTCGTCTGTCTTTTTGTACCCAGCAACATCTTCCGCAGGGGCTTTAATTCAACAGCAATCGGCAGACGACTGTTGAATTAATGAAGAAAAACAAATACAATGTAAGGCAGTAAGTGAAAAGTATCAGATAAATGCAGCAGAGAAACGCTACAGAAGAGTGGAGGGTAGGTGGGTCCCATCCAGCTGGACACCTCACGGAATCATCTCCAGAGAAAGCCAATGGCAAACTGGGGGACGGGGTTAGAAAGATGGTAGGGTAGTACGTAGCAGAAAACAGCAGTTTAAGCTGCAGAGTGTAGCAGAGGTCCTAGAGGGACTGCTGATGAATAGGTTTCTAATTTGACTAGGTTGGAATCTTGTGTTTGCAATTAGCAGCATCTATTTGCATACAATTAGCACGCAAAGCCCTTAGAAAGAGTTTGTTCCCTAAAGTAGGTTAAATATGTCCCCCTGCAATTGTGCCTGCAGCATTGATTCATTTCACAGATCCATTACCCGACAGAGACCAAGGATGGACTTCAGCCCAATCTGTCTTCAAAGAGCAACACCTGGACTGTGTTGGTCCTGTCTGATCAGAACAAGGGCTGAACTTCCCAGAGGCTCTGACTTAGGAGATCTGAGTGTCAAGAGTGGTCATCTGTGGTTGAACTGAACGGTCAACTTAGCTGGTACACGGTCAGTTTCACTGCCACCACCACTATCATCAGCACCACCAACCGCTACTGGGGGGAAAATTCCTAAGAAAACAAAACAACATCAGGGAAAGGAGTGATTTGACATGAGAACTGTGGGTCTTTGATGACCACATATCCCAGGATGCAGGTTCTGACTACACTTTGCCTGCTGTTTCCCTCTGCAGTTTCAAAATTATCCTGGAAGCCCAAGCAAGTGCCTCTGAAGCACAGCCTTGCTCACTCACTCATTCAATAAACATTTGTTGATTGCTGGGTCTTCTGTTTGGGAACTAGAGATATACTGGTGCCCAAATGTTTGTACAGAACCAAAACACATAGCCTATGGAGCTTACAGTCCGGTGGGGAAATTGATAAATAAACAAAAATAAATGTAAAATCACAGCTCGGTACATTGCCATCAAGAGAAAAATGTGTGGAACTATAAGAACTTACAGGAGAATTCAATGCAATCAGGGAAGGCTTCCTGGAAGGAGTGACAATGAAGTTAAAATACAAAGAATAAGTAGAGGCAAAGAAGGGGAGGGACCAGCATGAGTAAAGTTCCTGTGGCAGGAGGCAGCAGGGAAAGTTCCAGAAACTAAGAGAAAATCAGTGTGGTAAGAGGGCAGAGATTTAAGGTGAGAAGAGTGAGAAATGAGATGCGTGAGGTTCTCATCCAGGCAGGGGACAGATCCCCTGGGTGGGAGAGTTGGAGGGGCTGTACAGGGGTCCATCTGTATCCTAAGAGCAATAGAAAATCATTGGTGTGGTTTAACGGGGGTGGGAGGAGTGGGAAAGGCTTACCTAGATTTGAGCTTCAAGAAGGTTGCTTTGGCTGTGTTGGCAAAACAGCACGGAGTGGGAACCACTGCCTGCCGGCTTCAACTGCCCCCTGCCTCACCGTCCCATGGCAAGAAGGCTGCTGCCTGCCCTGGGCGTGCTGGTGCCAGAACTGTCCCTTGTCCTGCTCTGACATTTCTTGCCATCTGTACTCCTGGCTGGCCCCCTTCGTGACTATATGAATGTCCCTTTCTCTACTCCTTTCCATTGGCCCATGGGCTGGTGCTCTCATCACCTGGTTCCCAGGTACAAGGGACAGTCATGGTCTCCAGTTCCCACTGGGGATAGTACCAGAGCAAGACGGACACCAAGTAAGACTGTCACTGCCACCTGGAATGGGTCCTGCTGTAGCAGTATAGCTGCTGTTTTCATTTTTTAAATATCCATCCTGCTTCTTCCAGCATTACCATGCCTTCTGTACTCCATCCCTCTTAGTCTATATGGCTTGGGTCAAGCTGACCCCATCCCGCAGCTCCAAGGCGGCATGCATTCCAGGTCCCGACAGGTCACCGTGATTGGTTGAGAAATATACACATGACCCTCCAAGGGCCAATGAGAGTCAGCCGTGGACTCGCTGGCGCTCTCGGGAAGGAGATGCTCTTTCCCTGCCACTCCTTGAATGTGAAGGATGTGGGCTCCTGGCGGCCACCTCTGCCCTCCGGGACTGACCCTGTCTGATGATGAAGATGGCACAGAAGAAACCACCGCCAAAAGATGGAGTGATGCAGAAGTATGACAGGGTCATTTGATCAGCCGGGTCAACCAGCCCAGACCTACCCCTCAGCTTCCCAGTCCTGGGAACCAACAAATTCCCTTTTTTTTGGCTTAAGCTGGTGGGTTTGCTGTCACTCACAATTGAAAATAAAAACGTTCAGTCTCATCAGGTCTATTCTCCTAATTGCCCTGCTGTAACTGCTGCCGCCCTAACCACTTCTGGCCCGGGAGGAATTTAAGGGGTGAGATGGAGGGAGGAGCTTGAGTAGGGTCGGAAAGAGCTCTCTTCAGTGCAGCCTCTGGCCTTCTACTACCACGGCCCTGGCAGACACCTCTCTCGCACTATAAGAGGAGATAATCAGAGCTGTAACCCTGAAATCTGGTTCTCCCCAAAGGTGTCAACCTTCTTCACGTTTCCCAAAGTCCTGGGCATGATGCCAGCAGATCATTTTAGATTTCTTTTGAAAGCTCCCAATTTCATCATCACAGTGTCTAAGAAAAACCATTATTAAAATGCTTGCAGAGAGTAGGACCCAAGGATGAAGGATCCCAGCTCAAAACTTTTACCCCACATAATGGAAGTCCTTTTAAGTATAATCATTTATAGGTTTAGAAATCCACAGACTCTAATACCAAAAACTGTGTGCGTATATGTATGTGTGTGCGCACACATGCTTGTGTACAAGTGTGCACACGTGTACGCATGTGGTGTGTCTGAATAGAAAAAAAATGAGACCTTGAATAGCCAGGGCTCCGCTTGGTCTCTTCTTTTCAAACGCAAGGGCACCTGCTATTACTTAGCTTTCCAACCCAACACCCTATTTCATCGGGAGTCGATAAGACAAACAAGCCCCTTGCTTTCAGAACAATGGTGAGCCACTGTCCCTTTGCAGTAACAAACGCTGAAAAGTGGTCCACTCTTCTTTTCCTTTTTCCTCAAGTAAATAACCAGTGACTAACTCACCCCCTGCCCTACTCTGCACCGCCTCCCTCTCCCCACCACCTTATGTAATACATTTGACCGGGAGACAAGAAATTCAACCCAAAGATTGGGAGGGAGTAGTGGAAAAGGATGGATGAGACAGGCCATCTCTAATCTAAAAGGATGGATGAGACAGGCCATCTCTAATCTATCAGTCATGTCTCTCTCTTTTTAACCCCAAACAAAACCAAACCACATGCAGAATTCGTGGTTAAGAACATGGTTTCCACTGTCATGACCTGAGCTTACGTGCTGGACTATACTTAGAGCTGCCTGGAAAAATCTACAAGCCTCGGTCCTCTCATCTGCTGAATGGGAGTATGATAATGAAGCTAAAGGATGAATGAAAAGAAAAGAATGCATGTCCCTTGCCTGGCTTACTAAACGCTAAACACTAAGATCAATTTTGCTGTTAGGACGAAGACAGTCAGTCTGGGAGCCAACAAGTTACATAGATGTGGAGTGACATGTGCAATCTACAACTGAGGTTTCTCAGGCCAGCACAATGCATTCAACACAATAAGGCTTTCGTCACTCAAGAGGAAAACCTTTTCCTTGTCTTTTTTTTTTTGCCCTGCAGGGTGAATCTAGGGCAGCTGTGGCATTGGGCTTGGAAGAAGCCATACATACACCTCAATGCTTTGTCCAGATGGAGTTAACACGAGACTTGGAGAGGGGAGGAAAAGAATAGAAATGTGTTCATCTGTGAAATTAAAAGCAGTGCAGCACGACACCCAGCTTTACGTGTCGGGGTTCGTCAAAGGCAATGATTAGGCTGAATATGACTCTGAACACACTCATAATCAAACAAAAGCAATTCTACTGAATGAGGAGAGCGGATTCTCCTGGGAGGGGAAAACAGGCAAAAGGCTGAGAAGTACTAGGAATCAAGCTAAATGGACTGAGGGCTAGTGGAGACCCATCCCGTGGAAGGCTCGGCGGCACTGGGTTAGTTCATATCACTGCCAGAGGAGTCACCATCAGTTCACAACAATGGTCCCTTTGTTATCTCCCAGTTGCCGTGGGGCCCAGGTCCAGGCACGGTGTGGCTCAGATGGCTGTTCTGGTTAGGGTCTCACAAGGTCAAAGCCTCACCCAGTCAAGGTGTCAGGCTTCTTCTCAGGCTTGTCTGGGGAAGAATCTGCTTCCACACTCAGCAGGTGACGAGCAGAGCTGAGCTCCATGCCGTTGTCATCGATTTGAATCCCCTATTCCCTCCCGGCTGTCAGCCAGAGCTCCACCTCCGCTGCTAGAGGTGGCCCATCTTTCTTGCTACAGAGTCCCAGCCCTCACCATCAGGGTCGGCAACAGTACATCACATGCATCTCCTGCCTGTCATCTCTCCACACCCTCTTCCACCACATCCCTCTGACTGCCTCCTCCGCCCTCCTCCTCCCACCTCTTCTGCTTGCAAGGCTCCCGTGGGTACACTGGACCCACGCCGACAATCCCGAAGAACCATCTCCCTGTGTTAAAGTCAGCTGAGCAATTACCTTAGTTAACACGTGCAAAGCCCCTTTTGTGAAGCAGCGCAGAGGGAGTAACACCAGGGGGGAAGGTCTCGGAGCCAAAGGTCTGCTTAGCAAAGGCTCTAAAAGCGTCTCTCCTGAAAAAATGGGTGCTGAACCCTCTCCCGGAGTTGGAGCACCCATGGTTTCTGCTGCTTAGACGGCGATGCACCGGAGCGCTCAGGAGGCCACGGGACACAGCAGCGCGATCGCGGGCATCCATGAAACAGGGAGCAGGGGTGTTGTGGGGCTGGGATCTTTCAGGATTTGGGAGGTTTTCAAAGCAAAAACCATTACCGGTTGACTTCCAGCTCCCTCCAAAGGGAGTGCACTTTTTAGTCTGCTGCCCAGAAAAGACAGGTTCTGAGATCTGCTGGGCACGAGTGCTCTAAGCCACATCATGAAGGAGACTCCTAAAAGGAAGACAGACCGTCTGTGAGGGCGGATGACGACTGGGCTTCCAGGCAGTAATGAGGGGTGAGGAAGAGCTGCCGCTGCTACTGCCTGTGAACAAACCAACCACCTCCTCGGTGCTGAGCACAACGCTGCGTTTTCACGTCTCCTAGCAAACCAGGGAGGCACGCACGACTATTCCCATTTTGAGTGAATCGAGGCTCTGAGCAGCTGAGTAGGGTCTGTAGGATGATACAACAGGCGCAGGTGGAGTTAAACTCAATTCTTTCTAATTGTAAGGCCTGCCCTCCTTCCTTTAAACCCGCCGGATCTGCTCGTTGGCCCATCTTGGGTTTCCGAAGTTCCTTCCTCCCTCTGCCTCTGACTTCCTTTAGAATGTCCTTGGACCCAACACCTAAGAAATAACGATTTAATTACTGCTGTTTTTCCAATGACACAATGAAATATCCAGAGTGAGGTCAATCAACCTGAACCCACCTGGAGGACGCTGAGAAGCTGCCCTGAAATATTTTATTTGGGGGCTTCTTGGACACATAGTTTGCCTTTTGTGGGTCTAAAATTAGGTTTCTGATTTCAGCCCTGGAGGGAAGAGGTAAAAATGGTTATAAATAGCGTCTAGGTGCCACATTCTTTTTGGCTCTTTTTAAGGGGCTAGGTGATGGGACAAAGCAATTGCTTTATTGAAAAAATGCAACGGATTATCCACTGGTTTATAATGATCCCGGGTTATCTGATCAGAGTGTGAACGGCAGAGACACTCCAGAGCTACTGGGGGTCCATCTTGAAAAGCTGTATGAGGCAGCCCATCGGGGGAAGTGCCTTCCAGCCCAAAGTTTTCCCCACTCAACTCCGTGTGCCCTGGATTTGCCACCGCCCTCTTGCAAGTAGGAAAAAGGAGCATTTTCAGATGCTTTCGTCGCAGTTAACATTCAAGAGCAAGATGCACCTGTGCTGTAATAAATGCAGGGACCCGACTGGGGGTGGAGGGGGAGAAAAATACTAATAAATGCAGCTAGGAGCTAAAAAAAAAAAAAAAAGTGGTTTTTGAAGCTAATGACAGTGTTTCTGCCTTTATCGCTTCAGGCAGAAACAGGAAGTTAGAAATCTAAGTGGCCTGAGAAAATGTAACATTTAACAAACTCATTTGCAGGCCTCCAGTCGTATTACCCTAATTTATTTCATTGTAGTGGGGGTTTTTTCTTTTGGGTGCTTTTTTGATCTATTTTTAATGGAAGACTAATGTGCATTCCTTTTTTCCCCCCTTTTTATTCACAGGGATTTATCAAGCAGTAAGGCATTTTTTAACAGAACTTTTCTTTTTTAACTTACTCCTTTATGGAGGCAAAGGCAGAACCGGGGGGAGAGATTCCAGCTCCATAATCCATATTTAATGTCTGTGTTCACAATTCCTAAAGCTTGATTTCACCTGAATCTTCCAGGAAGGGAAACCATCCTACCAACTTGGAGAAGGTCACCGTGTAGTAAGCCCCCACTGTCGACCCCTACCCCTTCCCGACTGCAGTTCTCACATCAGAATCTGGCTTCGTGCTAGGGTTCCTCCGGGGTTCACGGTCAGGTTCCGTGGATCACTTCATCCACGTGGCCCACCCGACTTTCATCAACAATCCAATAAATAAATGCACCAACCACATTCCCAGGTCTGCAACACGTCTGCAGAGCACAGACATGTAATGGTTAGATTTCTCCAGTGCCCCAGGAGGGAGAGAGAGAGAGAGAGAAAAGACCTCTTCTAGGCTGATCGCTAAAATCTCTTCATTGTGCAAACAAGCACAAAAAATGAGTTTGGCCATTTTCTATCAATCTAGGAACTCCCCGACTCTTTCTTCAAATACAGAAAGGAAAAAAATAGTCTGAACTGTCTCAGCGTGCTTGGGCTTGGGGAGGGGGGCAGAAGGAAGAAAGTAAAATTAGTAATTTGAAGAATTTCCTGAAGAATCACCTCGTTTAGGGAGTCAGTCAGATGGCCACACGTTTCCAGGGCACAGCTAAATTTAAAAGTGCCCAACACTTCAGATGCTCTTTGAATTGTCCAACAAGCCTGCGAGGAAGGTGGGACAGGTGTCGCTAGCCGGAAGGGGCAGATGAGAAAATTAAGAACTGGAGAGATGAAATGACATGTTCAAGGTCACAAGGGAAGTCGAGGTAAGAGCCAGGACTGGCCTGCACGTCAAGTGTCTATGAGATCAAGTCCTTCCCGACCCTGTTCCCCCCCATCGATGCTCAGCCCATATCAGTGAAAGCCAGCCTGTGTCTGCCAAGCACAGAGCGCACATATAAAATGAGGCCTAAAGAAAAAGAATTTAAAAATTCTTTGGATTTTGGAAAGTAATGAATGAAACAAGTCAAAGGTATTTAAGACAACAGAGGCAACAGCACACAAGGAGGGTCAAGGAAAAGGGACCAATTTTTTAAAATCCATAGAAATAAAACCAGCAGCCAGATCAAGCAGGGAACACAACTGGAAGAACAAGAAGGGGGAGAAACCATTAAGATGAAAAGGCTAGGATATTCGGGGAGGACTGCGGGATATTTAAGCAGTAACAGCATGACCAAAAGAGTTTCTTTCTTTTTTTTTTTTTTTAACAGGAGTGAAATGTACAACAACAACAAAAAACAAACTTTTGGTTAGGGAATAAACTTTTAAACTTGAATTTGATCTTTCCAGCATGGAAACTTCAGATGCGTTAAAATTAAGTCAAGGGTGAATTTCACTAGTGTAAGGACAAACAGTCTCCTTCTGAAGGTTGAGATTACGTATTTAAGAAAATCAAGCAAATGATGGACGCTTAATTCAATTTGCTTCTTTGTTCCAAAAGATGTCCACCTCTGATGTCACCCTTTAAAAACTGGGACTAACCTGAGGACACCTTGATATTCCATGGAGAAGGACAGAGCAACTGGAACCATTGTTATTTATAGTATCACTTGTTCTAGACATTCAGGCCAAGGTTTTTCAATCAGAATCTCCCTCCTGTGTTTGAATCCCGTTGGCTAATCAGGGAAATGGCAACGTGGAAACGCCACGGTGTCTCTCCACTTTCCCCTGCAGAGCCCTGATCACTTATTTGCAGGGGTCAAGAGCCAGGTTCACAAGCAGTAGTGCGATCCAAGGATGTCTCGAGTTGGGCTGCCCCGGATACTGTGACATGCAATTCCCATGTGCTGGAAACTCTCCATAGCAATTACGTTAGGGACTCTGCATTGATTCCAAGTCACTGAATTCAAAGCGCTGAACTTACATGGATTTTTATCAAACTCACAACTACAACTTGCTTTGGCTACAGCAAGAGAAATCAAATATAGAAGATAATGTATCTCAACCTCCAGGTTTAGAAGATGCTCTAGGTTTTAACGTTACTGTGCCCTATTTAGAAACTGATTCCATTGACCGATGCAATACACATGTCTCAAGTACCCAAAAGATAGTTCCTGTCTTCAAGGAGTTCCCAGTCTAGTAGATGAAACAGACAGGAAATAATTCCAATTTAGCAAGAGAGAGGCTGAAAAAGGCAGATGCTGATAAGAGAAACCCAACCACGAAGGTCAAGTCTATCTGGACAAGGGCAGTAGAGGAGATTACCCAGATGAAGGGGCTGCTGTGGGCTGTCTTGAGACACAAAAGTCAATCCAAACTCAGCAGCAGTCTCACTGTAGGCTCACAGTATCACAGCCAAGAGAGACTCGGGAAGAACTTTCAGAAATCAACAGATCCCTCTCCTGGTGAGCTTCTTAAATATCTGGCCAAGGACCTGGAAACAGACCCTCCCACAACAGAAAGCCAGGCATTGGAAATGACCGTGGACCTGAGCAGTGCAGGGCTGAACTGATGGCACAGGTTCTGGTTCCCCACGGCGGACGCTTCACCTTGGGGACCACGTGCCACACCTTCAGAAGCTACATGAAGTCTTTGGGGCCATCAAGTAGTGATCTGCGGTGAGAAAGTTTCCCTTCAAATGGCAGAATCCAGAAAAGGAGCTGAAGAAGCTTGAGTCTGGGTAGGTCTGCCTTTCATCACTGGTTCACACCCAGCCAGTTCTCAGGGGTCATACGCTCATTCTGGATTTTTCCAGCTGGGTCCAAGGCACTGACAGGGCTATGCAGGGTGGAGCCACCCCCCACCCCTCCACCTCTGCTCCATTCCGTTTCTTTTCCAGGTTTGGTCCACCTGTGATGTGTCAGAAATGGAGAGAGTCAGCCTGTTCTCACGAAGCCCTAGAAACCTATAGCTGAGAAGTTCTGCTGAGTCAGCTGTACTTGACATTCAAGCACCTGTCTCTCCCTTTGGGAGTTCTCCAGGCTGGGACAGGTTATCTAACCCGGGAGAGCAGACTTGCAGTCCCAGCAGTAGGACTATGGGATGGAAATACCTTTGAGTAAGGGTACAATCTTTGATGTCAAAGAGATCAGGGTTTGGATCCTGGGCTGGATTTTTATGAGATGAGTGATCTGCTGTCCCTGTACCTTAGTCTCTTCATCTAGCAAATGGGTACAATAAAGCCTACGTCACAGGATATTAGAGAAAAAGGGAGAAGTTGTCTACGAAGTGCAAAAGTAAAAGCATGCCGTATAGAAAGCCCTCAGCAAATGGTAACCATGATTTGCTTTAAGCACCTCCTCTGTTCTGTCACCTTGATTCGTCATCCCACTAAACCTCTGTAGGAATTCTGAACAGTTGACAGTACGGTCCTCCTTTTACAAACTAGGAAATGGAAGCGAGAAAGGCAAGAAAAATGAAGGCAGGCTTCAAGCCGAGGTCTGTCTGGTGCAAGAGCTCTGTAAGATTCATGCAGATAAACATTCTACTGCTTTGGGTGACCAGAGTAGGGAAGGCAGGCGGAAAAGGGGCAGACAAAGGACATCTTGACCTAGTCTTGACCTCAGCCATGGTATGTACAATTCAGTCCTTCCAGACAACCAGAGGGAAGAGCTCGGATGGATTTCTCAGTTTCTAGATCGTGTTTGCTGGCACAATGATGTCTCAAAATACCCGCAAAATGAGGTATTTTCCCTCCACGTCTTGTGAAGACCACCAAGCTCAGTTAGTCAAGTTCAAGGTCCCCTGAAACGTTCATTCAATTCAGTTTTATCTACGTCACGAGGGCAAAAAAAATGTGCCGCAGACCTTTCAAACGTAATTTTTTCCTCAACTTTCTGAAATCATGCTTTTTGGTAGGTTTTTATTCATTCTTTCCCAAAGTTACAGGGGTCAATTTTTCTTTTTTTTTTTCTTTTTAAAAAAAATTTTTAGGGGGGGGTTGCCTATAATGGGGAGAGACTGACTTATTTTCAGAACTTTTCAGACTGCTGTCATATAGTTTCACAACTTGCCCCGGACTATTCTCCAGGACGACTGTGCTGGAAACTCTTGACTTTCAATCAAGATGATGATTTTTAACCTCATACCATGGAATATGCAAGATGTGATGCCAGCACAAGAAGCAGCTTGAGTTATTTAAGAAGCCTAATTCTTTTTACAGGGAATTGACGAGTACTTAGTAGTCGATGCCAAGGACACAGAGAAGAATCCACTTTGCCTCTCCTTGCCAATTACACCCGGGCTATGAGAAAAGAAGGGACTCTCCATGTTAAAAACACAACCATACATAATTTGGACTTAGGCATCCTAAAGAATAATTACCCATCAGCCTCTAGACGGGGAGAGGCAGAGAGAGAGAAGCTTAGTCAATATTTCCACCCACATACTTTCCCAGCTGAGCCACATTCATCTATATTATCCTACAGAATATGGCGCAGTGTTTTCAGGGAAAAATAAAACCGAAGAACTTAATTAATGTCATAATTAAATTAAGGTCCAAATAAGAGGGCAAAAAAAAAAAAATCACCACCAATCCTGGATTTACACAAAGTACTTTTTAAAAATCTTATTACAGTTCTTCTCCTTTTTATAATTTCACTCTTAGGGGATTAATTGCCTTTTCCAAACCAGGAAAGGAAGTCTGGGAATTTCTTCTTTCACGACGATTCTGGGGGATGCAAATACAATGTAGTGCAGGAATAACAAATGTTCTGTTTTCTGAGCACTCTCGCATGATTTATGAAAGGTATACCTCACTGTGGGAAGATAATGCCATTTGAAATGGTCCATTTCATAAATCTATCCCCCTCGTCCCCAGCTGCACACAGGACTACTATGAACTCCTGAATCCAATAACGTTTTCATCCTCTACTGACTAAAAAAAAAAAAGGGGGAGAGAAAAAAAAAAAAGAAAGAAAGGAAAAGGGACTTTGGTGTGAGGTAATGATGCACTTACAAGGGAGGAACGGCTAACAGTCTGTCTCCAGGGTTTTCTTTGGCCACGGCCACAGAGAGTCCAAGGCGGGGAAACTTGGATAAACACAATGAGGACATAATCAACATGCGCAACATCCCTAATGGCCTTTACTGCTAGTGACAGCACGGGACCCACCCTCCAAGTGACTGCAGAACCAAATGTTTTGCCTGAATACCCTTCTCCACCCCGGGACAGATTTATCCTTTGGAACTGGGGTATTTCTTATTCATTCATGCACCTGTTCAATATATCCACTTGTTTATCTCATGGCAAGACTGCATCCAGAAGAGAATTCTGTGCCCAGCACGATGGTGGAGGTAGTCAGGGACCAATCATAAACTTCAGCGAAATTCATGGTTGTGAGTTCTTCTGGCCGTAACGAGGGGGAAGTGATATATCTGTATCAACGCCACGCGGGCTCCAGAAGACCCAGATGAAATATGAGCAGGGGACGGAAGACGCCTCCTTGGGAGCCCGTGAAATGGACGGCGCCGACATGAGGAGTGACTACAAATACACGACTGATGCAACTTCTCAGACTGAGGTCATACGTCACACGGGGATCAACTCCTCGTCGTGACAGGCTCTGAGAAACAGGATGAGGGGGACGGTGAGATGACATATCACACCCTGGTGTCAAGGAGACTGAAGAGGAAAGAAAGTAAACCCACTGGGCATGAAGCGCTTCATGTTCACTAAACAGGAAATAAGTTAGATTTAAAAAAGAAAGAAAGAAAGAAAAAAACATACAGGCACATAGTTAGGGGTGTTTTAACCTTGGGGGCGATCAGTGCATTTGAGAAAACCCTTACACCGAGACACAGATACTGATGGATTCAGACACAGATAAACCACAGGATGTAAGATGGAAACGATGCAAAAACGTGAATTTGAGAGAACTCCTAATATAGGATATTCATCCTGATATGCCGGAATTTGCATATTTTGACTTGTATTTAAAAAGCAATTTCAAGGTCAGCTTTAGTAGAGAAACCCTGAGCTAAAATGGGAAGGAACCCCATTAAAAGTCTCCCGGTGGTTTGCATATTTATCTTTCTTCTTCTATAGTGAGCAATAACAATTCATAAATCAAAAAAATCAGAGTAAACAAATACCAAAGAGGTTACTTTATACACAATGTATGCACCTTATTCCATCTATTTATAGACACAAACATTTCTATTACTCAAATTTATAAAGTGTGTAATACATGCAGGCATGCTTTAAAAATCTGCATACATTTGCATAAGATAGAAAAAAAATATGTATGATTGTCCCAAGTCTCAGAAGACCACGGCCAAGACCAAATAAAATGACGACCACCTCAAATGCACTTTTGTATAATGGGATGAAAGTCATGTTTATTTTAGAAAAGCTTCAGGCCTATTTTTTTTTTAAAGTATAAATAGATTTAAAATTTCCAGTTATGTAGATTCCATGGTCTGACCATGAATATCCTATGCTGGTAGACTCTCTGAACAGGATAACCTTGGGCCTTTCCAACAAGATTCAAGGAGCTTCAGGAAAAGCACGTACAAATATCAAAATCAGCATCCACACCTCTATACTGAAAAGATCGTCAGACTCGTGACACCCGGATCAAGGAACAGGAGGCGGGGTGGGTTGAAAAAGGGACTGGCATTCGGAGAATTGAAGGTTGCCATTCAAAGAGGGATGGTTATCCCCAAATAGGGATTTTTCCAGCAGACTCAGACCTTCCTAAAGTCTAAACACCTCTATGTTTTAGAAACTTCTTGATAATTTGATATTTGATACTTTGACAATTTGATATAATGGCATCCCAGGCCATTTGAGAAGCCATGTACAAAAATCAGCCCTGTTTGTTTATTTGCTCACTTTATAAGAATCGATTCCTTGCTTTATTCTTTAGACTAGACATGAAACAACTTTCCCCCACTTTCAAAAAAAATTAAGTCCACCCTCAAAGGATAAACATTTGCCACAGGTGAGCTGATGCCAAAGAAAATAATCAAGAATCGAAAGAATTAAGAATCGAAAGAATCCAGAATCAAAAGTAATTCACAAACAGGAAATTCTAAAAAAAAAAAAAAAAGTTTCTAGCAATTGCAGATTTATGCTTCACTGCCTAAGGGAAACACACCGCAGAGGACAGCAACCACACTCTCCAGGTAGGAGCCTTTCGAGGCCAGGTACTGCCTCTCATTCATCTTCAAAGTCCAGCATGCGATTTGTATCTGACAGCAAAAAATGCTCGGTGAGTATCTGTCAGCTGTAATACACAGCTGTCTGGGCTCTGAGCAGCGCTGGGAACGAGCAGCGTGGAGTGACTTAGCGCCTACTCACATGGACAGCAGATCCAAAGGGGTATTTGTTCTGCCTAAAATCCTTCCGTGGCTGCCCAGTACACTTAGAAATTCCAAATTTCTCACCTCGGGCTGCAAGGCCCACCTGTCCAACCTCATCAGCTCTCCATCTGAACCCACGCCGTTAAGGATAATCTCCTAGCTTTCTGTTTTTGACGGTGCTGAGCTGGCACTGGGCATTTGCTGCTCTCCCTGAGCCCCTTGCTTTCCGGCACCCCCTGGGGCTGCCTCGCCAGTTCAGGCCTCAGATTCACTAAGGGCTTTCCTGACCCCCCACTCCAAATCAAATTAGCCTACTCTCCATCCCAGTCCCCCTCCATGGCGGTACCCGGTCTAACTGGCCATCGATCACTTCTCTCTAACTTGTGTCTTGTTCACTCATTCAGCTGCTGAGTCTGTACTGGAACAAGGAGACTTCATCTGCCTTCATTCTATATCCCCCCAAACTAGCACACAGGAGGTGTTCGGTAAACACCTCTGGAATGAATGAATGGACTAAAATGGCCAGAAATGACTTTTAAACTTTGCTGTATTTAAGAGAATCCTGCTGATGGCGACCTCAAACCCTGAAGTGACACGGCAGCTCCAACAGCTGAATGACCAGTGGATCGGGCCACCGAGACAGCTGCTGGTGACAGAAAAATGCATGAAGCAGAGCCCTTGCCTTGAGGGTCCTCCTGCCTCCCACAGCGGTCCTCAAGCTCCCTCTGTTCATGGCCTTGGCTGATGCTTTACGTTTGATCAATGTCACCGTCCCAGGAAACATCTGATGCTGATCTGGAGGGCGAGCTCTGAGGACTGTCTATGCGCTGGCCTGAAGAGGCCGAGTTCGCCCCACCATGTGTGCCTCTAGCTCACTTCCGGAGGTGTGGAAGTCCACTCTCCTCTCAAAACAGCAGCCCTCTGTCTTTCCTGTGGTCCAGGAAGGTCCCGACATA
Organism: Camelus bactrianus; assembly: GCF_048773025.1. NCBI lineage: Eukaryota > Metazoa > Chordata > Mammalia > Artiodactyla > Camelidae > Camelus > Camelus bactrianus. The sequence continues at coordinate 53,617,309 of NC_133547.1, forward strand.
CGACATCAGAGGATGCTATTTCAAGGACTCAGGATGTGAGACTGCAGGGTCTGACTGGGAATCCTAGCTCCGCTGCCAACTGCTCTGCCTTGAGGCAGTCACCAGCCTCTCTCGGGCAACAAGGATTAAACATATAAGGACAACTAAATCATACAAGACAAGGCTAGAACTGAGCACATTAAAAAAAAAAAACACCTCAAGAAATGTATGTTTAGCACCTCCATGGAATTTACATGACCATGGAAAACACACACTCCTCACATCTGCATCTAATTAGTGTAATTAAAAACAAAGATGTATTTGTGAATCGGGAGGAAGTTGCTCATACTATTCTGGTAACTTTTTGGTATATTTGAAATGCTTTTAAAATTAAAAGACTCCCTTCTGCCACCAAAAGAAAAAAGAAAAAAAAAAAAACCCACTCCATAGGTGTGCCCCTCTTAATGGAAATTTGATATACCAAAATTTTTTAAAATCTAGGAATGGGGATGACTGATGAGAAGGGATTCTTGAGAGACTGCTTTAAAGTCCCTGTAGTTTAAAACTGTATTTCCACTTAATTTTCCAGGACCAGATTTAGTACATATTGTACCAAACAATATATGACCATATTCCAAAACCCAAATGGATTACTAATGGATTAATATGCTTTAAAAAGCATCTTTACAAGATTTAACCATGAACAAAGCTCCTTGCTTCTCTTGGCTTCCAGTTAACATGTGACACCCTGTAATACTTCAACTTAAAGAGTTACAGAAGCCTGGAACTTTATATGAGCCTGACAGTGATGGATTAAAACCATACTCTAGACATACCTCAAACAGTAGCATTTACTTTTTCTTGCTTAATTCATGGTTGATCTACCGGAGCCATTTGCTGGAAACTGTAATTGCTGAGCTGTTGTCAGAAATCTCTCCTTGCTAGGGTGAACTGGTTTCCAAACCGAGAGGAAAAAGTACCATCAAGACATGTTCCAAAACCCATGCCATCTATGGACCTCGCCCAGTAAAGAATTTGACACGTTCTGAAGTTGCAGAAGTCTTACTCGGAAAGCAAGTTAAAAATTCAAGGCTGGTACACCCATGCTCAGAGCAGCATTATTTATAATAGCTAAAACATGGAAGCAACCCAAGGGTCCATTGAGGAATAAATGAGCAAAATGTGATATATACATAAACAGAATATTATTTAGCCTTTCAAAAGAAGGAAATTCTGACCCTTGTTACAACATGGATGAATCTTGAAGACATTATGGTAAGTGAAATTAGCCAGTCACAAAAAGACAAATACTGTATGATTCCACTTAGACGAAGTATTTAGAACAGTCAGAATCATCAAGATGGGAAGTAGAATGGTGGTCGCCAGGGGCTGGAGAGAGGGGAGATGGAGAGTCATTGTTTAACAGGTACAGAGTTCCATTTTCACAAGATGAAAGGAGCTATGGGGATGGAGGAGAATGATGGGTGCCCAATAAGGTGAATGCATTTAATAACACTGAACTGGACACTTAAAAATAGTTAAGACGTTACATTTTACGTTATGTGTATTTTACCACATCAGTTGCTTGCTAGTATCCACTCAGGCATTCATCACCTATTCACGAGGCAGGCCAGTCAGCCAGGAGTGGGCTCTGGAGAGGAAGAGCCTAACCCATCCTGGGGAGATCTGGAAAAACTTGGATCACTTTCATGATCTTCAGTAGGTCCCGAGCCACCCAGGATAAGACCTGGGAAAACCTGCTTGGAATGGGCTGCTCTATGCAGCCACCTGGAGTACAGTCCAAGGAATTAGGAATAAAGTCAAAGGTAAGGAGAACACAGACTACAAATATCAAAAGTCAACCATTAATCCCATCAGCTTCTCATAGTTCAGCTACCAATCTTGCCTCCCCTCATCCTGTCCATGGACCACCATTCCTGCCTCCCAGACCAGAAGTCATCAGTGCCTCCTTTCTTCTTTCTCACCATCCACATCCAATCAGTGGTCCTCTCAACCTATCCCCACTGTCCATTCTCAACCCATTTCCTCCTGTCCAAACCCACCCTGTCAACTGAGTTTGGAACCTCATCAACCCTTGAGTAAATATAATCATAACCTCTTAACCCATTTCTCAGCCTCTAGCTTCTTCTTCCTTGACATCAGCTACATATGTATATGTGTTTGTGCGTGTGTATATATACATACATATTTCAATCTTACAGAAACACCCATGTTATCATGTTACTAACTAAAAACCAGAAAAAAACTGCAGTGCCTCCACTGCCAACGAAACAGTTTAAACTTTTGGTTCTGGCACTGAAGTTTCTCCACAAATGACCCCAAGTGACAAGGACTGCAGAGTGGTTGTGCGGGGTGGGGGTGGGCACAGAAAAAAAGATGTCACCCTCTAGTCACTTCCACCCTGGGCCTCCGGGTCCGACCAGTGATCTTTCAAAGGAGCAGTTTGCACTGCTTCCTCTAACCTGTCCTCTCCTCAGCTCTCCTACCACCTTGGTCCTCATAACCATCATGGCAACATGCTGCCTTTTAAAGAGCTATTGAAAGAGTGTCATCCTGTGGAAGGAAGGACTCAGGGGAGCGGCTGACCTCTTTTGACTCCCAAGCTTTGTTTTCCTGCCCCAGCTATTTACCTCGTAGAAAATCTTAATCAGAGAGGCTGATGCATCATGTGCCTACAGGCCTTCCGGGTGTGGGTAAGACGCGGTCAGTACTGAGCACTGATGGTTCAACCAGAGGGAGGAGGGACGTGGAACAGGGTTCATTCACCACTTTTTCCTGCTGGGTGGCGTTATGGAATTCACATCTGTCCTCTGGGCCAGGGGCTCACCTTGTCTGTTTGGTCTTCGGGAGAGGCTGGGACCAGACTGAATCATCTCCCTTCTGGGAGGGTCCCTCCTAGAAACCGCCACTTCCCCAGCCCCGAGGGATGGGTCAGCTCTCTGTGATGTGGATGAAATCTTTTTAAATTCCACTGGGCCCTCCCCGTGGGGGAGTTCGCCGAGGAGGCCGCAGCCGTGGGCTTCTCCTTCAGGGAGGTCAGCGATCCCACACTTGGTCGGCCCCTCTTGAACTGGGTGCCAGGGACATTTCGAGGACAGCATTTTCCTTGGCAGGTGTGCCTGCCGGCGGGGCCCACTTCAAGGTCTGTGAGAGCAGGGAAACGGCATCTGGGATCTATCTGCGGTTGTCGGTTTGCACATTTTGAGGGGTGAAGTGAAAAAGAACTGCCTTACACAGCATGTTCTTATCCAGACCTGGGCTGTGTCCACACGAAGAAAACGGCCAGGGTGGAAAACGGCTGGCGGGGCACGTGGGGCTGTCCCCAGGGCCGCCTCAGGTCACCGCCCGGGCAGTTTAAGAAAAACCTCTCTGCTTGGGGGCCACACCCAGACCTCTTCGCTCTTCAGGAGTCTGACAAGTGCTCAGGAGCAGCTCAGAGAACGGGCTGCCTCTCCAGGTCTGAAGGGCTGGGCTCAAGCCCCTCGGACACACCGGCAACCACCTGGAGCTGCCTTCCAGCTTCCGCCTGAGTGGGAGGCCTTCTCCAAAGTCTTGTCCAGCTGGACAGAGTTCAACCCTGGTCCTTCTGAATGCTAGCCAGGCTGGAAGATGTTGCCATGACTGCCTATCCTGCACTGCATCGTACTTCGTTACTTTTCCATCTGCCTCCTCTGCTTCCCCAAGGTCAAGGAGCATGTCCTAACTGCCTTCGTATCTTCACTTTTGTCCCCAAAGCAGATGCCCAGTGATGCTCACTGTCCTGAACTGGCCCTGGCCAGCAAACTGTTCTGACCACATGCAGCTGGATACCCCGTCTCCGGTTCAACTCCCATGTGCTGGGCACTTACTGTTCATTTTCCCTCTATCCTTCCTCCATCCGTTTCATTTCCTTGTCAGGGTAGGTACCTGCGCATCCTTCCAGTCTCAGAGTGAAAGGAGAACTTCCCTGGCCGCCCTTGCTCCCTCCAGTCCAGGCTGGGAGTTTCTCTTGTCTGCTGACCTGGGCGCCCAAGTCCCTCAACGCTCCGTGTGAGCTCCCCCAACTTCTGAGTGTGAGGTCTGTCTGCTGATGCTCTCACGGCTCTGCCTTCCTTCAGAGATTGTAGGTTCCTTGATTTTTATTTTGAAACTAAAATCTCTTAAATTCTTACCAGCCATACGCTGGTCACTATGCAAAATGCTTCTTGTGCATTTTCTCATGTGATGCCCACATTAACCGTAGGAGAGAGATGTTACTATCCCCATTTTATGGATGAGGAAACTGAGGCAGCTAGTGACATGCCCAGGTACATAAGGGGACGAGTGAGTGGTGGAGCCTGGGTGTGAACCCAGACATAATTCACAGCAAAGCTGCCGCTACATTGTAATGCCATTCAGTTCATCTTGCCGTTGTCACCTTGGTGTCTAGGGCAGTGAGCGACTGATGAACAGTGAGTACTCAATACATGCTTGGAGGGGTGGATGCCTCAATGGTACCTTGGAACCTTCCTAGGGCTTTTCAATTTGTCCTCCTTCAATTTACTCACTCATTTTTTTCATTCTGTTATTTGTCCTTAATAAATCTTTGCAACAGATTTGACTACAATTAACAGAAAATCAAAATAAGAATCCTGGAAAACTCAGCCTGAGGTGATGGCATGGTATGATTTTAGGGACCAAGCCTCCTCTGTTCACAGTGCTGTGCCCCACCAGCCCCCAGATCTACATCCCAGATGACAGGAATGGAAAGAGGAGCATGAAGAAGGCAAGAAGGTTAACTTCCTTCTCCTAAGGACATGTTCCAGGAGATCACGCAGGACTCCCCAGCCCTGCCACTGGCTGGAACTCTGTCACATGATCACGTGGCCAGACAGCATTGAAAGGGAAGTCAGGACACAGAATTCTTATTCTGAACCATCATGGAACCCTTGGAAAATTCTGTTACTAAGAACAAAGGATGGACATGATCCTAGGGGACAAACAACAGCTCTTGCCTAATAGCACCTCCGGAATCCCTGTCTTCCTTGCAATTATTGCCTTGCTGGAGGTCAGATTCTGGTCATCTTTGACAGAACCACCCTTCTGAAGCATTCTCCTATTTTCCTTTCAAAGCTATCTTCCAAATGATGGCTCTTCCATGGAGAATCAAGGAGTCCAGGCTGGACTTTCAGTCGCCCCTGTGACCCTCCTACCTCCCCTGAAATGGACACAGGGTCTGGCCATCTTATGCTGCCTTCCTTCCCCACTAAGCTCAGTAAGTATTTTTGGAAGATAATGACTCAAGGTAGGGCCATCTCACTCAGATCCCAGACCATACTCCTAAAGGATGCCAGGATATTCCCCCCTCTCCTTAGCCTGGAAATAGATTTTTGAGCAGCATTATACAGCAGTTCCTGTTCAAAATCCTTCTTTCCTTTTCTTTAGTAATGTCTTTATAAATCACCGTTATAAAAATAAGGCAAGCAGAAGGAAAAATATGCAGTACCTCGAAACTGAAAATTCAAGTATTTGCTTTTTATGGGACACTTGAGGCTCTTAAAAAAGAGAACTGCTAGAAAACTTAAATACAAAAAATTCACTGTCTGATAACATAAAAGCCTAACAGAAGTGAATAGTTTATGAAAATAATTTGAATATTTACGCTTCAATTTATGGTCTGAAAATCACCCCCAAACCATGATCTTATTCTTAAACGGATTTTCTGAGAGAGCGTTAAATACATTTTGATTGTTTTGACACCATGTCTACTTGGATATTCTGTGCAATGATTTGAAAGTAAAAAGGAAATTCCCTAAAAATCTAATGTAAGTATATTTGAACATACATTATATAGACAGAGAAGTGTATTTAGATGCATGCATACATATAAAGTTTAACAAACATTTCAACTCAAAGGGGTATTTGGGGGTGGTTGTTATTGTTAGGGAGAAATATTGTAAATTTAACTTGAATGAAGCCTAGGGCTCAAACACACTGTAATTCTCTTGACAGGGAAGCTCGGGTTCAAGTTCCTATCTTTTTATTTTCTAAGACTAAGGCTGCATGATCGCTTAAACCGTGTTTTATACACAACATTATAGAAACACAGCAATGCGGGGCCATAAAAATGTTGATGAAAGAGAAACAAACATGCTCCCATTTCGAGTTTCTGATTACTTTTTTTTCTCCCAGTAAGTCAAAGAAATCCCTTCTCAGAATTTCTTACGTTTCGTCTATTTACGGAAAGTATTCACCATGATTTTAACAGGCCCCCAAAGCATCAAATATCTGTACCAAAAAAATCAGTATTCACTTCCAAAGGGGAAAAATATTCAGGCTACGAAAAGTGGTAAGGAAAGTATATGTCCAAAGACTGTATTGTTAAACTCATGGGTTTAATGAAACCCAAACATGGAGAATACATTATGTAAATATACACGGACAAAGAAAGGGCTTTTGAAGTCTAGGTGATCCAGGATCCGCGACAGTGATTTTTTGTTTGTTTGTTTATACATTCTAGCAAGATTTCACGTAACACACACACGCCCACACACACACACATACACTACTGAGACTGTTTATTCAGTTTTAAACACAAATCTCTGCAAACTTAGGCAAAAGGGAGGGCTAGGAATATGTAAGCATCTGAGCAAAAGAATAATTCACTGAACTTCAGGGTTAGAAACAAAAACAAATGCAGTGAGAGAAATTCCTGCATTATCTGTCTTCCAAAGAAAGGCACTTATTCAAGGTACACAGGCAGATTACACCACACTGGGGAACTGAAATGAAACAGAAATCAGCGACAAAAGATACAAACTCACGCACCAAGTCAAGTCGGTAAATAAGTGTTTGATTAAGTCTGATAATTATGCCTTAATTACCTTTCTTCTCTCCACTTTGGATTTAAAGGGGAACACACGATCACAAATAGTATGTCAACTCGCAGGGAGTCACAGTGCTAGTGTTTATGTGATTTCAGAGATCAAACAACTAACATCCATTTGTCAAATATTGACTGAGTGCCCGCCCTGAGTCAGGCTGTGGGCTGCCTGCTGCATGTAAAACTCTGTCTCCAGTGAACTTACAGACAGACATATAAACAGACACATGTGCTAATAACAGAAGTAGTAACATTGATTGGTGACCTATTATGTACCAATTACATGGCTCAGCTTGGCACGTGTTAGCCCAGAAAGTCCCTGAAAACCCACTAAGTATGTCTTACTATTATTATTATTTCTGTTTTACAAGTGAAGAAATCGACCCTCAGGGAAAGGAAATGACTTGCCCAAGGTCACCCCATTAAAAGGGGGACGGAGAGCCGGATCTGCTGGGAGCGCAAACTCAAGGAATGTCTGTTCACAGGCAATAAATACCTCAATTCCTCCTCAAAACAAGGCTCATTTTACAGACAGAAGAAAAGTCAGACTTGGGGAAGGGCTACACTGACTTTCCCAAACTTCTCAGCTAGTCGAGGGCAAGGTCAAAACTAGCACCGGGCTGGCTCTCCTGCTGCCCAAGCCCAGGCTCTTTTCCAGAAACACAGGCTGCTTCCATCCAGTCCTTCAAAAACAAAGACAACGTTCCCAACAACTTGCTGGAAGGTGGTGGTGTAGATGGAGGGGGAAGGTGCATATCCTGGCGGGCTGCCTGGTGGGAAGCCCAAAGCAAAGCTGAGCAGGGGCGAGGCCAGCGACGGACACATGGAGCCCCCCTCCCCGCCCCCTCTATTTCTCCAGGTTTCCCAAGTCAGCGGCTCGGATGACGTTAGTGTTGGTGCCACTCCACCCACTGAACAGCTCTCCCAAATGTTCCCCGGGCACCTGAAGCTTCCGTGTTACTCATTCTCTCCCAGACACGGCGTGGCCACCACTACCTTAGCCTTCTCTTATCCGGGCAGAATGTGCCCTCTCCCTCCGCAGGCAGGGTCCGCGGGTGTGCTGACCACGCAACATGCCCCAGCCTGGCCCAGCATCCAGGACTCCGGAAGCATCTGTGAAGGCAGCAGCCACCCTATTCAACATATTATCCAGCCCGTACGGCCTGAGCCCCAGCCACTCAGAACAGACACAGGTAACACAGGTAAATGCCCAAACACTGGAGCCTGGGCCCCTGACAAGCTGGATGTAATCCTTTAGCTGCTGGACCAAGAAGGGCGGTCGCAGCTCTTATTAAGCAGGACTGCAGTGTTTTAACACGTTAACTACTGGGAATGGCCATACTGGTGCAAGCTGCCAGAATCTCAGCCCTGTTGAACAAATGAACCAACCTACTCCAGCAGCCACAGACAAGCTGCAAAGAAGACTGTGTCTGCTTTCTGCAAAACGAGTGCCAACAGGTGTCTAAATGCCTCTAGCTTCATTGTGCTGATAGACAGAAACTTACAAACTAAGTCACCAAAAGAAACTATGTATAACTCCATTCAAATTGCATGAATCCAACCTTTATTTTCTTAGGCTCTCTAATGGGCCCTAAGTGTCTACGTAGAACAGATGTCTCTCCTCACCTGCACTTTCCCTCCCCTTAATCCACCACAGGATCTGTAATCCATGATCAACTCACCCCTCCCCTCTAGGTTCAGATTCTGTCTGTCCAGCCACATTCATGGTTGGATCGAAAGAGTTCCCTGTCTCACGTGCATTCTCAAGGTTGGCAAGAGTGTTATCCAAAGGAAAAATGAATGAATCAGGGAGGGACCAAACCCCACTCAGTCAGGGTCAGGGCTGGAGCCAGGCTCTCTTCCTGCAAGTATTGCTTTATTGTTGGCCAGTGCGTTGCTCTGCAAAAGTGGACAGCATCTTCACCCTCTGAGAGTATTTATTACCCAAGCTCTTGACGGTGGAGACCCCCCCTTCTGAAATCTCTGGCAAAGAACAAGTGTGAAAGCCTGGATCTCATTGAGAAATAGAGATTTTACAGTTTAGGGAAGCATGAATATATTAAAAATGTGCATCTCCTTCCTATAATATTATTCCTTCTGTTTCATACTTATGACTTCCCAGTGGAAATAAGCAGAAAATAATATGCACTGAGTTCCTGGTTGAGATGCTGGGAGTTTAAAACAGGACGTTTCAGAAGTATAAGAGCACTTCTTAACAGTCAGGAAGCCAATTACTGCCCCTGACTTCAGTGACATATTTTGCCTGAGAGGTTTCCTTCAAACAGTAACTGCGAAGCATGGATCTTACTTTGAGGCCAGGGTAGAACTTTGTGTTTATATTCTGAGCAGTGGAGGGGGTGTTTTCTCAATCCTGGGGTGCTGCCACCCAGTGGCAGAATCACCCACCTGGGTCACGTGGCTGACACAAGGCTTAGCCAATGAGTATGTTTTATAAGATAGAGGTGCACTGTTTTTACAGACAAACATTAAGAGCCCACTGTGTGCTAGAATCTAAGGACAGATATGTACACTCAAACACAAATCCACACCACGATTAAATCATACTGTAACAAAGGGGTCTAAAAGAGAAGAACACAAAGTATTAAATACTTTTAAATAGTGGACATCATATAGCAAAGCATACAGGATGACTGATGACAGGCATAAATGGTTACACATACAGGTAGAAACCAACTAATACACGTTGGATGAAAAACGGGAAGAAATTAACATTTTCTAAACAGGCAAAAGGACAGTGACATATATTTTTATGAGTATCTGCTTTCTCATCCTCCTAACCACCCTGGAAGGATCTTACAGATAAGGAATCTGGGTTGCAGAGAGTTTTACTACTTTATTCAAAGACAACCAGTTAGTATGCAACAGAGACAAATTTAAGGCGACGTATTTTGACTCCAAAGCTCAGTTCTTTCCATTACACCATTATCCTGATTTTATCAAGAAATATTTCCTGATAGGAATGATAGCAAGTTCCATTGTTTTAAACAAACCTTTATAAGCAACCCCTCAAAATGCAAAACAAAAACGAAAAATGCCCTGCTAATCTTAAAGTGTTAGAAGTTGGTCTAACCACGTTAGAAAGCTCCTTTTGAAGACACCTGTGAAATTTCAGCTTCCAGTCAAAAGCCCTTCACAAGGTACAGGGTCGTCGGGTTGCCTTCAGAGACCTGGCGGGTCTAGTCCCGAGGCTGCCCAGCCCGCTCCTTCTCTAACCAGGGTCTTGCTCATGGCTTCGTAATCCCCACCCATCAGTCCTGGCTACCATTTATGAAACCGCTGAATCTCTCCTCGGACATTTCTAACGCAGATAAAAACAAAATATTCTGGAAGGATAAAGTTCATACGACTGATTTTTTTTCCCCCAGGGGGAAAAGGGCAATATACCGCTCAATTCAGAGAAAAGGAAACATCACCCCCGTCTCAAGAGACTTCTAGATAAAACCTTGTGAGTTGAAAGTGTGTGTGTATATATATATATGTAGAATTTTCAAAGTAATTTGCTAAAACAGTTGGTGTTCTGCCTCCCACCCCTAATAAAAAATAAAACAAAACATAAACTAGATATCACAGAGAGGGAGGTTCAATAAACAGCAGGATGCAGCAAGACTCGCACCCAGGACAATGAGCGCTCCGTGTTTGGAATGCTCTGGACCAGAAGCGGGCAGAGGAGGACGATACTTGGGCGGGGGCTGCAGCCAGAGTGGACGGGGTGGAAGGAGAGGAGAGAATTCTGACTCCTGAAGGCGGACGTTTTTTTCTCTACAGATTTTAATACTCCCAGCCTAATAAAACCTTAGTTTGAAGTTCTTGCTTTTAGTACGGTTAATATACTTTTATTGAAAACAGGCCCTTTGCTTAGTGACAGTGCGCTGTACAGGGACAGCCAGTCTCCAGACAGGGCCAGCTTGGTGCCTTGAATCCAACCTGTGAGCCTCAGCTTCCTCCTCTGGAAATGGGAAGGTGGGAACCCATGGCCTGTAAGAGCCTTTCCCAATTAAAAAAAAAAAATTCAGTGCCCGGAGAGTACAGGCCCAAGGGGAGGGTCCTCTGTGGTGTGCGGCCTTCTGTCACACTGCACAGTGTGACGAGTGGGATTTGGGGCAGGGGCCAGCCACAGCCTCATCCGGGGCCTCCTCGCGGTCATCACCAGCCTCCCCAGGTGGCGATCCCCGTGTGTGCCTCATGAACACACAGGGAGAGCGGTGTGTCCTGACTCTCACGGGGAGGGGACGATGGAAGCGTCACGTTTGCCACTCTTCCTGGACTCCGCCTTTGGGTCTCTCCCTGTGGCTGACTTTACCTGCGTCCTTCCCCTGGAATAAACCACAACCACCAGTACAGCAGCCTCCAGCGCTCCCTGTAGGCCCTGCAGGCAGATGATCAAACCCAAGGGCGGTGTGGGGTCACTCCTTCTAAATCTGCAGTGGGTGTCAGAAGGGAAGGTGGACCTAGGGATTGCGCCTTCTAACTCGTACTTGTCCCCTTAAGTTCCTGACATCCCACTCCCAACTGAGCCACGCACTCTGCTTCCTGGAGCAGCCAGGATTTAGAAAGAGCAGCCGGGAAGTCCATGCCTTTCTTCCATCCTGATGTGCAGACGTCCAGCATCCTTCTAACCTCTCTGAGCTCCAGTCTCCTCATCAGGAAAATGAGCACGTGAGTAAGTCGTTCAGTCTAAATGACGAAGTTATTATGAGACTCGATTAAGGTAATGACTGTGAAAGCTCTTGGAAAAATGGGACCTTCTTTCTCAAAGATAAGACAGGAAGAGCTCCTGTCACCCTGACTGTGGAGTTTCAATGCTTCGGAATTAAATTTACTCTCCCTATTTTGTTGTCTTTCTCAGGGCCAGTGAAAGCATCCGGTCTCCATCGGCAGGTGCTGGAATTATGTCAGCCAGAACTTTCATTAGCCAACGACTTCAGTCAGTGAAAAATCACGGCAAAACAAATGCGGCATTTTGACGTCGCTGAATCTATTCCGGCGCGGTGCGGTTTCGAGGCTAATGTCTTTTCAAACAGCTCTGTTTCGCCTGCAGACTTGAATACCCTCATTATAGTGTTTGAAAAAAAAGTTCCCTTATGTTTTTTTAAAGAGTGCCATTCTTCAAAAAGATGTCAAGAAGCTCGTTTTTTCCCCCCTCGCTACAAGGTGTAATGTGAAGATAAGCATAAAACCTGGTTGGAAATGTGACCTATACTGGACTGGCAGAGCTTAGCATCAAGCAAACGGCTAGTCGGGGAGCTGCTTCTGTCCTGCCTCACTGCTGATATTTGGAGAAAGGTACCATGTACTGTTTGTGGGCAGTGAGAGCAGGGTGGAAGTCAATTATGGTTTAAAAAAAAATTGGAATCATTTGCTCGTGGAGTTGATCAGAGTTTTGAACAAGTCCCTGGCCTTCCTCCCGACGGCCACAGCCAGGTCTTTTGGAAAACATTTTATTTTCCTGCTCAGCGTAATAAGAAGAGAAAAGTCGTGGTTTTTGCAGATGAAATGGTGCTGATAATAAAAAGTAGGTCACACTTTCTCTGTCTTGACTTTCTCCGAGAGACAAAGGAGGGTTTCGAAGACGTGACTCGAGTCAGGTCAAACCTCTGACCTGAGTGTTCTCGGTACTTAAGAGGAAAGCTTGGGGCATCTGCAGTCCGAGCTGACGTGTACCACAGGCAGGGAGCAGGGCAGCGGTGACTCTGAGGGCTGGGGTCAGGGTGCAGACAGTAGATCACCCAAGCTTTGGGGGAAAGTGAGAACCACAAGTTCAAAGGACTGTTGGTGCTATGACCTTAGGATGTGGGGCGGCCAGGCAGGAAGGAGGCACAGGGAAGAAATGTCACAGCAGCACCCAGCGGAGATAGCATTGTTGTGCACGGTTATTTACTGAACCCTCCAGCACGAGATCTTGCTGCCCTCCCCGCCAGCGACCAGGTCACTTCCTTTGGCCGATGAAATAGGGCTGAAATGACAAATGTCACTTGCAGGAAGACGCTTTAAGAAATCATTTTGTCTCTTTCCCTGTGAAATGAGTTCCAGAAAGAAGCTGTGTCATCAGCCTGGATCCTGCAGTGGAGAGGCTCTCACTCTTCCTCTGTGAGCCATGGAGATGGCGGGGTTGTTTGTTACTGCAGCTTACCTACTCTACCCTGACAGATAGGGTCCCCCTCAGTCCTCCTTCTCCAAAACTGTGGAAGGATAAAAACGGTAAGCCTATGCGCTTGTGAGTCTGTATTTCTAAATCCCTTTTTAGCTCAAGAGTGGGCACTGATGTCCAACTAGACAGACTGGACTGTGAATGCACTGGCGCACACTGTACCCCATGGCCCCCATGCAAGACAATAGAGAGGCTTAAGAGTCACGATGGCTGTTAGAAGACAGTGGTGGTTTTTCAAGGGGATCTCCCCGGGGTGACCTCAGGATGCAGTGGAGTGAAATACGGAAGGACAAAGATGCTGGAGTCAACTGCCTGGTTGCAAATCCTAGAGTCTCCCATATGTTCTCTGCTTGAATGTGGGTGAGCGGCCTCACTTCTCTGAGGCTCTGTTTACTCACCTGTTAAAGGGTGATAATAAGGGTGTAAAAGGGCTGTAATAAGGGTGCCTCTGGCACACAGAAGTGTTGAGGGGATGAAATAAAGCGATGCATACAAGGGACTAGCACAGAGCCCAGCCACAGGGTAATTTCTCAGGGTCCCTTTGCTTCCTGTGGTTCTTGTGTCTGCTCTCGTTCTTTGCACCAATGTTAATTCTTCTCGACCACTAACTCTTCTACCCCTGATTTTAATGTAGGACCTCGCATGGATTATTAATTTGGGTTGGAAATGATCAACAGGAGCAGCCCCTTGGCGGCTACCGCCATGACTGAACTTAATAAACTGGCAGAGGTCCTGTCATAGTAATGGTACCTCAGCCTTCCACTGGAGATCTTCCTTCTGCCCTGGGTCTGATCGAAAAGCTACTCTTCTTCCCAAGTGTGACAAAATTAACTGCCTCTCTGTATTCTTGGAGCAGCAGCTCAGGAAAGGCAACTGGAAATGTTCAGATTTGGAAGCACTGGTGATGGAAGATCAGGCAAATTGAAGAGAGAAGGCAATTTCGATTCAGGGACACAGCGCCGAGACAGGCAGCTTGACTCTTCTGAGCATTAATTGCCTCATCTGTCAAATGGGAATATTGAGAGGAAAATTCAGGGCCTGAAGATAGGCTAAGACAACACAAGGCGTGCTTCTCAGGATGGAGCTGATTCCACAGACCTCAATCCACCTTGGCTGTTAGGATCAGGAGTAATTAAACTCCTAATACTAATGCTGCCAGAAAGACACGAAACAGTAGCAAGCATCCTGCAGCCCGTCTCAGAAGGAAAGATCAGGTCTTCGGAAAAGCCAGCCTGCTCTTGGGAAACCTTTGAACACATTCATAGCAGAGACAAAGACAGGGGCCCTGAAACCAGGAATGAACAAGCCTGTTCCAGCCCTGCTACAAAATGGTGACTGTGACAACCCAATGAAAAGCATGCACATTCTGGGGAGGGTGGGGCTTTGCGGACACATGCTGAGAACATGCTCCTTAGCGGGGAAAGACAGGAGATGTGTATAAGATCCCACTTACGGCATCAGTATTGCTTGATCTACATATGTTCCCTGTTAAATTTTAGTTCTATAATATGAGCCTTCCTGATTAAAAAATAGTAGAGATTTATTAATATTTCTTATAGGAGGTACACTGGTAGGTCTGGGGGCGAGGACCACAATGAAGTAGGATATAGTTCTTGCCTGTTTAGAGGTCACAGTCACATGGGAAAGAGAGACATTACACATCAAGTTACAAGTGTGACGAGAGGTAAAGTTCAAGTACATGGACTTTTCCAGCAAGGGTACTGAAATGTCCAAATGTGTTTCCTGGTGGGAGTAGCAGTGGCTGAGGGGATGGGGCTAATTCCCAGTTGATGGCTTTGTTTGTCCACGAAGTCCTGAGTTTAAAAAAAAAAAATCAGCCAGGTGTTGGGCTAGGTAGGTGTCAGACCAGATGGACCTTGCTTAATTGATGCTCAAGGACAGGTAAGTGGTTCCCACTGATTAAGACAACAACAGGAACCCCACAGGTCGGAATGTACACAAAAGATATTTGTTGAGTTCAGTCCACCACAAAAACATCCCCACTTCTTCTGATAATGGTACTCTGACGTGATTTTAGGGGACTGGAACTTCATCAACTCTCAGTTCATGAGCTCTGGATGGTCTGCAGTACACGCACCGGGGGGCGATCCTGTGACTCAAGCCTTGCCCAACTTTCAAATCTCTCTAGCCACAGAGACTAGCTCAGAATGAGCAGGTGATGTAAGCTGGATCAGACTAAATCCCAGGAAAGAGACACTGCTTTTTTCCCACTAGGTTGAACCTGGAAAGATATGGCTGAGAACTGTAGACACTTGTCATGATAATCCAAAAAGTGAGCCTGTCTGAAAATGGTGCCAATGCTGAGAAAATGAAACTAAAGATAAAAAGACGGAAATCAGGTCCTGATCATTTAGCCCCTGGATCAAGCTTTACCTGATCTCCTTGTCATGCCTATATTTTCCGGTCAATGAAGCCTGCTTAGGAGAAGTTTTCTTCCTTTTGCAATAGCAAATGCAAAATGCTACTTTCCTGACTCCAAGTTGTAACAATTTGACAAACTTCCCCAGAATCTATCAGAGATTTAGCTTAGAGTCTACCCCCATAGAACTTTGGTAGGTTCTTTTCAAATCTGTGACTTTTGTGACTGGGCTTGCCTTTTTATTACCAGACAAGGTAATCATTCATCCCCCCTGGTCTGGGGCAATGTTAATTTATGCCTGTTTTCCTGGGATAATTATTATTAGTGTCTCCTTTCACTCTAAAAAATATCCAAGACTGATTAAACAGTAACTTATAAGGTTACTCTATTCATAATCCTCCTTTACAAATCTTTTTTTTTTTTTTTGCCCCTTAAGAGCAGATTCCCACATCCCCAAATTCTTCTCAGTGATAATTATGGCTAATTATACTCAGCAAATAATCTCATCTCGCCAGTCTTCCCACATTTGACTTTGGGGGGATTAATCACAGCATTCTGCCTTCGAACGAGCATGGTATTATTGTTTTATCTAAAGGAAACCCCTCTGAAATGGGGCCTCCATCCATCATTCCTCCTGGAGGAGCAGGAACGGATTAAAACTTCCTGGCCTGCAAACTTGTTTGTTAACGTGTCGCTTCCTCCTGGTTGACAGCGTAGGGTCTTCCGTGGGTGGCGTGTTTAGGATTTGGCTGAGGGCATTGTTTTATCAAGATGGGACGGTTATCCGTACTGGAAGACACTGTGCTGGGAACCTGACCACCCTGTAAACACAATGATAACGTCGTGTCTGCACGCTGGGGGAAGACAGTGCTCCCAAATTCCCTTTTCCTAATTAGAGTCTGAAACAATAGGTGGGAAATTCGAGCCCTCCCCGCCCCACTGCTGTTATCATTATCTATTGGCCTTCATTTCTGGGTATTGATTGAGCTTCGGGTATTTTGTGTGTGTGTGAGAAACAGCAAATTAAAATCCAGACTTCTCCCATTTTTCTTCCTGGAGCGTTCATCTTGTTATAAAGCTGGGGTGACAGAGATTAAAAGTCAGAAGTAGAAGGTTTGGGATTTATATACAATTGTGTGAACTGTACCAACTTCCCTTTTAAAATTATTCTAGTAAACACGTGTTTGACCAAGGAAGCCGAAGGGATGTGAACTCATGAAGAAATTTCTTAGAAAACTGCTCTGGTCAGGAAAAGATACAGACAAGCACCTTCCCCCGGGTGTGGGTGAACAGTGTGTCTTCTGAGTCAATGATTGAAACATCACCTGTTATTTCACTAGTAGGAACCAGCTACGGCACTGTAATTTTTCATTTTTTAAAATCTGAAGTGAATGCCCAGGAAGGACCCTGATGAGGCTCAGGGCATTGATCTGCAGGGTGGCATCTGCCCACGTCCTTCTGAGTGGGACTCACTGGCTGGCATCATTAGAGAGAAGACAGCATTACTAGCAATCCAGCCACATTAAGTCAATTTACATTTACGATTGCCCTGTAGAGGAACAAGGAAGCAACTTGGATGGGAGAATCTCCCAGGCTCTTACGAAAGGAATCTGTTGAATTGCAGATACACAACATTTAGCTCACAGGGAATTCAACCGGCCAAGATAAAGACAAGGTGACCACACTCTACGCTCAGTAACTGGAGCGTGCTGTAAAGGGAGCCCTCACAATCTGTACAAGCTAAATGAATAATGCTGTTTCCAAATGAGGTTAAAGAGCCTCCATCTCCCAAGCTCGTCAGACTGACCAGCAATATCAGTGAACTCTGAGCCATAACTCCTTGTCAAATAGTAGCAGCATGGAAAAAAAAAAAGAAGTCACAGCATGGACACACGCATCAGCTAGGGTCACGCAGGCTGCTGCGAGGTGATCAAAGATTTCTTGCCCACATCAAGTCCAGAAGGAGTATTCTCGAGCAGTGGGGTGGCTTTGCTTCATTCAATGACTCAAGGAACCTGGCTCTTTTCATCCCATGACCCTACCATCCTGAAAGGGTGCCTACCAAACCTGCCGGCGGCTGGAGCATGGAGGTTGTGCATGGAGGGCTTTAAGGGGTCTCATCTACAAGGGACAACATCACTTCTACCAACGTTCCACCAGCCAGGACACAGTCCCGTGGCCACAGCTAGCACCAGAGAGGCTGGGAAGCAGACCCCTGCTGTGTGTCAGGAAGAGCGGGAAAGGGCTTGGGGAGGTGCTCAGGGTGTCTGCCCGTGTGAAGCGATGAGCGCAGCTCCAAGCAAGCTCTCCTCCAAGTTCAGGGTCTCAGACCCCCACACACTGCCTCCACTAAGACAGTTACAGGATGGAAATCAGAATCTACGCTGGCCGGATGTAACGTGGGATGTTGGATGTGGGAAGCAAAAGCCAAGGCTGAAATCCAATGGGTTAATTCACTAAAGCAAAGAAACACTCAGCCTGAGGTGCTCTCAGACAACCCCAGCGCTGGAAGGCTAATCGTCCTTCTGGGATGCTGCGTTCTTTGTGGAGCCCTCAGAACCGACCCTTCGACCTTTTGAGGTTTCGCATTGCTCTGATCTCTTGCTAATGGATAGCGTTTTCAAAGCTGATTGTGTTTTAAAGATACCGCATCTCACCAATGATAATAGGTCTGCCTTCTTCAGGGAGAGCCCAGCCCGTCTAACTGTCTCAGTCTCCCCTATTGGCCAATTACCTAACGACCAGAAGTTGGTTTTAGGGAATCAATTTTGCCATTGCCTAATCACAAGTAAAGCCATAAAGTTTTATGACAGCTAAAGGGACTGCCTTTGACGGAGGGGAACTTAAATGAAAATTAAAGGGAGCATAAAATGAGAAAAAATGAAATTCCAGAAGGTGTTTTCCCCTGGACCACCACGTTAAATTACAGCACCCAGGACGTAATCCTGCAGGCTATGTCTCAGACAAGGCACCAAGGGAGCGGGGACAAACTCGTGTTTTCTGATCACTGGCAACAGAATTGAGGGGTTTCCAGCAAGTGGCTTCAGGAGAAGGTACAGAAGAGAATCCCTCCATCCACCACTTAACTACTGTGTGTCCCTAGGCAAGTTCTCCAAGCTTTAGACGCATCTGCAAAATGCAGATAGTAATAGTAACTCCTCACAGCACTCCTGCAGGGACTCAATGAAACAGCACACTGTAAAATGCACAGCACGGTGCCTGGCCCACAGCGGGGTCTGCAGTTAATGTCACCATATCACCATTGTTAATAACAGAAAAAGCTTAAAGACCACCTGAGACTCTTCAGTTCAGATCAAGGAGATCCAGTTTGATTTCCTGACAACTATATGTCTGCAACACAGAATGGTATCGTCTCCACTTTACAGATGAGGAAACTGAGGCTCAGAGACAGTGAAAAACTTGCCTGAAGTAACACAGTTAATAAGGACCAAAGCTGGAATCAGTAGCCAATTGAAGCAAGGACACTTGACTACTACATCCAGTGTTTTCCAGTGTAAGGCCCACCGGTGAATCTGGAATGCCTAGTCATTACCTGGATGTCCAAACCCGACCTCTGATTACTGAACAGAATCCCTGGCGGTTGAGGGCAAATATCCGCACTTAGAACAAGCACCATCCAGGGGATTCTTGCACACTCGGACCTTGAGAGCAGTGGATGCTGTGGTGCTTCCTGGAGAGAAAAGTTCCTAGGAGTCATATTTTGTTAAACTGCCCAAAGAGCTGCCCATTTCTCTCTTTGTGCCTTCTCCTAACTTCTCTGTCTTTCAACCACTGTTATTTCCAGCACTTCTGTGTCTCCACAAAGCACAGGGGTAGATGGATTGAGCCCATCAGGAAAGAGAAAGATTACTTCCCTACGCATAACAGATTGGTGTGAAGACAACATTGTACAAATACATGATTTACAAGGTCAATTCTGCACTGATATGGAAGTGTGTTCCCAAAGGCAATTAGGTTAGTTGTGACGGGTAAGGCACCCTATTTAAATGAACATCACTGATGTTGCCCTGAATTTGACAGATCTGGATACACTGTGCTAACACGAAACATCGCATCCTACTCTAGAGAGGATGGACGAGGTTCTGCTGCGGTAAGGAACAGCCCCCGCATCTCAGAGACTCAACAAGGCAAAAGCTTAACTCTTGTTCAGACTCAAGCCCAGAAAAGGATGGCAGGGGCTCTGTTCATCTCAGGCACTCAGGGACCTTGTTTGATGGAGGACCCTTCTCATCGTGTGAGTCCACGATCACATCGTCAGGGAAAAGCACTGAATCACCAGGCTCTGCCTTTACATCTCCCCCTTGAAGCATCCTTTCTGTTCACATTTTCTTGGCCAAAATGAGTCACCTGTCTATCTCTGACCTCAAGGGGAGGACAAGTATCAACCCTGGAAGGAGGGGAGAGGAACATTTAAAACCGCACCAAGGACAAATACATCTATTCAAAAACAAAACAAAAAAAAAGAACAAACCGAAGTTCATGCTATCTCAGCTTCTCTGGAAATTAAATCAAATACAAGGATACTCTGCAAAACTTGACCCTGATATAAAATATAGGTCGAGTTTCGTTTGTGTAGGTACCTTGGAGGGAAGATGAAACCTCAGAAGGAAATGACATTAAAGTTAGCTCGATATCTTACTTTGCCCAATGAATCTCTTGGAGCTATGCATGTGGTGTACCGTGGGCCAAGCAGGACTCGTAATTTCCTAGACAAGACACTGGCCTTAGACACGTCTGGCATCTTCTCACGCCCTCGTGTGCCTGACTCTGCGCATTTGGACCAAGCTGATGCATGGAACAATCCACGTGCTTCATTTAAAATAGGGTGCGTATGTTTTGGCTTGGAGAATGATCTGTGTGCTCCTGGTAGGAAATCTATCTGCGGGACGGACGCAGAGGCTGACCAGTGACAAGATCACATCCTTTCAGGAAATGGACCTTGTGTGAGGATGTCTCAAAGGCATCTGTCACCTAAGAGGAATATCATCTCCAGAAAGTTGCTGCACCACACAGGGGGTTTGACTCAGAGGCAAAAGAGAGGCTGAGGGTTAAAGCAGCCAGAAGGCACTCCCGGACGTGCGGGAGGCCAACTGTGTGTACTTCTCATGCCGTGAAATACGGCCCCTGCTTTGACACCCTTGTAATAGCATGGATGTTCCCTCTCCTTGTTTCTGTGAGGTTTATGGTCCATAAAGTTTAATAACAATCTTAACAGCTCAACAGAGAACACACCAGGCTCGAAGGCCACTCTTACCAAAGGGGGTCTGGATTTTCCATTTTTCCCCCTGGGCATCTCGATTGTACACACGCCCATCTCTCATGTAGGGCGGTAAAGAATAACCACGTGGTAAAGGGGACACGCCAGGCTGCTCGTGGCTCTGACACACGTTTGGTCTTGGTAGCAGTCTGAGCTTTGAGGAACTGAAGGAGACAAAGTTGGCTCGCCTGGCAATTTGCGACCTACAAATGCCAGACTGTTTGTACATCAGGGCTTTATCTGAAGAACAGGACACCTGAAGTCAACTCCAAATTCCTTTGCAGGGCTGCAAAGCTGTGTCTGAGGTGTTCCCAGCCTCCTCTCCCCTCTCAACTACACCCTGGGGGCCTGACCAAAGCCCCTTGCGGTCGGCAAACCCACCGATCCCTGGCCTGCCGCAGGCTCACGCCGGCCGCCCCTCTTTCTTTGGAAGCTGGTCTTCTCCTGTCTTCCAGGGGCGGGGCTTCACTTCATCCTCAGCTCTGGTGAAAGGAGACCTCTTCAGAGAAGCCCTCTAGGCTCCGTTGAAAGTCATACCCCTGCGCTCTGTGAACTCACCCACTTTTTATCCCTAGCAGTTATCACCATCCTTGCTGACTGATTCACTCACATGTGTACACACACACATGCACACACACGGTCCACAGATATCTGGCGGATTGCTCCAAGGCCCCTCAGGCGACCGGCTGCTGCCTGTTAAGGATAACAAAGAACATTCCTTTCCTAACACACACCTGCCTTGGTTGAGATAGTAATAATTTATACAATGCCTGGAAGCCTGGCCATCAGAACCGGTCACACCCCCTACCCTTCCACGACCCCCTCCCTTCCCTACTATCTCAACATTCACCCATCAGAGACTTGTGCACAAGCCGATCACACACCTCAGGACCCCACAGGACCTGGTGCAATGACCCTCCCTCATAAAAGACCTGAGCAGCCGACCCTCGGGGCTCACACAGGCACCTCTCATCTGTGTGACCCACCGTTGTCTGTGGCAGTACAACCTTGTAAACTCCTTTGCTCTTTTCATCCTTTGTCCTTGGTAGATTCTTTTACCGCCCGCACACTGGCCCACTGGAAGCCACGACCACACACGCAGAGGAACGAGCGCTCCACTGACATCTTATTCCTGATGGTGCTTAGGGCTCGTTTTGGGCAAATGAACAAACTTCCTGGGTGATAAAGGGTCAGGAGAACCCGTCAGAGCAGAGCTAAAGGGACTCGGGGAGGTTAAAGTCTGCGCACTCACTCAGGTGATGGTGTAATTCCTCCCCACGTCATGACAAACCTAGATCCAAAGAAAACCTCTGTCTTCCCTGAAGCTGACCAGATGGGGTTTTAAACTCCTTAGTTCTCCCGGTTTGTGCATCTTTCCTTCCCTCACACCCAGAAGGACGAGTGCTTCTCTGCTTCTCATCGGCCGCCAGGGACCACAGTCAGCCCCCCATATCTGTGGACGTGGGACCCCTGCACGTGGCGGGCAGACTGTCCTACCTCATTGTGCATGAGGCTCTTAAGCATCCTTGGGGTTCAGTACCCACGGGGGGTCCTGGAACCTCTCCCTCTGAGGATAAAAACAACAACTGTGTATTGCAACTGGGGCCAGATTTTGCAGGGAGGAAATCCTTGTCAGGGCTACATTTACATATCAAAGAGCGCTTCCTGCTGGCCTGCCTGGCCCAGTAACAAAGCCAGCTCACTCAAGGCCACGAGGCTTTCCTCTGAAGCTAAATTCTGCTGTTCCTCCTACTCCTCCCTTGTGGAAACCAAACAGCTCTGTCCCCCAAAGGCCCAGGGAGAGAATCCACCTTGCTGGTGGCTCCCTGCTACCCCGGCTGTCCCGAGGGGGCGGGGGCTTCACGGAGGAGTCCTGGGTTCACGTGAGTTACATGAGATTCCCCTGGGACTCCTGAGCTTATCAAAGGCCTAGAACCAAGGAGACAGAAATACTGAAGCCTATGTCATTCATTCATTCATTCATTCATTCACCCACTCATCCCAGAAGCATTTACTGAATCACTACTGTGTTTCTAGCCCAAAGCTGTTTCTCCTTTCTGGACTTTTGATCCTTTAGTTAATTAACATAAAGAGGAGGAATCTGGAATGGCTGAGGTGGGGGGTAGGTGGCGGTTCTAGTAAGAATAACTGGGCCAAGTTTTAGCAGTTTGGGGAAGTGCGTTTGATACAACTGGTGGGGCTCAGGACACACTACCCCAAAACAGGGCACCTTGGCATAATGAGTATCTTAAGCTGAAGGAGTGTGCGAACACGGCAGAAGCAGGAAGGCTGCTCTGACTGTCTCCCTCCTTTCCACCCTGAAACAGGTAATCACACCCTCTGTGAGAGGTACCCTCCCCTCCCTGTACAGCGCATCCTTATCTCTGAAGACAAAGGGTCTCCGAAAACAGCCCTAAGACACGGGCCTTGCTAGGCTCCCCCCAGTTTACTACACTCTCCTCTTGCTTCTCCACGACTGTTCTTCCAGGACTGCCTCAGCTCTTCACCAAACCCAGCAGAAGATCTTGTTTCCTCAGGAGGGCTCCCGTGTCATGCAAAACTTACAGTAAATAAATCAGATGCTTTTTTCTGGTTAACCTGTCCTGTCGGTTTAATTTTCAGACTCAACCAGGGACCCTAAGAGGGCTGAGGTAAACGTTTCCCTCCCTCCACAACTCATCGTTGAAATTGAAAGTCTCTTGGTTCATCTTCCTAAGAAGTTCTTTTAAAAGTGAATTTTGTAAATAGGATACTATTTGTCTTGCATTCAGGTGCCTTCCTTAGCTCATAGTCCAACTTTTTATTAATGGAAGAATTCTTTCAGGAAGCACCAAGGCACTTAATTTTAGATTTGTTTTTTTTTTTTTTTTTTTTGGAGCAGAATTTTCCCAGTTCAGATTTTCTTCCAGTTGGAAGCAAATATATGTGGGCCCAACACACGACAGAAATGAGCATGCAGTCTGTCCTTGTCTCCTCTCCTGGGGCTTACCACCATCCTCACGTCCAGGGCAGAAGAGGGGTCTGGGGTCCAGCCCCTCGTGCAGTAATAGTCATAGGCCATTGAAGCCTTCACTGCACGAGACTTTTTAATTGACCTCTAAAATACAGGTCGCAGAGATTCACACTTCTGGTTAAAAGAGAAAGAGAATGATAATACACTTTAAGCAGTTATAATGACACTGTAAGAAGAGGTGCTCTGCAGGGAGGTCAGGGAGAGAATGGGAAGATATGATGCAGAGAGCCAGGGGGATCACCAAGCAGAAGATATGTGATACCAAAACAAGATTCCTTATATTTTTAAGGAGAGAAAGACAGCTATTTCCTTCCCCCTACTAAACTGAGAAGGATTCAGTGGCATAGGATCAAAAGTTGACCAAAAGGCCAGAAGCAAAGGCACCAGAGTTTCAGAAAGTAGTTAAATATGATGGGGCACCGCCAGGGTGACCAGATGTCCTGATTCATGCCCAGCATCCCAGTGTTATCACCTGCCTCCTTCCTCTCTCAAAACTGTCCCACTGTGAATGATCAGTCATGTGGTCACTCTAACCACAGCACGAGCCCTGAAGAGGAAGGCTGACCCTGACGGTGCACGAAGCGTTTACCTATTCAGTGCTCCATCCAGTGAAGACATTTACAAGATCATCTAAGTGATGACATCACGAGCATCACTAACTGGCAGCTTCTGCGTTAAAGAGAAGTCGTAACAATAGTTTGACTTTGCATCTGTTACTAGTTTAGTGAAAGTTTTCTACAGAAAGATTTTCCCCCCGTTTGCTATTGTAGGTGACCACTTTCAGGATGGAGAGCATGCTGATGAGAGGACACAGGTGGTGTCGGACGTAACGGTGATGGCCGACGGGACTCTGACCCTTCGCTAGACCCAGGGAGCCTCCACTTACCACTTGTCACCTGGAGAAAATGACTCATCTCCTTTGTACCTTCGGGTCTTCCTGTGTAAACTGGGAATGACAATAGTTCCACAGAGTTTTGAGAAGGAAGTGGAACACTCCCCCGTACCTGGCACATTACAGAAACCCATGACACGACATGGTAGATGCTATCACGATTACAGGCAGACCTTGTTTAACGGTGCTTCACTTTACTGCGCTCGGCGGATACTGCATTTTTACAAACTGAAGATTTCTCGCAACCGCATCGAGCAAGTTTATCTATGTCATTTTCCTTACAGCATTATTTTTAAATTAATGCTGTTTTTTTAGACACAAAGCTATTACTACACACATAATAGACGACAGTATAGTGTTAACATAACTTTTAAAGGTACTGGGAAACCAAAAAAAAAAAAAAAATCTGTGTGACTCGCTTTACTGTGGTGGTCTGGAACAAAACCCACAGTATCTCTGAGGTCTGCCTGCATCCTTTTTATTATTCCATTATGATTATCCTGAATTCTCAGCATCCTCCTTACTATCAAGCTGATTTGGCAGTTACAGAAAATAAGCTCTGAAGAGTGGACGATAAAGGGTGAGGCAGAGGACTGGACTAGTTTTAACTCATGGGGTCTCTTCTCACCCCACCAGTTTCCATGCTGGGGTTATACTGGAATTCTCCATGGCACGACACGTGCAGGTGGTATGCTGGTTAAATTGACGAGCACGTCGATGACAATGGTAAGAGACACTTATTGGTTTAGGGATCTTGAAAGTAATTATTGGCTAATAACCACTGGCGAGGTGGTGGGTGAAGCCCCTTCGACACACTGGTGTGCCTGTGAGTCCTCAGACAGACCAGGGAGACAGACGCTATCACCTCCCACTGCTGGGATGAAAGAAAGGCAGAGAGGGAAGACATAAAGCCAAGGTTCTTCTCTCAGCAAACTTCAACAGAGCCAGAAAAGCAACTGATGTTGTAAACTTAAAGCTCCTGGAATAAAGTGTCTGCGACAAAAACCAGAATCTTCAATATGTGAAAAAAAATGCATCAGTGTTGGTTGCTACTGATCTTTTTCTCCTTCTTCTTCTGGCTCCTTCACCAAAGGCTAACGCGGCAGGTTCGACATCCCACGGATGCTCGTTTTCTCGTGCGTCTCCATGAAGGGCTGGCATCTCTGGCAGGACTGGTCTCAGTCCTTGCTTCACACTGTGGTCAGCACTCGTGGCTGGCTCTGTGGCCATCACAGCGGTGGGGCTGACAGGTCCCCTCTCCCTGCGGCTCCGAGCCTGCTTTTCTGTGCTCGGGCTTCTAACTTGCCTAACTCGCCCCGGGCTGCCCAGCACCTCCCACAGGACACAGTTCCGTGATGAGCGTTTGCCGAACGCACTGTGAGCACCCCAGACGAACTGTTCCGAAGGCACTGATTCTGAGGCTGGCTGAGCCAGAAAGGAGCTCACAGGTGACCCCTCCAAGTGCCTTCATTGAAGGGATGAGGAAACACAGCCCAAGAAGCTGGATGCCTGGAGTCAAGTCTTTTGGTGGCTCCGAGAGGGCAGACCCAGGACTCCTGAGCCCTGGCCCCACGGGGACTTCTGCTTTGCAAGGCACTGGGAAAAATCGTCCAGTCTCGACTCACTTTTCCCTGAGACTTCAGTTGGGAAGCTAAGATTAGATGGAGGGGAAAAAATGAAACCATGCAAATCAAGGTCGAGACTGGAAAGGAAAAAAAAAAAGGAACAACAGATTTACTTTCATTCTTAGAAGGCAGTGGGTGGGAAAGTGGATTCCCACTAAGACAAGAGCTGGCCTTTCTCCCTGAGCAGGAAACACTGAGCTCTTCAGGTCTGCAGTCCCTGCAGAGCAGAGCCTGGCCGGATGGCTTAGCCATGGAATGCGGGTTGCAGCCCGAGACAGCAAGAGAGAAATTGTGGATGCTGGTGTCAGATTTTCTGCTGGGATTTAACTTTGTCTGGGGTCCCCACTGCAAGCTCAGGGGACGGCCTGATACTCGGCAGTCTAACAAGCTGCCTGGCATTTTGAAATGCCTTCACCCCAGCTCTTCATCCACCTCTTTGCCCTCGCCTTTCCTCCCTGCCCTGCGTGGAGCTGCGGGATGAATGGGGCTTCCGATATGAAGGGAAAAGTCACCATCCCCTCGTCCTTGAGGTAATTAATCAGTGGTGACTCTTTACTGGGTGAATAATATTACTCAGAGCACTTTCCCTCCCAGCAATGTCAATTATGCAGTGGAGAAGCAGTTCCAGAGAACATACAAAGGGATCTGGTGGAGTTTCATTGCAAAGTGACAAGGCTAAGCTGTGGACATGGAAGAGTACGTCTGATTGCTCCCAACACACCTGGGTCTGCTGCCTGCTTGTCTGTCTGATTTTCAAGGAGAGAAATATTTCTGGCGTTTCCTGTAGGATTTAGATGTAGGAACCACCCGCCAGCCCTGAGTACGCGGCGAACATTTAGCTGGACATCATGAGGTTCCCACTCCCTCTCCTCTGCCCCCCCCCCAAAAGTGAGGGGCAGAGGGACACTGCTTGCTGCATGTCTGCTCAGATTTGTGGGTCACACTTGTGGGGATTCCTGTTGACCCTTCACTGCACAGGGCAGGGACAGTATTAGATTGTACGCAAGTGTTTAGGATACTGATGACCAGCAAGTTCTGAAGGGTAGAGAGAGGGGAGGGGAGGAAGGGAGAAGGAGAGGAGGGAAAAAAAAGCAAAAAACAAGAAAAACAGGAGAACAGGAAGGGAAGAGGAAAGAAGGGGAAAAAGAAGAAATAATGCAAACAAAAGTGCCCCATTCCTATCTGATCAGGGCTCTCTAAAGACATTCTATAACACCCTTGATATTCTCAGACTGTCACTAAGTAGTCTGTGCTTGCAAATCCATGCCCTCTGATCTTGTGCCTTCAGAAAACAAAGGCAAGCCTTTGGATGATGGCTAAACCATTTCCTTCAAAGTCCGTCTGTTCATCTCTATGCCTCCTTCCTCTCCGGCTGTCAGCAGGAGGAGGGACATGAGTTTTGCACTTTGGAATTTGAAGAGGGACTTTGAAGAGGGACTTTGAGCCCCCCGCTTGAAGGAGAAAACTGGAGCTTGTAGATGTGACGGAACTCTTAGTAGAGAGGAAGGAGCAGGAAAGAGAGGGGTGGGCCGTTCTGTAAACTGCGGTCTTTGAAACTGCAAAACGTGAGTGCTCGTGAAAACTGGTGCTCTGCTGGAGAGATGATGCATCTTGGGAAGCAAACGTTAAACAAACAAACAAACAAACAAAACCCCACGAATGATCTGTATTATGGCAGTCTCTTACAGTATAAACTGTTCTTTTAAAAAAAATGCTTCCGATTAAAAGTATAATTTTATTTAATATCCCTCAAATAAAAGAAGAGAGGCTATTAAGTTAGCATGATCGCCATGAATATTATTGAAAGCAGCGCTAATAAGAGTTGTTTTTATGATTCCATTTATTCAAAATGAAAAATGGCATTCACCAAACATCAGATCTGATGAGTAATAGATTTATAAAGCAACCAAAGAGGAAAGATAAACTGGAGAGAAAATCTATTTTGATTAGGTGATTCTGCGGTTTGTGTACTGGTTACAAATAACCTAACAGCCACAAAATATCCTCCTTGTCCTCCAGATAAGGATCTCTGTCTGGAAAACCAATGGGAATAGGGGTGGCGGGGATTTTTTTTGAGAGTTAGACAGGCTCTGTTCATTTTAAAATATTACTTGTCTATTAACAAAATGTCTCCTCTTTTAAGGAAAAAAAAAAGACAAATACAGATCACTTGGGCGCTGAGCTGATTTCATGCATCGATTTCAATGGTAACTAATGGCAGGTATTCTCAAGGGACCGTTCATCTGGGTTAAAGGCACAGATTTGGGCATGTTCGGTACATGGAGAACTCAGGCTGGAAACTTTCCACTGCAACGGCTGTGCTGACATGGAACAGGAGAAGTAAAGGTTTTGTCCGATTATAAACAAGTGTACAGACCTCCTTCCAGGTTTACACTCAACACTGGCAAAGTGGTGAAGTGTCTGTTATTGAGTCCATCTTCGTTTAAAAATGATAATAACAACCACACTAATAAAGGAATAAAATGGAGAAGGAATGGCAAAGCTCTCTGCAGGGGGAAAAAAAAAGTCGGGGGGTAGGAGGAAGTTTGTATGTTGCACATCTCTGTTTTGGTAACCCAAAGAGGGAATATAAGCTTGAAGTCCTGAATTTAACAAACCTAATTATCAAGGCTTAATTAGTACCAAGGGTACAGCTTCATGGAACACCTGCAGACTTAATTTATGTCCTGACAGAGAGGAACAAGTGTTAATGGGCTGTATTTATGTTAATACCTGAACCTTAGGAGCGAGTGGGATGAAGCAGACCAGGCACTAGTTTTCTAAGCTACAGAACAAATACAAAACATTTTCATCTTAATGCTGGTTTGTACATAATTCTTCAGGGATCACACAGGTCTACTTAAACTCTTAAAACCAGAGAAGTGGAATGTGAAAAAGGAGACCTATATTGGGTATCTGCAAAAGGCTACCAAGATCAGCCCACAAACCGGTGGTTTTATCTTGCCTTCAGAATGGACCTTGGCTGACAGGGCTGATGTCCTCAGCGTTCAAGACACATGTTTCTCACGATGCTGGAATATAAACCCCATTTTTCCCCATAAATGCCACACCATTAAAAGAATAGCTAATTTATGGAATGCTCACTGTGGGTCAGTCACTGTGTAAAGTCTTTGTAGACATTTTCCAGTTACAGATGAGGAAACTGACTCAGAGGAAATAAGCATTTGCCCTTAGCCATGTTTCTAGGTAGCACAAAGATCTGCAGTCAGGTTCCCAGCACCAACCCTTTTCAGCACTGAGCTAAACTCCCTTCAATTCACAGATAATTATAAGAAGACTATAAAGTATATATACACACCTATTTATAACAGAATTCTCAGCAAACAAGAAATAAATGCAAACTCTTCAAATGGATAAAGAACATGCAAAAATCCCCGACAATGAACATCATACATGATGGAGAAAGTCTAAATAAGCCAGGTTTATCTGCTGTCTATGCTTCTGTTTAACATTTCTGGAGCTACTATCAGTGCAACAACACAAGGAAAAGAAACAGACGTGAGAAAAATCAGGGTGGAAAAAGTAAAACATATCTGGAGACAGAAAATCTGGAATCCAAAAAAAACAAGGGAGAAACTAGTAAGTAACTGTTAAGGTTACAAGATAAAAGATCGATTTGCTAAAATCAGTTTTATTTCTCTATACAAGCAACACGCAATTAGAGAAAGAAACTTCAAAATATCATTTACAAATAGCAGAGTGCTCAAGAATAAATTTAACAAAAAAGTACAAGACTGCTCTATTGAAAACGGTGAAACACCTCTGAGAGAAATTAGAAAAGACCAAAATAAATAGGAACAGGTTCATGGATTACAATACTTAATAGTGTTAAGATTTTAATCCTTCCCAAATTGATCAAGAGATTCAATACCGCACCAAATAAAATCTTAGCAGTCCTTTCAAAAGAAACTGAGAAACTGATCTTTAAATTGTGATGGAGAAGCAAAATAGCTAGAATGGCCAAAACAATCTTGAAATACAGAAGAAAGTTGGAATCCTTACATTACCTAACTTCAAAATTTAGCTTAAAGCCAAAGTAATCAATATAGTAGGTATAGACATGGGAGGGGGGAAAAACCCTGAAATAATTAGATCAATGACGTACAATAGAGAGTCTAGAGAGAGATCCACATATACATAGTCAATTGATTTCTGACAAAGGAGCCAAGGAAATTCAATAAGGAGAAGACAAGTCTTTCAACAAATGGTGTAGGAACAACTGGAGACGCATATAGGTCAACCTCTACCCTTACCTCACACCATTTAAAGACATTAACTTGAGATAGAACAGAGACCTAAAATGTAAAAACTAAAACTGTTGAGCTTCTGGAAGAAAACATAGGAAAATATCTTTGTGCCCTTGGGAGTGGCAAAGATTTCTCAGAACACAAAAGGCAGTAACCATAAAAGAAAAGAAAAAAAAAAAAGACACCCTGGTAGTTAACAAGATTACAAGATTCTGCTTGTCAAAAGCCATCGTTAAGGAATGAACAGAGAAGACAAAGATTAGGAGAAAATTCAAAATAAGCACAAAAAAATCACTTGTGTCCAAAATATATAAGAAACCCCCACAACTCAATAATAAAAAGACCAAAAAAATTAAAAATGATCAAATACGTGAATAAGCACTACACAGAAAGAAAATCTACGAATAGCTAATGAGGTCATAAAAAGATGCATTAGTCATCAGGAAAATGCAAAATAAAACCACGGAGAGATATCATTTCACGCCCACCAGAATGGCTATAATTAAAAAGACTGAAAATACCAAGTATCGGCGAGGATGTGAAGCAACATGAACTCTCACACGCTTCCAGTGGGAGTTCAAAATAATATGCTCATTTTAGACAACTTTTCGGTGACATCTTAAAAAGTTAAACACACATACCCTAAGAGCTAGTGTTCATCAAAAAGAAATAAAAATCCAAGTACACTAAAAAGAATGTTTATACAAGAATATTTATGGCGGAACCTGGACCCAATGCTCATTAACAGGTGCATGGATAAACAGACTGACACATTTTTACAATGGGATGCTACTCAACACTGAAAACGAAAACCACTCATGATATACATCAATGCCGATGGATCTCAAAATCACGATGTTGAGCGCAGGAAGCCAGACAGAACAGAATAGGTAGGATTTCCATTACATGAGGTTGTAAAATGGGTAGAACTAAGTCATAGTGGTAGAAATAAGGACAGTGTTTGCCTCTGGGAGTGGAAGGACTTAATGGAAACGAGAATGATGGAACTGACTGGGGTCCTGGGAATGTTCTGCAGCCTCATTGAGGTGCGGGATCACATGGCGGGGGTATATATGCACATTGTCAAAATCCTGACAACTTTATTTTAAAATATGTTAATTTTATGGTATGAAAATTATACTTCGATAATGTATGTGTATGTATAAATATTCTCTCTCTGTCTCTCTTTCACACACACACACACACACACACCCCTAACACAAACATTTGCCAACAGAGTCACTTCTCAGGTCAAATTTTATGTTAGTAAAACAGACCTTAGTTTTTAGGCTCATGATCCTATCCACAAAAGGGCTTGGAAGTCTTAAGATTGCTTACGGAATTGTTTATTAATTGCTGAGTAAATCATGCTTTGTAGAAATGGAACGGACTTAGGAGTCGGATGTCCCAGGTCATTATCCTGGTTTTGCTTCTCATTAGCAATGTGATCTTGGGCAAGTTAATTACCAGCCTCAGCAATTTCTTCCCCTGAAGAAGTCAGGGAAGCAAGACTGTGGAGTGGCTTCAATGTGATAATGGACACACAGCGCACAAGTGAGGGCCCCAGTCACTTTTTGCAAGAACACAAAGTGGCTTTGGGAAGCCAGTCACTCCATAATCTTTTGACTAAGCCTTTATTTCTGATGATAACTGAACAAATCTATGAAAACAATTTGGTGACTTTTTTTTAAATGGATAAATGCCTTTGGACATACTTATCTTTCAAATATAATTTAGCACACTTCTGTTTCCTCCAGCAGTATTTCTATTTCATTCTCTTATAAAACACAATTGTTTCTTTCTCTTCAAAAACAATCACCTGCATGGTTTTTGTGTGCTTTCAGAAATCCCTTTGGTGATGACTCACCTGTGAAAAAGAATTTGCAGACAAACTTTGAGAACTGTTCTCTTCTTGAAGGAGGTGCCACATCAGATATCTGGGATGCTAAGCTCTTGTCAGGACCAAATTCACGAGATGATTTTTTCTTGGAGAGAATGCGGGGAACACATGAAAGAAAAATCGAGCTTTTCCAAAATGAGGGGGTCAGTTTCCTGGTGTGAGAACACGCCACTCAACACAGCCAGGTACTAGAAATCCAGTGATGTGGTTCTTAAGGAAACTTATTTGTGTTAGCATCTCTGAATTTACCAGAACCACAGCACATTTAAGTCCTCTGTCCCTCAATCTCTCTGACCAATGCACTCTGTAAAGAACCATGGGGCAACCTAATAGCAGGAGAAGTTAAACACAGTGATAGTCATTGCGTCTGGGTGTGTGGGCAGGGTGTCAGGAGAATCCTTTCCAAATGTCCCCCAATAACTTTAAAGGGGAAGAGGCCTTCTCCTGTGTGCAGTGCAAATAAAGGACAACAAATTCAGGGTTGACAGAATGGCAGACTGAAAGACCAAAACAAGAACAGGATGAAAGCCTTGTGGTGACGGCTAGGCCACTGTCACCACCGCCATGTGTCAGAGCAGACAACGCCATGAGGCCTCAACTTAGGAGACAGCACACAGACGCTCTTCGGTGAAGCCCTGCGTCTCCAGGCTACCAGGAATCAGAAAGGAAGATGTCACCTGCATTGAAACTTGGGTCCTTTTCTAAACAACACTTCATTGAGAAAAGAAAAGAAACCCACAGAAAAAGTAACGTGAACCCACTGATGAACTGGCAGATTTTATTTCTCTTAATTGGGTAAGTCCGGTTTTTTAAAAGTGTTCTCAACCCGGTGATGCTATCAACTTTGTAAGTGGTTTGAAAAAGCGGATATTACACTTTAGCACATATCTAATAACTACCCCTAGGATGGAAACATTTCAGGCACACCATTGGTTTGATTTTCCTAATCACACTGCCGAGATAAGACGTGCCTAGAACACTGAGGAGTTCTCGTAAACAGGCGCCCGGTGGCTTGCTGGGAAGCACAGGGTGATGCGTAGGGCCTCCGCCCTCTGCACACCTGAGACGCCTGGGTGGACTCGCCGGAACGATGGAAATCAGAATCGGTCCCCTCATCAGATAATTTCTGATCGAAAATTCTGAGAAGTGAGTTACGCATGATGCTCAGTTAGTCACTGTTTTTCTCAAAAGAGCTGCGGTGTGGAACATCAAAGTCCGCCCACCCTGGGGTCTGAAGGTCCATTTTATGTGCTTCTGCACATTTGCCACGCAGGCTTTCTGTGCTGTTGGGTTCTAACGTGGCCTGCCACCCCGTCTACTCCTCCCGCAGCCTGGCTCGGCCTTGAGAATCACCCAAGGGGTGGGCGCCAGAACCACACTGCTCCCTGGACACAGTGATCAATGTGTTTCGTGGAAGAAGAAAAAAAGATGATCATCTTGAGTTAAAATTTCGTATCAGGCTATTTGGCAGCCAGGGTTGTGAAATAGGCGGAACAGAAGGTTAGTCTCCAAAGTCCATGCATTTCTAATTAGTTGAATCAGTGACCAAAACCAGTCTAGGACCTTACTGTCTCTATGCTTAAGCACCACTGAAAAGCAACAACTGTGACGTTCAACAGTGCATTTGGCGAGGGGCAGGGCACCCTTTGCTTAGTTGGAGCTGACAAAGGAACCAGCTTGAGTCCAAGCACAGCACGACAGGTCGGTGCGTGTAAGTGTTGGGTATTTTTTTTTTTTAAATTAGAAGATAAAAGCTAACTGGGAAATGAAAGTAAACATCAAAAATGTCCACAACAAAAGAAATTATTCTGTGGCATTTGGGAGTACATGGTACTAAGTACATCACACACACACACACACACACACACACACACAAAATACATCTGCTCAGCCAGTGACAGTTTGTCAAGGAAAATAGTGTGCATTCGCTCCAAAGACCTGTCTAGAAAATCTTCTCTTCTAGAAACCTTCTCTTCTGGAAAACAGAAGACACGGCTTGAGTTTAGTTTCCTCTCACCTGTGTGAACAGAAAGCGCGAAGGTGAGGGAAGCAGAGAACAGCAGGTGGAAGAGTAAGCCAGGCGAGGCGCTTTCTGGAACCAGGGTGCTGTGAACGAGTTCAGAGCAGTGCTAGAACGGCCCTTCGGGACAAGCGAGGGTTCCCAAACCAGAAAACGTCCCGGGCAAGGAAGAAAACAGAACGGCGCGTGGGACGGCGGCTGCAGGCCAGGATGACCGTGGCAGCCTCGTGGGAAGTTGTGGCAAAGTTGTAGAAGGACCAGGGGTGGCGACAGGAGGGGATGGGGGCAGAAAACGTGCGGGGTAAGAACCCCACACTTCTCCATTCCGGGTATTTGTTTTAACCTGGAGATGGTTTCCTAAGAAGCAAAAGAAAAGAAGGGGGAAGTCAACCTGGACGATATAAAAATAAAAGAAATACAATGAAAGTAGGGAGCCCAGTATGCTAGTCTTAAATATTCAACCAGATACCGGAGGGGAAAGTTGAGAGGCTGTCATCTTTCCAGCCCTGATTCCCTGCCTAGTAGCCCTGGGAGCTTGGAAGACATAAAGGAATGTGACTCTTCATTTCAGACACAGGCTACTGGGGGTGGGGGTGGGGGTGGAAGTGGGGGTAGGGGCTATGTTTTTCTGGTTAAAGACATGGGCCAGCCATTCCATTTTACCTCTGTGTCCCCCTCCCCGTGGGAGCCTGTCAGCCCGGAGAGCCCCCTTGTTTGTCTAGGTAACTGCTGTTCACCCACCTGGTTCTAGAAGGTTCTCTGAACTAAGATCTGCTTTGGGGGCCCCTGCTCTGGTCACCAGAGAACTTTGGGGTTCCTCTATCAGCCTCTAAGGGAGGAGTCAAGGGCACTGCCTGTTGGCACCTGAGGACAGAGATGACATCTTACCAGACTCTGGACCCAAGCATGGGGCTTGGCTTAGAATACACGGAAACACAAAGTCCACTCTTTTACTATAACACTTGGCCCCTCTTGCTTCCCTTTGTCCCCTGAGCATCCCTTGTCTCTTGAAATCAGACAGGGGCCAGGGTCACTAATGGAAGATGTCTTTCTAGTCCTTGAATTCCCTACATAATTGTCCAGATTCCACTGTTCTCGTTGCTGGCACAGAATTAGAGTGGAAGAGGAAACAACGGTATAGGGCTGACAATATTTAGATAGACACAGAAGGCATCCATTAGGCAAGGTAAAGAAGCCATTTTTATCAGAGGAACACTTTTATGTTATTGGAGGCCTGGATTTTTTTTTTAGATTGCTGACTGCTTAAACACCATGGAGCATGACTTCTCAAGTCAGCTCAGACCTTCTCTCAGCTCTCCTGGCCAGACCAAAGAACTGAAACATCGTCAAGAAGACCAAGTCTGCTTATGTATTTGTTAGACTTGATTAAGAACTAAAATCACTTTATTTAGAGATTTTTTTTTTCCTTTGGTCTTCATGTATGACATTTCTGTTGGGACATTTCAGTGTCCTTAGAAGATGATCCAGCAGTGGATTCAGAATCATTTGTCATCTTTCAAGATCTGAGAGCCTTTCGTGACCAATTTAGAAAAGAAGGATGTTACAGCAAACAGACAGTCCAGCTACTAATGATGGGCAACAGTTCAATATTTTATGCCACCTTAAAAAAGTTTCAGTAACTGAAGGTGTTCTCACATTAATTCTTTGCATCAATTATTGACAGAGAATTTAATTTAAAGGCAACTAGCCAGTAACCTAGGGGTAGTGTTTTAAATAATTTATAATTGCTGCTCGGGTGTAATCACATTGCTATTGATTACGATCCAGTCACTTCCACGGGTCCAGCAGGTCTTATGCTAATTACTTTTAGTGAGATCACCTTTTTAACTCTGTATTCCCTGGTAAAGGGAACTCATTATAAAAGTAATTTAATGAAGTGCAATCTTGGAGAGTACTTGGAGAGCTGGGGGTGGGGAGGATGGAGACATGAACTCAGGAGAAAGGCAGGAGTCAAAAGCATCACGCCAAGATTTCAGATAATAGATCTGAAGTTGCATATTATTATTCAAATATCAGAGGGGACTGAGTTAACAGGGGTGAAAACAGGGCATATTGCGGAGTGGTGTTGCAAGGAAAAAAAAAAGAAAAGAAGAGGATTTAAACAATTTCATTTTTGAACAAAACTGTCTAAATTCTACTTTATTCATCACCCTAAGATAAATTCTATTCACTGCGAAACAGACTTGCAATCATTTGGAGGGATCTGGGGAAGGTAACCTATGATTTCCTAAAAATTTGCAAAAATGTAGTCCATTATGTGCTCCCTCTTAAAGCCTCAAATCATGTGAACCAAGGTGGTACAGGATGCAACTAATCTGTATGACAATCGCTGCGAATGCATGTTACTGAAAAGCAGCAAAAGGCATGGAACCCATAACTACCTCTGTACAGTTACTATGAACAAGTTGATCATATTTAGGTAAATAAACAGTGGGTAGAAAGTGATCAGTAAATAACAGTATAGATGGTACTCAGATAAGGCATGATCAGGGTGCTGGTCTGGGGAAATACTGAATTTGGGAAATACTGGTGAGTGAGAAGACCAAACCCAAACACCATCACTCTTTTCTTTCTCTTACTTTGGTCCCTTCACCAAAAGAGAGCAACCACAAGGGTTATGTGCAAAGGGAAGTGAAACTATAGGCACCATTTCAGGGAATCCAGGAGGCCTGCCCAGTTTAGACAGTGACTTGCGGCTGAGCCATCCTGACCGTGGGCAGAGGAAACAGCCTCAGAAGATTCAGAGAGGGTGCAAAGGATGCTCAGCAAGAAAATGAGGGCTGAGGATGATGGAGAGCCGAAAGGGCAAGCATGAGTGTGAGAGAAGGGCTTTCCTTGATTCGTTTGCCTTTGTATTTATTTGTATGTCTTTTCAGGGATTTCCTTTTTAAACAATCAGATTTCAATTGCGAATCTGCCATCTTTACCAAATGTGTATGTGTATGTGCATGTGCATATTTGCTTTAAAACTGTTATAACAATGATTTTTTTTATTTGTTTTCATATTCTTTTTCATTACAGGTTACTACAAGATATTGAATATAGTTCCCTGTGCTCTACAGAAGAAACTTGTTGTTTTTCTATTTTATATATGGTAGTTAGTATCTGCAAATTTCGAACTCCCAATTTATCCCTTCTCACCCCCTTCCCCCCAGCAACCATAAATTTGTTTTCTATGTCTGTGAGTATGCTTCTGTTTCGCAAATAAGTTCATTTGCATCCTTTTTTTTTTCTTTTTAGAGTCCACATACGAGTGATATCATATGATATTTTCCTTTCTTTTTCTGGCTTATGTCACTTAGAATGATGATCTCCGGGTCCAACAATGATTTTGTTTAAATAAAAAGTTTGTGTGTGTCTGGGATTAATTTTGTAATAAATACAATGTTTTTGTGCCACTTGGTTTCAGATTTCAGAATATTCCTAATATTGAGCAGAGAAAAGAAAGAGATCCATTTTCTGGAAGGAGATATAAGATGGTAGTCTTCCAAGGCAACAGAAATAAAAGCAAAAAAAAAACCCAAAAAACAAAAAACCCAAATGGGACCTAATCAACTTATAAGCTTTTGCACAGCAAAGGCAACCATAAACAAAATGAAAAGACAACCAAAGGACTGGGAAAAAATACTTGCAAACAATACAGCCGACAACGGCTTAATTTCCTGAGTGTAGAAACAGCTTATACAACTCGCTAACAAAAAAACCAAGCAGCCCAATTAAAAAATAGCATAAGGCCTAAAGAGATATTTCTCCAAAGAAGGCCTACAGATGGCCAAGAGTCACAGGAAAAAGATGCTTGATACCGATAATTATTGGAGAAATGAAAACAAAACTACAATGAGATATCTCCTCACACCGGCCAGAATGGCCATCATTAAAAAATCCACAAATGATAAATGCTGGAGAGGGTCTGGAGAACAGGGAGCCATTCCTAAACTGTTGGTGGATATAGTTTGGTGTAGTCCCTCTGGGATATAGCATGGAGATTCCTTGAAAAAACTAAAAACAGACTTACCATATGACCCAGCAATCCCGCTCCTGGACATATATCTGGAAAAAACTAATTTGAAAAAAATACACGCACCCCAGTGTTTACAGAAGCACTTATTTACAATAGCCAAGACATGGAGGCAACCTAAATGTCCATCGACTGATGAATGGATCAAGAAGCTGCAGTGTATATATACAAGGGAATACTACTCAGCCATAAAAATGCAACCCATTTGCAGCAACATGGGTTGACTTACAGATGATCATACTAAGTGAAGTAAGTCAGACAGAGAAAGACAGATATCATATGATATCACTTAAATGTGGAATCTGAAAAAAATGATACAAATGAACTTATC
The DNA here is from genome assembly GCF_048773025.1 of Camelus bactrianus. NCBI lineage: Eukaryota > Metazoa > Chordata > Mammalia > Artiodactyla > Camelidae > Camelus > Camelus bactrianus. The sequence continues at coordinate 53,656,065 of NC_133547.1, forward strand.
TACAAAACAAGAAGAGTCTCAAGAGACATAGAAAACAAACTTATGGTTACCAGGGTGGGGGAGAGGAGGGGTAGAGGGATAAATTAGGAGTTTGGGATTAATAGATCCAGGCTACTACATATGAAATGGATAACAAGGTCCTACTGCACAGCACAGGGAACTACATTCAGTATCTTGTAATAATCTGTAATGAAAAAGAATATGGAGAAGAATATACATATACATGTATAACTGAATCACTGTGCTGTACATCAGAAGCTAATACAACACTGTAAATCAACTAAACTTCAATAAAAAAATGGTATATATCTAATTTAATCTAAATAATTTGAGTGACTTGTAAATGGTGGAAAGTCACAGAAAATTCCTCCTATAGTAACGGCCTTTTTCCAGAGACTGCAAGTGAAACCCTTTATCTGAAGGTGAGAACAAACTATCTTTAAATCTTGGGTGGCAGCTATTGTAATTAACGTGGAACAAAACACGGACCTATATTTGCAAAAGTTAAAAGAAAGGGAAAAAAAAATACCTGCAAAACTGTCACCTGCCCACACTGAGAGTTGGCTAAAAGACATGATTCTCATGTAAACCTAATGAAAAGGAAACAACAAATCTGTAGCTTATTCCATTTCCTCTGGGCCCACTTAGCACTTTCAGACGTGGCCCGGATTTCTCCTGCGTGGAGTCCTGAGGACACAGGCCAGTTCTCACGGTTGGAACAGAGAGCACGAAAATATACTGGAGGCTGCAAGAGTTAAGCCTGAGCTGCTGAGAGCAAGAATGATTACTTGGAGACACACTGATTCCATATGGGGGTCACTGCAGACCCTCAGATGCGGGACCCAATTTGCAGGGTTCAGGCTCCGGACCCATGGTATAATCAGGGGTCTGCAAACATTTTCTGTAAAGGGTGAGACAGAAAGTGTTTTAGGCTTTGTTGCAAATATTCAACTCTGCCATTGGCACCAGAAGCGGCTACAGAGACGGAAAGGGTGTGGCTGTGTCTCAGATAATTTTACTTATGAAAACACATAATGGCCATAATTTGCCAATCACTGGTACAGACCCCTGTCACATTACTGGTTTAGGTATATTCCTGAAGGAGAGGGCAGAGCCTGGGGTCCACAGCACAGGCAGGTGGTGAAGCTGACCTAGGAGTTGAATCCAAAGAAAGACATCTCCATTGTGAGAGGGAAGGAGGAGGCAGAGATAAGGGTAGACGGTGATCAGTTTTTGAGGGAGTTGAGGATAGAAGTTGGGGGTATTGTTAAGAGACTGACCAGTGAAGGTCTCTTTGAAGCTAAGCCAACGGAGGAGGTGGCAAATGATGGGACTTGGGGAGAACAGAGAGGCTTGAAATAGCCTCTACGAGAAACAGTAGAGACGAGACTAAGGAACAAGGATTGCCAGGCAGTCTGGGGAACACAGTGGATTTTGTTTTCTAAAAAAGGAAACTCAATATCATCTCACAACTGGACCAACAGCACTGCAGGTGGGAGAGGACACGGAACTAACTGCAGGCTGTTTTGGGAGAACGATTCTGATGTCTACCTTGTGTCTCGAGATGAGCAAAATGATTCCACTCCACGCCGCAGGGAGATCTCGGAAGACTCTTTGTGGAGACGTAAAAACAGGTGTTGGCTCTTTCCAGGGGCGGTGGCGGGGGAGATGTTTAAGGCAACTGTCAGAATGAATGCCTCCCCTGCCCTTAAAACAAACAAACGAAAGTGATCTTTGAGATCAGTCAGAGAGAGAGACAGCTGGGAACAGAGACAGGCTGGCTGTCGGGAGCTGACAGGTAGCATCAGTTAACGGTACCTGGTGGGCCTGCAGAATGTTAGAAACCATAATTAAAAGACCAGCAGTGATGCCTCAGAACAGAGTGGCTGCCACTGGGTGGTTACCTGGAATGCGAGTTCTGAGAAGAGAAGCAGTGAATCAAAGAAAGCGTTCTCCTCCTTGACGCGGTCACGCTGAAGGAAGGGAGGGCTCGAGGTGCTTTCAGAAGAGGAAAGGGGACTGGGGAGCCCCAGACTGGCCCGCACTGCACGGAGGGTTAAGCACTTTATGCAAACCTCAGCATTTTCACGAGCCTCACCTTTTAAAAGGAGCCAGATTTTTGTTGTAAATGGCACTGACACTACAACAAGAAAGTTCATTTCACAAAGATGATTCATTAAGAAATAAAATATTCATGGCTGACAGCTTGAAGGATCGCCATATAGTTATATTCTAATGCACCTGTCCTCTCTGTCAAGTCCAATGGGGGATGTCATGTCGCCCAAGTTTTATTTAGAAATTGTTTGTCAGAGTGAGCTTTCTCATGTGAATGAAAAATTCATCCCCTCATTAAGAAGATTTTACATGAAATGTCTAGGATTTTCAATGAACGCTAGGACACGAACCAATTACTGTTAAACACTTAAAGAGACAGAGAGTCCTACGCTCACTCAGCAAAACCCTTAATTGCACGAATGTGGAGGAAATTCGACATCCCGACAGGCAAATGGGAATTTTGATTTGGAAATTTTCCTTTCTTTTGTCACATCTGGAAAACCCTCATCTTTAAAAGACTTGGGGGGAGTCAAACACGATTACATAGAATCCACCTGCACATCATTACACCTGACCCTGGCCAGTATCCTCACACCCCTGCCATGGGATTTGGGATTTGCAGCCACTTGTTCTACTCCCAAAGAAAAGGAATACAATGTACCAGAAAGTTATTGCATTGTTTCTATTTCTTAAGGTTTTTTTTTTTTTTAAATACACTTTGTTGCCTTTACTGTATTCTACCTTACTTTCACAATTTGTGTAAATATCAAACAGGTGCCTTGGAAACAAATATATTTAATGATTCCAAAATGTTGGGAGAGAGGTGGGAAAAAAGCCACAACAGTTTAAAATAGAGTTCAGCTGCAGAGAAAGTCAGGCAAAATCCACAAGGGGATTTGCTTGTATAATGCAATAGCATTTTACAGCTATGACAATGGATTAAGTTGACATTGAGACTCTTTTTTGACACATGGTCTAGTTCAGCTTAATCTATGGTAGAAAATAGTTCAGTCCCCAGACCTACTACTAGACTCAAGTTCCATCCATAGATATACGTGTGTGTGTGTGTGTGTGTGTGTGTGTGTGTGTGTGTGTGTGTGTGTGTGTACAAAGCTAGGCTGTCACTTCCAATTTCAGAAAAGGCTTCAGATCGACAATATGAAAACTGAAATTTCTCCTTCTCAACCCAGTACACTATAAGCTTTAAGGATTTCACCTTTGCTTTCACAATACAGATGCTTTGTACTAGTTAAAGGAAAAAGCAAGCCTTGGTCCTGTAGTCCACTATAGGTTCACTAGTATATGTATGTATATATGAAAATATATCATAGTTCACTGCCCTTCTATACGCTATAAAGATGCTTCCCAAAAGGAGGAGTATGAAAAAGCTTTGAATATAGCTGATGTGGGTGGGAATTAGAATTTCAGAGTCTTTTTTTGGGTTTGTTCATTGTGGCCTCTGTAGATTCTTATATATACATTATATGCTTTCTTACATATATAGTATTATGTAGTTTCTTATATCTACATACAGATATCTTTTCATTTACATTTATTTATTCTTTTATATAGGCACATTTTTCTTCATAATATTTTTATATTTTCTGGAAATCAATTGGACAATATGTATCAAAAATCTTGAAACAGTTTAGATGGGAGATGCAGTTCTAGGCATTTACCCTTAAAAATATCTGCAATTCAGATATAGAATTTTACATAGCGATGTTTAATGCTGTATTATTTAAAGCTGGAAACAAGTTAAATGTCCAAAAGAGGAGGAAATGTTCCTTGCTAAGTCACCAATTCCATTTAGGATTTATTTCTCATATAATATTGAGTAGATAAAGTAGGATACTGAATGTACTAAATGTACTGAGAGTTCCATGAGGCAAAAAAGCAAATGAATCCATTTTTTAAAAATCCAAATGTTTAAAGTGGGTATGAACATATGGGCGATGTTTTACTCTCTTATTTTTACTATTTTAATTTTCCATCCCCACTGGTATACATGGATGTAATTAAAAGACAAGTCAAACTCTACTATTGCATATCTATGTAGTAGATGAGTGAGCTGTTCTTTAATATATAGACCTAAGTAAGAAGGAAAAAAAGTGATCCTTCTATTACATAAATCAAATCATCGGTTTAAAAAAGTTCCCCCTTCATCTTCTGCCATACTTGAGATATTAATGTATTGAGTTATCCCTATGGAAATTGCAAAAACTATTTACATAAATTCTCCAGTCTACCAAATTGCAACTTGCTCAAATAAATCAGACATCGAGCCTCTGATTTCTGTGAATTCTGGTTACCAGAACTCCATGTTGGAAATCACATCCAATACATTTTTCACAATCTGCCCATAATTAGTTTCACTGGGAAAACTGTGAAGAACTATTTTGCTGCTTTTAAATTCATAATTTTGGTTCAAGAGCCCAGAATAAGATGTTTAGACAGAGTGAAAACTATTTTCTAACAAATCAATATTAATTTATCTGACTGTTATGGTCTCAGGAGCCAAAAAGTGTTCTTGTACTGAGCTGACAGGAAAGATTTTATCCTGACCAAATGTTACTCAAATATTTATAAGGCTGGATGATTTTGTAAAGAAAATACAGATGGAAGAAGGCAAGAGTATTTTTTGGGGCGGGGGGAGCTCCTTTCCCATTTACAAATAACAAGAACTGTAATAATAATTTTTTTAAAAAGTGGCAAGTGATTAGTGACCCCCACACCACCCTGAGTGAGCTCCCTGAAGAGTTAGTTGACTATTTAGTTGACCATACTCCACAAACTAAACGAAGGGGGCATTTCAGCAGTTGACATGACACTCACCACTGAACCGTGCGGGTGCCATTTTGATCAAGAACAAAACGCCGTGCGGTGGGAGGAAGAGCTTCCCCATGACACGGCTGTTAGCCAGATGGCAGGGTCTCTGGGGTATGAACTGAGATTGTGAGGGAAAAGCAGAAAAAGAAATAAAAAGCATTGCATATGTTTTACATCCACTACCTTATTTAATTCTCTCAACAGCCAGAAGATTTTGTGTGTGATTGTGAACATTTTATTAGAGTAAAACAGACCAAAAAAAAAACAAAAAAGAGTACAAAACATGTATGTCATTAAACGAATTTTCACAAACAGAGCACAACCAGCACTCTGATCAAGAAACAGAGCTTCAGCAACATCTGGGAGCCCCGCCCACAGCCCCGCCCAGTCTCTACATACAGCTTCCGCTCTGACTTCTAATGCTGCTTCTTCCTGAGCTCGTTATAAATGTAGCCGTTTATGATGCCCTCTTCCGTATCTGCTTTCTTTTTTTCAACATGATATTTGCAAGATCAATCCATGTTGTGGGGTTTAGTTGTGAGTCATTCATTCTTATTGATGTGTACCATCCCGACGTGTGAAAAGATTTATTTATCACAATTTATTTATCCGCGCTACCTCTGACAGACACTTGGGTATTTGCTGTTTTGAGCCATCATGATGAATGCTGCTGTACATTCTCTTCCACCTGTTTTTCAGTGATCGTCGACTTAGGAGTGGAAGTGTAGGAGATCAGATATGCTTATGTTCAGTCTTAAGGAGATGCTATTAACAAGTCTTCCCAAATGATTATACCAATTATTTTATTGCTCTGGACAGACTGTGATCCCCTGAAATTCCTATGCTGACGCTCTAATCCCTCATGTGACTGCACTTAGAACCTATAAGGAGGTAAGAAAGGTTAAATGAGGTCATAATGGTAGAGACTTAATCCAATAGGATTGATGTTTTGTACGAGAAGAGGAAGACACACCTGGCTGTCTTTCTCCACCAGGTGAGGACACAGTGAGAAGATGGCCATCCACAAGCCAGAAAGAGAGCCCTCTCCAGAAACCACACCAGCCAGCATCTTGACCTTGGACTTCCCAGCCTTCAGAACTAGGAGAAAATGGATTTCTAATATTTAAGCCAACCAGTCTGTGGTCTTTTGTTATGGCAGCATGAGTTGACTAATACAAGTCTCAGGAAGTAAATGGGTTTTTTTCCCTTCAAATAATCTTTTTATTTTATAAAAATTATAGTTTTACAGGAGAGTTGCAGAGATAGTACACAGACTTCATGTGTATTTGTCAGCTCGTTTCCCCAAACGTCCAAGGTAGATTAAGAAACTGACAGGGGTACATGACTATTAAGTAAGCCAAAGGCTGTCTTTGGATTCCACCAGTTTTCTGCTACTGTCTTTATTCCGCTTCAAGATCTAACCCAGGATATCACTGAATCGCATTTAATGCATTTTATCTCTATTTCATTGTCAAGAAAAAGTCCAGATGGGTTAAAGAGCTCACCCAAGTTCACGAAGCCTAGAGATGAGGCTAAGATGGTTTCAGCAGCAACAACTTCCATCACTGCTTTCTGAGTCCTTCTGTGCTCCTGGCATGATGTAGTGTCATCAACTATTAGGTCAGCTTTTCCTGAAGACCTACTATTTCCTGGGCCTCTGGGACACTAAGACGAAGGGGGACCCACTAAGGTGGTTTCTGTCCTCGAGCCTCCAGTTCGGTTGTGATTCTGTGGGTTGAGAGTAACCATAAAAACACATGTCCTAAAGTTCTCCTGCTTCTTCCTCACCCTATCACGCTGCTTTGCCCATTCACGTCTGTGGCATCCATACAAAGCAGGCACTCGATAAATCTTTGCTAAACGTATGAATGTCCAAAGAGTAAAAAAAAAAAAAAAAGTGGCCTTGTAAAAACTTGATATTTAAGATATATGGTGTCAACATGACCTTTCTCTGTATCTATGAGGTCCAAGATACTTTATCAAGAGGCAGCTCCCATGAAAAGGACAGGAGATAGAAGATCATCCCGGCTCTGCCAGATGGCTGTGTCATCTTGGGCAAGTCACTTTACCTCTCTGGGCCTGTTACCAGGAGCTAAAAAATGGAGATACTGATACTGTCCTAGCTGTCTAGAAATTCTCATCAAAGGCTTTGAAAACTATAACATACTCTACACATGTGAGGAAATGTTGGCCTATGACATTTACCTTTAATAGGGAAAAAGCAATCACAGATGAAATAAAGAATGCTATTTACTGCTAGCTCGTTCTAATTCCAGAAGAAAATGCCTATATCCATAGAGTCACTACAGAAATCATCTGAGCAGAATCAGTTGAGGGGAGAAAAGCAGGGTGAAAAATCACTGATTATTTTATTACTTCTTGAGTGACTAATGGAGACCCAGCATATCATGCGCAAATACTGCCTATCCGGATTACACACCACAGAACTAGGAAGAATGCAACGCAGTATGACACAAATACGCTACATCCTGTCATAATTAGGCTTGATTTAAAAGCTGGACACTGATTGCCTCGAGGATATGGACTATTTCTTCCTGTCCCCAGCAAGGAGCTTACCACATAGCAGGCACTCCAAAGTGTCTGCGGAATGAACATGCAATTTTCCCATCTAAATATACTTTGGTCAAAACCCGTAAATCAGTTTTCTAGAAGTCTGGGTCTTCCAGAAACACTTGACTAACTCAGACTGCAAGATTTTTCAGATTTTGCCTGCACAGTGGCAACTCGGCAGACAAGATTTTATCAGAAGCTCCAGAGGCCTGAAGAGGAGAAACTCAAGAAGAGAGAGAACATTATGAAAAACAGAACAAGGGTTTTACCGATACATCTGAGCAGATATCACATACAAGAAGGCAGGGCAGTTCTCTGAATCTGCTCCGACCTGAACTTAGACACGCACGCCCATGTTGGGAAAACACAGTCTTTCCACTAGCAGTATATCAAGCTTTGAAATCACCCGCTCCCAATGGTAGTGTTGTCAAAAAATAGCAGCTCACACTTATGTGAACTCTCAGATGGACCGGGCGCCCGTGAGAGCACATCAACGGGTTAGGCAAGCGAATTCCCTGGCCACTAATAAATAAGGAGCAAAGGGAGTGAAGATGGGCATTTTGGCTGGATTCCAAACGCGAAAACCTGCCTATCCACCTTCAAAATGATGCAAGATTGCAGTTTGTTTAATGTTCATCTTATGTGCTTAATTACCGATAGTGCTTGACTAATTATTTCTTGTTTTGTAGACTATTTAAACAGAGCAGGGAAGCAGCTACATACTTTTGTATGCTCAATGAGGATTTGTAACTCATTTTTGTAATCGCACCATTCCCAGAGGGCTTCATTACAAACACGAAAGAAAACAGGATGCTAAAAGCAGGTGACAGTCTAATTTCCACAGGTACGGGTTAAAACATTAGAGTGAAGTAATGGAAAATAAAATAAAAAATAGCCTTTAGATGTTTCCAACCATGTAAAGTGTTTTCATGTTAATGAGAGAGAAACTGCAAATGCAGCAAAGACATCTCTGTTTGGTACTGGCGTTTTTTCTGACGCCCAAATTGATCCAACATCTCTGCAAGATTATGAAATAAGCCACAAAAAAAGACCTCAGTTTCCTTATTCTCAGAAATATGTGGTTGGCGAGTTGCATATGGCAGCATCAATTTGGATCATCTCTCTGTTTTCACTCTTTTAATATTTTTACCTTATTATCGACATTCCGGTCAGTTGAAACCATTGCACAAGATCTCTAAATGTTTTGAAAAGTAAAAAGCTCAAACTAAATAATAATAATAATATGACAGGCTCTAGAGAGTACAGATTGTTAGAAATTATTTCAGGCATGGAATATTGCCTGTTGGACAGATTCTGGGTGGAGGGGTCAAGAGATCAGTCACTGGTTTTGTTTTTGTTTTTGTTTTTGAGAGTTGACTCCATGTCCAGGACGGTATTAGATGTCTGGGGATGTAGAGGAGAGACTGAAAAACTGAGCCATAATCCTGCCTTTAAGGCATCAATAGACTGGGAGTTTGCAAATGGTGGCCATCAACCCAGTCCTTGCCATGTCTCAAGCTGAGATGCAAGCTTCACAAAGCCCACCTTATCACAGCAACCAGCCCAGCAAGTGCCCCTGGCTCCTTTTCCAGGGGAGGAGACTGAGGTCTCTGACCTTGGAGGCTATGACCCTTGTGTTCCATCTCCTTGACTTTCCTCCCTGGGTTTTTCTGCCTGAACAAATACTCAGCATTATAGAAGTTAGGACTTGTTGCCAGTCAACTTCAAGGAAGTGATTTCAGGAGCATGACTGGGACTGAAGCCAGACTGCTGGGTGTTGGAGGCAAGGGGGACATGGAGGACGTTAAAGAAAAACAGGGAAGACATTAACTGAATCCTTACACGGACCAAGGAATGCGCTACGTTCTTTACACACATGATCTCCTGTTCCCACGGCAATCCTATGAAATCGGTGTTAATCCTAATAGCAGCTAATATTTAAGGGCTCATATGCTTCAGAGAATGAACCAAACCACTTACATATATTATTTCATTGGATTTTCCCCAAACCCTATAAAGTTATGATGATTGATTCTCATCCCCATTTAGCAGAGGAGTAAACTGAAGCTTAGCAAGGTTAATTTGCCCCCAAGTTGTGTCAGTTCCTCAATGTCAGAGCCAAGAATGGAACCCAGAGGCCTTCCTGCAAAGCCCAGGCTTTTCAAGGCCATGCTAGCCCCCCTCGCAGCACTTCTTACGGCAGCTCAGGCAGGCTAAGGCACCTGCCCAAGGGCACCCGGCTGACGGGCTCCCTCCGCCATCTGCCCTCCCGAACACCACGCAGCGCCACTCCCCAGATGAGGACGGCAGCTCGAGAGCCGGGCAGCGATCTTCAAAGCCCCAGCGGACACCTTGTGAGCCAGTACCAGCTATGCTGAGGAAGCGAGAGAGGGCCTTGTGCCCAGGGAGCTTCCTCGCTGGTGTCAGGCACAAATGAGGAAGGAGCCTCAGGAGGCTTGGAAAGACAAGTTTACTTCATTTGATGTCGGAGAGGCAGACAAGGGGAATCTGGGGTTGAACAGAACCGGTTTCAAGTTCCCTCTCGTCCAGTTGACTACCTGCGGGATCTTAGTTCACTTAACTTTTTGGACTGTTTTGCTTAGCTGTAAAATGCACATCAAATGACCTACGTCGCTGTGATAGTGCAAGATGGGTATCATGTATCCAGGGATATTCCTAGATTCATTCATCAGACAAATCTTCAGTAGTTGTGCTGAGCATGAGCTGTCTTCCAGGCCCCAGTGAGCAAAACAGACAAAAATCCTGATTCTTATGAACTTATATTCTACAGGGCAGGAACCAAACAGAAAGCTCACAGAGGTCCGTGTGAATATCTAGATGATGTAATAAGAAATAGACAGCAGGGGGAGGGAGGGAGTGAAAGGGTCACAAGGAAAGGCTTCACTGAGAAAGTGACGTTTGAGAGAAGCCCCGCATTTGGAGAGGAACAGCCCATTGTGTTATGTGAGGACATTCTAGGCAGAGGGAAGAGTAAAGGCAAAGCCCCAGGGACAGGAGCACAGCTGGGATGTTTGAGAAATGGCAGAAGCAGAGGGAGAGGAGATGGAGATGGAGTCAGGTCAGAAGGAGGAGGCAGGCAGGTCAGACACTGAGACCCTCCGGTCCTGTTGTGAAGACGTCGCCTTTTAATCTGCCTGAAATGGAACATAATGAATAAAGTCCTAGACGGATAAAGTAGAACTAACTTTCCTGGCTTCCTCCTCTACCTGGGTAAATTAGAAGACAAGAGAATTGTCTAAATTCAAGACCTTCTTCATTAGTGATCGGAGCTCATGACTCAGTCCTGACCTGGGAGGGCTTTTAAGGAAAAGTATTTGTTGCTGGAAGAGGTATTTAAATGTCCTGGGGCTCTTCACAGCAGCAGAAATAGGAACCACTTAAGTTAACAGGCCAAGTAATAAGACAGTACAGAGGAAACTCACATTTTCATACTTTAAGCCTTAATTTTAAGTAGAGTTATAAGGTTTCCTGTAGGAATTCAGAGTGTTATCTTATTTTATGCCCCAAACTAGGAAGAGCATTCCACTGGGTTTGCCAAGCTGTTAAGATGAATATATCTGTTTGAGCACAGCATAACAGATGAGGTATTTAAGGCATTTTCCTTTAGATTTTTGGTTAATCTTCTTTTAGTTAATTTTCTGAGATAAAATCCAGTTATAAATAACCTGAGGGTACCCTAACTGGGCTGTTCTGAGAATGGCAAATCTTTAATAGCCAGAACTTCTGCCTTTTAGAGATCTCCAGGGGGACAGAGTACTTTGAAAATTATCCAAAGCAAAATAAGTCGAAAGCATTAACAAATTAAAGAGAGTGGGAAAGGGAGAAGAAAGGGGTGAATGAGGGAGCTTCTCTGACATTCATAAGATGGCAGATCTTACCCTTGAAACTCACTTTTTTTAAATAAAAAGTCAAACATTCAACATCTATTTGTTGATGACAAGAGAGAATTGGTGAGTTTCTATCATATGAGAGTAACAGGAAATTCACTCTTCTTTACAAAAGGAAAATGGAGCAAAATCTAGACAAAACCTAAAGTGCAGGAGAAAGAGGATGACCATAAAGAAACAGCCTTTAACAAGACAGTAGGTGTAATCTTCAAAAGTTTTAGAGCTGCTTTTAAGGATAGCTAGTGAAAGAAGAAGAAGAAGAAGGAAAAAAGAAAAGAAAAAAGAAACAGAACCTTCACTGTTCTCCACTGTTACAATGTAAACCAAAATTTATAAAAGGACTATAAGGTAGGATGCACAAGGACGCCATGTAAACCGGTTGAAATATGAATACTTCGTCAGCACAAAAGAGAGTAGGTTGGCTGCCATCCATCTGTAGTGTATATATTAGCACGGAGTCTGTTTATAAAAATAAGAGAGGGTGTGAGGCCCAAAGTGGGCATAACTCAAAACAAAACAAATCTGTAGGACTGGATGAGGGAGGGGGGTTATTCCCAGGTACTCACAGACTAAAGAGCATTAAGAGAAAGAATTGGAACAAGCTTCTACAAAGCAGTGAGAGGCAGGAGAATCATTCAAAAAAAAAAGGAATAAGGTGCCCAGAAACCTGTGAGTCAATAACCCTGTCACCAACTGTGAGATTATCTGGGACAGGCAGAGCCTCGGCTGACAGGCATGTTGAAAGGGTACCCAGAGCTGTAATGGAGCCAGAAATTGCCCCTGTGGCTTAGAAAAACCAAGTCTTGCTTATGGGTTTGCCTCCATCTTCCTTAGCTTCTGTAAGAGGTGGCTGGTGTAACATGATGGTTCTGAGGACCCCGACCTGGAGATAAGGAATCCACAGTCAGGACGATGGGCAAGACCAATTCCATCCAGCCAGGAAAGAGAGGGGAAGAAAAGATTAAACAGTCACCAAAACGTACTCCCCTCTTCATGTAAAGCCTGCTAAGTTGAGTTGCTATTTTTTTTTTTTTTTTAATCTCAGCCTGGCAGATGAGACACTTGAAAATTAGGGAAATACTAATTTGGACTAGACACCCAACAACTCTACTGAGAGAGTAACAGGTGTGGAGAAGGGCTTACAAAGCAAGACGGTTGTCACGGAGGGCAGCACACTGAGGTCTTTAATGGAAATCTTGAGTAAAAGAATGAGAGAAAGAAAGTTGGAACTTATAAAATTCCTACCCTGTGTCCCATGGTTATTTTTGTTAATAATCACTTTAAAAAAGAAAAAGAAAAAAAAAAAAAAAGAAATTTGAGGCTCAGAGAGGTCAATACACTTGTTCAAGGCCACAGATGCCAGGTTGGTGGGACAGCAGTCTCTCTTCTTCACTCTAACTCACTGTCTCACCTCCACACCTGGCTGCTGTTCCTATGTTCTTCTTTAAACAAGGTGGCCATTTCCATAATGATAATTTTAGTAACTGCTTTAATAATAAAATTGTTGAGTGCTTCCCCTGCAACAGGCATTTTGCCTACATCATTTCATTATCCCCACCTCACTTATGAGGAAATCTAGACTCAGAAATTAAGTCATGTTGACATGGTCTCAAGGGGAGGTGTGGGGTGGGATTCGAACACAGGCAGCCGGACTCTGGAGGTTGCACTGTTATCACGTCGCTGCACTGCCTCTGGAAACACTTGTGGTTATGAAGCAAGAGCTCACCTTTCCTTCCTTTTTCAGTCCCTTACTGGGTAGGACATGCGATAGAGCATCTTAGAACACACTTCAAAGGCTGGCTAGAAGGGCTGACATCAGGGGCACAGATGGCTCCCTTCTCGCCAGTTAGCTTTGGAAGAGTGACATTCTGGTTAAGTGCTGAAAGGCCACAGCCAGGGTCACCACGGGACAGAAGTGGGAGAAAACAGGTGGAGTGGCTGGAAAGGCAGCCTGATGATAGCCGTTCCTCTAGAGCGTGCTTCCGGATCCATTTCCTGGTAAACCTCAATCCAGGGTTAAGTGGGACTGTCACCATAGGTCCAAAGTCATCTAAGGGTGAACTGGCTCTTTTGAGGCTGCTGTCACCTGTGTCTTACAGGACTCATCTCAGACCCCTCACGTGCAGAAGCATCAAAATCTGCGGCGGACACAGCCTTGAGCTTCACTGTGCCAACAGTTCAGTTGTTCCCCTCCCCCACCCCCTGTGCTCTGCAAACGTCACAACGAGGCTTAATCCAGGCTCAAGTTCATCCGCTCCCTCCTCCTGCCGCCGTGATAGGGTTATTCAGGAAGTTCAGCAGTGCATACAGGTTACAAGAACGAGGACAAAGCCACGGGGGACGAGGTCCCCTCGCTTCCTGCCTCCTGACAGCAGCTGGGGTTATTATTCCTGGCTGACTCATTTAAAAAAAAAAAAAAAAAGCCCCAGCAATGTTGGAAATTATTATATGCAACATAGAAATGCCATTTATTCAACATTCAACAAATATTTACTGAGTTGCTTCTATGTGCAATTAGGGGTCATGTTTTTGTTTTACCTTGAAATTAATTTCCCTGAAGATTTAACCATAACCAGGAATCTAAGGGACCCTTACTGGTGGGACACTCGAGACTTTTAGGATCTTATTCAGATAGAATTGAGCAGACAGTTTCAGATGTATAAGCACGGAGTAGATGGGGTGGGGTGAGGGGGAGATAAGGAGAGAATGGAGAATTACATGTGTAAAAGATCGGATTTTTTAAATAAAGCATTTTAGAGAGACACTGACGCAGAATCATGAATCAGGAGACACCGTGTCTGTTCTGGCCAGCACCGTGACGGAAAGGCATTCGCGCCTGGACCTCAGTATGAGTATTCTGGAAAATGAGAAGGCAAAAGGAAATGTGTTTTAATGGGCCCTTATGACTAAAATTTGAAAAATGTATGATTCTGAGTTGATATATAGTTTTATATGTAACACTGTATGTTTTCATATATAGAAATATTTACATCTTTAATTGAAAAACATTTTTAAGAGCAAAATTAGTTTATATACATAAAGAATATAGGCTTTGCATGAGATGTATGTCTCTGAAATCTTAAGGAAATTATATTTTCTTTCTTTAAAAAAATTTTCTTTTTAAAAAATTTTTAAATTACTAGATTTTTTTTTTCATTAAAAATGTTTTATTTTAGGGGGGAGGTAATTAGGTTTGTTTGTTTGTTTGATGGAGGCACTGGGGACTGAACCCGGGACCTGGTGCATGCTAGTCACACACTTTACCCCTGAGCTATATCCTCCCCTGGTTTTTTCAAGTTAGTGAAATGTATTAGAACCGCATATATTAAATTTCAAAAAGTTACTAGATATTTTTCTTCTTAATCTTATTTTAATTAAAATGAATTAAATATATACATTTTTAAAAGCTTATGATTCTTAGAATGCACAGACGTGATATGTGTCTATACACATTTTGAAGAGAAACGAGGTCATTGCCATCAACTAAAACAGAAACCACAGTGCTGGATTCATATGGAGAGAAAGTTGAGGGAGTCTATCACCTGCCTTCCAGAAAGCCTCTGCTAAGAGAAGTAAAGGCACTTCCCCCTCCTGTTTGATGTTGAAGTCATGCCCTGTCAAAGCACTTAGACCTGGCTTTCCATGTGCACAGGTGACAGATAGATACTTTGATCAACAATTTGTAGCTGGTGTAAGAAGTCCCCTGGAGGACTGGAAGACCGATCGGTCCGGGAGACTTTGATCTGTGTCATTCAGCTTTCAAGCCCACACAAACACAGACCCCTGAGATGGTGACGGAAAAGACGACTACCATGTTTTCCGAATGTGGCAGCCCCATGACTGTGTGGAAGAGAGACCCTATAAGACAGAAACAAACATACACACGCAAGCTCACTCCAGAGCAAAAGGGTTGAGTCTTTTCTCTGTTGGCTTCTGGCTCTGCTAAGACACTATCTGGGGGCAATTCTTATTGTTGTTTAGAAAATAGAAATCTCCAACTCTGCAGCACTCATTCACCTGAATCAGGGTAGGGAATACACAGTAAGCAGCCCGCACTCCCTGCATCCACAGAAATGCAGCAGAATCCATCATCAGTCACGACCACCTTTCCCAAAACGCTCAGGTGCCGCTTTGAAATCCTTTTCAACACAGCACTTCAACTGGCCGTGTAAACTGACCGGGTTGCACTGTGAAATGAATCCATTTTGCATGCTTGACCTGAACCGTTCCTGGGTGAGGGGAGAGGGAGGGGTGTGTGCGCTTCTTGGGTATAAACCTGTGTTGATGACTATGGTCGGGCTGAATGTAAAATAAAGACTCGTGAAGGATGGAGACATCACGGCTTGGATGCTTGGGTGGGTGGGCACATCTGCAAGTGAGTGAAGATTGTCAAAACCAACCCCTGGCCCTTCCTGGAGATCCTTCTAACCCTTGAGTGTGCCAAAGGAGAGCTCTGTGCTGACTGGTTTCCTCCAGACCAAAAAAGGCTTGGACCCCCAGTGCCCCCCAACCCTAGAGTCCACAGAGCCCTAATAAGACAGCTGATGGCTGCCTAAAATTTATATATAACTTTAATGATCTATACCAGTGTATAGATCATTGCAGTCCCAACTAATGTCATCTAAAGTAAATAGAGGAAAACAGACAGTGGCTATCTCTGAGTGACTTGAGAAACTTGGTTCTACAATCAAAATCTACCAGTCTGAGCCTCAGTTTCCCTATCTGTGAACTGGAGACTACAGTACCTACAGATTATGAGGAGTCACTGAGTGAGACCCTGTATGTCAAGGACTGTACCAAACTTCCAATTCCTTTCTAGCAGGAAGAGTTGACCAAGAATTATGAAAATGTATAAGGGTTGTCAGTTTTTCTTTTAATCAAGCAAAGATGCCCACTCACTTTTCTTTTGTTCCTAAAATTCTAGCTTTCTGAGCAGCCTGGAAGGAAGACTGTTTGGAGTTTTCCTCCTTTCATCCCATCTTTCTTATCACTGACCCACTCCTTCTCATCGTTAGGCAACTTTAGTGAGCCAGGTACATGATGGAACGAGTCCTTCTTCCCGTGCGAACATTTACTTCTCACGGAGCTCAGAGTCAAGAAGGACCAGAACTGGCCTGGTGTAAGAGTCTCTCTAAAAAAAAAAAAAAAAAAAAAAAAAAAAACCCACAACTTTGAAACTTTTGGGCTGTAACATTTAGGCAGCCTGTGGCCAGAGGACAGATTTGAATCTTCAGATCAAAGAAAGAGTTTGCTCCCAAACTTTGATGGCACATGCTTGGCCTCTGAATGTGGTCACCTCCTGACACTCATACTGGAATTGATACTTGAAACACCAGTGATCTGGAGATGGTCCCACCTCGAGGTGCATTAGAGACCACCCCACTTCCCTGGATGGACCATTGCTGGGAAGAGCGGACTCCTGGTCTACGGCCAATAAACCTTGGTCTGCACATTCTACCATTTACCTGGGAAAATAGTGCTAAGTTGCAAGACAGGGCAACAAAAACACCGACAAGAGCTGGCCAGCTCACGGGGTAGCTTGGTGGCCCTGAACACTCAAGCGATTTTGTTCCCCTTCCAATTTCCTGTGCTACATTAACTTTTATTGCTAGCTCAGAGCTTTGGCAACTGGTCCTGATTTTACTAACCTGAAGGACAGAGGAACAAGAGGCACCCACACAGCTGACGTGCAAGAAAAAATCAGCACGGAACGTCTTGATCAGCCTCAGTGTTTTTTTCCCTTGCTACAGCTTGCCTTTAATGAGGGAGTCATAATTATTGCAGGTTAATCGTGTCTCAGGCCCCCAGAGGGAGGGAGGCTGCAATGACCATTTTGAAATCTGGCCATGGCTCCCTCCAGCTGATTCTTGGAGGCACAGCGAGGCACTTGTGAAATTGGAGGCTCGGATTTATGTCATTGCTGTGGTGACTGGCAGAAGGATTCTTGAGTGTTTCTATAATTCACATATTAAACAGAAGTTAAACCAGGGGCTAGATGGAAAAATCTATGTAATGAAAGACAGAGAGACCAGTTTTATCATTGCTTTGAAGAACCCAACTACAATCTGCATTTTGGAACAACCTGGTATGTTTTTGACTCATGGACACTGCGAATGATGCAACTGTGCTTTCCTTTCTAAGTGGAATGCCAACAGCTTCAGCTTAAAAAACATATTATGTTTAAAAACAAAACAATAACAGATACGATTTGTTAAGCACCTATTACAGGCTGCACTTTACGTACTTGCCTCATTTCACCCTCACAGCCATCTTAGGGAAGTAGACATCTGTATTGCCAGTTTGTGGCAGAGGAAACCGAGGGTCAGAGAGTATCCAGAAACTGTCAGAATCCTTGGCCAAGAGGAGGAAGAGTCAGGATTAGAATCAAAGTCAAGGAAAAAGTATGCGCACCTCCATCCACACGTGCACACAATCCCTACTGTGTTAAAATGTGCGATGTTTCTTTTGACCTATTAAAATATTATTTTTACAAAATGGGGTTCAAAAGAAACATCAGAGCAATTCTGTTCCTGTTCATCCAGGACCCAGTGATCATCTGCCACGTGCCAGACCCTGTGCTAGTAAGCCAGTCCTACTCAGAGTCTCAGAGCTGTGGCCCCAGGGCCTCAGTGACCACAGCCTGAACCTACATTCTGTAGGCTCTACCCGGCCTTGTTTGTTAAAAAAACCACATCCTCCAGGTCATGGCACTCATTCAGACACCATCAGTTCCAAGGGGCTACAGAGATGACAGGAAAGTGACCTCACATGGCCACACAAATGGGGAGGTCCAGGGAAAGGTACTGTGGCAAGACGTGGCGGAGTTTTGCTGAATCTGTTCCTTCCAAGTCAAGATCAAATGAGTATTCTCCTTGCTGTTTTTAATCCTGAGATCCTGAGCAGTGTGAAAACTTCAATCGTTAAAATTAAAAAAAGAAAAGTTCTATCAAGTGAAAGGCTCCATTTTGTATCATCTTCAAATATCCTGCATCAAAAATTAATAAAAGGCTTCCTTGATAAGTTAAACACAGAATCACCAAATGACCCAGCAATTCCACTCCTAGATATATACTCAAAAGAACTGAAAATGGGTGTTCAAGCAAAACGTGCCCACAAAGGTCCAAAGCAGTTCTATTCACATTAGTCAAAGGGGGGCAACAACACAAACGTCCATCAATGGATGAAGGGATAAACAAACTGTATACCCGTACAATGGAATATTATTCAGTCTTATAAGGAAGGAAGTTCTGGCACACCGTCCAACTGTGTATGAACCTTGAGAACATTATGTCAAGTGAAAGAAACCAGATACAAGAAGCCATAGATTGACTGACAATGCTTAGGGAACGTGGACATACCTTTTTGAAGGCCCCATTCAACCCACTACAACCCATGACATCTGTGATAAGTTGTTTACAGAGCAACAGAAAACTAATACAGTGACCACGTGTTTACTTACTCATCTGTTGGTTGGTTTGTTGGTTCAACAGGTATTATTGAGTACCCGCCGTGGGTAAGGCACAGTGCTGGGATCCAGGGGTGCTGAGTAAATAAAACAGACTTGACCTTGGCCATAGTAGGACTCACAGGCAGAACACTCACTCTTAGGCCCTCCTCACAAAAGGGAGCCACAAAGTGGAAAGATCGCTCGGACCAAGGCGGGCTTCAAGCAGTGATGCTACATCAGCAGAGGTTAATTGAGGCTGTTGGAGAATCTGATGAAGGACAAAGACCCTCCTTCCAGAGAAGTGCAAATGGGGTAGAAGGTTGCATATTATGTCAGAAAGTTCTAGAACACCCAGGGGCCCTTCTTCAAGGTCCACAGTTAGGAACAGCTGGTTTAGATTCTTGAGATGCCTCTTTGATAAAGAAATCTACCAAAGGGATTGTGTCCTAGAGTACCTACCCTTATCTCTAAGCTAAATCTTAAACTTTGGCATCACCACTGTGATGGTTAATTTTATGTGTCAACTTGACTGGGCCACAGGGTGTCCAGACATTTGGTTACTATGCATTATTTCTGTGTGTCTGTAAGGCTGTTTCTGGTTGAGATTAATATTTGAATTGGTAGACTCAGTAAAGCAGATGGCCTTCCCCAGTGTGGGTGGGCCTCATCTAATCTGTTGAAGACCTGAGGTGAACAAGAGGTAGAGAAAGGAGGAATCACTCTCCCTGCCTCACTGCCTTTGAGCTGGGACACTGTGCTGCTCCTGCGCTTGAACTTGGACTTGGACTAGAATTTAAAACATGGGCACTCCTGCTTCTCAGGCCTTCAGATTTGGACTAGAATTATACTATTAACTCCCCTAGGTCTGGACATCTTGGCCTCCATAACTGTGTGAGCCAATATAATAAACAGATACATACGCACATACGTTATGTATCTCCTACTGGCTCTGTTTCTCTGGAGAGCGCTGACTAACATACTAACATAACCACCGGCCATCAATACTAATGACAACCAAACTGTTCTCAGAACATGGCTACCAGAAAGCAATTCTATCTGTGGACTGGATGTTACAACCTTGACTAGAAAACATGGGACTGTAGAAACATGGGACATTTCGTTTCTTTTCTTCTTTACTCATTTCAACTTCCAGATTTTTTTTAAGAGAGCATGTACTCAACCAACTTTTGAAAAATCAAAGAAAGAAACGAGTTAGAAAAAACCCTGAGGATTCGCACAAACAATTGTTTAAAAAAAAGTGCTATTTATAATATTTACATGACACTTAGAAATACAATCTTTCACTGGATACTTAAAGCTATTAAAAATTCGTGTTCGTTTTTGGTTTTGATAATGTTATTGTCATGTTTTGGGCTTGTTTTGGAGAGCTCTTACTTTATGGTGATGCATAATAAAATATCTATGGATAAAAGGATATACAATGTTTTAAATGTGCATCTGTTAAATGTCAAACATGGTGGAAGCGGGGGATAAAACAAGACTGGCTACATCTAATAGTTATTGAAGCCAGATGATGGGATAACGGGGGTTAATTATACTCTGTCATCTTCTGTTAATGTTTTTACACTTTAAAAAAAATAAATAAGTAAAAGACAGAAGGAGCCACACATAATTCTTAAGACAATATAAATAATTTGATTGATACATAGATAAAACCTGGGAAGAAAAAGAAAACTTCCTTCAGCATTCTACGATGGGTCACTATAACTGCCTAATCTCAGCTGGTTTCCAGACATTTCTCGTGAACATCCCCAGATTTGACAGCGTGGCAGAGAACTAAAGAGCGTGTATTTGGCAGCTTTGCCAGGGAGAACATTTCTTATTGGCATGTATCGTTACCTAAAATTCTATTAACTACTGATACTGTGTTTACTGCCTATCTTCCCTGTGATAATGTAAGCTCTATGGTAGGGGTTCGGGGTTCTTTATCACTGTATGCTACTATGTGGCTGGGAATTCATTACAATATCTTTTTGAAAATTAACCAAAAAGGTTACCTATAAAAATCCTATGTATGTAAGTCATTAGTGCTGCCTACTTCAGCTGTTGGACTATGTCACCAGATTCATTAAGTTCATTATGTAATCGAGCAAGAGAAAAGTGTGTTTTACTTGGAGACCACCTGTTTACAAGTATGTGAAAACAGGAAGTGCAAATACTGTCTTTAAAAAGCAAAAAGGAAATGTTCAATGTTACATCACATTAAATTGTTCCCACACGTTTCCTTTCTTGGAAAGGAACTATCAATAAACTATCAAGTTTTATTTTTCAGCTGTTATGTCCTCTGATACAGGAGGCCACGCACAATTGTTTTAAATGTGGTATCTCTCTCCCTTCTCCCGACTCGAGAGCATTACAGAGGACCGTGAGTTTCAGGGAATGACACATAAGATGCTGAATGCTAAGGTGATCTCCCTAAAACCAAAATGACAGCTACAGAAAAAATTCTAAAATTTACCAGCAGCCACTGGTCCTATGGAATGGGTGCTAATGATAAGAATCAAGTTTTAACACATTCCATTTTAAATTAATTTTTAATACTGAAGAAAAAAAAAAAAAAAAAGCATTCCTCTCCACAAGACCCACTTCTTCCTGGTGAGATCCCCAAAGGGACGCCTGCTCTTTTCTGGAAGGCATCACTCTTCTAATTAATCAGAAATTGCAGGAGGTGGAGGAGGGTGCAGGGGGTGGAAATCAGCAGGGGGTGAAAACACTGGAATTTATTCCTGCCTTTTCCACATCCCTTCTCCCCCACCCTCCCCACCACCGCCGGCCCAATCTAAGTCCCAGCTCTCGGTTTGGGAAACAAACAGATGAAATACATGGAACTGAATCCAAGCCATTTCTGCTTCCCTGCAAGGCAGGCCTGGCCTCCATGTCTCATTGGTACAAGGCCGTTATAGGGTTCAGTCTTTCAGGGGCCACTTCATTGGTTATATTTGTGCAATTTAGATATTTTGCCCTTTATTTTTCCCCTTAATTTCAAAAGTTGAACATGTTACTGGGGAAAAAGAATTCAAGCTGACAGAATTCCATAAAGAAAAAAAATTAAGTTCCCTCCTCCACAGAACCTCCCCACCTCCCATGGTTTCCATCAAAGACTCACCTCTATTAGCTGTGAAAGTCTATCATTCCCATCCCAGATCACATTAGAAGCACATGCAAATACACACACAAACATTCAGGCACGTGTAGAGCTTCGGTTTTTAAAAAAGTGTAATCAGATATGTATTGTCCTGTATTTTGCTTTTTCCCATGGCCAGCCGATATGTCTGTATGCATATCCCATAATATGCGTATTTAGCTCTGTCTCTTTTAATGAGTTTTTTGTTATGCGGAATTTAAAACTGGAAAAATTATAATTCCAACATGACCCTATTGATAAGGATTCAAATTCACAGGTTAAAAAAATACACAAATAAACTAATGCCTGTGTGATGCTAAAAACTATCACTGATTTCTTCTAGTTGGGAGACTACGCACATTTATTCAAACATTTCTGCATTTTCTGGTTCAGAATGGCATTGCTCAATCTATAGATATGTTTAATTTGCACTGAAACTGCCAAGTTGCTCTCCAAAATGACCCCAAGCAATTCATGTTCCTTTTAACAGTGCATGTTCCTTTCCCCTGTTACGGAAAGCTTTTTAGAAAGTCCGGTTATGAGTATGAGTCAAAGTTTCACTGTAATTTTGCTATGAGGAAAAAGGCCTCTGGTAGATCAATCCAAAGATTCACTCTTGGTGGAGACACTTTACAGGGAAAGGGAATGATAATAGAGTCCAGTGGTAGGCTAGGTACCAAAAGAAAGGAACATTTGGTTGGAGGGACCTGGGCTTTTGACTGACAGTCAGCTGCCTAGATGGGTGACTGATTTTTCAGAACAAGTCTTAATCCCATTAAAGTTTATCAGAAAATTGCTTAAGCAATTTATCAGGAATGGGGCTGTGAATCACATTATGCAAAAGGTTCTATTCAACACCAGATTTGGGACAACTTTTTTTTTTCTAATACCCTTTTATACTCTATAAATACGTTCACCAACAGGGAGGTTATCTGTCTTCACTTCCGTCATTGCCATGTTGCAGAGTGGTTTCTCACTGTTTAATTTCCATTTCTGTGAAGTAACAGTAAGGTTGAGGCTTTTTGTCTGTGTGTTTGTCAGTTTCCTTCAATGAATTTCTCGTTTACTGACTTCTCATTTTTCTATTGGGAGGTTCACATTTTTATTTTTTATTTGCAAAAACTCTTTGCATATTTGGGGTAGATTATCTAAGTATGTATGTGTGTGTACATACATGTACATGAGTACATATGCATATATTTTTTTTTCTACTCAATCTCTTAAGATACTAAACTTGAAAAAAAAATCACTTATTTATATGTCAGTTTCTCTCTGGAAGAGAGTTACTCCATTTCTACTTTAATATAAAGTCACTGCAGTCATGCCTTAAAGCCTTCAGAGCCTCTCCATCCTCTGTAAACTGACTCCAGGGCTGTTGCAAGGCCCCTCACCATGGGGTCGCTGCCGAAATCCTTAACATTATCCTCCATCACTTGGTCCTGGCCCTTTGCGCCCCAACAACACTATTTCTAGTGGCCCTCAGAGACGGTCTATTTCCTCCCTGCATCTCTCTCACATGCTGATCCCTCTACAACATGTTTCCTGGATATTTTCCCCCCTTAAAAAGCCCCTGTTTGTCTTCTCTCTCTTCTGGAAGAAACCTTCCCTCATTACCTGCCTAGCCTCACCAAAGTGGCATTAGTCACTCCCTCTTGGGTACCTTGTATGCACCTGTTTTTCCTACAAAGCTCATTTTATTTGTCCCCGGGTCCATCTGGAGGACATGGAGTTCCTTGAGGGTAAGGAGTGAGCCCTGTTTTTCCTATACCACCTGAGCTTAACACAGGACCTGACTAATCCAGGATGGAAGCCTAGTCAATAATGGTTGAATGGATAGAAATGTCTGTTCTGATACACATCTTGAGGGAAGGAGTCATGGCGGGGGAGCCGCAGGACCCATTTTTCCTCCATCTTCTGCCAACAAACAAAAACACCCTTCAACCTCGAATGGATCTGATATTGGGAGAGAGCACAGGCTGTCTTCCCTGTTTCGTTAGCTCGGTCTCCAGAATCTGATGGGCTGTACCTCTGCGCAGGAAGTGTTAACACAAACATCATCCAAGTGCTCGGGGAAATTTTATTGTCTGCCAGATTTACAAATTGGAATCGATCTTCATTCAACCAGTTTCGCCCAAGTTTCTGCGAAGTGAACACAGCAAAAGATAGGTGCCTTTCAGATCACCTGTGATTAAACTCACTGCATTTGTCTTCAAACAAAAGTGTTTTTTTTTCCTGCCCGCAACATATAATTTTAGTCAGCTAACACTAAATTAGACACCCACTCAGATTTATTATGATAAGAACATTCAGTAAGCTAATTTCAAGATGATGACTCCTATAAATTCTTATAATTTATTATTTAGTACTTTGGTTTTTAATCATTAAGTACGTGAAGACTTTGTAGGTCAAACCTGTATTAATGAAGACAGTAATCTATTTTTCAAACTCTGCTCCTCACCCACCTTTCAAATTGTAAATTAACAGAAATAGATTTAAACACACTTGTAAGAACAAAGGCAATAATTGGGGGTTGAGGGGGACATCACCCCCAATTGCCTAATTTTTCTAGGTAGATTGTCAATCATAGTCCCGACTTATTTAAGACACATCAAGCTGATTCTTTCAATGAAATAATGGAGTCCAAACTTAAGAAGGCATTAGTTCACTAAGAAAATAAAACCCGTAACCTACATTTAAAGTTTCATTAAAAAACAAAGCTGTTCAAATATTAGCCAACACAATTTCATTAGGTTTTAATCTTAACCCAAAGCAGCAATTTTTACTGCTTTTCTGTGAAGTGTTACAGCTTTCGAGATGCAGGGGCAGGAAGTAAAATATTAACTAAATAAATATTTTAGAGAGCTACCGATGTTATCTAAATGAGAGGCTGCTTTATCTTCCGAATTCATTGCCAAATTAGAACTTGTTTCATGATAATTTCAAACATTCAGTGCTAAAAGACTTAAGGGTTTTATTTTGCCGAACAAAAGGGATGCTTTTTGATCAACCGCATGCAAACAATAAAGTTACTGGCAGGGTAATGTCTTTTCATTTTCCCCTAAAATAAAATTAATTTTTATTATGATGTAATACAAGCCCATTGTAGGCAATCTGAAGATAGAGTAGAAAGAAGAACAATGTTCACTATTATCATTTTAACTGAGAAAAAAGTACCAGGATACAAAATGAAGTAGGATTTCAGCCGAGTCACTAAGAGGTAAAAACAATCATGTATATGCTGAGAAAAATCTAGAAGGTTCTATAACCAAGTGATAACAGCGGATATCTTTAGGAGACGGTACAACACACAATGTTATTTTTCATTTCCTCTGCTCATTGTTTAATGTAATATTCCGGAAGTTCCTTCAGAAATAAAAAGACATATGTTTGCATTCATACTATTGAAAGGATTTTAAATTACATCAGTGTCTGAATCTTCGTATGATAGAGACATAGTCAGTGTCCATTTTACCGGAAGACTTACTCTTGGGAGTGTTTCTACTGAATTATCACCCCGAGGACTGCTCATGGCATCTCTCACTGCAATGAAAATCTCCCTGGGCTATACATATACACTCACAAGCTGGGCTTCAGAACAGGAGGCCAGCTACATACATCCACACCATGCTTTCAGAGTGCGTGCTAAATTACTTTAGAAGTGTATTTCCTCCCCTCCTATCCACCTGGGGAAAGATGAAGTATTGTGGCATTTTAGAGAAAATTCTTGATGAGAAGAACATACAATGATTCTGACTCATGGTTGGAAGGATTCACGAAGGATGGAGATCAGGAAGGGGGTTTTAGTAAACTGGGTTATAGAAAGTCTACTAAAACTGGATTTCTGGATTTCATTTGTCATTCACTAAATAAATAAGAGTAATAAGAATCATGATTCATATTAATAATTACTACGTGTTTGCCTTGGCTATGTGCAGCACCGAATTAAACACCTTACAGATATTTACAAGTCCCCACACAAGCTGTATGAAATGGTCTCATTTTACAGATAAGAAAACCGAGACACAACATCACTAATTATCCGTGTGTAACCTGAGGCAAGTCCATACTTGGTAGAGCTGAGATATAAATTGCACCATCTGACTCATTTCCAAGATGCTTGTTAATCATGAGGAGAAAGAAGCCTGCCACCAACAACCTTTTGAGAAAGTGACAGATGTAGGGGGAAAATGAATTTATTAACTGGTAGAAGTTTCCATCCAAAAATGTGTAATTGTTAAAATCGTGAAACAGGTAAAAACATGTAGGCACTCCTAACTGTTGAGCTCTTGGATTATTTATCCTGTAGGTACTGCAAGTAAGCCCTGCACTAATACTGATGAGTAATATCACCACCACCTCCAAGTTTAGAATCTTCTAAATGATAATAAGAATTTAATATTTCATACAGTTTTGGTAGGTCAAGCACTGAGGGGCAGTTTAGCTGGTTGGTTTTAGCTGAAGTTATCTGAAGGCTTAACTGGGCTGGAGGATATATTTCCAAGAAAGCATCCTCACCATGGCTGGCAAGTTGGTTCTGGCTGTTGGCTGGAGGCTTGAGTCCCTCATCCTGTGGGCTTCGCCAAAGGACTGCTTGAGCGTCCTTACAACATGGCATCTTACTTCCCCCACAGCAAGTGATCCCAGAGAAAGCAAGGCAGAAGTTTCAGTGTCTTTTGTCACTGAGTCTCAAGAGTCATGCTCTATCATTTCTCCCCGCCAGTCTTGTTCCGAGTAGATGGGGACTCCACAAAGCTCATGAAATCCAGGAATGCCAGGGTCCTTGGAAGCCATCTTGGAGGCTGGCGATGACAGGATCTCTTCTCCCTTTGTCTAGACAGCCCCGGGAGCCAGGAAGTAGTTACAGCTGCACTCTCACATAAGCAATGAAATGAATTCAAAGTGGGTCAAATGGGAGAAGGCAAAGTCACTTTGAAGAAATACAAGGACACCTGGTCCAAGTTGCCCTGGATTACAGGACCAGTGATCCAAAGGATTTGAAAAGTTCTATGTTTCAAACAGCTGGGGAAAAGAGAAGCAGACAGGTTTGGAAAACTCTATGAGGGGCTCCAAAAAAGGTCGTGGTGATAAGGCACAAGACAGATGGGAAGAGTGTGAGTAATATTATTTGATAAAATGTGAGGAAGGGGAAAACTCCAATATTTAAAAAATTACTATGTTATTTGTGAAAATATATTAAAAATTAATTCTGACATGAAAACTTTTGAACATTTCATCTACATCCCTTAAAATGTACAAACTGGGCAAAAAATTGGTGGGGGGATCTCCTCAGGAACATGAAGAATCACTTTGTATTTGGAGCCGTCTGGTATTCTGAGACTCTTAGGTTCAATAAATACGTCTTGAGCACTTTTATATGCCTGGCACTGTCCCAGGTCAATGGATGGGTTCATGAATGACAAGATGCCCCAAATCCTAGTGGAGGAGATGAGAAATAAGCAAATACGAGTGTGCAGTAGATCCTCTGTGTGAAAGAATCAGACTGGTTATCTCCTGAGGCAACCAAGTTTCTGAATCATCCTGCCAACTGACCTTTGCTTCCATTACTTATCCATCAAGTGATTATTAATTTTATTTGGCTAAGTCCCTGTAATTCTACTCATAAGGAAACACTTCTTTCTGATCAAATTAACATGAACATTTCAAACTACGTCATAATTACAATGCTCTTTCTGTTTTGGCACTTGGCTGATACATCAGTCACTATGAGTTTGATTGCTGTGAGTCTGCTTGTCAGACAGATCTACCCTTGGTGGGCTGACAAAGTCTGAGTTACCAAGCTTGAGGGTGAGATTCATATTGTTAATGAACTCACCAAGGTAAACACCAACGTGGCAAGCTTCTAGGAAGTCAGCTACCTGGCTTTCATTGTCCACACCTATCCTCTTCTTTCAAAAGCTAACTGACACTTTATACAGTGGAAAAAAAATGCCTCTAGGAACTATAAAGAAAACATCACACACAGACGAAACCAGGCTACTAGGAAAGGCCTGACGTATACACGTCTGCCATCCTCTGATTCCTCATTTATGACTGATATTAATAATTGATCAGAGAAATCTTCTGAGTTGAACCAAGATGGCTTCAGAGTCCTGCTCACCATAGTACCACAAGTAGACATAACAACTTTCAAAGATGGTGAGGCTCAAAGACCTCAGATATCAAAATCTGTTTGTCCCAATAAGACTGGGTTCTGTTGCAAATTGACTCCTGAGTCCACACATTTTAGGTTCATAGGCACTGACTGATACAAGAGGCACAGAGGGGTCCTGGGTGAGGCTCACTGTCACATAAGGCTTCAACAATAGTGAATGCAGATGGTGAGAGTTAATGGTGGAGGGGGTGGGAGGGGATAAATTGGGGGTTCGAGATTTGCAGATACTAACTACCATTTATAAAATAGATAAATAACAAGTTTCTACTGTAGAGCACAGGGAACTATATTCAATATCTTGTAGTAACCTAAAATGAAAAAGAATATGAAAACAAATATATGTATGTATATGTATGGCTGAAATGTTACGCTGTACACAAGAAATTAACACAACATTGTAAACTGACTATGCTTCAATAAAAAGGAAAGAAGGGAGGGAGGGAGGAAGGAAGGAAGAAACAAAGAGGTAACGGTGGGATTCTAAGGAACTGTAAGTAATGAAGGAGGGGGAAATAAACAGCTTTATATGCCAGAGTTTCATTTCAATGACATTTTAATAGTAAAGAACTCTAAACAGTGTACTTTCCCAGTAAGTGAAGAGTGGATAAGCTATAAAAACTATCACTTAATAGCTTTTTCTCTAGCTGATGTTCGGCATTAATAGACTACTTTATAATAGGGGAACATACTTGCACTATAGTTTCAAGTGGAAAACTCAGGATAGAGCATCAAATATAAAGTAGTATAAAAAATGGTATAAAAATTAAACCCAGTCATGGGGGTCAGTTTGAACAGGACTAAGCAGATGCAGTGGTTGTTGTCCAAACAATGACACACTGGCTAAGTATTATTATTTTCTTTCCTCCTCTGCACCCTCCTCTTCTTCCACCTCCACCTTTTTTTTTTTTCCTTTGGTCATTTCCTGTTTGGTATTTTACACACACACACACACACACACACACACAGAACCTGGTAGTGAAAACTGTAGAATAAAAGTCAAGTTCCTCCTCTGTTCTCTATGGGAGTCCCTTGCAGTTGGTAGGAGAAATGCAAACACTCCCTTTCGCTTACTGCCTCGAGATTAAAAGTCTAGTCTGGGGAGAAAAACAAGTGTCATTTTTGGTTTTGCCATTAAGTTCACCAAAGGTCTTTCTCAAAATTTGGCTGGGGTTTTTGACAACTTCATATGACTTCACGGTTCCTAAGAAGAGGTGAATCAGTGGCGATCGAGTCGTGGAGGACTGCTCCCAGTGGTAACGGAGGTTTGCCTCGACCCCTGGATGTGTGGGCAGAAGGGTGGCGAGCAGGGAGACCTACACACTGCATAATGAGCTACTATCCAGGTCGTGTCCTCCATGGGACACCAATAAGACTCTGGGCAGCTGTGCCTTCCTCCAGGGGACCAAACCCCCTGCCACATGGTGCCTATCTGACCTACCACTGCTCAAGGAAACTGTGCCTCTGTGAGTTATTTCAGCTTTGCACCTTCCCCACCAAAAGGAAATATGCTCACAATTGGCAAAAACAGAAATACACTAACCTGTCTGCAAGGACTAAAAACTGTGCGAAATAGATGCATCAGGTCATTAAGGAAATACAGAATCTCGGAGAAGAGAAGCGGTCTCCTTGTCTAACTCCCGTCTATTTTGGGAGTCTGTTCTAGGAGGTGGAGAGCTGGTGGTTCAAGCTCATCATGGCCTTATTGGCAGGATGAGAGCAGACTGATCAGTGCTTCACTTTCTGCTTCAGGGTCAGCCCTAGGCAAATCTGTTAATTAGGCTAAATTTGGTCTGCTTAGATACTCTCCTGCTTTCCTCCTTGGTGCCCTCCCCCCTCTCTCCACCAGGACAGGCTCCACGCACTTAGGCAACACCAGGCAAAGAACTTTCCATTCCCCAGTGTTTACACTGCTCACTCCACCTAATGGCCTATATCTACTGAGCTCTGTCTCTACCTTTGCGTGAGATGATAAAAGACACACACTCTTACACTCTAACAGCGGTTCTGTTGGAAGGCACTGATCTAGACCAAAGGACTGGTTCCAACAGTTAGTGAATGCAGGCCATTGCGTTAGACTGGCTAGGAAGGTATGTGGGGGAAAAGAGCACTTGAAGCTTTTCTTAAAAACAGCCACAGTGTCAGTAACTAAAAGTGGCACTTCTTCAGAGCCCAGCGTGTGAACGGGACACTGTGCGACTTGCTTTCCATCCATCATCACAAGTCTTCCGTATTCATAAACCACCACAGAGCTCCGTGGGCAAGACAATAACCACTTTTTGTAAAAAGTTTATGGTGCTCAGCATGGGCTGGGTTCTTTCTCTGCCTTGACTGATCTCTGCTGGGCTCACTCTTGTGTCTGGGGTCATCCACCAGCTTGGCTAGTAGCTGGATGGCGCTAGATGGCCTCACTCATGTGCTTGGCGATTGGGAGGGTATCTCCCAGGGCAACCAGGCTCCCTCCACGTGGCCTCTCGTTTTCCAGCTGGCTGGCTCCGGCTCGCGCATGTGGTGGTCTCAGGGTCCTCAGCAGCAAGGGAGCAAGCCCAGTGTCCAAATGCCTCTCGTGCCTGTGCTTGTATTGTCTGTGCTTAGGTCCCACTGGTCACTGCCAGTCTCTTACTCAACCTGATTTAAGTGGTGGGGAACCAGATGCAGCCTCTTAACGAGAGGATGAGCAACACCATGTAGGATGGGTGTGGATGCACTGGAGGGAAGAACTGTTGTTCTGTTTTGTTTTGTTTTGTTTTTTTAATCATCTATTATCTTTATAATCTACCATACCTTTCCCAAACCCTAAATTTTGGTTGTTATTATTTCCATGTTATAGAAGAAGAAAGTGAGATTTAAAATGTTTAAATAACATCCCCCCAAAATGAGAGAATCAACCCAGTTGTGCTGGATTGGAATCAGGTGCGAATTCATATTAAAAAAAAAATATATATATATATAATATCATAAGTATATATGTATAATATATACTTTAATACTATAAATATAAAAATAATGAAATTTGTTTAAATATAAATGAAATCAAGTGTAAATATAAACACCTTAAAATATATAATATGCACACACAGATCCAGTAATAAGTAGAGATATGAATGTACACGAGTTGGTATACATACGTGTACTTCCAAACTCTGCCCACTGAGAGGTCCCAGAAGCGACGATACCCCAACGAGCACACCCACCACCCACTTGTTGGTTTCTCAATACCATTCCCCAGTAAATGGAACCACGGAAAAGGAGTTAACGCCAAGATGGGGGCAGGGAAATACAAGACAAGCATGTAGCTTTCCACAGTGCCAAAAGGTAAGGAAGTGCTCAAAAAACGATGGGGCTTGTTGACAGGGCTCGGGAGCCAACCTGGAAGATGTGTCAGTGGCCAAAGCTAGAACAGTTGGAGCAACAAATTTTCTAACAAGATTATTATGTTATGACTTATGGAATGAATTAAATATTTACGTGTCCACCCTGATTTAAGTGAATAAGTAATTAAATAAATAAATGAAGAAAGGACAGCCTTCCATAGAGAGGAATTCTACTTAAGAAATGTAGATGGCATGCAGGAAATAGAAAATCATCATTCCAACACCACAGTATTAATTGTTTTGGGCAAGAGCCAGAGAGGGATGCTAAAATGAATAGATGCAAATTTGAAGAGAAATAGTGTCAAAGTACCTCCTCTCCACATATGTACTAATAACAAAAGAGAAAACAGTAACTTTCAGTGCACAAATCCAGCAGACAACACTTTAGCCAAGAGATCAAGGTTGACATCGCCAGTAATCAGACAGCTTGATGCTATGTACCCTCTGATATGAAGGACTGAAAAGGGCACACTGCTTCCATATATTCTTGCCAGAAATACACAATCTCAATCTAGCTGGGAGAAAACATCGGACAAATCCACACTGAGGACGTTCCACAAAATAATTCACCTGACAGATGAAGACCGAGAAACCGTCAGAGATCAGAGGAGACTGGTAAGTGGTACCCTGGACTGAATTCTGAACCAGTAAAAGAACATGAGTGGAAACACTGGTGAAATGCAAATAGTTAACAGCATTGCACCGATGTTCATTCCTTAGTGTGGAAAAAGATCTCATGCTATTATTAGGGGGAGCTGGATGAAGGGTGCACGGGAACTCTGGGCTATTTTTGTGGCTCTTCCGTAAGTCGAAATCTATTTTAAAACAAAAAAAGTAAATAAATTTTAAAAACCCCAAGCTTCCCCAAGGTGATAGCTCCTTATGGCTGTCTGAATTCAAACTCAGTTCAAAACAAAACAAAATGAAATTTAAAGAACCCCAGACTTCGCCTAGGTGACAGCTCCTTCTGGCTGTTTGAATTCAAACTCAGTTTTGTCTGATTCCAAAGCCGACACTTTTTCTGCTCTGTCATGCTTTGACCACCCACAGTGCACAGACTGCTGCCTCAGAATTGGTGAAGACTGGACTAGGACATCCCTTCCAAACGAATTATTTTATGGGAAGAACCGTGGCACAGTTAGGAATAAGGCCGTTTATTTTAAATGGGGAAAATGAGGCACTGCCTCATTAAAATGTGCCTAGGGAACACTGGCTCTCAGTCAGATGTCCTGACTGCCCAGATGTGCCAGTTTACAATCCTGTTTCTTGATTCCCCAGAACTCAGTGAAATTAGTACAGGACTACACATCTCAACCTTCAACCATCCTGTCACTTAAAATGAGTGTCTGGAAGGCCATCCTTCCGGGAATATTAGTTCCCTTGTCCATTACTTACTTAATCACAGCTTGGAGTTATTTTTTGCCTGGTGGAGGCTGACTATAAATTATGGGCTTCAACCCAGCAAAGCCACACTTAGCAAATTATATGGCTTGGGAAAAACCCTTGCTTTGAGGCAAAAATTACATATTTCTTTAAACATATGTTTTATCAAATATTATATTAAGCCTATAAAACAAAATCCATGAACACATTTTGTGGTTGGTAGGACATATTTGACAACTGACTCAGATCTCCAGCCCATTCCCATAGGGCGTTGTACAGGAGAGGTCCTACTTGGATTCATGTCGGTAAGGGCTATGGTCGGTGAATCTACCTGCAGGCCAATGGAAGGCTAGAAATCTGGCTGGTCAGTTGCACGTGGTGCAGAAAATAAATTAGCCAAACAGTCTGAAATTTCATTCTGAGCAGCAATAGCAGACTAAGAGACAGTGTCCTCTCACTGTTACAAAGGGGCTCCTTTCTTCTTTTTTTTTAAAGAAGCCCATCAAGGTACCCTGGGACTTGATGAAAATGACAGGAAAATAAGAAAAAAGTGCGTGAATGCAGGGCTATTGAATAGGAGGAGGCTATGATCCTTTGGAATGACGGTTTTCCATTTGTCTGTGGCTCTGCCAAGTGCTTCAGTGGGCTGTGTCCGCTGGGCTGGAAAGAGTCTTTTAGGTAAAAGAAGTCAGACTTCAAGTCTCAGTAGGCCAGGCTCTGTTGTTCCGTTAAGGCCGAATATTCTGAGGGTCACCACCGCTAGCTCTGACCTCCTGGCGTACGGTCCCCGGTGGGCTGGCCTGAGGTTGTCAGGCCAGCTCACCCAGTGACACTGTTAGCCAGGACTCCAGCCAACCCCAGCTAGGGACACACAAGACTCGGGAAAGGAGGAGGATGGTTCTGGGGCTCCCGGATGAAACTTGTATGTAAGGCTGCCAGTTGCCCAGTTTGAAAATTCTGCAAAAAAAACCTTTCTTTAAAAACATATGTTTTAATTTGAGGCTATTAATGGCATGGCAATTATTTGACTCTATGATTTATAACCCCGCCAGAATCCCGCGGTCTTTCCCTCCGTATGTGCCGCTGCCTTTTCCCCTTTTGTATACCTCTCACTTCCCATTGTTTATCTTCCCTGATTGATGCTCGGGCTCGTGATGTTTTCTATTATGAGATTCATAATTATCACTGGTAATAGAGAAGGCTTCCCTATTATCTTCAGCGAGACTGCCCAAATTATTCACCGTAGCCCACTGGTACCACACTGCCGGAAAATAAGAATTTATTTCCCAACCCAGGCATATGGTAGATAAGAGGATGTATTTATTTCTCCATGTTTCAAAAGGATTAAGCTTGGAAAAAATAAATATCACTTAGGCTGTCAGTAAGCAGAACTTTATGGTTCTGGGTTTAGAGGGCCTCTCTTGAGCTAAGAATAGCAAATCTAAACCCTGGTTTTAAAAAAAGAGGGGGAGGATAAGGAGGTGGGGAATCAATTATAGTTTTACTTGGCTAAATAAATGAATGCTATATATTTCAACCATTATATTGGTCCACAAGGCACCCAGTACCACCTTGGACCCCAACATTAAATAACGCATCGGCTTATTTATAAAAATGTTACTGAATTCCAACAGTCCTTGACCCCTGGCTATTCTGAGAGCACGCTGAATACATCATCTGGGTTTTGCCTAATTACACATAATTAGGGAATGTAATTATGCTTTTCAGTGTTGCTCTGCCATTAGGAACTCAGTGGACAGCTGAAAAACACTAGAAAGGATTCAGTGCTTCAGAGAAAACAAATTAAAAATATGAGCCAACCTCTAAAAATAGAGATTGCACTGAAGGTTAGTAAATCAAACTTATAAAAAAAACATAATAAAAAAATTGCTCTTGGCTTTGGCTAAATATGTGATGCAACAGTTACGCCGGCTGCTTTTGGGGACTTACTTAATGACACACCATTTGCATCCGTGCTAAGCCAAGGAGAGGAGAGGCAGTATTTTGCTCCTCAGTTACTCTGATTTGCTAACTTTCTCACATGTTTGTGCCTTTTTACTTTGACTTCCTCCTTTACGCTTCCCACTCTTGCTGAGCAAGTGACCCCCAGTTCATCCAGAGCAAAGAATTACAACGTTTCATTCGTGGGTTTGTTGGACGCGAAGGCTGCTCATGTCCAAAGCCCGGGCAAATCCCAGCCCCTGAGCTGGGGGTTCCCACGTTAGCAATGTAGGAAGGAATTCTTGGCTTTGCGAGTCTATGATGCAGCCACCATAATAATAAACGTGTCCTAAATTTGGTTGGACATCTACCATCAATCAGGCACTGACCACCTCCAAAAGTTAAGAGTTTCACAAGTGAGGAAACTGAAAGGTTACACAGCTTAAAGGTACAAGTTCAAGAAGGATGTCTAATTGGGAACCTTCTCTGTTCTGATTTTAGCTTTTGTTGAATTCCCCTCTGCTGTTATGGTAGCTGGCGGTAATAAAGGCACACACTCCATTAAACGCACTATTTATGGAAACATTTCTATGGTGCCAAAAAAAAAAAAAAAATCAGAAAGAGGAAGGATTGCCAAAAGCAAAAGCCCAAACATTAGTATAATATCTGTAGCAATCTGTTCCTAACAGAAGTCTATGGTGAAACAGCCAGCCCTGTTAAAAACCACGTCTCCACCACCAACCCCATGAGAGATGGGCGTGTGTGTGTGCATTTTTCTACATTCGATATAACATTTCTGTATTTCTTTCTTTCTTGTAGAGTGAAAACCTTCTTTCAAGCCTGTCTTCATCCCTCCTTTTATTTTATGTAACCTTTTCCCGTCATTTTCAATCTCGTTCCATCTGTTTCCAGGTTTGTCTTCCTCCTCTTTCTCCTCCTCAATTCCTGCATTGCCGAGAACGAACTGCTGAGAACGAACTCTCCTTGGATTATTTTACGAGACACACTTCTGCTCTCTCCAATCCCAGACTTCCAACACGCTTCTCCTGGACGCCTCAAAACGGAGAAGCTGATTACAACTGAACTTTATAATCTGACTCTTACATCCCTTTTCTCCAAAAGAAGAGCTAGGTCTCCCACATGTCCACAATCCCTACCTGGTGGTTAATTAGATCAGTACTACTGAAGTCCAGCAATTCAAGACTCTCATTTTTAAAGAGACACTTTATAACTCCTTATTATAGTCCTGAAATGAAATTCATGAATAACATACCCTGCCCACACACATAATTAACAAAAAATTAATCTAACTTTAAGGAGGAGAAAAAAATGGGTAAAATAACATGCATTTTAAGAGGTAACTGCTTGCACAGATTATACCAGAAGTCCATGATGAAACAGGCAAATGTTTGCACCTACTTGTAGGTTTGGATTCAAACATAAATCAGAGTTTACCAAAATTTTGTTGATATGTTATCTTTACATTTGGCATTTTGAAATAAGGACTAAATATATTTTTTATGCAGGCATAGTACTGTATTGATAAACTGGATCTCTGGAAAGAAACACACACACACACATGCCCTGACTGGTAGCATCTGCCAATTTCCACGGTATAAATACTCTCACCACGGTCAATCTCAGGCTACCAACATGACAGCACAGGATGCAAATTTTGGAAGAAATGGGGAAAATCTGCTCACAGGAGCTGGTAGGAGGCAACTCCAGTGCACCATTGTTTAATCACCATAAGTATAACACCTACAAATGCGGACAAATCACATTATGATTGCAACTACTATGAGAGGTGCTGAATGATTTTTCAAGACAGTGACCGAATCTGGTAGTTTTAAATAAAACGCAGTACAGTCTTCTCTTGCTTTAGAAGGTCCTTGTGCTTCTGGGAGAATCCACACACATTGTGTTTCGAGGCAAAGCACAGTGACTTCTGGGCTAAGAAAACTGCAAACAGGTCCTTTCACTGATGTGAATGTCTAAAGGTACACATGCGTGTTACCAGGACGCGGGCAATTGTTTTCATTGCCTTGGAATGTCTACAGCATCACAGGACAGATTTATAGACCTCATCCACTATATACCAGAGACCACCAAAAATGCCTCTACAAATTTCCAGAAGGTTTCCTAGGAGGCAGTATTGCCTTTGTTGAGAACTCATCTATACCTTTGCTATCTTTGGACCAGCAACACTGACATCACCTGGGAGCCCATTAGTTTGTAAGAAACAGAATCTCAGGCCTCATCTTGACTGGCTAAACCAGATCTGTACTTAACAAGATCCTGGGCCCCCTCGGTGATTCGCAGGCACATCTCAGATGGGGATGCACTAGGTTAGGGAGAGAACTTTAAGACTGACCAACTGCTTGCACAGGAATCCTGCTTAATGATGATCTGAACAATGCAAAATAAACCACTGGCTCTGTAGGGAAACTATGTAATAAGACTCACGTTGGAGTGGTACCTTGCTATGTGATCATCTCTCTTCGTGATAACCACACTGCAGACCCAGGAGCTCCTGGGCACTGAGTAGTTGGAGGACTGTTGAATTAGTCAACCAAAGATGGACCGAGTCCTTACTGTGTCTTACGCTCATCCCTTCTCCCACCTAACCCACACAACAATCCTTCTTTAAAATAAGAGCCAGAGACAAGAAAAGCAAGGCACACAGAGGTTCAACACTTCACAGAGTGTTGCAAAGTTAGGAATGTGTACAGTCAGCATTAGCGATGGTAATAATTTTATATCAAAAAAATTATTCTACAAGCACACAGTGAAGGTCGGTTGTGAGGTGCTGTAGACAACAGGTTCCTTCCATCCCATGAGGACAACTTACTCTTTCAAAAAACTGCGTACCTGCAAAGCTTGTTCACGTGTGTCCGCTCATGGGAACTTCCAAACACCCAGTAACTTACAAACTCTAGGGAAAGACGAAGAAATCGAGGCTCAGAAAGGAGATGAAGGATCAGAGAAGTGAAGGAAGTCCCCCAAGTCGCTCAGCTAATAAGTGGTGATAACAGAAGGAAAACTGAGGTAGGTTTTCTGCCTGTATTTACCGCGAGGCTGACTTGCCCCTGGAGTTGGGAGATCACACAAAAGGCACCTTGGGCGGGAGTGTGGATGATAAAGGGGATGGGGTTTTTCAAGATGTTCCCACAACTCTCCCTTGGCCCTATTTTATGGTCCCCAACCAAGCATGTCATTTGTCAGGAACACCACCCAGGGAAGCAGATTATGTATCAGATATCCCTTCCCCCCAACCCAAACTAATCTTATTCTCCTCTCCCTCCCCCCAATAACTGTGAGAACTCAGAGAAATTAAAATGAGCAAATAAACATGTACTGACAATCTAGGACGCAGTTCAATTAACAGCCATAAGTAATATTTATGGCAAAGTCTTAACACCTATTAGCACGAGGAGCGGGGGAAACGGCTACAGCTCAGCAAGTGAAATGCATTCATTCCGGACCCAGGGCTCCTTGGCTCCTCAGAGGTGGGTCTTGTCCCTGCTCTGTCATCGAAATCAATGCCAAAGCAGCAGGCTTAAACACAGTCCCCAGATCTCTCTGAGAAGATGCAAAGGTTGTATGTTACCGAGCCGGGAGACACAAAGATTATAAGTACATTTTAAAACCTCTCCATTATACGTGTATGAACAGGAGGAGAGAAAGAGATTGGGGGGGGCAGGGGGAGGGACAAACATCACAAAGGAAATAGTGACTCCCTCTGGGTGGAGGGCTCATGGGTGACTTATGTGCTCTCCTTGGTGAGTTTTTGTTTTCCCCAAATGTTCTGTAATTTTTTTGAAGTTAAACTTTTAATTTTGAGATGATTATAGATTCACATGCAGTTGCAATACATACTACAGAGATCCCAAGCATCCTTTGCCTCGCTTCTCCCACTGGTACCATCTCACAAGACAAGACTGTGCAGCAATCACACCCGGGAAACTGACATCATGACAATCAAGATACTGACTATTTCCATCACTACCAGGATCCTCCCCGTTGCTCTTTGATGGCCACCACCCCCCTTGCCTCCCAACCCTGCTCCTCCTTAACCCCGGCAATCACTCGTCTGTTCTCCATGTGTATAACTTTGTCATTTCAAGAACATATGTAAATGGAATTATACAGTATATATACCCTTTTGGGATTGACTTTTTTATCCCCATTCTCTGTAGTTCTTTTGCCTAAAGAAAATACTGTGTGTGTGTGTGTGTGTGTGTAAGGGCTCATCATTTTAAGACTCAACTGTTTCTCAAGCTGCTTCAAGGATTCAATGTCTAGGAACTGCAAACGTGTCCTCTCCTCCTGAGACGTGCTCCCTGACCCTATGGGGCCTCTCTTTACTGGGTTTCATGACGGGTTTCTGGCACTCTGGCTGAACTAGCCTACTTTTCTAATGACCTTGCTTCTCAGGAATGACCAAACCACAGCCCCATGAAGTTCGACAAGGTGGTTCCCAAGCCCCTGGCCTTCCCTATAATCCCAGATGCAGAGAGAAACGGATGTGGCCAAAACAGGGCTTCTTGCTTCTAATTTTGCTGGGCGTTCTCAAAACTAGAGTGTGGTGTAGTAAAAAGAACTTTGGAGTCACAGGGAGTGAATTTTCTTTTCCACTCAGAATTTTTGTGCCCTTAAGCTAGTATCTGAGACTTAGTTTTCTCAATTGTAAAATGGGGACAACAACACATGCCTTTATATTTATGGATGTTATCTATGCAGTGATTATGAAAATAAACTAAATCAGAGGTAACTCTTGTAGGACCATGCTAAGTACGGGACATCTGTGGCTATTTTTACTGCAAATAAATCAAAATAACATGTAAATACAGCAGAGGAATTCACCTTGGTTTCTAATCACTCAGTCCTTTCCTCTCCTCTCTCTCCTTCTCAGTTTATAATACAAAATACTTGCTTCCTCCAAAAAATGGTTTCCAGGCAAGAACTGTTCAGAGGCCTCACTCAGTGATCTGTATTAAATCTCCAAACTTGTGTTGCTGGGGGCAGAAAATAGTGTCTCACTCCCGAGAAGTGTTCAGGCTTTGAGTGATGTCAAAGGCCTCTGAACAAGCCTTATAAATGACATCCATATTTGTCCATTTTTGACTTAAATTGCTTTTGGTTCAACTGCCGCCACGACCTGCCTCGATGCAGTATCACCCGAGAGGACACAAAGCGCAGGGGAAGGAGCCAGCTGCAGGCACGGGTTAGCAAATAAAGGAGTTGCAGCCGCATTCACTTCTCCAAGCCTTGGAAGAAATGAAACTCGCGGTGAAAGGTAATCGCCACGAACCATGATAAGAGAGGGTGACGTGTTACACAGCTCAAGCCTTCCGGCTCAGCCGAGCAGTTATAATAAAAGCCATCTGCATACAGCTAACCATTTTTTTTTTTAGGTTTCCACACGTTTTTTCTTCTCCTCCTCCTCTCTCAGCAGCAAAGAGCAATTTTGGATTCTGGAACTTCTTGTTAATATCATCTGGGCTTCGGTTTCCACGGCGTGGGATGAAGAGAGGGCTTCTCCGTTCGGAGAACCAGCTCCAATCCCCCTTCCCATCCATCTTTCATCTCTTCCTGCTAACCCCTGACTCTGGTGAAAAAAAGAAATGTTCTTGGCAAAGTCCCATCTATTGCCTGGCTCCCGAAGCTAAGAAATTCTATTTCATCTCAGTCTTGTGATGAGGAATCCAAACCACAGGGGCTTTGGATGCAGAGAATAATTAAGTAGACCTGAATTTAGATGAAAAAAATCTTGGGTTCCAGCCTCCTCTCTGCCACTTCCTAGCTGCCTGATCGGCGGCGAGCCGCTGTGGTACCCCGCAGCATCTCACTTTCCGGACCTGGCAAACGGTCTGACGCCGTCCACCCGGAGGGTTGTTTTGAGGATGAAACGAGGCCCTGTATTTGCAAGGCCTGAGTGCAGTGTAGAAGCTCGGGCTACCCACTGCCTTTCCTTCCACCCTATGAGCATGACTCCCCACAAGGGCAGAAGTGTCTGAAGGCACCACGCGGGATCCCTTCTTGCTGGAGTCGTGGATGCTGCTGTGCAGGTGGGCCCGGGGTGCTGTGCCCTTGTGCGAATTAGGAAAAGGAGAGTTCAGTCCCATGGGAGCCATGGTCCAAAGTGCAAAGAAAGCCCCCTACCTCTGGCCAGGGTCACTGCATTTTGCAATGGAACACAAGAGGTCAGCCCCCGGGTTGGCCCTCTCCCCCGTGTCCTCACGCAGGCCACGCCTGCGCCACCTAACAGGAAGCTCTCCCTGCGAGCTGTGAGCCCGTGGAAAGGGAGAGTCACCCTAGGTGTGACACAAATGCCTACTATCCCCTGCTGTCCCCGTACCTTCAGAGAAGAGGCCTCGCTGTATAGATCTCTTTGTTTTCCTGTGTGCATACAAGGTCACTTTCTCGGCAAATCAATAGCACCACCTGAATACACAATTTTCATGTCGTGGTGTATTTTGGAATTTAAGTACAAGAAAAGAGAACAAGAACCAGGCTTTGAAGAAGTGGTGGCCGAGTAGGGACCTCATTTTGTTTTCATGTCGTTCATCTCAAATATATCTGAGGATATAATGGAGATCCCTGTCTTCCTGGAAAGTCAGAAACAAAAAAACAAAGTATTGTGAATGATTTAAGATTTGAATTTTGCCTCTTTTCAGACTTGTGGAGGATGAATTCTCCAACTGCTGTGTTCTTAGAAAAGTCACTTAACCTCTCTGTTTCTCTATGAAATACAGAGTGTAGCCAATAGGACTGCCAGAAGGTCTGAGGCCAATCTGTGTATGAAAAATTGTGTGACCCGTCTGAAGTGCTCTGTTTGATTTCAGGGTGTGTCCAACATAATTCCATTTTTTTGTTCAGCATATCACCGCTTCACTAACATGCTCACAGACACGTTATTTTCAAGGATGTTTCCTTTTTAAAGCAATTTTTATTGCTGGCCTGCTTCAAGAGGATTCGACAGTTACCAGTATATAGGTTTCCAGCCTCTATTTACTATTAGGATATTGTGTGTATCACTTTGAATGCTGTAGCTAAAGGAATAAAAGTTAGATTGGAAAGTTAAATAATTCGGCTAGGTAGGACATCTTAGCAGAATGCTGGCACTCACTTTCTAGTTAATGAGAAGATCACTCTAATAATGAAAGCCAAAGTTGGATTTAAAGAAAAAAAGCTTTGGAATGAGATAAATTGGACTTAAACCCATATATTAGCTAATAATCCTTGGGCTTCATTTTTGGAGCTCCACTTCTCCTCCCTGTAAAATGGGCACATTTACAACACCCTCCAGACCTCGTGAAAGGACTGAGTCCTCGAAAAGACTGGAAATAAAATTTATAAGATCCTCAGGACAGGGGCTGGTTCATGGTAGAGCCTCAATAAATATGAACTGCCGTGGTGACCGCTCAGACGGACGCAGTATGCCCATGTGACTGTTAGAAATGGTCATGATAATAATAACTAAAGCTTCGTGTTTATATATTCCCCAGTATCTTTGGTTCCTGATAAACTAGTCTAGTAATTTGACACATGCAAAACACCATGGTTAGCTTTCCTCTTTGTCTGCATCCCCTCCAGACCATAAATTCTCTGCAATATACAAAATCCCTAATTTGGAAGTCGGTGGAGCGTTCAAGAATAGCACAAAGATTTCCGGAACCCAGCCTCCAACAAACGAGGCTGTGCCTTCAAATCCTCAGCCACAAGGATTTCACATTCCAGACCTTGTTGTACCTGTCAGCCTTCGTCTCTTGTTTACAGATCCCCCGAGGATGCACTTTTCACATTTACTATGTTTCGTTGGATGGCAACCTATACACCTCTCAATAAATTTTGGTTTCCCTAGGAGCTGACGGGCACAGAAAGCTAGATTCAATTTGTGCCGATTTATGAGACAAACGCACTGCCATCCTGGAAACTTTCCTGTGGCTCACTTTATAAATTAACCCTTATTTAAATATTCTGCAGACTTAGCACAGGACACAGTTTGATGGGGACGCTGTCCCAGATCAGCCTTTTGGGTCTCTAGGTGTTTGCTGCCACAGCACAGGGGCCCTGCTCAGCACAGACGATGCTGATTTATGAGATTTATGGGAAGAGAGAAGTGTTTGCATCTCTTTGTCATTCAGGCCACAGCATCCCTGGTCTTACTGGGCTCAATAATACTGACTTCCAGACTTCTGTAACCCCAGCCACATGTGAAAGCCAAAATCTGGGCTGCAGTATTTGGATCTGACTGATGATGGCTTCATTCATTCACTCATTCACTCACTCAGCTGAAATGTTTGGCAAAAGCCAAAGGGATAGAAAACAGAATGAGACTCTATACCTGGCCCCAAAGAGTTTGTACTCCACCCATATGTTATGTAGGAAAAGTGTGGAATTTATGAGCCACCAGACCCTGCCTGGAGGGCTGCCTCTTACATTTATGAGCCGCGTGATTCTGGGTAACTTACCAAACCTCTTAAGCCTTAGTGTTCTTGTCTGTGAAATGGGTACCATCCTACCCAATCTTACAGAGGATGCACTGAGGTAATAATGATCAGTAAATTGCTGTGAAAACTCTAAGTGTTCAAGATTCTTATAGTCATGTAAGCAGCACACAGGAGGAAGGAACGTGTGCAGTGAAGGAACAAAAGAGAAGTCATGGAAAGTGAGACACAGGTGCAGAGAGCCTAGTGGAGTTATAATAACCAAGTAGTCTTCGGTGCTCGTGGTGGGTACTGTAACCTGATTTTCTCTCCTTGCAGTAAAGAAGAACGAGGAGGAGGAGAAATAGGGGGTTGGGGGAAAAGAAGGAGATGGCAGACTATTAAGTAAAAGAATCATGTATACACTGGAGGAAGAAGCACTGGACAAGAAAGAGTGTGAACTGAGGACTGGTGTAAAATAAAGAGCGAGAGAGAAAACGCCGACGCCGGCCGCTTTGTTTTCTATATCCCCCCAAGGCTCAGCGGAAGACACGGATGGGGATGCCTACTGCGCTGTCCAACGCAGTGATTCTTCAAGGCAAGTTTCTCACTCTCAGGGAGGAAAGTAAAATAAAATTGGTGATTTCAAAAACCACTGCTGCAATGATTATAAATGGATGGAATCTGTCTTTGGAGAATTTATCTAAAGACTATGATTGAGTGAGTTCAAGGTTCCATCTTTGAAGTCACCTCCTCTATTCACCTACCAGCCTCTATGACCCCACTGTTAGGAATGGAGTCCGTTGGGCTATGCACTCTTTGATCACAAACACTCCAAAAAAAAAAGGTGATGACTTCTGACCTGGAGGGAAGGGATGGATGCAGTTCCTCATGCGTCTTGGGGCGCCACGGGCTGAACCAGTGAACGTATCAGGCTGAAGTGGCAGATTGTGGTGATTTAAAAATTTGCCTCCAAGTTCCCTGAAAGCCCTCCCTTCAAAGTGCAGCCAGGTTCCCCTCTCCTTAAGGATGGTTTTTAGCAGCTCCTTTCCAATGACTGGAACGTAGCTGAAGTTACAGTGTCCGACAGTGTGCAGTGTCCCAGACGGGTGTCTAAAAAGCACTGGGCTTCCTTCTCATGCTCCCTCTGAGAGCAGGCGCTTGGCCAGCTACCATGCTGTGAGGAAGCCCAAACAGCACTGTGGAGAGGCCCACACGGTGAGGAACTGAGTCCTCCCACCCGAAGCCGTGTGCGGCCGCCATTTTGGATGTGAAGCCTCCAGCCCACCAGGTCTTCAGAGACTACACCCCAACCAACTGGCAGCTTGACTGCAACTTCATGCGAGACTCTGAGGCAGAGCCACCTATCAAAGCTCCTCTCCAATTTCTGACCCACAGAAACTGTAAGATATTGAATATTTATTGTTTTAAACCATGAAGCTTTGGGGTAGCTTGTTAGGCAGCAATAGATAATTACTATGGAGACCGAGGAATGAGTACGTGAATCCAGGAAAAAGAGATGGAAGGAA
Source organism: Camelus bactrianus (assembly GCF_048773025.1). Taxonomy (NCBI): domain Eukaryota; kingdom Metazoa; phylum Chordata; class Mammalia; order Artiodactyla; family Camelidae; genus Camelus; species Camelus bactrianus. Next base: position 53,700,848 of record NC_133547.1, read on the forward strand.
CCCGAACAGCTATCACTGAAAGCAAGATAGGAGGAAAGTCATTCAAGAAACAAAAGTTACAAAGGAACCAACAATGTTAGAACCTGCCAAGTGTGATTTTCTACCCCCACCAGCTTCTGCATCTTCCAGGAGATTCCATTCTAGAGTTTGGAATGGAGCATAACACATAGGTGCTCATTAAAATCTTCCCAAAGTAATACTAATAATTGTTATTTTTGCTAACATTTAACAAGCACTTATTATGTCCAGTGATTATGCTTTTCAAGAATTATCTTTTTTGATCCTCTCAATGCTCCTAAAAACATAGATAGCACTACAATCACTGTTTCATAGATGTGAGTTGGGGGAACAAATTCAGAAGAGGAAGTTTAAGTGATTTGCCCAAGGTCTTACACCTCATAAGTGAGCAGTCCCTCTCCCCCGTGGAGGCCATCAATGCTGGCACTGTGTGCCTGGGGACGTGCACCTGGGCTCCCAAGGTGGGGTACCAGTGGGGACTTCAAGCTACAGGATAAACTCAGTGCACCCTCCTAGAGCATCAGTGTGACTCACAGCTAAGCAAATTAAAACATCATTTTTATGCCAACATGAACACAGATATTTTGAGCGAAATGCAAACTGGCCCTGGGGCTTTTAAGATAAATCTTAGAGGCTCGTGATGGGGCTACTTCAGTTGGTGCCCCAGAACCCCAGGAGTGCATGCACATTCTCTGCTGCAAGTGCCAACACAGCTTGTAGGTGAGGAAGTAAAGGCTGGATAGGGGACATGACCTCCAAAGTCACAGAGCTGGCAACCAGAGAGCTGGGGTCCTCAGCTTCCAAATCTGGGTGATTCCCATCCCTCCAGCCCCCTCCTTCTCAGGGAGACTTCACTCCCCAAAGCTCGCACCCTGCCCGTCCCCTCTAACAAGGACTGTGATTACAGCTGCATCATTAGTGCCCTTCAAAGAAAACATCCTTTCCGGATATTCCTAAATGTGTTTGCAGTGACTGCAGCGGCACCTGACCTGGACGCTGTAGGGGGTGAAGATGGAGCTGGGGAAACAGGCAAGAAGGCTCAGCGAACAGAAAGAGTCATTTCCAGTGGCGAGCAGGTGAGGCTCTCCCTGAGTCCCTGGGGGCCCCGCACTGCTCAGATGTTCCCTCCAATACAAGCTGAAGCCGTCCGGCTCGGCCAAATCGACCTGAACAGCCCAGAAAGCAGCGCGGCCGCACCTGTCAGCCCCAATCGGCGCTGCGGAAATTTTGTTAGGAAAATGGATGTACCGAGATTCAATTTTTCGATTGTCTGAAGGCTTAATTTAGTGACCTTGGAGAGTATCTCCTCGAGGTAAAAGAAGACACTGGGAATCTGCTGGGGTGGGGGCGGGGGAGCCCCAGGGCTTCCCGGGTAATGGGTAATTTGTTTACTCTAATTTTCAGGCCTCTTCCGGAAGCCAAGAAAATCGTCAGATAGCTGCTACCACTTTCCTAATGAAAAAGTGAAAAATAAAAAAAGGCTCAGGGGGTGGGGGAGGTATAAGAGAGAGAGAGGCTGACTCTCAGCCAAGCTATACAACTTTCTTAAAAGTGCACATTAAGATAATATAGATACACACGTGTGCATGGATGCACTTATAAATAGACAGGCCAAGACATCTTTACTGGGAAAATTTTAAACACACAAAAGGAGACAGAATAATATCCCCATTCACCTATCACCTAGATACAAAAAGTAGTACACAGACACTGTTTCCATCCAGCCTTCCTTCTTGCCTTCTTCTCTCTTTCCTTCATTCCTTCCCTCCTTCATCCCTTCCTTCCTTCTCCTTATACTTTGGTGGTGATCACTGCTGCTGTTGACGTATGGAAGAGCCCGCCTCAGCCCACCCATCATTCCACTGCACATGTCATGCAAGATCTGGGGGGGCCGGGTTGCTCTGGATCCCACCAGTTTTGCTGATGCTCCTGGTGGAGGGGGGGCGGGTGCTCTGGAAATGGCAGTTCTGATTCTGGCCCCAGTCCTCACTTGCTGTGGGGCCTTGGGATACTCTCAGCCTCTCAGAACCTCAATTTCCTTTGACTGGAGAGGACCGTGGCTCATACACGGGTTGGGGATTGAACGAGATGATTCCGAAACCCTTGGCAGGGACTCTGGTATGAGCTAGCTTGCGCCCCGTACTGTTCCAGTGTTCCTCAGCCTGGGCTTCTAGAAAATCCTCTAGACCAGGGGTTGGAAAACTTTTCCTGTATAGAGTTAAACAGTGAAAATTTCGGGTGGGCCAGATGATGTCTGCCATGACGACTCAACTTGGCTATTGGAGCTTGAGAGCAGCCGTGGACAAAAGGTAGACAATCAGGCCAGGCTGTCTTCTAACAACACGCTCAAAAATAGCAGGGAGTCAACTAGATTTGTTTTGTGGACGCTTGCTCTAGGTCAGCTGTACTCAAGAGTTAGTCCAAGCATCGCTGGCAGTAGAACGCCCTGTGATGCTTGTTAAACTCGCAGATCCCTGGGTCCCACCCTGGACTGAATAATTTTATAGCATCTTCGAGATGAGGTGTGAGAAACGGCCCCCAAGCAGTCCTGAAGCAAAGCAAAGTTTGAGAACCTCTGTTCTAGTCTGACATAGAACCTGTGTCCCTGAGTAGATCTTCCAGACCTGGAAATAAAACTGACGAGGAGGAAAGTGTGAAATAAAATAGGCTTTCCTGGGGCCAGATTCTCCTCCTGGATTCATAACTGGCCTGAGAGAGCATCCGGTGTTCTAGGGACATTGGGTGGTAGGTCAGTGACTACTCAGGACGGGAACAAGGCTTTTCAGAGCCCTGAGGCTCAGCACTCAGGCTAGAGACAAACAGATGCAGGTGCCTGGGGCTGCCCAGGACCCAGAACTCAGGAAACAAGTCTAAAGGAAGAGACATGATCATGGGATACTTTGGGGGTCAGGGGAGCAGGGACGGGGGGCGGCCGATGTCAAGGAACTTGGCGAGGTGGGTCAGCAAGACCATAGAGAGGCGGGCTGGGGTCCTGAAAGGACAGCCGATTGTGACCAGAGAGACCTGGGGTCAAATCTCCCAGCAAAGCTGTTAATCATGAGCTCTCTCGCTCCCCTTCCACCATCTGGAAAATGAGGGAAATCACTTGAACCAGGCTGGCAACTCATAAGGACAGAAGGAAATGACATACCTAAAAAAATGGAGGTCAGCATCTGGAACGCCCTGAGTGCTCGATGATCCCACGTACGGAGGGAAGAAGACTGGGGTGGAGAAGGAGACAGCAAAGTCAAGGAGTTCACTGAAAAGTGGGTACTCCTGTGTGTTTCACACCAGCGTGCTCTCGGCTGTCCTTAAATGCACACATTTGCAGAAATATACGTACACAGTTACGTAAACTCCCTGAAACCAGGGGCCAGAGCTGTTTTACCAAACATGGTCCATTATGTCCCAGGCGAGACCTTTATTCCACATTTGTCTAAAAAACAGAGTATATCTAGAATAATGGATGTGATTATATGGACAGGTGATCCTTTCCTTCTGTGGAACCCACAGACGTGGGTCACCACGGCTACCAGGCTGGCGATGATGGCTTCCGTTACATCTTTCTGTTTTAGGAAACACTTGCCTCCCGTTTCAACATGGCACGGAGGGGTGGCTTGGGATTCTGGACTTCCTCATTCACACAGGCCACTGATACAACAATGTGACTACTGAGCCCCCTCCCCTACCTCCGTCCAGCTGCCCCAGCTGCAGAATGCAAACATCTGCAGCATCATTAAGGCACTTCTATACAGCGCAGACCAAGGGCTGACCCTGTGACCATTTCCACCATTAGATTTGAATGACCTCAGCAGCAGGGCTGAAAGGCTGGAGTATTAATTCACAGAGAACCACAAGCTCAATTTAAGATTTAATTTGAGATAACGAAGAGCTACTGAAAGTGTATTCAAACTTCTAAGCATGCAATAAAAGGCCCTTTCTCTGTTTTTCAAGTTGAATATGAATCCAATACTTCTTTCACAGAATTTATTCACAAATTTACAAACAACACGCAAGCCTCTTTTTCTCTTTTTCCCGTTTCTTGTGCTTAATCGGCCCCCCTTACGATGTTTCTTTTCAGTAACCTTTTTCCCCTTCCTTCCTAATTTACAAATGGTTGCCCTTGAGGGATTACTTTTCAATTTGATTACATCCTTGAAGAGAAAACAGGCTTCCTTAGGAACCTCCCCCAACATTCTGGTTCCCCTGCATCTCAACTTAAGTATGCAAAGTGTCTGTCCTACAAGGATGGTGTCCTGTAAAGAGCTGTGGCCGGGCGGTGTAAGTCTCTGGGAGGAAAACCTATAGAAGGATTCAAAACACGAGGCCGCCCATTTGGAAATCTGTGCTTCTGGGTTCTGGTGTATGTTCAAACACTGAAGGTTTTATGTCTAAAATATTCAAAATTTTAATTGCAGATGGGGACAGTATGCTTTCAATTCATAAGACTGAATCTTAGATGGTATTTACTGAGCATTTCTTTTGTGTTGGGCACTGTTCTGGGTACTTACTTTCTATTTTCTCCAAGACTCAGTCCAACTTTAGAAAGAGAGAGACTTGGGTTTAAATCCCAGCAAGGAATCCAACCTCCTCCCATGCCTCTTTTCCTCATATGTGAAACACCACCCACCTCGGGGCTGCCCAAAGGCAACTTTAAAAACTATAAACATAAAAACACACAGGTACAAATATACTGCTGGTCACCTGAGCTTGACCCTGTGACACTGCTGGCAACGAGGGACCCTGCACTGTAAACATTCTGGTGGCTGGTGAGATGAGACCACGGGCCCAGGCCAGGACCACAGCATTTCACAATCCTGCACTTGGTTTCCTTTACTTGTCTTCGGTTTTCAAAATGAGAGGCCATGGGGTGGGCGGGTGGAGGGAGGAAACGCTGGAGGCCAGACATGATGGGTTTGGCGGGTTTCCAACCCTCCCCCCACTAGCTATGTGACCTGGGGCAAGTCAGTCTGCATTTCCAGCTCTCCAACTCCTCACTCTTCATCTCCTCCTGCTCATCAGATACAGATGAGGCTCGCCCTGGGGGCTGGGGGGAGATGTGAACTCCCAACTCCTGACTCAGGAGAAAGGCAGAGAGAAACGACCCGCACACCTGTGAGGCAGAGCAGTGAGTTGAACAGTGTGCCCCCAAATTCACCTTCACCCAGAACCCCAGAGTGCAACTTGATTTGGAAATCAGGTCTTTGCGAATGTAGTTAAGGTCAAGATCAAGATGAGATTATACTGGACTAAGGTAGGTCCCATATCCAACAACTGGTGTCCTTACAAGAGATTGAAAAGAATACACAGGACACAGAGATGAGGGTGATGTGAGGATGGAGGCAATGCCTGGAGTGATACGTCTACAAGCCAACAGGTGCCAAGGGTTGCCAGCAGACACCAGAAGCTGGGAGAAAGGCACGGAGCAGACCCTCACTCACGCAGTTGCCGGAATGAAAACCAACTCTGCCAATACCTTGATTTTAGACTCCTGGCCTCCTGAACTGTGACACGGTGTATTTCTGCTGTGTTAAGCCACCTAGTTTGTGACAGTGTATCATGGCAGCCCCAGGAAACTCACGCAAGTGGTACGGTTTCTATTAAAACACGAGGCCGTTTCCTGAGCAAAGGCCCAGTGTTTTCATTTTCACTGAAGCTCTCAGCATATCTTGGGGTGGGGGGGGTGCACACAAATCCTGAGTTTGCCTCACTGATCCCAAGAAAAACTCCTGGATTTCCTTGGCAGTCAATGGTCTACCTGACTAATGGGAATGGGACTGAGTAGAATTTCTCAGATTGCCAGTTTGGAAGTTCTTTTTTTTTTTTTTGAAAGATAGAAAAGTGTTTTAGGAATATCAAGATGTCCCCAAACAACACCCATGGGTCTAATCTGACCCTGTCATTATTTCCAGCATCCCAAGGGGGCCACTGCCACTGGCTTGGGATGGGCAAAGTTGGAGGTGTCCAGAGCTTATAGGTGCTGGAAAGAACATTCCTGCGCAGCACACTAGACTTTTTGGCATTAAAACCGCAGGCGATCATTACTGTTCTTGTTCGATTTAGCACTTAGGCTTAATTGGCTAGGGGACGGGGGGTGGGGGTACTTTCCTTATGCATCCTGCCAGCAGGGTCTCTGCGCATCCTGAATGTCTGCAGAATGCCAGGTCCTTAACAGGTGCTCATAAAAGTCAAAGGAATGATACAGCTACAGGAGAAGATAAATCAGAAAGGCCTTACTTGCATTATTTTGTTCCCTCCCCACGGACACATTATCATCCCCATTTTACAGATGTGGATACCAAACTAAGACCAAAAAATACAGAAATAACCAGTCCAGCTAGAAAGCTGCACACACAGGGTTGAGCCCAAGTCTCACTGACTCAGAAGCCTGACCCCTGATTCATCATCAGAAATGCCTCCAAGCTTTCGCTTAGGGATGAAAACGGTAGGGGGAGGGGGAGAGCTGTGTGGTCCCTGGGCGTGTTGGGGTCACTGAAGACATTTAGTGACATAAATAAATGGCGGCTAATTGGATCACTCGTTGCAGTAATGTGCCTGCTGAGCTTGGCCTGTGGCACCCAGGAACCAGTCAAGGTCGAGAAGCGGCAAGGGGAGAGGTGAGCCTGGAGAGTCTGGCCCACTGGGTGTGACTGCGGGAAGAAAGAGATGCCTGCTACAGAGTGAACAGCTGAGGGCTACGTGCCACGGGTGGGGCCAAGCCCTTCACCAGTATGATTTTCAATTAGTTTTCACAACAGCCTTCCATTCTAGAGCTGAGCACCCCGAGGATTAGAAAGATTAAGTGACGTGCCCAGAAACATGCAACCAAGGCACCAGGTGCCAGTCCAGGCCTCCTGATGCCCCTCTTAACCCACACACTCAACGTCCACCTTACACAACCTCCCTCTGAAACAGCAGGACCCTGTGGGGTCCTCCCTGTGCAAATCCTTTTCGTGTCCCCCATTTACTGAAATCGGCTTCATTCAGCCTCCTTGACCTTCCCTGAGTTGCTAAGGGTAGATTCAAACAGTTACTAATCAGGGAAGAGAGCAAATGCTGGAACAGGGGAGACACAGTCAAGAAACAACAGCGCGGCCTTGGGGCAGGGTTCTGTTTCCTCCTTAAGGAATACACAGAACAGTATCTTTGAGTTCTTCCCTAGGAACTAAGGCCCCCACCCAGGCGGAAGATGGCAACTTCAGGCTGAATACAAGATTTCCTGGAGCACCACCCTGCTCCCTCACCACCAGCCAATCAGAAGAAAGTCACATACCCTGCAGCCCTCACCCCAAATTTTGCCTAAAAATACTTTTCCCCCAGGACCATCATGGAGTTTGGGTTTTCTGAGCATAAGCCGCCCGTCCTCCTTGCAATAAACCTTTCTCTGCTCTAAACTCCAACATTTCAGCTTGTTTGGCCTCCCGGTGCATCGGGTGCATGAACTTTGGCTCGGTAACACCTCCACACTGAGGCATTCCTGCCAGCATCCTCACTTGGACTTAAGCAACCTTTGGGATAAAGTATAACCGGCTCCATCCTAGAGAAGAAGAAACTAAGGCCTCAAGCAGTTCAGGAGTTGACGAGAAAGCTAGTTAGGAGGTAGAGACAACAGTGAAACTCAGACCGGCCTTGTTCTAGTGCTTTCCACGATACTTCAAGGCCGGGAGCAACAAAAGGCCCAGAACAGCTCACACCAACCCTAATCCGCAGACAAGAGTTTCGTGTGCTGGGGGAGGTGACGGTGTGCGAGGGCAGGGGCAGAGCAGAGCCTAGGGCAGGAGCTGGGCTGTATCCATGCTGGAAAGGAGGCGATCACTGGTGTGTGGCCCAGATCTCCCTTCCAGGATGGCCTGTGGCCTTCAGGTGTCAAGCTGTGTGTGAGTGCCTGAACTTCGGCCTAGGGGCAAGGTGACTTCCTTCCTGGGGCAGGTCGCCCAGTGATGAGTCAAGGCAGGGGGATAAAGTGGGGTTGATACTGATGGGCCCTTTCAGCTCCACAGCTCTCCACGAGGTTGGCCAAGACCCTTGTTCAGCTGCTTCTCAGCTCAATATCTCCCTCTGATCACACCAGATTATGAGACAGGAGGGAAGGGGGCAGGGCACGGCCATTCAAGGAATGACACAGCAATTAGCACCAAGATGGCAGAAAAGTCAACTCCCAATAGACCTTGAGGCCCAAGATGGTGGGAGATTGGACTTCCAGTAGACCTTGAGCTTCATTATACGCTCATGCTAATATATTAGCATAGCGAATGGCACTCCCACAGGTGCCATGACAGTTCTGAGGCTGATCATGAAAGGTCAAAAAGAGGGCCATGACCCAATTCCTGGGAATCCCTTCCCCTTCCCCAAAGTAGCTGGAATAATCCTCCTACTCATTAGCATATGAGATTGTCAAGCCCATAAAAACTAACAAACTCACACCTCGTGACCTCTCTTACTCCCCTGCCTTCAAGTCGGACCACGCTTTATCTATGAACTGTGTATCTACTTTTAGTTTAAACTAAGCACCCAATCCCACACCTCTCGGCCTTTCTCTTGCCTTCTGAGATGACCTGTCTATGGAGTGTACACTTCTCTGAATAAATCTACTTTTACTATGGCTCACTTTGAATTCTTTCCTGAGCAAAGCCAAGGACCCTCACTTGGTGAGGCATGTCCCAGGGACTCGACCGAGACCTGGGACCCAGCCATCCTCTCTCGTCCCATTTTTTCCCTGTATCCATTCAATCCACAGGTATTGAGCCTAAGAAAAGCCCTACATGAGAAACTTCCCCTCTGAGTCAGCAACCTGGAAAACCAATGAGAAGGTTGTTAATTTTTAATAAAAGTTATCTATGATGAAAAGAAAAGGCTAGGACCCGAGGAGTTTTCGGGCATTTTAGGAGGAAGCTGGGAGAAGACAGAGCCCATCTGAGCAGGGCCCATTTGCCCACACACCGACGACTCATCCCTGACGCCCATAAGTGCAGGACTTAACAGGGGCTGAACTTGAACTTCTTTGTTGACATAATTAGTGTTGGCTCCAAGCAAGAGGTTTTGTAGCCAACTTGGCGTGGGTTGGTGAGTTTTGATTGGCAAATTTGAAGCAAAGTTCAGCCAAGTCCTATATCTATTTTGTACTGCGCCTTATGTGCAAAGAAAGAAGCCAACTCTTGCGATAGATTTGCAGTTTTATGGTTGTTGGTAGCTGAAGATATTAGCTCTTTAAGTGGACAAATGCTTCTGGCAGGCCAGGGCCACACTCAGAGGAGGAGGAGAAATGCCTTCGGGTTCCTCCAAAAATTAATGAAATAAGATGCATTAATCAGAATTCTATCAAATCTACACACTTGGCCTGGGCTTAAGAGGCAATACTTTGAAATTGCAGTTGGCCAAGCTTCCCTATTCTTTGCGAATCAGAATTGAAAAAAAAAAAAAAAAAAAAAAAAGGAACAGAGCTAATGTTTAAGAAAAACTGGCAATGAGAAAAAGGTTTAAGCCACTTTTAATTCCTTAGCTCCACTAGGGGCTGCAGAAGGTTCTGGACAATTTGACCTCTGCATTTCCACAAAGCTGCTCCAGGCTGGCATAAAGAACAGTTGGTCAGACCCAAGCCGGTTCAGAACTGGTCTGGACAATGTCTTGAGTCCAGGTTATTTACTTGTCCGTTTCTGGCTAATAAAAACTTACTTCGGGGCTTGCAATGAAATCTTAGGTATTTCTTGCCTTCAGATGTTTGTAACCAGGTGATGAGAAATTCTGGAAGCTACAACGGGTGACACAGATGAGCACATTGGCACTGCCTGACTTCTGACTTAAAGATTACCTTCTCGGGAAACCAAAAAACACTGAGCCGCAGACTCAGAGCCAGAATCAGTTTCTTCCCAGCGACTGTACGTTTGTAGATGATACTATACGTTTTAAAGTGACCTAACAGTGCCTTGAACATTGTACTGCAATTTGGTTGTGCTTTTCATGGGACACAGCTACATCTGTATTTACTATTATAACTCAGTACCCAAGAGATGAATATTTTTAAAGACAAAGGGCCAGGCTTTTGTGGAAACATTTTTTCCTCTTTTGAATCAAAAAAAAAAAAAAATGTGGCTCCTTCTTGTCTGGTAGACTTTAGTAATTGGCACAATTCTGAGCAAGCTCTTTTAAGAGCCCTCCGTTTCTAGTTTCACATTAAACACACTTGCAATATCTATTAAAAGCACAAATACTGAAGCACACACCAAGACTATCAATGAGCTTACATCTGGACTCCTCGATATATCAGGAGAAATGAAGTGAGCTTTTGTACAGTTTTATTTCTTTGGGAAGTCAGATGTCGGAAGAGAAGAGGGTGCCTTTTCCTCTTGCCTCCTGGACCTGGCCAGTGTTCTAAATTTTACATTAATTTTACATTCGAGGTTTTATCAGAAGGGGTCAAGTTCAGGATTTGATTAAAACAACAAACACTGAATTCTGCCTTCATCTCGATAAGTATTTCCATTAAAGCCTGGGGGATTGCACAAGGGAAAGGCAGAACAGACGCGTGGATATTTCTGCTGTGTTCTGGCTGGGACCCCGTGGCCTTACAGTTCAAGGATGATTGAGTAATATCCCAGGAAGGACATGCGAGGTCACCCAGGGGACCTGGGAACATCTGGGAGAGAGCAGGGCCAGTGAGTGGGTTGGGGAGAGAGCCTCTGGGCCCTGAAGAGATCTTCAAAGTCATTCTCAAAGTGACATTCGGGCGCAGACAAAGCCAGATGTGAGCGAGGACTTGTAGGCAGCCAAGCAGCAGAATGAGGGTCATTGAAAACACGGACAGTGAGGTCTGCCTGCAACTGCCCTTGGCCGCAGACTGACAGCTGCACATCTAGCTCTTTTCCAGATTTCTTGAAAAGAACAGGAAGGACAGAGAGGATAAAGACCCAGAGGAAGAAAAAGGAGCCACAGCTCAGTGGAAGTCTTCTTTCAGAGCACCCTCCCCACCTCCCATCCCCAAAGATGAGTGTTTTGGATGAATGTTTACACACTGGGCAAGGAGAAAGGTCATGGTTTGAGATCTCAAACCGTATCTATTGGTCAGGGTCCTGGCAAGACAGGAGATGACACACTCAAAATGGGTAATCTGAGGAGCGTTTTAATAAGGGGGTCTTATTGCAAAAGACCTTATGCAAAGGTGTAGGGTCTCAGGAACCCTGTGGTTTCCTGCAGCAGCCTGGGGTTGGTAACAGCAGGAAGAGTTCCCTGCCCTTCCCAGCTGACCTGGAGGGAACCTTCTACAGAGGGAGGTGGCCCACCCACACCCTGCAGGGAGTAAGCCCTGGGATTGAACAGCCTCTCCCTGCTTTGTCTGAATTCTTGTTGGTGCTCATCCTTGCTCAATCTGAGCAGAGGATGAGGGCATGAGAGGCCATTGAGGTCAGACTCCTGGACACTGAGACAAGGCAGGAGGGATCTGGAGGGGACAAAGGTAACCAGTACGTAAACCACACTCTTTGGGCCTCAAGGACCCTACTGCAAATGAGAGGTCAAGTTCAAGGACACTGCCCACGTTTCCCCAACTTCCAACCAGGAGACCATGGCTGTGATGCTTTAAATACTAGCATGATACATTAGGTGTTATCTGAAGGTTGAATGTTTTTCCCAAAGAGATCTGATGTGGAAACCTCTAGCCTAGATGTTTTCTCTGGTTTCTTCCCGGTCTGCAGTGCACGACTTATAGACAGAATAGGATATAATCCACAGAGTGTGTATAATCCAACAGGATCACACATGTTGGCAAAGGGTACTGATGTCTTTTATCCCAACCATGACTGCAACCACTTTTGTTTGGTTCATACATGAAAAAGCCAATGTTTTGAGGTGGAGTTTATTTACAATTTTTTTTCAAGAGATGCCACCATGTCTTATCAGTTTTCTTTGACAGTGGGACAGAGGAGATCTGAGGATTAGAGAACAAACGTCTACTAATTTTTTTAACCTAACTCCTTTGAATTAAAATGGAAAGAATGCATATTTGTTTCAAGATTTTTAGGAAAAGGGATATTTCAATAAGAATAAAAAAGGAGGAAGTGGGGGAGGGGAAATTAAACTCCAGGAAGAAGAAAAATTGTTGCCTGAAAGACACAGAAAGGGGAGGCACTTTTTTTTTTTTTTTTTTTTTTTGGTCAAAATTCTCTAAAAGAAAGCGCTGGAATGGCTTCTTAGTAACTGGCTCCTCTGGCCGGCAGGAGAGAGTCAGGCAAAGGTCAGGCATCTCCTGGGACAGCATTCTGTTGGGCACAGAAATTTGAAGCCTGCGTGCCAGGGTAGTGTGATTCTGCACAGATATTCAACCAGGTAGACAAAAAGGAAAACTCATAAAAGAAACAATGGGGAGGGGGGTGTGTGCTTAAACCTAGGGAGATATAAAAGAACCTGCAAATTGGAGGGTGGGGGCCGGCCAACCTCGGGAAGGTTAGAAAGGGGCCTCTACCTTTTCTAATGTAGATTAATGACTCGCTCAGGCAAGCAGCTACAAACTTGCCAAATGTGCTGACCGCCAGAAATTAGCAAAGGTGGTGACTAAGGAAGGAAGAAAAATAGAAAAGGAGCCGAGTCTGAATGTGCCTCACTCATCCCGGGCTGACATATGACAAATGAAATCAACGGCGACAAAGAGAGAGCAACAAGTACGCGGGTGATTGTGACTGCTCTCAAATTCCGATCGCGTGGTTGCTGGGAGGCCCCTGGGACGGCAACGGACACGCGCTCGCACGCGCACGAGCCCCACGCGCATCCTCCTCGCGCACGCGCACAGCCGAGCGCAGCACAGCGACGTGCGCACAGTGATCTCTCTTTTAACCAGGACAAAGTTAAGTGTCCCCAGAAATTAAAATAGATTATCCTGGACTCCGGTAAAACTCAGCTCAAGCATCACACTCTGTTCTGGTCACCACCTTAGAAAAATGTTATTAATCTAACACTTGAAAGGTATTAGGAAAAGCACACAGGCTGATTCTCTGACTTAGAAGCCGGAGTGTCCTTAAAAGGGCTACATACATACAGCTTAGGAGGGAAGAAAACGAAAGGAAATGGGAAAAAAAATTCCATGAAAAGTATTTAGGATCTGAACGGTTTGTGGGGTGGATGAATCTCTGACGGCAATAGAGCAAAACCAGAAGCAATATTGAAGGATAACTTGAGTAGCTGAATTTTCTTTTCCCAACAAACTAAATATTAATTAATTATGGAGGGAAAAGGATGTGTATACAAATTGCAACCAAAAAACAAAAACAAAAAACCCGAGCCCCAAACTCACAAGCATATCAGTATCTTCCTGCAACTTGATGAAAATAATAGACTAGCATAAATTTACCTATTGGGGTAGGTTCCTAAATGTGTTTCTCTCCAGGATTCAGGACAATATTCTTATACCTGATTTTGTTTTTCCATTTTTTAAAGGCAAATTCAATAGTGAGTCAAAATCTTTTTTAAAAAATTGATATCTTTAAGAAAAACCATATGCAATGATGGTATTTTCCCTGTCTTATTTTCTTAAAAAAAGTTTTTTAAATTAAGATAAACTACACACGAGGGCTTTACTTCATTCCAAGACTTGTTAACTAGTGCTGATTCTGGATTAGTCCGTGCCTTTGGATACAGATTTTTTTAAACAAATATTTTCAAGAAGTTGTCTGAGATCACATGAAAACACAAAACCTGTCATTCTGAATCCACGTCAGTTAAAGGTCTCATAACCCAGGGGCACCAAGAGCTGTGGCTGGGCACTGATGTCCTCTGTATTGTTCAGCCTCCACAGTGAGACATTACCCAAATATTCCTTTGGCTGTCACCTGGACTCCTTGGAAAACTGACAGATGTGTTTCCAAGTCAGGGCACCTGGCTCCTTCTGACATTACCATGCATCAGCACCTACTGCCTCCTGGGCCCTGTGCTGGTTCAAAGTGGATGCGACCCAGTCCTTTTCATAAGGACCTGACTGGGTACCAGGGGAAATGACGACGAGGTCACCCATGATGGTTTGGATGCTGTTCTAACAGCTACCGTTGACTGAGTCATTATGACATGCCAGCACTATTCTTTAAAAAGCGCATGTATCCCTCAAAACAAAGTAAGACTTATTATCATGAGTCACAGGAGAAGACGTAGGCTTACAAAACTTAAGCAACTTGACTGAATGTTTGTGTCCTCCCCAAATTCATACATTGAAGCCCTAAGCCTCAATGTGATGGTATTTGGAGGTGGCCTCGTAAGGAGGTAATTAGGTTTAGAGGAAGAATTGAGAGTAGGGCCCCACATTGGGATTAGCATCCTTATAGGAAGAGGCAGAGAGACCAGAGCTCTCTTTCTTCACCACGGGTTGACAGAGAGAGAAGGCAGCCTCCTGCAAGCCAGAAAGAGAGCCCTCACCAGGCACTGAATCTGCCGGCACATTGACCTTGGACTTGCAGCCTCCAGGATGGTGAGAGATCCATGTCTGTTGTTTAGGCTGCTCAGTCTACAGTGTTTTGTTACAGAAGCCTGAGCTAAGACACCAAGACGATGCTTTGGCAGTGCAGACTCAAGAGTCAAACCCAACTGGCTGGACCCCATCCCAGTAGATAATGCCGAGATGGCAGGGTGTGTGTTCTCAGAGCAGAAATGAGGCTGAGACCTGGAGCAAGAAGTTCTCCTCATTGACTGAGACATCATCCATTCCAGCTGGTTGGTGCTCACCAGTTCAACTGTTAAAAAAAAACAGACAGTCACCCAACTTGGGAGGTCCTTGGTAAAGAGAGATGGCTCTGACTCAGCCTTGGATGGTGAACAGCCAGCAGGCAGTGCTGAGGAGTCTGGGCAGAGGGAGCAGCCTGAGTGAAGGAGGGCGGGGAGGAGAGAGCAGGATGCTTACACTAGGGGATCATCATCAGTTTTGACCGACTGCAGGTCCACTTTGGGTGTGGGGTGACAGCGTAGGGGAGGCAAGAAGGTCAAGTTCTAGGGGCAGAAGCTTTGTACACCAAGCTGGAGTCTCTGAACAATCATTTGTGTCTCATCCAAGTATCACTGGATTTCAATACAGCAACACACTACATAGAGTTCCCAAGATGTCACTCAATATTTATTAAACACACTTCAAGGCTCTACAGAAATGATGAAACCGAGCAAGGTGTTTACCGCCTACTGGAGGAGAGGTAATTGCAAAATGAAGAAAAACGGGTAGAGATAGATACGTGTCAATCTTAGGATATGTGAAAACCTTTAAACATCTCAGAGAAGGTTATATAAATCAAATTCAACTGGCCTTCTCTTGGAAGGACTCAGAGGGCATGTGGACACCAAGTGTCCCCTCTTCTTGAAATCCCACACTGGATTCAAATAAGATGGCAAGAATGCCTTTTTGGATTCAAGTCCCTGTGGTACCTTTGACACCATTTTTTATAATATCATCTCATCCCTTTCAAAGCTCATCTCCTGCGTTAGGCTGGGGGCTGGGGAAAAGCAGATTTGCAATATGGAGTTCCATCTTATAGTTAATATCCCTGGAAAGGAGATGGTGCCAAGTATCTACCCACAACATTCCATCCTGCTCTGCGTCCTAGGGGTGGGGGTGACATGACTGGACTTCATCAATGGGGTCTCTTGGCCCTTGGCTTCCAGTTGGGTAGGCCAATGGAAACAAATGTAACAGACCCAAAGGAGGGAGGTTTATCACCCTGGTGTCCTCTTGGAGGCCCTCTGACAAGCTGGCTGTGTCTCTTGACTTACAGGCCACGTTCCTTCTCAAGACTGCCTTCTCTACACCATGCTGTCACCTTTTCCCTGCCCTCCTCCCTCTGGGCCATGGGGTGAGAACAGCTCTTAGGATCCTGCATTTTCCATGCAGCTCCCCTACGCCCAGATCCCACCTTCATGAATGACATCCTTAAAATACCCTAACTAGAATGGCCACCATCTCACGTGGGGACCCGACCTGATAGTGTAGGTGGAGAAACAAACTGAAGAACTCTGAAATTAATGAGTGATAACTAACATTTTCCAAAGTGATCTGAAGCTTTACTGACTTAAAAGGCAATTAAAAATTTTAAAGGAAACAAATAAAGGGAGAAAGGCAGAAAGGCATGCAGGAAGGAAGGGAAAGAAATGAAGGAGGGAAAGAAAGGATAGAAGAAAAGCAGAGGTAGTGAAGACACACCATGACAGCTTCTAAATGACCTTCTAGTACCTGCAAATGTAACTCCTCGAAGTGGAAATCCAACCCAGGGGGCCGATGAGTCACAGAGAGGACAGGCCATCATGAATTAATTAGCAATTGCAGATTTCTTTAAAATTATACACTTTGCGTGAATGTACATGTGCACACAGGTACATCCCCATTCAGAGTGTCACAGAACACTAATTTCCCCAGATTCTGAGTTACCAAAGTCCCTCCAGACTTTTTAACTGGTTGTTCACACTCCATTTGCTGTAATTCAGAAGACAAGAGAAGCCAGGTCTCCCCCTAGCACACTGCTTGTCTGTCCCTTTCTTTGTAAGTGTCTGGAATACAGTACAAGTTACTAACAACCAGGGAAGCCCCTCCACGTGTCCTAAGTCCACCAAATATGCCCCTGGCCTCAGAAGCCCGTGCTCTGCCTGTGAGATCTTCTAAGCATCTGAATGCACGGTCCACGCACAGTTACTGTCTCTCCTGGCATTACAACAAAACAACGGAACACTTGTTCTTTTGGATCTTGGGCTGTTGTTTGTCTTTTTTTATGGGGTTTGTTTTTTTTTCCTCCTGCAAAAGATGATTTGTCTCCGAAAAGAAAGTCTTAATCTAGTTATTCCTTCAGAGGAGAGCAAATCCAGTTTACAGCCCCGCCCTCCTCCATGCTTGATATTATGACCGACTTCAGGCGGGATCAGACGGGCTTAGCAATTAGAACCCAGTGTCCCATTCAGCAGGTAAGAGTCACTGGGAAGAGATTGCTGAAGGCAAAATTTCCACTGATGCAGAAACTGTCAAGGTAAACATGGCGGCTGTGAGAGATGCTTTAATCAGCTGTTAATTTGTTTTGCCAATAAGTACGCCTCCAGGAGTCCCAGGTGACATACAGCGTTCCCCTGATACTTCCTGGCGATGTTTCCTGTATGGACAAGTCACGTTAGATGGTTCATTATGAACCGCCAGAGTGTTGCCATTTCTCAGATGTGGGAAAAGCAACTGTGGCTGTCTGTGGGCACACAGATACACTGGCTCCCCACACATGGCTGGGTATGTGATTGGGCATTCCCTTATACGTCCTAGGTGGGCTGTTCTTTAACAGATCTAGGCACAGACTGCAGATCAGCTGGGAACAAAGCTATGTTCTCATAGGAATTCCTTGAGTATCTCAGCATAGTATTGAAAATGCAAGGCGGTGGGGGTGACCAGAGCTCCGAAGGACAGTACCAAAGGGCCTTCTAATACAGATGTAGGAGGGTTCACCTTCCCAGTACTTCTCACTCATTGGTTAAAGGTTTTGGAAATTTGCATAAGGGGTAGGGGGATGATCTGGAGACAAAGGAAATGAGACCGCATCCATTTCCCTCTAGAAGATCCATGTCTCGGTTCCTCAGGGGAGAACATGCCTTGACGTGGGTGAGTGTTATCTGCTGACCCTGGAAAGAGGCAAGCTGAAGTGCACGTGTGACCGACCTACTGCACGTGGTGACAGTGACCCAGGAGTTTACAAGAGCTCCCCGCAGGGGGCACCTGGATGTGTAGGGCACATCAACCTCCCCTTCCTTTTTTCCTGCCCAGGGAAGCTCTAGAAGATTGTCAGCACAGCTGTGGGGGCAAAGGGAGCTGAGGCAGCCTGAGTCCAACAGGGTGTTCTCTTTCCAGAAGGCATCTGGAAGCAAGGAGAGACCTTCTGCACTGGATTAAATCTCTGGGATTCCTGCAAAACTGATGGGAGGACGGAACAAAAGGTGGCACCAAAAACCAAA
Organism: Camelus bactrianus; assembly: GCF_048773025.1. NCBI lineage: Eukaryota > Metazoa > Chordata > Mammalia > Artiodactyla > Camelidae > Camelus > Camelus bactrianus. Next base: position 53,718,800 of record NC_133547.1, read on the forward strand.
GGAAAGGTATGAAGGGATAGTGGCTGGGGCACCAGAGTAATGGGGGTGGAGGGACGGGCTTCAGTTACCAACCTGAAAGTTAAGAATAGACTTTTATCTCATTTATAGCTGCTGGGGAGGCTAATCATGTCAAATACAATTCAAACATTTTCATTCAAAAGATGACTTTTTTTTCCTTCCTAGAATACCATGGTGGATTTTTTTTTAGATCTCCGTTGGCTTTGCTTTGGTTTCTATTTCCCCTGCCAAATACCTGATTTCTAAAAACATTCTGCTGAGACATCCATTTCAAGTAACAGGACATATGGTCTAAAGCAAACCATCCAGAAGCATGTGTACACTTCCTCCTCTGACTTGAGACTGACTGCCTCTGAGAAGGGAGTGGGGGCGGGAAACAGGAAGGAATGGCTCTCTCCAAGTGTGGAACACCCTGTATCCTTGGGGCTCCGTGGTGCCCCGTTAGCTATAGTCAGTACGAAGCCTGCGACCTGCGGGGCCATAAAACTCCCCATAACAATTCAGCAGGTGCTGAGAGTTCTCCTAAGTACATTTAGATCAAGTGCGTGACATTTCCCCCTAATGGCGGCGTTGGCTAATGGCCTAAAAGAATTCAGATGGCTCCACCAAGCTACACAATGGCATTGCATTACGTACGTTCCAGTGAGTGGCTATGGTTGAGGTTGATGGGTGGACATAGTCTAGCACTTTAGGCGGGGGGTCAAGACCACACACAAGGACATTGGGAAAATTAGACTGTTTAAGCCTCAGTTTACTCGTCTTTGAAGTGGGGATATTCATAGAGACCACTTAGGTCTGCTGTGAGGCTTATATGGGATAAATGCTTGGCTCCATGCAGGAAATTAGAGGAGATGGCCTGTTTTCCTATTGGAGCTTATGTTTAAATCAATGATGCATTGATGAAGAACTTTCTGCTTCCCACATTCATGAATAGACTTCAGTCTCCTTCTCCTGCTGGTTTGTGACTTTTCTAGCATGAGAACACTTTTTATGACATCAGAAATTCACAGACATCAGACTTTTAGTAACCACTGACTGAGTCAGTACATAATAATCAAATGATGCTACGAATTCAATACTGCTTCAAAATGAATTTCTATTTAACACGGCACAATAGCTTTTCCCACGTGTGAGAACTATTTGCGCCTACATGTAAGACCTATTGCGCATTCCATCTAGAATAGAATGCTTGCAGCATCTATGGATTTGAAGAACCCTTACAGGAACTTCTGGGTACCAGGGGAATTCACAGTCCTGAGGGGTGAATCTGTGCTCTCAAGGAGGACCAGAGGTCTGGGGTTTTTCTTGGTACCTGAGGAAGAGGAAGTTTAGAGAGGCTGGCAGAGGGGATGACATGAAGGCTGAATTCTCTGGATGCTAAAAAAAAGAAAAAGAAAAAGAAAAAAAGGTAGGGGGTAGTTACTGCAAGGAGTTCAAGAGTTCAAGTTGGTTGGACCCAGGCTCTACAAAGCTCTCCCAATGGGAAGAGGGGATGCCTGTCGACGTGCAGGGCTCTGGGAGCAGATGGGGCATCTGAGCTGTTTGACTTTAATTCCGGAGTGAATATGGGAAGAAAATAAAGAGGAGAACCAACCTCTAAAGCAGTGCTGGCCAATGACACTTTCTGCACAATGGAAATGTTCTATATGTGTGCTGTCCAATATGGTAGCCACGTGTAGCTACTGAGCACTTGGAATGTGCTCGGTGCAAGTGTGGAGCGACTTTTAAAATTTTTGATCAAATTTTAATTCATTTAAATTTAAATAAATACAGGTGGCCAGTGGCTACCACACGAGACAACACAGCTCTCACGTTTGTTCCAGCCGGTCTGAAGGGATTCTGATTATATAATAGCAAGCAGCTTCCACTTTCGGAGAATCGGCTAATGCCTGTTAGAGGCTGGCATCCCTCAAACTAAGAAAGTATTTCTTTCCAGAAGCCATAAAACGCTCCTCGGTAAAACTGAGTTGCTTTACCCCGTGGCACTCTGCTTTGGCCACACTGGAATCGGTTTTTAGCCACTGTTATTAATTAGATACAGTGTAGAAGCAAAAACACTGAAAATAAACCTGAGCCCTCAATGTTAAAGCTGTCATTTTTTTACATGGCCTCATGATTCAACGATTAATGGACCTTAAAACAATCGTAAAACACCAAGGCTCTTGCTGAAGCTTAGAGGAACAGGGATAGTTTTACTTCTGCGCCAGCCTTCTTGTTTTAAATTCATGGGGTGTCACTGAGCTCTGTAAACACTTTTAACTATTCTGACATTGTGGTATGAGATGCTGTTAATCTGTTTCCTCCCTGACCTTCACTGGCCAGCAGCAGGCTGCAACTCAGACGAAGATTCATAAAAACAGCAAGGTTGGACTCAGTGACACAGATGAGGACACAGTAAGCCTGAAGAATGGCTATAATGTGCACATCCCGATTCAATAAACTAACTCACCAAAGATTTATTGAGCATCCAAGTCTTCACCAAGCACTCGGTGGACACTTGCACATGTATTTGATTGGTACAATCCTCAGCACAAAGGCTTGGGGTCGGCATGCATGTCCCCCATTTTATAGATGGGCACACTGGGGCCCATTCATGCAGTTAGCAACAGGCAGAGGTGGGATTCAAAACTAGAATTTCTGACTCTTGAATAACACTTTCTCCAGTACACCACTTCAGGAGAGTAACCTTTTGCTTATGATCTGTGGCAGACTGTAATTTTCAAAAGTGGCCTCAGCCTTATTTCCTGCTTCACACTGTCTTCCAGGACCTTTCCACTGGCCCATCAAGAGGTGGAATCTATTTCTTCTTTCTGTAAACCTATATGTAGGCCTTTGTGACTTCCTGGACAAACAGAATGCAGAAAAACCAGCCTACATGACTTCTGTGGCTAGGTCATAAAAAGGAATACAAAGTCAGTTTGGCTCTCTCTTGAGACACTCACTCTTGGAACCCAGTCGCCATGTTGTGAGGAAGAGCAAGCTACACAGAAAACTATGTGTAGACGCTCTAGCCAATAGTCAGGATCGTCCCCTGGATCCACGGTGAACAATGTTCTGATGATCCCAGTCCCCAGCTTTCAAGCTGTCTTCTCAGCTGACGCTGACCGGAGCACAGACGAGCGGCTCCCGCCAAGCCCAGCTGAAACCGCAGATTCACGTAAAGGCTGTCACTTTAAACCATTAAATTTAGGGATGGCTTGTTACATGACAAAAAGTTACTGAAATAGGGTCAAATTTTAATGAAACTCAACAGAATAGGCAAATGCATTAATTCCCTCAGCAAAAACATCCAACAGCTAGATGATGAGTTCCCATGAAAGTAAGTCTGGGAGGAAAAAGATGCAAGTCTTGGCTAGAGAGAAACACTGAGAATCTGGAAGGCTTATTATACCAGGGAATTAAATCGAACTTTTGAAGGGAAAGAAAACAGAATGCCTAGTGAATATATTGCAAAGTTCAGATTCATGGGATTGTATGTTTATTGTTTGACTGCAAAGATCTATCTAGAGCCTCAGATGGCTTTGGACTAATTGGCTAATTTGGCTCTGAAAAACTTCATGGTTTAAGTGGATCTGCTATCTCTGGGGTAGGGGTGAGTAGGGAGCACAAGGTTTATTCCACAATGTTCAGAAGATGAGAATGCTGCTGGAATGCTAGAAAAGGGATCCAATAAGGCAGGAGAGCATCCTACTCATTTCTCTATTCCCAGATCCTGAAACAGTCCCTACCAGTTTCCAGAGGAGTTCAAAGAAAACTGGTCATCTTCAGGGAGATACAGGTGTACAGACAGTTAAAGGATGTTGGCAAATTGTGATAGTGACTTCTTTTTCTTTTTTAATTTTTTTTTTTTTTGAAGGAGAGGCAATTAGGTATATTTATTTTTAGTTGAGGTACAGGGATGGAACCCAGGACCTCACGCATGCTAAGCATGCACTCTGCCACTTGAGCTATACCCTTCCCCCGATGATAGTGACTTCTATTTGACACTCACACGTTTCACCAAAATGAGAGCTTGTTTATGTCTTAGCGATGAATAACCTAGACTCCAATGTGGAACCTGTCATTTTCTACACATCCTTGGGGAGGATCTTCTCTGTGTCGTCTTGTGGTCCACCAGACAGAAGTGCTGGTGAACTAATCAGATTCCTTTCAAATATAGTTTGTCTTCTCTTGTTAAGATTCCTTTGCTTATCTTAAATATTTTACAGTCTATTTCTTCAATTTTTATATTTGATAGTAATCTTCTGAACTTCATTTATATGACTATCCACACACTCACACACCTTTTTATTTTCAAGATGCGCTGCAAATATCAGGAGAAGGAGACATTTTGCATGAGCTTCCCAAATACAGATGGAAACCACCCATAGGTATCGGGAGCAATATTTAAATCTTTCAGGAGCTGTTACTTTTGAAGAAATTTAGATTAATTGGGTTGCTTTTAAAACCGGCAGCACTGGCGCGGTTACATCCTTAGAATCACAAGACGCCTAAGGTATAAACAGGATTTTTTTTCTCCTTTTTTATTGATGGCTGTGAATTTTCTATGCACACCTGTACTATCAAGGTAACTTTTGCTATAAATAGCATTTTAAAATTATCACATAAAAAACTATCAAGCACTAAATTAGAAAAAAACAGAAATTCGAAAGTGATAGTTAAATTTATGAAGCAATTCTGCTACACTCAAAGGCTCATTGCTTGACATGTAAAAAATTTTGAGCTGCGTGGAAGGCCTGGGTTGGAATTTCTCTCCAGTGGGGGAACCACACTCCACACCAGGCTCCAAATGAGAGCCTCACACAGAACACACGCGCTTCGGATGTGGGCTTGTTTGCATGACTAATAGCGATAATATTAAAAGTCTTTTCTCATCATTTCAATTCTTTTTTTTTTTTTTATTTGGCTGCGTGCCTCTTTTTTGCTACCTCCAAGAGCTGTTAATTTTGCTCGCTGCTGAGCAAAAGTCAAAGTCAGAGTCTAAACAGCTTGTAATGAGTTTTCAATGGCCCATCTCAATGAAATTGAGGGCAAAGACCAGCCGGCCCAGGCACTGTCAGCCCTCGGAATTTATTAGCGAGGGTGAGTCGTGTTCGGGGAAGGCACAGCGGAGGAGGGACTGAAGTTCCTCAGCTCTCCGAGAGGAGCCGGGCCCTTATTAAAAAGCGGTGGCGGCAGACTGTTCCAGCAGGGCACACGCCATCACCCCGATCTGCCACCAGCCGCCACTGCGGCAGGTCAGACCTGGGTGGGAAGTCAAGGGGAGAGAAATCTCTTTCGAGAAAGAAGAGTTTCCATCTTACTCCTATCTGTCTATAACCCCACATTTGATCCACAAAGAAAGAGATGCTCCTTTGTTCCTCAAGACACACAAACATGCGCGCGCACGCGCACACACACACACCTGTCTCCATCTGCTGATGGCGATTTACGCAAAATGAGGCAGTCTTCAATTCCGAATTCTGACTTTTATTTGTTCACTTCTGTTTAACTGCCTCTGTTGCACTCGTTTCCAACAGATCCCTTACGATTTTACTCCCAAGAACACCCTTTTAGAATCGCGCAGTACTTTTCCTGCACAAATGCAAAAGCTCCACATAAAACAGAATTCTGCATGAGTCTGACAAATAAATTCTACCCTTGAGAGTGGAGATCAATTTGACAATAGCTTCTCTGGCCAAGAGAAATGCACTGCAAAATCACGAAACTTAACACAGGAGAGTGAGGTGGTGGTTTAGGGGTAGGGGGTGGGGACATGACTTCCGTGCAGTCACGTTTTTATTTTTGGAGGAATCTGAGGGGTTTGTGCTAAGGGCTGACATATCCTGTGAGTGGAATAAATTAAGAATGTTGGATCTTATAAGACAAATTTTTTCTATAACTGATATTAAATTATGATATATATGATATACACACACACACACACACTTTTTTTTTTTTTAACAGAGCACCCACTAAATGCCAGCCGTCACAGTGCAGGCAGCAGGAATTCTCTGGCAGGCCTGGTAATGAAAGTCCACTTAACTCCTTCCTTCACCCATTCACCCATTCATTCACTGATTCAGTCAATCACAATTTCACATAGATTTAATTAAGTAGGTGCCTGGAACAAATTAAAGACTAGATTGGGGTGGGGGCGGAATGTATGGTCTCTGACCTCAAGCTAATTTAAACTCCAATGGCAAAGAAAATTCTATATTAATATAGTGGATTTCTAAATCCTTCCTCAGCCCACTAGCTTCCTGTTTATTTAAATAGACTTGTTTTCCCAGCATTCACCTGGTTCCCCTTCCATTCATCGAACTACCCTTACTCTCTGCGCTATTTCTTGTCCCTTTCCACATCCTCAGCAACGCTGGAAAAATTAAACATGCGCTGTACGTCTAACACAGAGCCTGCATAGGAATGTGGTGTCTGCATTTAACAAATATCGACCCCAAAGACCCCAAAACCTCCCAAACCCGTTGCTCTTTGTGTTTAACATATCCCTACATCTAAAAAGCTTCTCTGGTCTAAGAGTGAGAATCGCTCATATGCACATCTTAGTCATTTTCACAGTGACGATAATACCAATAACAGTAAGAAGTAAGCGGAAGCAAAAGCAATTACTCTGACAAACTCTGTGATACACCCTTTAAATGTCTTATCTCATTAAATTCTCATTGAACCCGCAAGTCAGGTACTATTTTTATCCCATTTGCTGGTAAAAGTTTGACAGAGGTGAAGTGATTTACCCCAAATCACAAAACCAGTGCATCTGAGATCAGGGGATTCTGACTTCAAAAACATACAAGATAACACAACCCTGTTTAGATCATAAATCCCACCTAGCTTTAATCTTTGAGTGAGAACTGAAATGTCCCTTTGTCTGCAAATGAAATGTAATTGATCCATAGACACTAAGAACAGCAGGGACTAAGGGTGTGTGCACGTGTGCTCAGAAGAGCTCTGTTTCCAAAACTCACCACCAACTTTACAACTGCAGGAAACTTTGTCCAGAAGCAACCTGAAGGGGAGAAACTGCATGTCTGGAGTGAGAGTTCAAGGTCCCTCCTCCCTCAGTTAAGGACCGTTCCTTGTCAGTTTTGACTGCTTTCAAATGCTAGGGGCCCTAATATCCTCACTGGAAGTTAAAATCCTAAGTGTTTTTAAAACATGAGAAAGACAGAATTACATATACAGCTGCCCAGAAAATGGCAGCACGGAAGAAATCAACGATTACGTAGGGCAACATTTATGCTGGCAGTTGCTGTATTTTACAAAACTTCCCTAAGAGAGCTTGTGGCTTAATGTTTTATATTGGGGAACAACCTCGCTATAATGTTCTAAACTATCATCTTAGATTGCAAACCATTTAGCCAAGGAATCAAACGCAAATCCTCTCAGTCAGGACAGTCTCTGCATGGAAATGCAGAGGTGAATTCTGACCGCACAGCTTACCCATTCCCCAGCCCTCCCAATTCTTAGGAGAAGGAAGAAGCTGACAGAGACACCCTCTTTGGGGCAATTTTCACACCCATTGTCTAGAGGTTCCTACAGAATCAGAATCTGCAGACATCACATCACTCCCTCTGGTCACTGTTTTCCAAGCAAAATCTCAGAGCAACATATCTGTCTTTGTGTTGAAAGCACATGACATGTGTTTATGGAAAACCTGGTCCTTCCCTGACATTCCTCTGAAATACCCTGGCTGAAAAGCCCGACCTTTTTTTTTTTTTTTTTTTTTTTTTTGCCACGGAACAGTGAACATTTATACAATCATTAAAATCGCATCTACCACCATATTTTTTCTCCTTCTCAGTTTTAATACATTTTTATAATTGCATTGAAGATATTCTAACCCTGTTTTTAGTGCAAAGATAAAATTTACGAACCATGACAAACGTATCATCTCAGAGCCAACCCGAAGGATAACGATGTGTCTAGCGAAACCAAAGTGTGGGCTCCCTTCTGCCATTTTAACCGGACAGAAGATGAAAAGAGTTGATCCGAATGCCAATCCTCGAATTCCAGACGTGGGGGAGGTTCCCAACACACGTCCGAAAGCCAGGATGCATTTCAAGGAAAAGTGCTCATTCACAAAAAATTTTTCTGAAGTTATGCACATACACAGAACTCTGATGAATATGTATTTTCCATTTTTTTGTTCAGTATAGTGCTGTCAACACAACCAAAAGTATCTAATTAGATTTGTTCTCTCCATGACTCATCTACTTCCCACTTTCTCTTTCTCCATGTTTCCTTTAAAGTATGTCTTTCAAGGATGTAAAGAGAGGGGGCATAACGGGGCAGCAGAGCAAAGGAGAGCAAGTAAGAGCCAGAGGAGGTCAAGTTCAGAGTTCAGCTGGGCCAACAGGGAGCTGGGTGACCTTGAACCAGTTCCTTCATCTCTCTGGGCTTTGCTCGCCTCATCTATATGAGGAAGAATTTGGAGAGGATTTCTGAGCTCCAAAATGAGATGTCACAAAGAGATTATTTAAAATAAAACAAAATACCGCCAGCTTTCAGATTGTAACACAGGTTGAGAAAATCACTTTTAAAGGAAAATCTGAAATGTTGATGAGCTCTTAAAAACTCAGCAACCACATTGGTTTGAATGTGTGTTTACAAACCCAGATGGACACCATGAAATACGAAAAAGGTTTTTATAAGCATCTGCCCTGGGATTTTCATTCCTCCTTGTAGAGGGTACCCTGGCCATGAACTCGCCGCTGAAAAAAAACAGAACGAGAGAGAAGACTAACTCCAGGTGAACTTCTCTGCGCTGCCTCCCTTTTTCTTTAGAAACTTAAGAGTTTTACATTATTTTCTAACCTTACATAATAGCCTGAATAAGACACAAACGCGAGGGACCATAATGAAGTGGAGGTAATCTACACAATTTAAAAACACTTATTGTGACAAAATGGATTGACGAGGTACGGCTGATACAAGCACACATAAATGAAATGCATCCCACCGGAAAAGCATTTTGCTCACATTGTCATTTACGGCTCCTGAATTAATAGACCAAGAAAGACACCACCAGCCCCAACAAAATGCCGTAAAACCACTGGCAGCTAGTGGTGTCTCAAACTTTAATTCCCCCGGGGAGAAAAGGACACAGCCTAATCTGTATTCAGTCCTGACATTGGCCACATCTGATATGGAACATTAGCTTCTAAGTCTCTCAATAGACTAGTGTCCTTCAGTTTATATTACTTTATGTTAATAGTTGAAAAATTACACACAACATCATTTATCATTGTTATACTCTGCTATACATCCCATGGCTTATTTTAATATATTTATTTACCCCTGAGACGGTGAGAAATTAAAAATATATATGTATCAAGAAAAACCTATAGGGAAAGAATCACTGTAAATCTCTTTTGAAAAAAAAAAAAAAAAGACAACCGAAAAAACCAACCCGCCCCCCCACAAAAAAATCCTTCCTTGGGGGGAAAAATATTTGGCTGAGCTTGGGGATGATAAGGTCCTTCCTGCCTAAGGATGCACGTACGTGCTGCGCAGTAATTCCCAGAGCATGAGTACATAACAAAAAGCGGCGTATTAAGGATAATATAGCTTTTGTTCCCTCATCTCACCAGTGTTTTTCATTTGTCGATTATATCCTGGGGTCCCTCTCGTTCCGTTATTAGCTTTTTTGACATCTGACCTCTAGCCAGGGAAAGGCAAGGTTTTTTTTTTCCCCTTTGAAAAGCACTGTCAATCTGAACACAACTCTCACTCTTTTTGACCCAGATTCCACTAGCACAGAGCGGGACTCAGTTTGGATTAAAAACGGCAATGATGTCCTTTCGTTTAGTGCCTTAACTTCCACAGAGCAGTTCTGCCGACATTATAGAGGCAACGTACTGGGTTTAAAGGAGCCCCAGCCTCGGTACCAAGGTGTCTGGATTTCATTGCAGGCTCTATTCATCGTCTCTGATAGAATGTGGGCAAATCACCCACCTCTCTGAGCCCCAGTTTCCTGAGAAACAAAAGGATAAGTGTGGACTTGATGAACTGAGATACCTCAGAGCTTCAGTGACTTTGTGGGGTGGGGGGCAGGTGTTGACTTTTCTGTGATATTACTTATTTCTCATCACAGTCTCATGAAGCCGGACAGATGTTCCTATTTTTCAGATGAGCAAACAGAAACTCAGGAATATTGACTTGACTAGGGTGGTGCCAAGCTGGGACCGCAGCAGAATCAAGAGTGGAAGAGGGGCTGCTCAGACCCTGGCCTGGACGAACATCTCTGCCAGTGAGGGTCACTGGGATGGAGTCACTTTAGGGATTTGGGGAGATGACTGTAAGCTTGTGGTTATCAGGGCTGCCTCTTTAAATCTGATATCCATTCATTTTCCACCACGCTGACACCTACAAACATAACTGCGTACCTTGACTAACGCATGGTTACACAATCTTTTCTTCTAACTCTGTCTTCTTGTGCAGGAAGGGGTGGCTGTATTGAGACAATCTGTTCCGTTTCACAGGTACTCTTGGTCACAAGGTACTTTCCCAGATTATGTCAGGTCATCCTCACCCAACACAAGTAGGCAGGGAGGGTACGATGTGCCCACTTCTGTTGATAAGGAAATCTAAGACAGAGATATTCACTGAGCAGCCGGAGCTCACCCAACAATGGCTGAATGGCTGAGCCAAGAACTGAAGCACAGTGCTGGCTCCCAGCCCAGGCAGGGTGCTTTCTAATACACTGCAGTGATACTAATAAACAGATACATTTGTGAAGAATATGGACAATAATTAATTTTTTCCAAAAGGCAAAATAAAGCTGGTGTCATTTATACAAGGCTGTGCACTTTAAAAGCACTACAGTAAGCAATCAGTGCTAGAGAGCAAGGCAGAGAAGGTGATCTGTCATGGACTGCGTTCCTCCTGTCTCCTGAAGGCATCCTGGACTTCATCCCCCAGGCTCCCTTGCAGTTGGGGAGGACCATAAGACTGGGTTCTCGCCAATATAAAGTAGGTGGAAGTGATCTCACTGATTCTAGGCTTGGCCCATATAAACTTCCCAGGAGCCTTGTTCATTTTCTGCCACTGATATCTGGATTTTGAGGACCCAGTAGATTACTTGGAGGCCCTAGGGGATGGCCACACCCAAGATTTCAAAGCCTGGGTCCCTGTATCACAGCATGGGAGGCCAGCTGCTAAGCGTCTGCACCAACTGTTGCTGGAACAAAAAATCAACTTCAGTTGCCAATCCCAATGACGGAAGAAGGTTCCGGAAGACATGCAAGTTGTGTCTCTCAGTTGATAGCCGGATGGATATTCAGAGCCATTCTCATCACTAGCCTAAAATATTCAGCACACCCTCTCTGAGCAAACACTGATAGGCTCTGCCAGGGGGGTCTTGGAGCCTGAAGGTTTAAACATTCACAAAAGGTTCTTTGTCTTGTCTTTGACATCATCTGCTTTCTTTTTCATCAGCTATCTTCCATTTTCCTCACTTAACTTGAACCTTACATTTCTGCATGCATGTGGTAATGATGATCATGATAATGACAGCCAGCATTTATTGAGCACTATTTACCAGCCACTCTTCTAGATATTTTATATACTATGTTTCATTCCATTCTCAAGTATATTAGGTAGATGTCATTACAGTCCTTATTGTACAGATGAGAAAATGGAGGCTTAGAAACATAAAGGATTTGCCCACTGGACTAAATCCGCAGAGCCTAGTCTAATACAGGTTGTGTATTCATCGAATAAAAGAATGAAAATTCCAGAGCCAAGTATGGGAATTAGTGTTAAATGGATAGCGAGGCTTGGTGCTCTCAGACAGCATTTTCCTAGAAATCTGGGTGAGAAACTGGACTTTCAATTCTTTTTTAGAATCAGGAAGACCAAGCAGCAGCCTAAAGTCCCGAGTTTGATGTAGAAGATGTTGTAAGTACTCACTCCATCAAGACCATGGTTGAAGAAAACTCTTGGTTGCACTCCATGGGTGGTTCTCAGAATGCAAGGGCTTCCTCAGCCACAAAACGTCAGGGCCGACAGAAGGACAGAGTGGTAAAGAGACAGTCTGCTAGGGTCAGACTGCTGCACTCAAAGACCTCTACTTGAGATCACGAGTGAGTTATCTGAAGTGTCTGTGCCTCGGTGTCCTTGTATGTAGAAAGAGACTAGCTGTGAAGTGTGAATGACATAATGTCTGCAAAGCACTTAGCACAACATCCAGCATCTTTGGAGCACTCAGTAAAGGCAGGCTATTACTACTATCATTATCTTTACCATTATCACTATCACATCACCATCACCTCCCCTGCCACCAGCACCATCCTTCAAAGAAGCATCTCCTTAACCAGCAGCATGTAAAATGGATTGATCGAAGAAACTGCAGGCTCAAAGATCAGCCTGAAGGCTCCAACCCCCGTTATTTACAGACTTCTCAAAAGGTTTACAAGATGATGATGAGATCAACTGGTCAACCAAGGATATGTGCAGTATGCCAGGCACAGAGTTAATATACAAAAGGCAAGTCATTCCCCTGTCAATGAGCTAGGCAAGGGCAGACAGGTACTAGCAGCAACAGCTGGCATCTCTGTGCCCTGTTCCTACACCTTCTGCAACAGACGGGTCCTGCCTGGGCTCTGTGACGAAACACGGGGGTCTCCATCTCACCTGGCCAGAGCGTCACCAAGATGCTAATGCTCATACTAACAGTGAGCAAAGTAACAGTGACGACAAAGGCAGAGTGATAGGAGCAGCTGTCATTCACTGAGGGGTCACTATGGGTCAGGCATTGTGCTGCCCTCATGAAGATCTGACCTTTCTAAGTCTCAGAGCAACCCTAAGAGGTAGATATTATTTACCCACTTTAAGGTGGGGAAATTGATATTCAGAGTTGAAGAAGTTTCCCTATGGGGACACAGGTAGGGTGACTCAAATCCAGCTCACTGTCACTTACAAGCCCAGGTTATTAAGAAATTTACCATACATCATGAGGCTTTGAGCCCTGCCTGCTGTAAGCCCTATTCCATAGCAAAAATTTCACAGTTCTTGACCTGGATTCCTCTTAGGAACTATTCTGGGCAATGTTTACCCCAAAGAAATGATGAACTGCATATGTAACATATATGAATGAAATCATAAATCATTTCCATAATGGCTGAAAAAATACAACTTTGCCATGTGCTACGTGAACGCACTGTATAATATTTAAACAATAAAGGTTACCTCTCGTGTACTACAGCTGTGTTTTATGCTAATAACCAGATTCATTTAATCATTGTGAGCTAATGACCTGCAAAATTTCATTTTAAAAATAAAGCCATATCTGGGCTTCTGGAAGGCAAAATGGGATAAAAAAATGAGAGAAGTCAATGTTCAATCTGTATTCTTGAATTGAGGGCAGCTGAACAGTCTGTGTTGCCTTATACCAACTCTGAGTAGTAATTGGATTCCTGCTTTTGAACCAGAAGCAGGAAGGAAATTCTGCATCTTACAGGTCTTACTGGCATCACTTAAGTGTCAACAGAAAAAAGATCCCTGCTCCAGCATCGTGGTTATCAAAAGAGGCTTGGAACTATGTTGCTCCTTCTTCCTCTGCACAGCCCCCGCGCTCCTTCTAAGTTTGGGATTTGTTACTGCTAACCCTCCACTGTCCAGGGTGAGCAGAGAACAGAGCTGTGGACCATCACAGTTCCCTGTGGGGATCCTGATGAGTTCCCTGCCTGCCTGGGCATCCCTTTCCCTGACCACCCTCTCCTCCTCTGGGAAAGGCACCAAGCACATCCTTAGTCATCTCACACTGCTTTGGCCAACTCTGATCTTAGATTTCCATAGGTGGGATGCCCCCATGGACATGTGTGATAAGCTCTGTTATTTCCCTGCCCAAAATCTATCCTTCCTCGTTCCTTGTGAATAGAACTGTAATTGGTTTGGGTGGCACAGCCCTTGGGGGATGAATCAAGACTCAATCGAAGCCAGTCATGGTGTGATAAAATTGTAATAATATTCCCAATTCTTCACTACACCCTTATCCATGCCCTCTGTCATGCAAATTTGCAGTGCCCCCAGTCTGTAGGTGAGACCTAACTCCTCACCCCTGTGCGGCCATATGACTTGCTTTGAGCCTTAGATATGACACCAAAAACACAGCAATAAAAGAAAAACTAAATAAATAAATCAGACTTCATCAGAATTTAAAACTTTTGTTCAAAGTCTAAGAGAATAACAAGATAACAGACAGAATGGGAGAAAATATTTGCAAATCATCTATTTGGTAAGGTTCTAGCAGCCAGAATATTATAAGCCAACAGCAAAAGACAAACAATCCAATTTAAAAATGGACAAAGAACTTGAATGGACATTTCTCTAAAGGAGACATTCAAATGCCCAATAAGCACATAAAAAAGATGCTCAACATCACTAGTCACTAGGGAAATGCTGATCAAAACCACAATGAGATACCACTTCACATCCACTAAGACGGCTATAATAAAAGCAACAAACAGAGAAACAAAAATGTAAGTGTCGGCAAGGATGCAAAGAAATTGGAACCATCATACGTTACGCGTGGGAATGCAAAATGGTGTAGAGATGGTGGAAAACCAATTCTTGACTTCTCAGAAGGTTAAATACAGAATTACTATATGACCCAGAAATTCCATTTCTAAGTATATACCCAAGAGAATAGAAAATAAGTGTTCAAACAAAATTTGCACATGAATGATTATAGCAGCATAACTCAAAACAGCCAGAAAGTAGGAAAAAACTCAATGCCTCTCAACCAGTGAATGGATAAATAAAATGTGGTACCATCCACACAATGGAATAGTATTTAGTCCCAAGAAAAGAATGAAGTACTGACAGATGTTATGACATGAAAGAAACTTGAAAATGTTATGCTAAGGGTAAGAAATCAGAACTAAAAGGCCATAGATTGTATGGTCCCATGATATTAAATACTCTACTGGGGTTTCTTTGGGAGGAAGATAAAAATGTTTTGGAATCAGATAGTGTTGACTGTTTATAAGAAAGAACATGACATATATTATTACTTGTAAACTATGAGCTACACACCCATTTTCTCTGCAATGTAACGTAACTCTGTGTGTGTAAATGCATACGTGTGCACTTGGGTTTTTTTGCAGAGAGCCTGTTGTGATACATTTACCAGCACACCACCAGCACACCACAGGGCTGTGCGCTCCACAGCCAGCCCTCCTTGTGCCCCTAAAAACAGTCAACTGAGTCTACTTCCCACCAGCTACTGCCCAAAGAAACATTCAGAGCAAGGTGCTGAAAGCTGCTGAAACTTCTCAGCCGAGAACTGAGAACTCCTGCAGCCAAAGGTGGCACCTGCCCCTCGGAGGTGAGACGGTGGGAAGACAGAGAATTACTGTCGTCCTCACGCTCCTGCGCTGGCAACGCCGGGGAGCAAAAGACACTTCATCTTACTTTGCTTAATTCCAGACAGCCAGTCACACTTGGTTATTGTTTTTAGTTTTACATACTAGTATTGAATTATTTTGTATGGATGTTATTTCTCAATTAGTGTATTCCTTGGAGACAGCACAAGCCTCTACAATTTAGCTTCTCTTTGGCTGTAATCACTGCTGCCACGTGTACTGTCCGGGAGCTGATTTTATCTTCCTCCAGCTGCTCCGGCCCAGACTGATCCACAGGGCCCCCTCACCCCGGACCAGCTGCAGAAGGGGAATGTGACTTACTCCATGCAGGGTCACCAGGCTGTGAGTGTGACCTCAGGCTTCTCAAGAGGCACTGGCTGGACAGTAAGGAGAAGCATGGGCACCTCCAATCATGAATACCCTTGGGAGCCCTTGGGATTGAAGATGGGGGTCATTAAGCTCAAGGGTGGAGTGGATTTTGGAACCACTAACGGGCTGTGATGGAGATTTCAGGAGGCTTGCTTCCAGATGTCTCACCAGGCTCCCCGCTTCCTAAAGCCCATTGTCCATGAGCAGATAAAATTCCAGCAACACTGGCAACCACTGATTGGGTGCCTACAAATGTCAGGCTCTCTTCTGAGCACCACGGAGGTGTTACCAGTGCTTTGAACATTCAATCTTCTTTATTTCCACTTTGGAGATGAGGATGCGGAGGCTCAGAGAGATGGACTACTTTGCTTAAGCTCACATGCCTGGCTCCAGACTCTGTGCTCACAGCCGCTACCTCACAGCATCGCCAGACGGGTAACAACTTTCCTCACCAGCTTCCCGGGGGGCTCCTGGATGCAGAAAAGACAGGCAGAGCCACAGACGGCTCATTCTTTACCTCTTAGCTCCAGCGAGGAGACAGGAGAGCTGCGGTCTCATCGGGCGCACAGGACTCAGGGCTCGACTTGCCCTCCCCTTTCTGTCTGTGAACTTGAGCTTACCCTCTCTGAGCCTCAGCACCCCCATCTATAAAAGGGGGATTATAGTCTCTACCAGTTGTGAGTACTGTATGGTTGTGCCATTTGCATGCAACATGGGGAAAGCAATGTCCCCTGCCTGTATAGGACTATACTGAGGGTCTGATATGTTGTTGCAGGTATAGAGCTATGAACCTTGCACGGTGTAAAGTAAGTGCCCCGTACACCCAACCCACTGATGACATCACCACCTCCCTTACCTCCGCCATTATCACCATCGTTACCTCTGTTTAGAAGACAGTACTGATGTCTTTGTAAAAGATGCAAGGCACCTATAAATAGCAGCTCTCTTCTCTACCTCCCTAGGTCCCAGGGCTCCAGTCTCATGCCCACTAACCCCACAATGGCCCATTCAAGCCTCTCCTGGCTCTCATTTGCAGACCCTTGCTTTGGTGAAGAGTGATCTCACTGTCTCCCAGAAGGAGCTCAGACAAAGTACAGCTGGGAGGTGGGGGCACCCCCCCCCACCTCTGCTGCGGTGTGTCAGAATGCATCTCCTCCTCAAAGCCTGGCCCCTGGCCCCTCTCCACCGGCCCCGGTCTGTCCCACTCACCACACCATGGCTTCCTGAACTGCACAGTTCCCCACACATGGCAAGTAGAGCTCCGAAGAAGCCTGCTGGAATCTAAATGTCCAGTCAAGTACAGTCTAGCACCTGCTCCCCGCTACTGTGCAGCCATCATAAATGATGGCCCATTTTGCACCCATTGTTAGACTTTTTGTTTTACTGACGTATAGCTGATTTACAATGTTGTGTTAGTTTCTGCTGTACGGCATAGTGATTCAGGTATACATGTATATATTCTCTCCCATACTTTTCATTATAGCTTATTATAATATATTGACTATAGTTCCCTGTGCTGTACAGTAAGACTTTGTTGTTTATCTGTTTTATATATATTAGAGTGTATCTGTTAATCCCAAACTCCTAATTTATCCCTCCTCCCCTGTTCCCTTTGGTAATCATATGTTTATTTGCTATGTCTGTGAGTCTCTTTCTGTTCTGTAAGTAAGTTCGTTTGTGTCATTTTTTTGAGATTCCACATATAAGTGATACCATAGGATATCTGTCTTTCTCTGACTTATTTCCCTTAGTGTGATCATATCTAGGTCCATCCATGTTGTTGCAAATAGTATTATTTCATTCTTTTTTTGACTGAGTAGTATTCCATTGTGTGTGTGTGTGTGTTTGTGTGTGTGTGCCACAACTTGTTTACCCAGTCATCTGTCGATGGACATTTAGGTTGCTTCTGTGTCTTGGCTATTGTAAATAGTGCTGCTATGAACATTGGGGTGCATATACCTTTCTGAATTAAAGTTTTCTCCAGATATATGCCCAGGAGTAGGATTGCTAGATTATATCTATTATATCTATTTTTAGTTTTTTAAAGATACTCCATATTGTCTTTCATAGTGGCTGCATCAAATTACATTTCCACCAACAGTGTAGGAAGGTTCCCTTTTCTCCACACCCTCTCCAGCATTTATTGTTTGTGGACTTTTTAATAATGGGCATTCTGACTGGTGTGAGGTGAGACCTCATTATACTTTTGATTTTCATTTTCCTGATAATTAGCGACGTTGAGCATCTTTTCATGTGGCCACCTGTATTATACAAGTTTTTTCCCACAAACTTAGTCATAGCAGGAATGTTCCACATTTCAGTGGAAGTAAGTCCGCTGTTGGCGCTATCCATGTTGAGTTTAACTGACACTTAAAATGTCTTCAAAAAGTTTATACAGTGATTCAGTACTGTGACTTAATTCAGTGTTTGCAGAAAGGCCTGGAAATGGCCATCCAATAAACGATGAATTCTGTCTAAATAAGTCAAAAGATCCATTTTAAAATAGATACGAAATAATAAGCTCTGAGAGAGATGAAATCTTTGGATCGTGGTTTAGTTGACAATGTTTTTCCCTTTCTGAGTGGAACATAAACTAACAGCACATCTTACAGTCAGTTGCATCTTATATTCATAAAAACCCTTATATTAAGCCTTTGTATTACTGTAAAAATGTCAAAAATACTTTTAAAACTGCATATATAGTATGATGATGATCTTGGAAAATGCACAACAACAACAAAAACAACAACAACAATAATAAAACAGAGTGTAGAAAAGAAAGACTGGAAAGAAAGAAACTGAAGTGTTAATGGAGCTTGCTTCTGGGAGGTGGAGTAAAGATGGAATCCTCTTAAGCTGGTAGAGAGAAGGAAATGCATTAATAATTTTCGGTCCATCACTCTTGAATTCAATTATCCAGCAGTTTGGATGACTTTTCCTTCCCAACCTAGGAGAGTACTGAGACTCTCTGGAGTGCTGTGGAATACAAATGCTGGCAGCACTGCCCCAGGACAAGAGCGGTGACCTCCAGGCTCTCCCCTAGTCCACGGGAAAGGGTAGCCCTACAGGGAGCAGCTGGAGGCTGTGACAAAAACAGTGCTCCAAGAAAAGAAGGGAAATGGAGAGGGAGAACCAAACATCCACTGGAAAGCTCACATACCCTGAGCAAAGCCTGACTGCAGAGGCAGCAATCATGGGAAGAGAAATGAAAACAAGAAGCAAAATCTAATAGAGAAATTCAGACAGGGCACGGCGGCGTGAGGAGGGCGTGAAGAGGGAGGACAGGGTGAAGGTGGAGGCTAGAAGGTCAGGAGAAGAAAATTATAATCAATGGAGGGGACGATGTACATCTGCTACCAAAGGTACCAGCCCCAACCATTTCTTTCCAAAAGAAAAAGACAAAGAGTTCACGACGGTCTGGAAGTGGTTGAGACAGCAGGCTTCAGAACCATATTCTTGAGCTCAGATCCTCTGCCTCAGTTTACATGTAAAATGAGAATAGAAACAGTGATCACTTTACGGTGTTGGTGTGAGGATGCAAAGTTATTACATCTAAAGAGCCATGAACAGAACAAAGCAAGTGCTCAGTGCATGTTATTACCCACTGGTATCTGACCATCACTGTCATTATTACCGTCATCACCACCATCACCAACATATTCATCATCATCGTCAAGATCATTGTCACATTCATCATCACCACCACCATCACCATAATTATCGCCATCACTGACCAGCATCGCCACCACCATCACCACCATTACCATCATCTTCATCACCACTATTATTTTTATTCAGAAGATAACATTTATGTCTTTGTAAAAGACTAAATAATGGCTTTTAAATAAAACAAAGGGGAAAAAGATAAATATGTTTTGAGTAGGTGCACACAAAAGCAGTGGTTTCTAACTCACGGCTTCTCAGAGGGTTATGTCATCTATACCTTGGTAACAGCAGGTGATAAAATAAAAGAACTTCTTAAAATGAATGTGGTCTCCGTCCTGGTGAGGTAGGGTTGAGAGGGTGGAGGAAGACTGATGGACCACTGCTGGCAGGAAGCAAGGTACGCTGCGTATCTCTGAGGTCTAAAACACAACTCCCCTTTCCCGTCCTCACAAGTTTTGCAAAGCGAGACGCAGAATTTCCAAAATAATTCTGTTGATAGCTGAGTGCCCAGTTACTGGCAAACACTAAGGAAGTCCCAGACACGTGGGCTTTGGAACAAGCCATGGGTTCCAAAGCGCCCAATAAACACTTCAATTGTGGTGAACGTGTCATCCTTTCCCTGTCTTGATTTACCTCTCAGAAATGATAGCATTTGTTTGGCTTTAGAATGCAGTCTGCTAGCTTGCGAAGTTCTGTTTTCAAGAAGGCTGCAGCTGAAAAAGAACTGCCCAGAAGGGCAGGGAGTGTGGACAGTCATTGTGCCTGTCTGGTCCCCAGCCTGGCCCTGAGGTCATGCTCTCAGCCATCTGCACACTTCTCTCACTCCCTGAAGCCATGCTCCTAAGGCTGCCAGAAAGATCTTTTGAAAACTGTCCCTGGATCCTGTCACTCTGCTGCTTAAAACCCGACAGTGGCTTTCTTTATTTCTTTAGAATAAAATCCTCACTGGTATCTGCTGCTCTCTCCCATCCCACATTCCCTGTCTCCCTTCTCCCTTGTGCCCACAAGGAGCCCAAGTGCTTTCCTGCTACAGGGCCTTTGCACTTCTGTTCACCTTGTCTGGAATGTTGCCTCTCAATCAACCCTTCCAATTGCAGCTCTGTTTCATTCCCTGGCTTTCAGCTCAAATATCACCTCCTTAAAGAGGTCCTCACCGCCATTCCTTCTCCCCTCCATTTGCTACCAAAGCCAGTTTAATTCCATTATTGCATTCATCACAGTCTCTTTGTCTTGCATATGGACTTGTTTACTTGCGATTGTCTTCTTCCTTCTATGGGTCACCTTAAGGCAAGTTGTTTTGACTTGTTTGCTATATTATTCCAGCTACACTGTCTGCATAACATCCAAAGGACATATAGCTTAATGAAACAATCAGTGAATGAATGAGCCAAGAGATTCATGGATGAATGCATGTGTCCTTCAGCTTCTAGAGCCGAGGAAGACAAGTCCTTTTTGGTGCCCCCTATCCTGGCCCCCCGTCTCCAGAGATGGTGTGAGAAGAATGTTGTGAGTGTCTCGTCTTGGCAGAGAAGAGACCCCAACAGACTTCACCAGCCAGAAGGGCTGGAGAGGAGGAGCCCCAGGTGAGGAGAGCACTGCCCCAGGCTGTAGGACCCCAGGAGCTGGACAGGGACTCGACGTTCCGGGAACACTGGTCACATCATTAGCTCATTTCTACGCCTGAGAAAAAGCACGTATGGCGCTCCTACTGGGTGGCGCCTGTCGCTCCTACTGGGTGGCGCCTGTCGCTGTGTTCCACAGATATTTACAACAAGGACACGTGATTAGACTTAAAAAGATGCAGCCTGCTGGCTTCTGGTTACTGCTTTGGAGCTTCAATCGAGAGCCTCTATTTTCAGCTAAAGCAGGAAGGGCAGAGCTGGAGGAAACCACGTTCTGCACCCGCCCGGTCCCCCACGTCCTTCTCCCTCCCCTCCCCTTCCACGGGGCCACCGATGGCACAAAAGGAGAACCTCGGTCTAGACCCCACCTCTGCCACCAGCTGGCTGCACTGGACGGGGACAGCCCTTCCACCCTGGCTGGGAGAACACGCTCCCCAATCAGCCCGAGCGTGAGCGATTCCCCGCTTCCATCGTCTACTAGCTACGTGAACCGGAGCTGTCTGCCCCCAGCCTCTGAGCTTTGGTTTCCTCATCCTTCAGACAAAGATAATCATACACTCCACTCAAAGACTTGTAAGGACGGAATGATCTACGTAAAGTGCTGAATGCAAGGCTTTGTACAGAGCAAGCAGCTAACGTTAGTGGTCACAGAAAGACCCCTTTCTGGGCCTTAATATTTCATTTTTAGAAACGAGATGGGTTGGAGGCATACGGGTGTTGCCCAATGGGGCACATGGAGAAGAGATAATTTTAGGAGATACTGTGATCTCCATCAGTCCTGTCCAGGTATAATATCCCACCAGTAGACTGAGCTCATTGGTTTAATCCAGACCTGTCAATCCTCCAAAAGAGCCAGAGATGTGAAGTAAGATTCAGGATGAAGCAAACAGATTGCCTGCCAAGGCAGGGGCCCTGTATCCCTGTCAAATGCCACCTTGTGGGGAACTGCACACTACCGGGCAAACGTGGGTGTTTTTTGGAAGAGCTAGGCCGGAATTAAGACGAGTTGCCGGAGGCTTACAAGCCAGGGAAGACGGCTCCCCTTCAATGAACAGGGCAGAGCTGGTGCAGGGCTCGGAAAATCAACACGCTCGGTCACATGGCTTCTCAAGAGAAATCTTCTTTTCGAGCAACCAGCAAACCTTGGATGAGTGAGTGACGTTCTCACTTTACATGTTCAGAAAACACAGCGTAGAAGTTGTTAAATAAAATGACTCTGAGACCACACCTTGAATTTCATACCTTGAATTTCTATTGCGTTGGTCTTCTGAGAAGCCTGGAACACTCACCCGAGTTGTGAAATGACTTGGCCCCAGCCTCACAGTCATCCTGAGACCAGGATCAGAGCATGAACATGTGACACCCTCGTCAACAACAGACGCATCAGTCTCACTGAGGTCCAGCGTTAGGGAAATGCCAGCGTATTTATTCATCTGTGGTCTTGCTGTGACCTAATTCCTTGCCGAGTGCTGAGCCAGTTACCTGAGACGTGGCTTCAGTCGGAGTCGGATGGAGGGAGGCGGATCAGCGGCTTCCAGTCATCAGAATATTGAAAGGAATCCCACCAAGAAGACAGAGGGCCTCGGGGGCAAATCGACACAGGCTGCCTGGTGCAGCCTGGGAGTCAGGCAAACCTTGATTTAACTGACACCTAAGCTGTGTGGCTTGGCGGGGAGAGTCACCAGTTTGAATCTCAGGCTTCCCATCTGCGGAATGGGCGGTAACAGCAATGATGAAGGTCAAATGTGACGGCATCTCTGGAAAGTGTTTGTCTGGTAACTGTTCCCTAAAAGGTGCTTAGTACAAAATGATGATGCTTTCCCCACAGGAGGTCCTTAGGGAGAGGCCAGCGTGCTGTGCTAGACTCTTGTGAAATTGTGCTTGACGACTCTGGCAAAATTAGGTACTACTTTGTCCTGCTTTCTTAGCACCTCATCCTCGTCTCCATGGTAACAGTCATCAAACACACACTCGGACTGTCTGTGTAAATGACGGGCTCCCAGTATGACCAGGAGCCCCTTTCGGGCAGGTATAGTGTCTTTCTATGTCTTTATTTCCATTGTCTCAAAGGCGCTGTCCAACATGACAGCCACCAGCCACATGGGGCTATTTATGTTACTTAAATTAAAAATTCAGTCCCTCGGTCACATTTGCCAGATTTCAAGTGTTCAGTAGCTGCACGTGGCTATGAGGATACAGAACATTTCCATCCTTGCAGAAAGTCCTGTTGGAAAGTGTCCACGTGGGAAGGCTAAGGGAAGAGGGGCGCAGGTGGGGTGCAGTACCATGGACCGTGCCTGGGGTCAAAACCCGGAAACCGTGGTCCTTACAAGACGCTCACTGAGTCTTCCCTAACCCCATCTTCATTCCCAGCGTTCCTCATTTTCTTCAAATCTACCTTCAAACCTCATGTGAAATTTGAAAACACACACACACACACACACACACACACAGACTCTGCATAAAAATGGGGTTTGGTGAGGTAAATATCCACGCTGACTCTGAATCTCTCCCATCTGCAAAGATGACAATTAGCAGAGCACGCACTCTTGGAGTTAAGGAGATAATATGATCAGATTTCCAAAGTATTATTTGTCAGGCAATGTTTGTGTGCCATCATATTTAATTCTCACAGTAAGTCCTGGGACTCCCATTTTACAGAGGAGAAAACTGAGGAACAGGAGGTGTGAGCTGCCACAGGTCTCACGGTTAGCAAATGTCAGAGCGTGGACTCAACCCAGGGAGACCTGGCCCTGGAAGCCAGGGTCTTGACTACTGGGCTTCCTGTCCAGGGAGAGCCAAGCAGACCATGTGCACTGCTGGCACCCACCCCAATCGTCTCACATGCGGCCTGCTCCTACAGATGGCCCGGAGGAGGGATGGTCAGAGTGCAGGGTCATTTCTTTGAAGTCACCAGTCCAAACTCTGCTTTTCCACTGCCCTCTTCACTTCCCATATCATGTCAGACTGGAAGCTGGATTAAAGTTTTCCGAATTAGCTGCCATGTTCTCCTAGGGGCCCAAGAGCATGTGTAGGACACAGCTGGGTCCTCCAGCAAAAAGTAAATGAGGAAAGGAATGAGTGTCATCATGTGGTCCAGGGCTGAGGGCTGAGATGGCAACCCACTGACCTCGACTCGGAAGGACTCAGACTCCTCAAGACTGTCATGATACCATCTCCCAACGCCCAGTAAGACCAGGATAAAAGGGAGGTGCATGTCCAGTCACGGCTCGTAGAAAGTACTGGACCAAATGCCAATGTTCCACTGACTGAAGGAAACGAAAGGCAGAGAGGAGGAGAAAAAAAAACACCTGCTGTGGAAATGATGCTGGTGATTATTATAATAACGCCTTCATTCGATGGGCACCTACTCCCGGTGTGAGTGCCGACGCTAAAGCCCGTGTCCTATCCATGAGGAAGAACGTCTCGTCCTCACTGGAGCAGGCTGGGAGGTAGGGGGACTGTCAGCCAGGCCCTCCGAGGTTGCAGAAGGTGCAAGTGATCTCAGGACCCGTGTATGTCCCTGACCCCACCGCTGGGTGCCACAGTGACTTCTCTGAACAAGAGACGAGGAATGAGTCTGGGTATCTTAATTCTTGGAGTAGACAAGCCACAAAACAACGCCACTTTGGGGCAAAAGTCAGGCCCAGGTTTACTCATCAAAAAGCTGCCAAAGAACTCCATGGCAGGGGGACAGGGGAACAACACCCTGAGACTCTCAAAAGCTTTGCTGTGAACAGTCAAAACACTCCTAAGTGGCAAACCCACGAGATGTTTTTGTTTTGTGCTGTTACCAGAGAGGGCGGAATACAGTTCTTGTATCTTTCAGTTCACCAAACAGGCAGGAGAGAGACAAGGAGCCAGGGACGCAAGAGGAGAAGATGTATTTTTAAAAGCAGACACCTCCAAAAATAGGACCGTATTTGATGTTGGGAGAGCATGTCCCTCCCTCTTCTCCGAAGCTGGGATGGCTCCTCCCGACGCAGGTGAGGGCTGGGATGCGGCAGTGTGGCTTATCCACCTTTCCACCCCCACCTGCGCCTCCTCTCCCAGCAGGACCCTGACACCCTGAGGGTCCCTGGACGTGTCACATGTACTCAGGTTCCCTGAGCTGGTTCATGCCCATGCCTCTTACTGGAAAGCCCTCTTCCTCCCTTCTCTGACTGGAAGAAAAATCCACTGATCTTTCTGGCACCTGGGGAACGTGGCCACCTCCGTGAAGTCTTCCCTAACACCCCATCAGAGCTGAAGGCAATGATCTCTCCCGTTCCGCTCCTGGACTCACTACAGCATGGGAGCTCAGCATCCGACTTAGCTGTAGACGAGTCTGTCTCCCTCTCAAGACCATGAGTGCTTACAGGCAAGGGTGACATTCAGTTTATCTTCGTACTCTGCCGTGAACAGCTGCTGAATGAGGGAACAGACTTGTTGGAGACTCATGTGACAGGAAGCACGGTCTCTTGGGGGTACCACATAGCCCAGAGCAACGCACGTTCCAGGAACTGCATTTTTCTATGGCATGTGCATATGTGTGTGCGTGTGCACGTGCGCACACACACACACACACACAACACTCACAATGGTCTTTTAAGGAACTGATCACAGAAGTTATAGGAGACATGGAAATATAGATTTCAATGCTTATCAGGACTCAGAACTCGTCATGAATTAAGGTCCCCAGCCCTTCTTTTCAGAAAACCTGGAATGGCTTCTTTCAAGGGACAGGAAAAAATTAAGGGAGATATGTGTACAGACACCAACCCATCCATGGGCAGTTTTAAACACTTTGAAAGGATCTCATTTCAACCGCAGGCTGTCAGAATCCCATTTTCAAATTCCGTTGAAGGCCTGGGTAAAATGTGTTCCATTCAAATTCCGGCTCTTCTGCCAGAGCACATGCAGGAGGCGGACAAAGGTTGAATACAATGATTATTTTGCAGCCGAGTTCCCTGTTCATAATTCACATGCAAAATACGGGCTGATCCCAATTAGCTCAAACTTGTTTTTGCTTTTCTTTGTTGCCTGCTGCCCACCTTCCTGGGACTCCTTGCTTTGGGTTATTTGTTCAGACTTCAGCTCCAGACACACCACTGTGATTTCCTTTTTAATAAACACCATCCAGCCAGTAGCAGGAAACAAGGAGAGGCACCTGCACTCTATTATAGCCCGACGTCCCACCCACGAACGCCGAGCTATGAATAAGTGAGAACCACCACCCGTCTAAAAATAGTAACAGCACTTTCCCATAAACACAGGATCACACTACTTCAGCTAATGCGAAGGACAAAGCACCCCGCTGCCCCCTTGTTTTGGAGGGGGTAGGGATGCGACTCCGAGCAACAAAGGTCAGCTGTCTGTCTGCAGCCACTGACGTCGTCGTCATGGGCGGGGCCGTGGGACAGTTCATCCCATGCTTGGGAACAGCTGGACTTTCCTGGAATCCCCGGGATGGGTCATGTTAATTAGTTTCAGACCAGGAGCCAGAGGCAGCAGTCGGAGAGGGAAAACATGAGGTGTGGCGTCACACAGGTATATTCAGGCTCTGTCTTAAGCCTGTAACGCAGAACCACCGAGTGCCTGATACAGGTGCAGGCCCTGTGCTTGGTGCTTGGGACAAACGCTGGTGTCGAAGACCCCATCCTCATGAGTTTACAATCCAGCCACTCCCTATCTGTGCGACCTAAAGCAAGTTACCTAATTTCACTGCACTTTGGTTTTATGAATGAAAAATGTTGCCTGCGGCAGCAGTAAACACAAGATGCTGCAGCCATCGAGCCGTCCCATTTCAGCCGCCCAATGGTGAGCCCTGAGGGAGACACACGGACTGCCCCGCTGCCAAGCCCTCAGCCTCTGCAGCCACCACAGCGGTGCACCCGGAGGGGACTCAGGATGGGACAGAACAGGACACTGGCCCTAGAGGGCTAAAGTGCACATCAAAGGAATGATTTCAGTGACCCCAGATATGTGCATCTTCCCATACAGAGAAAAGTGCTAAATTCCTTAACTTGAGATATCTGGTTTTCTTTAATTAACAGCAACCATTTGATGCTCTGACTACCTGGTTTTGTTGCAAAAAATCTTATATATCCTGGCTCCTCCCCTACCTCTTTGGAGCAGTCCCTCAGAGCTATCTCAGAGGCTGTCTCCCGGGCTTTTCTGAGGGAAGTCCTCAGAAAACTTGCCAAATAAAATATAACTCTCAACTTTTAGGCTGTGCATTTTTTCAGCCAACAGTTTTGCATCTGGGAAATGGGCTAAAAACATGCCTAAGTCCCACTGTTAAAAGCCTAGAATGAGCTGGTAGGAGCCATGGCGGTGATAATGGGCACCAATTTTTGGGGGGGAGGCAAAATCTCCTCCAAAGCATTTATCACCTACAAAGAGGAAGACAGAGGATTCGGCCGACACTGTGCTGACTGAGCATGTCACCAGTGAAGGGACACATGCACACTATCAACCCCCGGATGAAATGCCCTGAGAGGGAGACGGCGTAACTTCTGAAATAATTCTTCCTCTTTTTTTTTTTTTTTTAGATTTGTAAATCGTGGCAATATAAATAACACAATTTGCCATTTTAACCATTTTAAAGTGCACAATTCAGTGACGGGGCAATCATTACCTCTATCTATTTCCAAAACTCTCTTATCACCCCAGAGTGAGTGGGAACCACTTTTGAACATGTATTTATGTTGTACACTGAGGTTCTCTGAACAGGTTTTGGTGGCAAATACTTTCATTCAGTCACTCAAGGCCAAGACCTTACAAACCTCCTGGATTCCTCCCCCTCTCTCTGTTCCACTTCCAATCCATGAAAGAAGCTCCTCTCCAACGACAGCTGGCCTCTGACCCCCTCTCGCCACTGCCACTGCTACCTCACACCCAGGCCACCCTCACGCATCTCTGGCGTCCTGCTTCAGTCCTCACCACCCCCGCCCCTCACCGTCGACCCTCAGCACAGCAGCCACGGGGATTCTTCCGAGGAGTAAGTCAGTCCATGATGCGTCTCTGCTGGAGTCTCTGCAGGAGGAGTCTGGTCTCTGAACATGCGTGCTCTGGCCCGATGCAGATGCTCAGGCACCATCTCACCTCTTCCTGTGGCTCCACCGTGCTGTAGCTGCTGCCCTGCTGCTCTGCAAACGTGCCATGCCAGCTCTGACCTCAGGGCCTTTGCACCTGCCATGCTCTCCTTCTGGAATGCCTATTACTTCCTCAGGTCCCTGCTCAAACATCACCTTCCTCGTACATTCTCTATAAAACGGCACAGCTAACATTCCTATCCTCCCCACTCTACTTATTTCCCTACTGCACTTATCAGCATCTGTACCACCCTTCAACAGAAGCACCAAACCCAGCTATCACTGCTGGGCTTGAGATGGAGGACCGGTTCCCCCACCCCAGGACACCGTGTTGGGCATCTCCAGTAGAGGGCGCTGAAGGGACGCTGGAGGAGTCTCTTGTCTCTGAGATGGCACCTCCCTGTGGGCGGCTTACCTCATCCCCACCCTCTCAGGGCAACTTCCCAGCACACCACCCCCACTGGCCAGTGACTCCCATGGTAGGGCGCCTTCCACAGAGAGCCTTCCCTGCACGGGACCTCACCGAAAACTTTCTGTGCCATCCAGTGGACCTCGGCTGGCTGACCCCAGTCCTGGGGTGAGGGGGCCCCTCCTCCCGATTTGTTCCTTCCTTGGGTGCTGCCTCAGCCCTCGGGGTAGTGGCTGCTCCCAAATCTGTATTCCCTTAGTGGCCACCAATCTGGTGATGTCGTTAATACATATTTACCTTAAACTTTCCCTGTTTAAATCACTGGGTAGTTTCTGTCTCCTGATCTAATCCTGGTTGGTACAGTCTCAGGATGCGAGTGAGTATGGGCCTTCAGCTGATTTTTACTACTTTACCAAAGACTCTATTTATGTCTACTTCCTTGTTCACTACTATGTGTCTGGAGTGTGGATAAATCTTGGTAGGTGACTGGGTGAGAAGGAAGAAGAGAAGAAAGAAAGAGAAAAGGAAAGGGGGGGGAGGACTGTGACCCCCAACTCCACACAGCATCGCAGTCTGTGACAGCTTCCCAGAACACACAGGAAACGCTCATGAAGGACTCATCCATCACCTCCGAGAAGCCCTTCCACGACTTCCTCTTAACCCTTCCACTCACTATTTGCAATACTGAAAAATCTCACTGTTTGCCAGAGCCTAGAGTCTGAGCCTGCCCTGTGACTCTTTAAGAAAAATAACAACAACAACATAAGAAAAGGCAGAAAGAGGAAAGAAAGCCTCTTTGGACCAAATGTGGAACTTCTGGTGCTTGTTTTCATTCTTATGATGAAAGTAGGACGGAAACATAAGACAAGGCACTATAAACCTTCTAGAAGAAAACACAGGCAAAATATTCTCTGACATAAACAGCAGCAATGTTCTCTAGGGCAGTCTACCAAGGTGATAGAAATAAAAGCAAAAATAAACAAATGAGACCTAATTAAACCATAAGCTTTAGCACAGCAAATGAAACTATAAACAAAATGAAAAGACAACATACAGAATGGGAGAAAATCTTTGCAAACGATGGGACTGTCAAGGGCTTAATTTCCAGAATACACAAATAGCTCATACAACTCAGTAACAAAAAAACAAGCAGCCCAATCCAAAACTGGGCAGAAGACCTAAACAAACATGTCTGCAACGAAAACATACAAACAGCCAATAGGCACATGAAAAAATGCTCAATATTGCTAACTATCAGAGAAATGCAAATCAAAACTACAATGAGGTGTCACCTCACACTGTTCAGAATGGTCATCAAACAATAAATGTCATCAGAATGGTCATCAAACAATAAATTAAAATGTCCACAAACAATAAATGCTGGAGAGGCTGTGGAGAAAAGGGGACCCTCCTACACGGCTGGTGGGAATGTAAATCAGTGCAGCCACTAGGGAAAACAGCATGGAGATTCCTTAAAAAACTAAAAATAGGCTTACATTATGATCCAGCAATCCCACTCATGGGCATATACCCAGAGAAAACTCTAATTCATAAAGATACATGCACCCTAATGTCACAGCAGCACTATTTACAGTAGCCAAGACGTGGAAGCAACCTAAATGTCTATCAACAGCTGACTGGATAAAGAAGATGTATGTATGTGTACATATATGTATACACATAAAATATACATATGTATAAAATGGAATACTACTCAGCCATAAAAAAGAATAACATAATGCCATGTGCAGCAACATGCTTGGACCTGGAGATTGTCATACTAACTGAAGTAAGACAGAAAGAGAAAGAAAAACATCATATACCATTTAGGTGTGGAATCGTAAAAAATGACACAAATGAACTTATTTACAAAACAGAAACAGACTCATAGACATTGAAAACAAACTTATGGCTTCCAGGGAGAAAACAGGGGGTGGAGGGATAAATTGGGAGTTCAGGATTTGCAGATACAACTATATAAAAAACAGATAAACAACAAGATCGTATTGTGTAGCCCAGGGAACTATATTCAATATCTTGTAATAGCCTACAATGAAAAAGAATATGAAAAGGAATATATATATATATATCACTATGCTGTACAGCAGAAATTAA
This sequence comes from Camelus bactrianus, assembly GCF_048773025.1. Lineage (NCBI taxonomy): Eukaryota > Metazoa > Chordata > Mammalia > Artiodactyla > Camelidae > Camelus > Camelus bactrianus. Next base: position 53,749,440 of record NC_133547.1, read on the forward strand.
CACAACATTGTAAACTGACTATACCTCAATTAAAAAAAAAATTGGATGGAAATAAGTTTCACTCTCACACCACCAGCATTGGTACAATTTCCTGTCTGTGGACTGTCATAGCGGGTCATGGAATCCTTTCTCTTTGGTTAGAAAGCCTGTCTGGGTCAGCACCTAATTCTGGTGGGAATACTCATTTTCCCATTCTACAGAAGGACCTGCCAGGAAGCTGTGAAATGAGCATTTCACAAAAGCATAAAATGCGCCTGATAATTAAACTGCTCAGCAAATAGCGTGATGAACTGCACACCAATCTACTGAGTTAATTTCATAACCTCAGAAAATTATAAAGAAAAACTATTTGGAGATTAGAAAGCTCTAAAGGATTTTGTTTTTCTTTCTGACTCATCTGTCATGTTTTTGGTTTGCTTACAATTTCATTCTCCTTCAACTGTTTCTATCCAATGACCCAGTGGCTTCAGAATCATACTGCCCATACTTGTCTGCCTAAAAAATAAACCAAAAAGCAAGCTACAAAATCCCAAAGCCAAGAATTACAATTACCTAGTAAAACACATAATAAGAATATAAAACAGCTAATGAAAGAGCACAAGGGTATTTAATACCAACCCCCCTGATGTAAATAACAAACATCCATTTCAATTACTGTTTTCTTTTTACTTCAAATTCTAAACAGTACTAGAGGAAATGAGCATAGTAGAAACTCGCTATGCTGGAATGTAGCAAAAATAAAAAGGTGTCAAGATGGACATCACTTTCTCCAAAGGAGACAGACAAACGGCCCCTAAGCACATGAAAAGATGCTCAACGTCATTAGTCAGCACTGAAATGCAAACCAGAATCCCAATATCACTTCACTTCAAATTCACTAGGATGGCTATTATTAAACAGCAAACAAACAAAAACAGAAAGTAACAAGTATTGGTGAGGACATGGACAGTACACAGCTGCTGGGAATGTAAAATGGTACAACGGCTGTGGAAAACAGCTTGGCAATTTCCCAAAAAGTTAAATCTACAACTACCATATGACCCAGCAATTTCACTGTATATCCAGAAGAACTGAAATTAGAGACTCAAACAGATACTAGTACACCAGTGCTAACAGCCGCATTATTTGGTTAGTCGCTGAAAGGTGGAGGTAATCCGAGCATCCACCAAAAGGAGAACAGATGAACAAAATGTGGTCTATACACACAATGGAATATTACTCAGCCATAAAAAGGAATGCAATTTTGATATATGCTACAACAGCCATAGACCCTGAAAACCTTGTAGCGGGTGAGGTAGAACACAAAGGACAGATACTGTGTGACTCCCCTTACATGACATACCTAGAAGAGGCCAAGTCACAGAAACACCACGTAGAACAGGTGTTACCAGGGGCTGTGGGGAGAGTTACTGCTGAATGAGTAGAGAGTTATTTGGGGTGATGAAAATGCTTTTACGCATAGTTAGTAGTTACACAAAACTGTGAGTGCAGTTAATGCCACCAATTCACACACTTACAAGTGGTTAAAATGATACATATTATATTATGTATATTTTATGACAATTAAAAAAACTGAATCCCACACACATGAGCACCAGACTCCACGTACTGCCTCACAGGAGACTTTGCCAGTCCCTTGTTCTGGGTCTGTTCACTCCCATTTTCCAAACAGCTCTAACAAACCTGATTAACTGGATTCCTCCTCCAAGAGTCTGGAGACAGCTCCACTCATAAGGCCTCTGCCTATTTTTATAAGGATGCAAATATCGGAGAGGGATGAAGATGGGCAGGGCTTTCTGCCAGTCCTGGGTGATTCAAATTTCCTTGATGGAATCCTCCTTAGGACAGCCTGAGAAACAGCCTTTTAAGAGTAGCTTGGAAAGTGCCGAGGGCAAGGTCTGCCTCATCTCCTGCACCCGGCACGTGGAGCCCCCTTAGGGAGCATCCGGCCCATAAACTGTCAGGAGACGTGTGTGTGCGCACACGTGTAACCTCGGAGGCACACGGGGTATCCATATGGAAGGTCTTGGGACAACAAGGACTGGAAAGGTGAAGGTCTGATCAACACCAACAAAATCGCCTCTGGTGACCAGCAAAGACAGCTCCGCGCAGGACAGGAAGAGGAGAGAGCAGAAAGACCAGCAAGACCAACGGGGGAGGCACGTCAGGCAGGAGAGACCACCGCAGCTGCAACCGTGAAGCCCCAGCACCACGGCCACCCCCTGGCAGCCTGTGCAGGTACATTCCGGGGGGCTGCGCGGGCCAGGGCGTGCTCCAGCACAACACAGTGTCCTGCCCAGGAAGGGCAGCTGAGCATCCCCCAGAAGCCTACTAGAGGTGCAAATTCATGGCCCCTTCTGAATCAGAATCTCTGAGCACAGGGGCCAAGAATCAGTGTTTTGTGATCTCTCCAGGCGCTTCTTATGCCTGCTAAGGTGTTCTTAGGGTTGCACTCTTTTTTTTTTTTTCCCTAAGTTTAGATTTATTTATTTTTAAAATGTTTAAAAATTGAAGTAGTCAGTTTAGTGCTGTGTTAGTTTCTGGTGTACAGCAAAGTCTCTGGTGTTTGTATTCTTTATCATAGGCTATTACAAGGTATTGAATATAGCTCTCTGTGCCGTACAGCAGGACCTTGCTGTTTACCTATTGTACATACAGTAGTTAGTACCTGCAGATCCCGAACTCCCAATTTATCCCTCAGGGTTCCATTCCTGAGGAAACCCAAGCCCTCATTCCAAGAGTTTCCTAAATGCCTCTGAGAGGCTCCCTGCAAATGGTCCTCCCAGCCTAGTTCAGGCTGCAGGGCACCCGGACCTCTGACCAGAGGGCTCGCTTCCCAGCTGCTCTTTGGAACCATCAGGACGCCGTGTGCCTTTGCTCTGCTGACCTTTCCACGCAGACTTGCACCTCTCCAGCTGGATTCCCGCAGGGATGGGTTCTTGGTTCGAGTCATGGTCCTGTCACCCTTTCACTTCATCAGGAGGCCCAGCCACCCCTCACTCCTTACAAGCCACTGGCACCCAAGTCAGGTAAAGCTCTACCTCCATGTAATTTCTCCATCACTCCCTATGGCTCCGCCATCCCCGGGCAGGGCTGGCATAGTGGGATGGCTTCTCCTACAGAGGTGATTATTTTTGCCTCTGGTTTCTCTTTGTCAGTCCCTCCTTGGCCAGAGTGAAGATGAACACCCTCCTTTGCTGTGATCCAACCCTTACTTAGAACCTTCAGCGTTTCTAGATCTCAGTGAGCAGATATCTATGTCTGGGAGGCACAACTTGCAAACATTTGCTTTCGTGAAGGTGAATTCTTTAAGAACTCTGCCAGAGGCAGCCCAATACACCTTTATGTGAACAACAATGGCGAGAGATGAGATCTCCGTGCAGTGTTTACCACGCTCTCGATGTGATGCTGAGCACCCCGCAGACACCACCTCACTGAATCCTCACAAGCTCGGGGGGGGTGTACTAGTCTTGCACCCATTTTGCAGATGAGGAAGTTGAGACTTAAACAGACTCAAGCAACTTGTCCAAGGTTATCAGAGGTAACGTGGGGGAACCAGGGACCCAAAGTGGCAGCATGGCTCTTGAACCCACCCCTTTACACTGCACACACGACGAGGTAAACGGATGAGGGAGGAAGGAACGTCACCAGAAGAGGATGCGATTTCTGGAGAAGCAGGTAATTGGTTGGGACAGAAACAGCTGTGATCCTCCAAACCCACTCCCAGGAGAGACATCTCCCCAGAACAACCAATTCCCCTCCCTCAACAGAATAGGAATGTCTGCCAAGTGGGGCTGGAGGAGTGGGCATCTTGGGTCAGGCCCCCCGAGTAATCGGGACTTGCCAAGTTCGGATATGCTGACTGAAAGGCCATGCTGGCTGGGGAAGGGGGCAGCCCCTCCCCCAAGGAAACAGCTCTTTCTGGCAGGAACGTGGCGCTGTTTAATGACACCCGGCCACATTTAGAAACAAGCTAGGGCCGGAAGACTGAAAACAATATGGCACCCCCTAAACTGCTGACAGCAGGAGGAACATGGTGACTTTTCAGCAAAGACGGTGAACTGATTTTCATCCTGGAGCACCAGCTGATCCTACTCAGACTGCCACTTCTGGATCACTGTGAGCAAATATTTCACATGCCCCGTGCAGCTGGTGCCACTCCAAGCACGATCTGGGCAGAGGCCCAAACATACATCCCAGCCCACAATGGACAGAAGGCAGCAGGAGAGAAGGGCTTCTCGGACTCAACGGTGGTAAAGCAAACAGACACAAGTCTTGGGGCACCGGGGTCTGAACAATCCCATACAAACACACCATTTTGCAGGACAGTTAGAAAGAGGAGGGACAGCTTCACTGTGCTCACAAACAAGATTTTCAGATATCTTAACTGAGTATTAGAGAAATTAATCAAAGTCAGATGGGTTTAGAAAATAACCAAAAGGACTGAGACAAAATGCATGAGTGCCAAACAACAACTTTGTTGAGCAAACACTGTAATAAGTACCAACTATGTGCAGGTCACTGTGCTAGAAGCTGGGAATTCAGTGGTGACCAGGACAGGCTTGGCTTCACAGGCTGCAGTCAAACAGTGAAAAATACCTTGGGAGTCGGAGAAGCTGGAGTTGAGAGATTTGCAACAGAGATTTCTTGTATCCTATGTAAAAGGGGAAGTTCATGTCTGTCTCCCCACCTAGATGATTGGATGCCTCTTTGGGCTACAAACTCCTTGAGATCAGAAGCTGCCACCGCCTGGTGCAGAGCAGGCATTCAGTGAGTGCTGGCTGGGTGCTGAAAACAAATGAGTAAATAAACATGTGAGAGTCAAAGAAGAAATCACTTGGGACATATTTTGAATGATTGAGAATGAAAGTACAATACACCAAAATTGGTGGGATGCAGCTAAAGAGGTACTTAGAGAGAAATGAGTAGCTTTGTAGTAAACATGGATGAAGTCAGACGACCAGGGGTTTTCTGGTCCTTGATTGTGAGGCCTCCAGGTGTAGGAACTGTTTTTGAAAATTGACCTTCATACCCTCTGAGCTTGGAATAGTGCTTGGCACACAGCAGGTGTTTGAGAAATACCCCTTTATGCAATGAAAATATTCCAGTGTGTTTCCCAGATGTCACACTCAGTTGTGCTCCTGTATTTGGAAAGCTTTTGCTCATCTGGTCCCCTCTGCTGCAAACACCTTCCAGGCCTTCTGTTGTTATTGTTCTTTGTTGCATACTCAGTCTCCAATAATAACTAACATTTATTAAGTTGAGTGTCAGCCACTGTGTTGGGTCCCTCATAAGTATCATCTCATTTGATCTGCACAATAAGCAGGTACTACTATGACTTCCCCTAAAACCATAATAGTACTCCCGTGTAGATATAGAAATGTTATGCAGATATAGAAACTGATACAGAAACTAAGGCTCAGAGAGGTTAACTAACTTGTCCCACATCACACAGCTGGGAAGTAGCAGAACCAGGACTTGAAACCAGACATTGAGAATCCAGAGCTGCTGTTCTCAACCACAGTCAATGACTGCCTCCCACTCAGGACAGGAATAAGCACAACAGATAGTCCTCCTGGTAAACTGCCCCTCTTCGGTGTTCTCCGAACGCCCTGTGACTACTGTTATTACTACGCCGCCATTCCCACAGGGTTGGTGGTCTGCTGCCCGAGGCTCTGAGTTTCCCATGACAGGGGCTGGGTCTCACTGCCTCTGCCGCCTCACCAGAGGCTCAGTGCACAGGAAACGCTCAAAGACTGTATACTCAGCTCAGCTGGAGGTGGGGGGAAGGCGAATAGCTCTTCTTAAATTACAATGTGCTCACAAGTCATCCTGGAGATTTTATGAAAATGCAGATTCTGACTCAGCAGGCTTGGGGTAGGCCTGAGGTTGTGCATTTCCAACAAAATCCCCAGGGACACTGATGCTGGTGGATATCAGGTTTGGAACAGGGAAGGGCAAGGCAAAAGGGCAGGGTCCAGTGACAGAGCTGCCTTTGGCTCTTAGATGAAAAAGGCTCCTGCCTCTGTGATTCTAGGCAAACCAATTCACTGCTTTTGGCCTCAGTATCCTGATCTATCAAATGGGAACAACTGAACCCACCCTATAGTTATTGCGGAGATTAAACCAGATAACTTGAGAGAAAAGGCCAACACCGATTGGACACCAAATCGGAGTAATAATTCCTCAGTCTGAGAAATTTTCTTGATGTTAATTTCTTGAGACTGAAATCTTTCCTGGATTGTCTTTTGCCTGCCGTCCATCACATACACACACGCAAAAATACATCAGTAATGACTTCGTTTTAAGTTAGCCTCCTTTGGGCTGGCTTTATTGCATGATTTCCCTCCTGAACTTGTTGATAATGATTCTCCTCCTACCAAGGGAGTTCATAACTAAATCCAGTAAGGAATGTGGGATTTTGAAGATGACCTGGAAGCACCAACAAACAAAATTTCCAAAACCCAAGGAGGCAATCAGCATTTCTTGTCAGACCCATTTACAGGGGTGACCCAGATGTCACAAGGAACCCAAGGGTGTCGGCTGTTCCAAGCAAACCACTCTCGCCTAGATTGGTGAGAGTCCTGAGGTCAGGAGCTGTGAGCCCACCACAAACCACAGAGAAACTCTGGGGGTAGCTGAGTGGAGAAAGGAAAACAACAGACCAACCACAGATCTAACAACGCAAATTTCTCCCGGGTGACCGGAGGCATGTGTGCTGGTCTGGGAGCCGAGAGGGCAACAGACAAGTAAATGAAACTAAATGAAAAATCTAAATGCTGAAGAGTTCTCATTGCGTCTTTTAAACTAGTGGGGAAACGGACCAAGAAAATCCAAATAGATTAATAAAGACAAGCAGACAAGTGGATCCAACTTTCTGAAGCCTGTTCTTTCTGACCTGCTTTGCTCATGGGCCACTACAAACCCAAGTCCGGGAAAGACAAGCCTGGGAACTTCTTGGTAACGATGTAATAAAGATAGTTGAAACTTTTTTGGAACAGAAAAGAAAATGTCGTAATTGTGATGAGAACAGAAGGAGGAATCATTCCCTGCTATCGTGAGCCTATCATGCTTTCCACATGTGCGAGATGCCACACCTCCAGGAGTCGCACATCCAACACAGGCCAAGTACATCCCCTGGACCTGAGAGTTTGAAACTAAAGGGTGTCAGATCCTGATTGCAGGATCCTGACTCTTGGCCAAAGCCCAGGACAGGTATCTGTTCTTGGAGGGGAGATGCAGACCCAAAGCCCCCAGGTGGGTGTGCGCATCCCCTCCTGACTGTGAAACTGGAAAGAGCGTACAAAGCTGAATGATGCCCCCACCAAAGGTGCCCACGTCCTAATCCCCAGAACCAATGAATATGATGCATGCATAGCAAAAAGGACTTTGTGTATGTGATAAAGTGAACAATCTTGAAGTACTGAGGTGATCCTGAATTACTCAGGTGTGCCGATGCCATCTCAAGGGTCTATAAGGGGGGCTTAGAGGGTCAGAGATGGAGATGTGAAGACAGAAGCAGAGACTGGAGAGATGTGGCCATGGGCCAAGAAATGCCAGCTGCATTTACAGCCTGGAAGATGGAAGAAACAGATTCTCCCCTAAAGCCTCTGGAAGGAACCACTCTTGCCGATGTCTTGATTTTCGCTCCATCAGACTCATATCAGACCTGTGAACCCCAGAACTGTTGGAGAATCAGTGTGTGTTGTTTTAAACCACTTAAGCTGGTAGGAATTTGTCAGAGCAGCCACAGGGAACAGATAAGGGCCACGTTTCAGCTCTGCCTATTCAAATGGTGAGTGCTGACTGTGGTTATGTGGCTTAACTTCCCTGAGATTCATCTCCTCGTCCACAGAATGGGGATTGTGTGGAGGGTTAACTGCAAAGACTCAGTGATGGCCTAGGTTAGTGTCTCACACATTAGCAGGCTCCGCCCGTAGCTCCAGGTAGGCACGGTTTGTGAGAGACTAGAAAATCTAACTCTCATTGGCTTAGTTTACCAGGAGGGGCTCTACCCTTAATGACAGAGAAGAAGGAAGGGACAGAGAGGGGTAAGAATGGAAAAAGGGATCCTGGCCATTAGGAACACAGCAGAATATGATCTGTACCCTGCCTGGCTCTTTAGAGACAGTCAATGCACACTAAGGAATTCATTTCTCGATGAGCTTGGCACCGCTTAATTTCCCTACCAGGCCCTCCTTCAAAAGACCTTGGCATTTACATGAAAAGGGTTCCCAGTTGATTAACCTGTTCTAACACTTCTTCATGTGTCTTCCCTTAATCAGCACTAAGCATCACGAGGTCCTCACTTAAGAAAGTACTCAGATCAGCCAGGCACCTGCTGCTGGCAACAATATACAACTTGGAAGGTCTTAAATCAAAAGCGGGAAAGCAGTGACCGATGTAAATAGGAGGACTTGTCCTAACTTCCAGCTAGAGGCAACAGGAACTGGGGGCTCAACACCCCTAAAGTGAGGCCCGGCTTTTGTTTGCAGAGGTTTTTATTCCTTTTTTGAAAGAGAAGACGCAGGTCTGGAAAGAATATTTTTCCCCCAAAACTTGAACACAGAATCTTCAGAAAATTAGTAATGTACTTACAGCCACTTAGATACATCTTCTTTATACCAAAAGCCAATGTCTTCTACACATCATCACCCTGACTCTCACAACAACCTGATGAATATACAGTATCCTTTTCATTTACCAGTGGGCTCAGAGAGGGCCATCAGTTTATTCAGAATCCACAGTCAGGAGAAGAGACAGAGTGTGAACCTAAGACAGAGCTCCTAATCGTCAGGCTCTAGAACAGGGGAGGGAAAGCTAAGAAGACAGTACCCATGGTTGAGAGTACCCACCCACATCTGCGGAGATGAAGCTTAGAAGGGTGCTGACGAGTCTGGATCCACCCAGAGAAAATGATCCCAGAGAGAGTAAGGCAGAAGCTTCAGTGTCCTTATGGTCTGGCCTCAGAAGTCACATACTCCGACTTCTGTAATATCCTACCAGTTACAGGTCAGCACTATTCAACGTGGGCAAAGGCCACCAAGAACAGACAATTACTGGGGTCTACATTTCTCAGCTTGTATGAGATTCCTGGCCCAGCTACCTTAAATCCAGATACTGTACTTGCTGAACTGTAATTTAATGCAAGAATGAATCAACAAACAGGGTGAAATTGAAGGGTGTTATAAATTCTACAATTTACCCCACCAGTACAGAGAGCCAGTAACTAACACAACTCTCATGGGAATATTAAAGCACTCTCAGGACACTAAAAATAATCCCTTCCCCCAACTTTTCTCCTGGGTTTGACAGTCTGTTTTGGCTAAAGTCCATCTCGTAACAGTCGAAGGTAAACTATTGCCTGACTAATCCTTTTTTTAGAATTCCAGGCTGAGTAAACTTCAGAGCTTCCTGAAAAATGTCTAAGAGCCTTGTGGAGTTCTGTCCTTTCTCAATTGCCTTCACTCTGCCTCCTAAAGCTGTTCATTTAACTGATTTTTGACTTCATTCCAAATCCACAGGAAATAAACTGAGTCTTAAAAGTGAACAGGACTGTCCGCAAACATGACAACTGCTTTGCCCCTTTGAGTGACGGGGCCGATTGGAGGGGAAGAAAAAGTGCTCAGTGTCCGCATTTCTCAAGATTCAAGTTCCCTGTGATCCTCGCACCTGTTTGGTGTTCCCTCTCCCACCATCTTCCACCACTCCTCCCTTCCTCAAACAGAAGGCTGAAGATGGAATGAGTTGCAGACGTTTCTTACACAGGAGCTAATGAGTGAAGCCTTCTCTTCTCAGGGGGAATTTGTCATACAGTTTAAAAGCTACCATTTCTTTCAGAACCACAATATGCCAGAAAACTGTTACTCTTGGCATATATTTTTCTCATCAGTGAGTCCTGAGAACAACCCCTTGATGTTGGAATAATTATTAATATGCCCGGTATATAAAGGAGGAAAGACTCAGGGAGGTAACCTGAGGTCCCGAGGCTATTAAATAGTGGAAGTGGGACTGGAACCAGGTATGTTTTGGCAATTGTTCACACGTCCTTGATCAGAGATGACATGGAACATATTGAACAGACAGCGCTGACCAGTATGAAAGGACACTGGCCATGTCCCTGGAGCAGGATCCTAGAGGTTCCACTCCCCAACAAAGCTGGCATGACTCCTGCAGATGACGAGTCACCCAGGAGTCCTGGTGGTGTGTGGGCACCTGAGGGGCTTGGGGCAGGACCGTTCATGAAATAGTGTGGAAATATTTGATATTCTAACACCAGTATGTCCACCTTGGTAGGTACCAGCTGAAGAATCCCCCTGCTCTATTCACATCATCATGCAGCCTTAAAATGACCAGTATCACAAAAGGCCAATCATCCAGTATAAAAGGACAGGGTTCAAAGGAACAGGGAAAAGTCCTGCTTTACCCAAATCTGGGGTCATGGGCCACCAGCTGCGTTCTTTATCACCTCCAGTAAATGTCTTCTAATTCCTGGGATTAAGTCCTCCAAGATAAGTTCTCCTTTTTGCTTGTGCAATCTTTGACAGTATAAATGGTGAGCTTTTTCTGGGAAGCACCCCTCCCCAGACACAGCAATATCACTCCAACAGACAAGGGGCACTGCAGGACACAGACGTTACTCCCTATCGGCTGAGAAGCACAGCCCTGGGTCGTGACCATTCAGCTCTACAAGAAAGGGCCTTAGAGGTCTTCTCACCCACACTGCCAAACTCAGGGGTCCTGGTCAGGAGACACAAGATCTCTTTTCTCCTATTTCAAAAAGCATAACCAAAACAATGCATTTATTTGTGCCAAGGCTGTGCTCACTCATTAAAATGCCCAGTTTCCATGCTTCTGGATATAATTTAAATATTCATAAATGAAATAAATCAGAGAGAGAAAAACAAATACTGTATGGTGTTACTTATATGTGAAATCTTAAAAAAAAAAAAATCAAACTCATAGGAACAGAGAGTAGGATGGTGGTTGCCAGGACCTGAGGGATGAGGGAAATACGGAGATGTCGGTCAAAGGGTACAAACTTTCAGTTATAAAAGAAATAAGTTTTGAAGAGTTAAAGGACAACATGGTGACTATAGTTAATAATATTGTATTACATACTTGGAATTTGCAAAGAGAGTAGATCTTAAGCTTTCTTATACATGCACACGCACATGCCCACACACACAGAGTAACTATGTGAAGTAATGGATATGTTAATTAACTTGCCTGTGGTGATTACTTCACAATTTATACGTATATCAAATCATCACATGGTATACTTTAAATATATATAGTTTTATTTGCTGATTATATCACAATAAAACTGGGGGAAGAGAAAGGGAATACAAGGAAAGTTGCTTTCAAAAAAGAAATTCAAAAGCTGCAGCACTGGTTGATAATGTGAACTAAATTTTACTTTAATAAATACTATTTATTTGGAGAGGAAAACAATTCTTAGGAACACGGCATCCAAAAAGGGAGAAGAAAGAAAGGTATATTTTCAACCACCAGTGTCCAAAAAGGGGTGAGCCATGAGGACACTGGCTTTCACATTCTAGGCTAGCTTCTTCAAAATACTCATCTAGGAAGTGTTAATGATCTAGTCTTTTATCCACCCATTCATTCATTCCTTCATTCATTTACTCAGTATGACAATGGCTGCTTTGTCACTTGCACACTGACCTCAGGCTGTATGAAATCAGCCTCTGTGCCTTCTTCCCTGAAAGTTCATTGAGCCTCATCAGTTGACTTTGCAGATGAGGGAAGCACGGATGCTGGGAAGGGAAGTCATGCCCCCAGAGCTTCATCTCCAGCAAACAAAGTTAGGAAAGATGGTTTCTCCGGAGGCCAAGTCCTCTAGAGAAAAAGCTGCCACAGAGCAAGAGAGATATGCCTGGCCAAATCCATTTATAATCACAATCTAATAATGCTTAAGAATGCCCTACGGGATGAGCCTAAAGAAAATGAGAGTAATTACAAGGGTTCAAATTAGTGATAATTCAATAACCATCCTCCTTGGCATATCTTTCTTCTTGAGATGGATAAGCTGGATTGCATTAGACAGACTTCTATCTCTGCCACTTACAAGCCATGCAACCTTGGAAAAGTCCTTTCAATTCTATGCGTTTCTTTTTTTTGACATTTTTATCTTCTGTAAGGAGGAGGTTATAATGTAGTAAAACTCTACCACAGTACTTGCTATGATAAAGACAATTGTGAAGAATCTTGAGAAGTGAGATGGATGGTCTCCCTGACCCCCGTATTCTTCCTAGTCATCCTCCCTGCATCTGGCTGATGAAGTGAGATTCCTAGAAGATTCCTGGAATCATTGCCACCATCCTGGAACAAGCAGCCAACTGATGGACCTGGAATTATCCCCACTGATATTTAAGCTGGAATGTGCAGTTGTCCCCAGGGAGTACCAAGCTAAGTAGGACCAGGACAGACCTCCATCAGGAAGCCTGTCCCCTAGAATTCCCGGCCAGCAAACTAGGCTGTCTCACCAGGTCACTTAAATAATTATGTGATTAAGTGCGTTAGATGGCACTTACAAAGTTACAATGAAGATTAAATAAAGTAGTGCAAATAAAGCCTCTAGCACATAGTAAGTGCTCCAATAAATGTTAACTAAGATGGTTATTATTATGGGAAAACAGAAGACAACTATGGCTATCTTACAGACAGTTATCACGCTGTAGGAGTGGGTTCAAAAAATCTGTTGAGCTTGTTAGCTGAATTATATTAGAAATAACAGTCTTGTGTACTAAATAACGTTTACCAAGAGTATAGAAAGTCACTCAACTACTTAAAGGTGTATTTTCAGCCACCAGTGTCCAAGGGATATTTTCAATTTCAATGTCCAAGTGAATCCCTCAAGAGCAGATGCTATACAAGAGATGCAGAGGTTTTCTTTTATGGATTGAGATGTTGGTCTTTCTTGTTTTAAATAATCAGTCAGAATTTGTTGACTTTGAGTGGATTCAGTGCTCTCTCTTCTCCTCCCAACCCCCTTTCTCCTCCTCATTTAGTTTTCAAGAAAAAGGCTGATTTTCTTCACAGGTATTGTGGCAGTCTATTTCCACGCAGAGGGGTCAGAGATGAACATCAGTGGGGTTATTCTCTTTCATTTGAGAGACTATATGCCTTCGGTCTTACTCTAAAACACATGAATTAATTTCTTTCTTCCTTTCTTCTTTCCTCTCTCTCTCATTCCCTTTTTCCCCCAATCACAGAATGTTGGCATGTTGGTGATGCATTGGACCTACTTATTTTTTTTTTTTAATTTTTGCAGAAATGGCTCCCTTTACTTACAATTTAATATTACACATTATTTTTACTGTAGGTAAAAAATAAGGCGCGCATGACTGATAGAAGAATGTTCTGCTATCTTTAGTAAACTCTAATCTGAGATATTGTATCACTACCTGAATTGCTGTTTTTTGTTTTGGGGTTTGTTTTTTTTTTAAATAAAAAGTGGCCTACCTGATAAATTCTTAGGATGATGTTCCAGGATAAGGGTTTGTTCGTAGGCATCTCTGCTTCTTTTTATTGGTTAATGAGAATTTTTTGTTTTAAACTCCCAGGAAACTCAGTTAAATTTAATACTGGTAGACAGAAATAATTTATCTATGTTCCTCGTATATTCATCTCATTTTTTATTCTAATTAGCTTCTGGTATGTTGTTCAAAACATAAAATAAGTATGTGTCTTTTCCATAGAGTACTGTTCCCTTTTGAGTCACTTCAAATCTACTTTGGAAGAAAGTCTGGTGTCAACTGTTGGAAAAAGCACCGTTCTTTTTTCACTTTTTCTAGCCAGGTGGCACCTCCTAGTCCTAACGGGAATTTTCTTTCAGGTTGCACAGCTAGGAGTCCTGGCGACACCACTTCCCATAGGGGTGGAGTGCCGGGACGCCTATGACACTGTGTATTTGGCATTTCAGTCCCTCAGGAGAACTGAAGCTCAGAATCGGGACAAAGCGGAGGTGACCACCGGCCAAACTGGACAAGGGCTACTCTCCTTCTGTCTGGATAAGGCAGCAGCTGGACCATCCGGAGACTTCCACTTTCATAGAAGAAAGGCTAATGTTCCCCTTTTCTTTTGTTTTCTTTCTTCCTTATTTTTAAGATGAGGAAAGGACTTTTGGAAATGCTTTCCGTATGCTGTCTTATTTTTCTCTTGTATTTGGGGCTGCTCACAGTCACTCTTCTGCCAAAAAGCATTTGACTGTAGTACCAGACCTTTAAAAGGCTACTTTCTGGTCTTCTGTCTATTTTGAGGACCCTCAGAGTGAGGAAAGTCAAACTTGGTATTAAATAACCACCCAGGATGTAGCTGTCAGCTTGAGGTGTTAAGAGGAATGGGTTATAAAAAGCCTGGTTAAATATAGGAAGTACAGTTGAAATCCAGGTAACCTGAGATTTGAACACCCAATATGACTTTAATGGAGGCAATCTATTTGGCCCATTTTCACTGATACATATTACACCTATTTTAAGATCTGTGATTTTTCCTCCTTAGCTATTTTTCAACTAGACCAGAAAATACTTCCACTAGCCTAAGTCATTTCCATGATGACCCATCTGTGGATTCCTCACCTTTATTTTTTCCCTACTAAAATAAATAAATACAGTTTGAACTATTCTTAACATATTCTCCTAATGTTTAAAAATAAAAAAACGGTAAGTATTCCATTAAGATTTAATTTTCTACCACCAGAACCCAAAACTTGAGTTTGAGTGTTTCTTGGTCTTACTTTTTGTTTTTACCTTAAAATAGGAATTGTAGTAAGTAGTCTCTGTGGCATTTTTTAACATTTTAATGTTTGATCATTTCAACTGTTTAAAAAATCCAATTTTTTTCCCCTTTCCTCTCTTTAGGTCCAGGGCTTTAAATTCTCTGGGGCTCTGTTTCCTCGTCTGAAAAATGGGGCCACTACTTGTGTTGCAGGTGGCGGTTTTCGGGTTTTAAAGGTAATCTGTGCTTGATGCCTCTCAACAGAGCTGCTAATTCACAAAGCACTGCTGTTGTACATCTGCTTATCCACACAGGCAGCCCTCCATTGTGCGGAACCAGCCCTCCACGGCTTCGGCCCACCCACCCCACGAGGCCTACAACACACCCAGGCTGTGTGATCAGCAATTGATAATTTTAGAAGACACTTGGCTAATTTTTCTGATCTCACTACTACAAATAGTCCTGGATTTCGTTCAGGTTCGAATTTCACTGTGGCTCTAGGGGTAGAAAAATGAATTATTTGATTACAAGGAGAAATAGGAGACCGTGTGTCAGGCTGCTTTGCAAATCAATTCACCCCCCCTCCAAGATGCTCCTTCCTACCCAAGATACACAGCTTTATAAGAAGTTTGGCAGCATCCGTGTTTGCCGGGTCAGAGGGCAAGGTGCATGCAGATGTAATATCACCGAGCGGTGTAATCCAAGCGTGCATGAAAAATAACTGCAGAGGGCATGCCGCGAGCCAGAGGGAACCCTTTTGCCATGGATTCTGACAGCACCTCAAATAAGCACCTTCCCTAATCTCCCTTGTTGATTCCGATCTGCGCCCAGTGATTTCACGCAGCTGCCATCCACTCACCGGTTAGGGCATGTTGATCGTGGCTGTCCTGTAATTAGAGCCATGGTCTCTGATGGTAATGGAGGCCTGTTGCTGAGACGGGTAAGACCCTAATGGAACCGGTGGGAGGAAGCCAAGAGGTGAACGTTACAGCCAGCATGGTGGGTTCACCTTCTCCTATTTGATTTAACTCTGTATCTCCAGGGCTCAATGTGGAAGAATGCCCAATAAATGCTGGAGAAGGAAATAATTCAATGATTGCCCCCAAAGAGTTAAGCACCTCCACCACTGGGCAACCATCATTATTTGTGTAGAGTCCTTAGGGCTATTTTGTAAATATTTGTGATCCGCTGTTTATAAGGTATCACGGTTCATTCTATCCAACCATCTGTCCATTCATTCATCAAATATGTGTTGAGGAGCCACTCTGCACAAGGTCTGGTGACTTCTGTACTTTGGGAGTTTGACACAGAGCCCAGAACACAAAGCACACTAGATAAATGTCAGATGCAGGAATGAATGAATCAGGTCGGGGAGAAGAATAGCTGGTCTGTTGAAAAAATGTACTGCGTGATAGGCAGGGAACTCGTCTGTCATCCTCTAGGGTCTGCAGAGCCCATGTGTCTCAGCCAAGTTCGACATTCTCTAGTCCAGATAGACTTGGATCTTCCTGGGCCCCTGTGCCTCAGGGCTGCCCTGAAGGAGTGTTATTTCAGCTACTGGATCTTGAAGATCCACAGGATGTTCAGTCTCAGAGGGACCTAACAGATCAAGGACAAGTCCCTCCTGTGCCAAGTGGGGAAATTGAGGCAGAGAGAAGGGGTGCAATTTATCCCTGGTCACAGAGCAGACACAGAACTAGGACTGAACTCTGGGATGCTGGCACTCTCTTCTCTGCCTGGCTGTATCCCACAGCGCCTCCCCAGTATGCTGCACCAGCTCACGGGCTGACGCTCTAGGGAAGAAGAGACAGACAGGAGAGGAGGGAACAAATGCACATATAGTCAGACAGTCCTAAGTGCGTAGAAGACAAGACACAGAGTGGGTAGGGAGGGGAGGGTCTGAATTCAACTCTACCATTTACTAACCAGGTAACTCAGACATCTTGCTAAGCCTCTCAGAGCCTCCATATCTCACTGAAACAACAGGGAGACTAATTATAGTACCTGTCTCATAGGGCTGTTATGAGATGTGAAGAATACAGTCTGGCAATATAATATAGCACTTAATAAATAATGAAATGATGATTATTGATACTGGTTTTATTTGGATAAGGTGGTCAGAGCAGGCCTCTGAGGATATATAAACTGAGTCAGAAAGATGAGAAAGAGCCAGTAATGGCAAAAGGAGCAACATGCGCAAAGGCCCTGAGGCAGTTATGGCGTTGTGCATCTGAGGAATAGAACGACACCAAGAGTGGCTGTAGGGAACTAAGCAAGACTGTGCATGGAGTGAAATAAAGTCTGGGAGGTAGGCAGGATTCCAGGCCTGCAGGTCAAGCAAACCCTTATTCTTATTCTAAGATTCTTATTCTAAGTGGAACAGGAAGGCACTGCAGGGTGTATGAGTCAGCTACTGGCACAATACTGCTGCATAACAAGCAGGTCAGGGGGGTGGCTAATATTGACTAGGCTTGGTGGAACTTGGCTCCAAGTTGAAAGTCAGGTTCAAGTTTACTCTGTGTGTCTCATTCTGAGGCTCCAGCTACAGAGGCACTGGCTATGAGAGAAGTGCAAGGGGGCACACCCAGTTGTGCAACACATTTCAAGACTGCTCACATCACGTTGGCTAAGATCCCACAGGCAAGAGAAAGTCACATGACCATGGCCAAAAAAACAGGAGCAAGGAAGTTCATCCTGCCTAGCATGAGCTCCCAGCAAGGGTGGTCGTAGACAGAAATCATCTGCTTTTTGAAAGTTTGCTTTACACCACTTTGCTTTTATTAAAGACAGACATTAGTATCTGTTCTCACTAACCAAAAGAAATCCCAAGAGGATTTTTCACTTTCACAGGAAAAAAAAAGGAAGGGTGGGGAGGACAAAAATTGTTCAGTATTTGGCCAAGAACCGTTAGAGGCAGTAGGAGTGGCCCTACCAAGCTCCTTCCCAGGGAACTACACTCAGCATCTCAGCATCAAGCCACGGTCACTCTGAACTGTGACTGTGAGCATCCGTGTTTTATCTCCACTTACTTTGTGCATCCGTTAGCAGGACTTGTCCTCAGGTGATTGCTTCTTCACTTCCCTCCCTCTCAGCTTAGGAGAGGTTTCCTGGGAAGCTCTACTTTCTGAAAGCGGGTGACTGTGCAGTCTCACTACTGTGGAGTTTCACAGGGTCAAGAGCCGGCGGTACCCATGGTCCATGGGAAATGGGGTGCAAGTTCTACAGGCATCCAGAGGGCTCGTCAGGGTCAGAGCTGGCAGAGCTGTAAACGTCACCAGGGCATGTACTCCTGGTGACCAGGAGTCCTCCACCAGCCACCTCCACCTCTCAGCACCCCATTTTGGACCAAACCAGGTCAACTTTCTGCTGGACCTTGGAGAGTAGCCAAAACTCCCATGGATCATCCAATCAGAAATGAGGGATGCCCCCAGACAAATCACACGTTGGCTTGTGCCAGTTCAGTGCTGGCCTTCTACAATCTTCCAGCTTCCACAGAGGCAGCAGGCCCTCCTCAGCTCCACATGGGAGAATACCAGGTAGCCCAGAAGCCTCCTCAGCCCAGGCACAGGGTTCAGCCCCACGACGGCTCGAGTCAGGGCTGGAAGGAGCAGGGACTGTTTGCTTCCCTTGGCGGGGTACTGGAATACGTACATTCCTCGCTGGGTTAAAATACAGTACGCTTTTCCAAACTGGAAGACCTACGTTGCCTGTTGCATTTTATCTGTAATCCAGCCCCTCGTCCTGGCCCCCGCCCGCAGCTCTGGTCTTGGAACTATTGGGGTTGGTGGGGGATGGGAAGAAGAAGGAGAAATAGATGAGGAGGGTGTGGCAGTGAGGGGATGGGTGTCTATGAAAATTTATGTGCTGAAAAACAGCTGTAAAATATTTAATGTTTCAATGAACGTTTTATGTTTACAATAAAAAATCCTCCAGCCAAGAAGGCCTTTAAAATGTTACATTTCCAAGCAGACCCAAGAAAAAGAGGCAAAGGGAGAAAGTTCCCACCAACCCCACCCTGAGCAGTGACACCCAGGCAGGAACATTCAGAGGAGGTCCCCCCAAATCATGCATCTTAGCACCCGGCTCGGTAGTGACTGAGCAGGGAATAAAGGCCAGGATACACAAGCATGAAAAATACGCTCATTTTTCTCAAAGTCAAGTACCCGTGGCGGGAAGCCTTGGAAACTCAGGCTTTGGAAGGGGATGGTGGAGGGAGTTGGGGCAGCGGTGGGGAGGGTGGGAGATACCCAGCTCAGCCAAAACTGCCTGAAAAATTTGACTGTAATCAATCAGTCCACCAGCAGAAACTGATCAAGTGTCATTAGGCTGAGTTCTTCCAGGAAAGAGCCTGGCTGAAAGGACTCTGGCTTTGACTGAGAGACACAGGTTCAAGTCCAAACCCCACTCTGAACTGGCTTGGTCTCCTTAGGTAAGTTCTTTATCCTCTCGAGACCCCAGTTTCTTCATCAGTAAAATGCAAGTGGCAAGCATCACTGGGCTGCTTGGAATACATGGTATGTGCCAGGGAGCCGGCAGGCACTGGGAAAGCCAGCTTTGGGATGAAGCTGGATCAGGGCAGGCTGTGAGCATCAGGTAAGAGAATTAAGCCTGGATGTGGCAGGAAACTGGGGGCTGTTAAAACTTTGAGAAAAATGTGAATTTTGTTCTTTTGTGCTTAACTGGTGACTTTACTCAAGTCACCATGTGGGTTTTCAGGTCAAGAAGCCAATTTTACGTTTCATCTCCTTGGTTAATTTTTGTTTTCCACATCGCCTTCAGGTACCAGAAATACAGTGTCCCACAGCCCCTCCCTACTCTGGTCCTTTCTCCCCTTCTCTGCATACAGTGCTCATGCAGCCATACAAAATAAACAAATAAAACCCCAAAATCATGTGTAGCTTTTCAGACACACCCTACAGTCTTGAGCCTATGAGCTTTCTAAGTCCAGTTTCCTTCTGCTTATTATGCCCTTCCCCAAATCTCTTCTTTTAGCAAACTCCTACTCAGGCCTCAAAGCCCAGATGAAGCATCAACTTCTCATCTGTGTCGATTGCCCCTGCACACTGCTCTGACAGCACACACTGCTTTCTTGTGCCCCAATACCCATCACACTGCCTTAAAAACATCTATTACTTTTCTGATTTCTCCTCTAAATGATGCTTCTTGCGGGTAGCAAACTGAGTCTCAATCATCTTGGTCTCCCCCATGTGCAAGGGAGTAGATCCCCAGGAAGAACTTGCTGGTGAATGAAGAAATGAATGGTGGAAAACACCACCTCTTGTCTAGGATGACAGAAGACAGGAGTGCTGGCCTCCAAAGGGCCAGTGCTCCCCTCCCTAACTCCTGACCGTCACCTCGCCTGCAGAGGAGGAAGAGTGGCTCCCCTCTGCCACCCCTCACCTTGCCCTGAGAACTGCCGAGAGTCAGGGGCTGACTTGCCATGCGGCTTAGGAAGGAAGCCGTTCAGACCACTGTGGCACCAAGTGAACGATGCTCGGGTGTCTCCTCCAAGGAGAAAGATGGGCGTTTCGTTGGGGGCTGGACCAGTTCACTTCCCATTCATGGACGGTTGTGGGCTGTGTTTGTTGGGGGGATCATGCTTGGGAGACACTAACAAGGAGGCCCCTGCTGTTCTCCCAGAAGCCAGGGCCTCTCCTGCCCTCTCCAGACACCCAGGAAGAGGCCACTGCCTAACTGGACACCACAGCCTGGCTCCTACCATGAACCACGACAGTCATGGTGGCAGCTGCTCCCTGGACAGTTTCAAATGAATCCCCACAAAGTTTCGCAAGAACTCCAGATATAAGAGACATGAAGGGTGGAAACTCACACGATAAACCCAAGTGAAAACAAAACTGTGTCGCCAAACCCCATGTGAACTGAAACCACAGGGCAGGGCACTCTGACTCTCCAGACACAAACAGCTTAACCCCAGGGTGAATCACCGGTGCGGCCAGAATGATGTTAGAGCGAGCAGACCCAGTTTGAGGGAACTTTACTCACACTGTTCTGGGGACCCTCTGTGCTTTCCGTTCCCTGGAGATTTATTTCTGGTTGAGTAGAAGGAAAAAGAATATTCACAGAGCACCTACTCTATCCCCGAGGCTCTGGTCAACACTAGATAAAAATCTCCAGTGGGTTTTCACAGTAATCCTATCTAGGAACGAGCTATCATCTCTGCATCCACACGAGGACACAGAACCTACAGTGTTCAAACAACTGGACCAGCCAGAGCTGGAACCTGCATTCCTTCCTTCTGGCACACTTCACCAGCGGTCCCGTGGGAAACCCGGATTGGCCTCGTGGGTGGGGTTCTCCCTGTTCTCCTAGCGGTCTCCAAACTGCTTTGATCAAGTGCCAAATTAACATTTAAAATTTTAATTAAATTAAAATGTGCAGTAAAATTAAAATTTGAGCATATGCCCCAATAGCTGTACACTTATTTGTCTACAAATGACGTATATACCTCTAGATGTAATATTACAAAACATTCAAAGAAATGGGAATCGAAATGGGTTGAGATAAAAGACAAACGTAAACAGAAACAACAAGGTTTATTCCCCATATCCTAGTGCAAGGGTCATAGGGTAGCCAGATTACAAAATACAGGTTGCCCCGTTAAATTTGGGACACAGTTTTGCTAAAAAATTATTCACTGTTTATGTGAAATTCAAATTTAAATAAGCATCCTGTATTTTTATTTGCTGAATCTGGCAACCTTAAGGGGTCAACAATTGCATTCTATTGAAAGATCATAATAAATAGTCTAGGCGTTATGGAACAACTACTGAACTCTCTATGGTAATGTGAACACGGCCCTAGGGGATTCCTAAACAAATGGGGTGGCTGTGTTTCAGTAAAACTTTATTTATAAAAACCAGACTTGGTCCCTAGCAGATCATCACGGTGTATGACACTTAGGAGAGCCCTGGACTGTGAAAGAGAAGAGCCTGTATTTGCACACCTCCCCAGTGATCCAGAGAAGACAAATATACGCTTGACTTGTTTCTCTGGGGGCTGTGGGCGGGGGCTGGGGAGCTGGCAGGGATGGTAATGACAGCCCCTGTGGGACAGAGGAGGGTAAAGGAATAAGAGCAGGAGTGCCCCTGAGCCCCCCCACACACGTGCGCACGCACTCACACACATGAGCACGCACGCACGCTGAGAGATTGCTGCGGCCATGATACCAACTCTGGCGGACCTGCATTCAGTGCGTCAAATTAAATGCTTCCCCTGCCCCAATTCCACCGACTCAATCGGCCAACTGGCAGCCATAACAATGTAGTAACCTTTTTGCCAAATCAGTGCTACCAAGTCCCCTTCCAGCACTAAGAGGCATCAATCAAACGGCACCCCCACGCCCAGGAGGAGGGGCACTCTCAGTTCCCGCACACGAGGAACCCCTCCCGCACCTGTAGCCGGACAGGGGCCCTCTCACCACCAGTGAGCACCGGGAACTGCTTCCCGGAGGCCGTTTTCCCTCCCCTCAGCAGCCAGCGGGGGTACAAAGGTCCAAGCTCACGGGAGCAGGACTAGCTTCACAAATCAGGTCAGCGTTTGCTCTGAGCCAGACGAAGCTGCGTGACTTAACTTTCAGGAGCCCCCTTGATGGGAGATTTCACACAGAAGCACACAGGCACAGCCAGCTCGCGGAGGCAGGGCAGCGTTCTCAGCACGCCCTACGACCCAGCCCTTCCTGACGCCTTTCAACTTCAGGCTGGTGCGTTGAGGCTCCTTTCTAAGAAATGGAGTTCTCAGAAGAAAAAAAACTGTGTTCCAGCTCAGATGTACTACGGGGAACAGAGAGCTGATGGAGACACGGGCTGTGCTGGGGGAGGGAGAACACATGCGGGGGCAAAGGGGCCCCCAGAGGAGTCACTTCAGTGGTGGAAGGCGGTGGCCGTGGGAGGAGACGTCGGCTCCTGAGGCAGCATCTCCTTTGGGGAGATGGTCAGGAGGGAGGGAGTTGTCTAACTTCACCGAGATGTGTGTGTGTAACAACAAACGCACAATTTTCCTGTTTTGTCTGACCTCAATGACTCCATCACATGTCCCCATCTCTTCTCACATAATAAAAGGTCTCTCCACGGCCAGCCCAGCCCAGCCTCTGTCCGTCAGGCCTGCTGTCACCCAGCTCACATCTGTAACGCTCCCCTAAAGCCTGCAGGAACCCTGCAACCTCTGAAGAGGGAGAGTGTGCTTTCTGAAAGCACAAAGCATCCAGGAGGCTCCTCTGAACATGGTCCTAAAGGTCTAAGTATGGAGGAGAGGGTCTGGCTACCAAAACCAGGTATGACCAGCTTGCTCTGAAACCAACATCCTTCCTCTAACCACTGCAAGAATGGCCCTCAAAATCGCACATTCATTCAGCAAACACCTCCAGGGCGAGCTCCTTGAGCATCCAAAAGAAAATTCACAGCCTCTGCAGCTGGGAAGTCACCTGGGACAGAGAGGTTACTGCTGACCTGCCTCAAGCTTCCAGGACTTTTCATTCAAGGAACAGAACCCTGTACTTTACTCCAATCACAGAGAAAGGAAAGTCCACCTGGAAGCCATGGCTCTTAGCCATCGAACTCTGTCCCATCAGTGATGCCTTCCGAGGGCCAGGACTAAGGGGGCAACACAGGATGTGACCTGTCGGGCTCCTCGGGGTGCAGGCGAAGAAACAGTACTGTCTGACGGGTACAAAAACATGAAGATGGGACAGACTTAGGGGAACATTTCTGTCCACCCCGTACCTTCTGATCTTCAGGGTGAGGGCACGGGCTCCAGCACCAGACAGCCGTGGTCTGAGCCCAGCGGCCACCTCCGTCCACACTCACATCTGTCAAACGGGCAGAGTCTCTCCCGGCTCATCAACTGCCCGTTTCAGTGGGAAAAGCAAGAGGCCACAGCAGTGAGGAGGCTTCGAAAACGATGAAGGATAATGAAAAACGGGAGAGAACGTTCAGGGTCTAGGCAAAGGCGCAGCTGTTTTGTGCAAACCTGTACTCATCGAATACAAGCGAGAAAAATACAGACACCTTCATATTTTAATCTGCCAAGAATCCCAAAGTAGTGGAAGTCTAATTATATTTTAAAGAATCTCACTTTCTTCATGACGTTTCATTGGTTAAGCGAAGCCGGATTTTCACTCATCAATCCCAGAGGCTTACGGGGGGCGGGGATTTCAGGTTAAGACGAGGTACACACCAGTACCGATTTGGGGCCTAATTATCATAACAAGAAAGAAGTCATGACAACGAGTCTGTTTCACCCAGTGGCAAGAGAACACTTACTATACAACACTGGGAAGCGGGAACTCCTTTATTCAACTCCAGCAGCTCTTGAAATCGCATGACTGCAGCCTCCTCTCTGTGACAACCTTCTGAGCTTTCACGAGTCTCACACACACACACACACACACACACACACACACACACACACACACACACAAGGGGCTTGAAAATGCCACTTTTACCTAAAAGAACTGTTTTTCAGAAAGACACAATTAGAACCTCCAACTTTCTGGCAGGAAGCAGCTGCCACTTGGGGGCCCACCTTGAGCGGCTTGAGGCCACGCAGCCCAGCCAGGCTCTGCCAGGGAGGTCTCTGCTCCATTAGAACTCACGGAACCATGGTAGCACCTTCTTCCTGGGATCGGGGAGATGGACGAAAAACAATAAACACTGGTAAAGGGAAAGGACTGATGGGAACTCGTGGCCTGTGGGAGGCCAGGTGAGGGATAAAAACCACCCAGGACGTACTCCAGGGCCTTGCAGGCACTGCTTCCTCAAACACACTCTCCACGTCTGCAAGATGGACATCAGGTAAGGAAGCGCCACGGGAGTCAGCCAGGACCAGGTCATCACCTCTGACCTACATGCTTACACCTTCTTTTCTTGTTTAAAATAACCCAGTGAACTTAATTACTTTGAGGCCCCCCCTACTTAACCCTCTCCAGATCTAGTCTCTGCTCTGGAACCTGTTTTATGGGCCTCTGTGACTAAGGCAATAATAAGATGTACAACATGAGAAATCCTGTGTGCTGCGGATAATCATAACCTAGAGGATGTGTCTGTTTTTGTGGGGGAGAATAGGGAGCAGCAGAAACTCTCGGTGCCCGAGTCAGACCCCGTTTTATCAGCCACTGGCCCTTCTCCTGGCTCCTGTGACCGTCTCTGGAGAATGATCCTTGGCGGATGCCCTTGTTCACTTCGCCCAAGACATCTGGGAAGATGCAGCCCCCCAGGGGATGGCCGTGACTGCCTCACATGGGAGTCAAATAGCCTGGTCCTCTGGCCTCAAGGCGGGACAGCTCTGAGGTGCAGTTTACACTGCTGAGCCGCCCAGCATCAGGCCAAATGAGGTGCCACATGAGGTCCCTCTTCTCTTGCCTCCTTTCTCCTTCCCTACCTGTTTTCCTCACCGTTATGGGTTTCTCCTGAGAGCACTCCCTCAATAAAGCCCATGCAGCCAATCCCTGTGTCAGGCTCTCCTGCGTGACTCTATCTACTAGAGCGAAGAGACTCAACCAAGGCCAGACTCTGTTGTCTGACAGGTGAACTGAGGAGGCCAACCTATAGAGACGCTAGAGGAAGACGGTGAGTGTGTGCAGGACACATGGGAGACAGGAAGGTACTCAGATCCCTGGTCCAGCTGGGGAAGAGGCACTTGCATGGATTCTGACCACACAGCATAGAGTGTGGCGTGTCCTATGATTCTCAAGGCCTCACAGACACCCCACCTACAGCAAAGCAGGTGGGGAACCATGGGCTTCAGTCTCCAGCATCCTGTGGGGTCAGGGACCACCGGTGCCATTGTGGAAATGGACCGGTATGTGGGCCAGGTACTGTGGTGGCCGAGGAAGGCACAGTGATTCCAGGAGAAGATGAAGATGCTGAGAGCAAGGGAACAGTCTGCTTTCTCCTCAGGGATACGGCAGGCCCACGTCTGCAGACACCAAAAGATCAGTGGACAAGTGCGCTGAATACCTGGATGACTGAGTGCACAACAGGAATGCTTACATTTGACATCTGAATGACTCCCGGAGGCAAGGCACCTCCACACAGGATCTTGTCTTTGTATTAATCAGGGTTCTCCAGGGAAACAGAATCAATAGGATATACATATAAATGTATTCACTCACTTATTAATTAACTATAAGGAATTGGCTGAGGTGATGGTGGAGGCTGAGAAGTCCCCAGGCCTTCAGCTGGCAAGCTTGAAACTCAGGGGAGCCAATGGTGGAAGTTCTAGTCTGAAAGCTGGCAGGCTTGAGACTTAAGAAGAGCTGATGTTTCTGTTCAAGTCCAGAGAAAAGAAAAAGATCAAGGTACTCAGACAGGAGGAGCTCCCCCTTGCTCCTGAGAGGATCAGCCCTTTGAGCTGTTGAGGCCTTCGAATGATTAGACGAGGCCCACCATGTTAGGGAAGATGACCAAATTTCTTCAGTCTACAGATTCCAATGTTAATCTCATCCAAAACACCTTCACAGACACACCCAGAATATTGTTTGACCAAATATCTGTGCACTCAATGCTCAATCAAGTTGATAGATAAAATTAATCATCATAGCCTTAATTACCCAGAAGCCAGCTCTGTCCTCAACTAGATTGACTTCAATGACTAGATTAAGCACCGGACATATTTCCCAAATAGGTACAGGGATAGCTCCATTCACTGGAAATGTTAGCCAACAGCCCTTTAAGAATGCAAATGGCAAAGAGGTTCATTAACACAAGTATTTACAAAGTTCTGATTAGGACGATTATGGGAGAGGTGCTATGGGCAAAACTGACATGCAAATATTACAGGTAAAGTCAAGATTTCTGAGACTATACCTGAGACTGTTATCCTGAGACCTACATGGAGGAGAAGAGAGTTCTCTTTTCACTTCTCTTACAATCCTGTACTTACCAGGAAAAACAAGAGTCTCATTTTGACATTTCTCTTTCTTTAACACTGAATACTCCAATCTCTGAGTCACTGACAATCATAAGTGTCTAACTAGAATTTAAAACCATTGCTTTGTTTTCAGTATTGCTTATAGAAAATCTTGTCTTTATGACCAATGATACTGATCTTCTGTTGACAGTAGTAATATAAAACTTTCCTTATAAACAGCTGTAATAATCTAAGTATATACAAAGATAAATTAAAAACAAGTAATACAAAAGAAGAGCAAAGAGGACAAAACTTGTGATGGTGGCATAAAGATGAAGTTTGAGGAAACACTGTTTTACATTATGAAAAATGTGAAAACCACAAAAAAAGGGGTGGTGGTAAAGGAATGGGGCTTGAAAAAGTCTAGCAAGAAAAGATGAGAGGACAGTAAACAGCCATCCGCTCAAGTCAGTCATGACAGAGTGAATGCTGCTTCTCTGTTCTTGAGAAAACAGCACACTAATTCCCAAGAAAGAAGAACCTGAGAGCTAATGGCAAGAAGTCCTGAGCCCTTCCTAAGAGTTAAAGAAAGAATCACCCCAACCTGCCATGGATCCAAAAGCCACACGAAAACAGGCCAGGTCAGGAGTATCTCAACCAATCTCCATTTGTTTGCTTCTACTTTATTTAACTTACCTGAAGGATTTGAGTCCAATTTCCTTAAATCTCAATATGCCCATGCTGTAGCCAGGTGGTTAATTGAGGATAAACGTTTAATTTCTGATAAAAACTTAGCTAAGAATATTGATTAGAACATATTCCAGTTATTGTGTCTGTGCTCCAATTATCCCCAAAGGTAGAAGGTATAAAACCACCACTTCTGTTCATGAATTTTGCGAGTTGGAATTTGAAGAGGGCACCAGGGGCACAGTCTGACCCTATTCACAATGTTGGGAAGCTGGAATCATCTGTAGGCTCGTGGTCCACTGTGTGCCCGAAGGTTGATGTTCCTGTCCTTGTGAGCCTCTCCCCTGAGTCTCTCCACAGGAGCTAGACTGAGCTTCCTCGCAGCACGGTGGCCAGGCTCCAAGGGAAGGCAGCCCATGAGTGAGACAGAACCAGATGGGCGCTGTCTCACCTTTTATGACCTAACTTCAGAAGTAATACAGTGCCCCTTGTACCACCTCCTAAGTGGTTAGAAGGGAGCCTTGAAGGGCTCCATTCAAGGATAGGAGGGTGGAGTTAGACTCTACCTTTTACTGGGAGGATGCCAAAAAATTTGCCAGCAAATATGAAACCACGACAAAGAGGATTAACAGAGGAAACATGCACACCCTGCATCGTGGCCTCACCTCCCTCCCCTTCCAGTCTTCCCAGCCAGGAACCAGCACGATGGTACACGACCGCCTACATTACCACCTGAACGCCAGGCTGGAGGGCTTGAGAGTATCCGTTCTCAATTTCAAGGAGAGGACTTCCACAACCGAAAAAGTCCAAAGAAATGAGGGAGAAAGTAAGGTAGGAACGGGGCAGATGAGAAGGGGAAGAGAAAATGGAAATGGGAATTAACCAAGAGACAAAAGACGGAGAGAAGAGAAGCTTACGCGCCTTTCCTTTGTCACAAGCCTAGGCTGTTCAAAGGAATCAGGGCCAGAAAGACTCCCCGAGGAGACACAGTGATGGGATGTACCTTGGAAGTCACACCTTCTATAAAAGGGTTTGGAAATCACTGAGCTGTACCTTAAAAAGGAGAGCAACTGGCACCTTAACCTGAGTGTACTTCTTGGCTCCAAGTCCTAACCAAAGCTCTAAGCTTGGACGGGTCACGCTGCCAAGTCAGGTACCAGCTCTGTCTCGAATGAACTCAGGCGGTTAAATGTCTGCCAAGGTGTGAGCAACCTTAAGGGCTCCTGGGCCTACACAGCGCAGTCAAACCGGATTCACATAAAAACAAAACCCCAAACCAACAAGACAAACAACTTCCTACAAAAGATACCAACCAATTGTGACATCATCTTACCACCACGCCTAATGTGTTGAATGCTGCAGTGACACCGGCGTCAACTGCGCTGCAGCTGGTTTGATACTGCAAGTTGCGTGACTCCCTTAATGGTGATAATTTGTTATCCCAAGGCGGACAGAGTGATTGGAATTTTAAAATCATTGCCCAGTTTCTACATCTCGTGTGGCTATTGAGTTCCCAGCATTCCTGGATTCCTGGTATCTCCCTAATGGAACAGCCTCCCCACATCCCATAGGACAATTTGAAAGAGAAGATTATTCATGTTTTTTTTTCCCCCCAAAAGATTTATTTCTCCTAGACTCATGTAAATGAGTCCTAAGCAGTGTCTTAGTTATGGAGTTGGTGTGCCTAGCACGGCCCAGCATGTGGATTACAAGAACATGCTGGAAGGAAGGAAGTCAGGAAGGAAGGGAGAGGGATGGAGAGATGGAGGGAGGAGAAAGGGAGGAGAAAGAGGGAGGAGGGGTGGGAGGGACAGAAGAGTGGATCTGAGGTCCTAGGCTTGTTAGTAAAATCACACTGATGTATGTACTTTTCATGAAGCGTTTTGACAATATGTAACCAGAGCCTTAAAAACAAAACAGAGCAAAATAACTTGTATTCTTGGACCAAGTAGTTCCATTCCCAACAAGTGCTAAGAATTATTCAAGAATTTATGATTAAGAGTATTAAAAAAAAATCTTAGGCACCTCCCCCCCAAGACATACATGTCACAGTTACTACGTGATTTATCACATGGAAAAACCGGAAGCAGCAGCAGGCCTGACCCTGCGGGAGGGTGAAGCACTAGTTGGCAGAGGTGGAGGGTCGGCGGAGGGGGAAACTGCGACCTGGCTGGTTGTGTGTCTGGCATTGCTCTGCATCTGTTCAAATGCATTGTCTTATTCGAACCTAAACGGAGCCCAGGGGGTTTGGGGCCGCAGTGGCTCTGCTCTCAGGGAAGAGGCTTTGCACGGCGGGCTTGGAAGTCAAAACTGTGGGTTTGGATCCCGGCTATGCCCCTCAGCAGCTGAGTGACTGAGCCAAGCCTTGACCTTCTGTGTAAGTTTCCCGTGGCTGCTGTGACAAACGACGACGAACTGGGTGGTTTAAACCAACAGAAATGTTCTGGAAACCAGAAGTCTTAAGGAGCAGCTCTGCACTCCCTCCAAAGCCTTTACGGGAGAATCTGCCCTGCCTCGCCCAGCTGTTATAGTTCCATTAATAAATGTCCTTCTAACATGAGGACCCAACGTAGATTTGTCTCTCAGGACTCGGGTCTGGAAATAACTGGGAACCATGGAAGAGATCATGTTTTCCTCTTTGCATGCCCCACTAGGAAGCTCAGAGTCTACCTTTACCTAGTTTACAGGCCCTTCTGACCCACATTTTATAAACTAGCCTTGACTTGTTCTTTTTCCTACTCTTCTGCTACCTTCCCATGATTTCTTG
This sequence comes from Camelus bactrianus, assembly GCF_048773025.1. NCBI lineage: Eukaryota > Metazoa > Chordata > Mammalia > Artiodactyla > Camelidae > Camelus > Camelus bactrianus. The sequence goes on from NC_133547.1 coordinate 53,779,498, forward strand.
ACTTCCTTCCCCCCATTTTATTACACCCTTGTTGAGCCCTAAGTGCTTTTTACTAAGCACAAAAGCAAAGAGCGTTTCCCTCTATTTCTTAATTAATTGTCTACATGCAACTAGGTGACATACAGTTACAAAATGAGGCGGATTACGTAGCAGTAAGAAGCCCTGCTTATCTAAAGCAACCTCCATCCTCCCATGAAGGCTGCCTTAGCAGTGGTGGGGAAACCAAGGCTGGCGCGTCCTTTACCTCCCTGTGTGTGGAGACCAGCCTGCCGGGGAGCTCTGCTCACAAGTAACTCAGGATACAACCTGATGCTGGGGGTGCTTGGGAAAGAAGAGTTCTAGAACCTGACGGCCTCCTCTTTCATGCTGAAGCGCTCGGAAATTCAGAATAAACTAGGAAAGAAGCTAACAGATGCCCTCCAGGAAGCCCTCTGGGAATGCACTCATCTTGACAGAACAAGCTCACTAACAAAGCAAGGGGTGGGAGGGGAGGCAATGGGGTGCAGTGTTAGCAACAAACACAGAAGACAAGAAACAAAAGACTGCTGGCAGTTTCCAGACAGGAGCCCTGGCAGCCACGGATGTCACACAGTGGCCGGGCAAGGGACCTGAGACAGCCAACGGCATTGACTCCCAGGACAGCGAGCGCCTTGAGGGCTCACACCGTAACCCTAACCCTAACACATCCTGAGACATGAACAACGGACCTGGATTTTGGCACAGGACTGAGGTGCAGCGTTGGCAGAGGGGTGGGAGTGAGAGGAAATGCAAGTGGTCTCTGTGCAAACGGCGGGGCTCTCAGCATCATGTTAAATGCTTTCCAAGCACTATCTCATCCTTTCAGTGAAGGCACTGGCTCCATCTCTCAGCTGAGAAAAACTCAGCCTTGGCAACATTCAGTCCCTTGTCTAAGGACACTCACCAAAAGGTGTGGAGCAGAGTTCAAGCCCAGGTACCACAGGAACACCACCTGATCTGTGTGCAATCCGGCCATGACCTTGAAGTAGCCTCCCTTCGACACCCAGCCACCTGATTAACTCATTCGTCCATTTCTTTGTTCCTTCAGGCCTTCATCCATCAAACCCATATGAATTCAGGTACTATGTGAAATATGGAGACTCGGAGATTCAAGAGCGGTGGTGGTTTTCAAAAGGGGACGGTGGATATTGCGGGTTGAACTGTGTCGCCCCCAAAGACACGACCTGGACAGGTGAATGTGACCTTATTTGGAAATAAGGTCTTTGAGGACAATCAAGTTAAGATGAGGTCACAGTGCAGTTGAGTAAGCCCTAATTCAACAGGGTGGGTGTCCTGATGAGGAGAGACAGAGAGACACAAGGGGAAGGCCGTGTCATGGTGGACGCGGAGGCTGGAGTGATGTCGCTACAAGTCAAGGGACACTGAAGACCTCCAGCAACAGCAGAGGTTAAGAGAATGGCACGGCACGGGCTCTCCCCTAGAGACTCCTGCGGGACCGCGGACACCCTCATCCAGGACCTCCAGCCCCAGAACTGTGAGACAACGCCTGTCTGTTGTTTTAAGCCACCCAGTTTGTGGTACTTTGTTCCAACAGCCCTGGGGGAAACCAGTACAGCACATTAATGCAACAAGCACCTGCAAAACACCTACTATGTGTTGGGGCTCTTTACAAGGTGCTCAGCCTCCTGAAATGCAAACAAAAAAACACACCGTTACCCTTGAGAAACTCGGAAGGGACAGCAACTATGTCTGGAAAACTACATACCCATAAAACCTCATCAAATCATTTTCACTGCTCCCGGAAACTGTCTCCTGGAGGGTGCAGGAAATGGTTGTGCAGTATTTATTCAGAGCTTACAGAACGTGGTTTCCAATCCCAAGGGCCATGAGATGATTCTGATGTGAGCCGAGAGGGAACTGCATGGAAATGCCTTCCCTGCTCTGGGAGTTCTCTCATTTCACCGGGGGCTTCACCAGAGTGGGTCTGCTTCTCCAAACTCCTAAAACCCTTTGATCCATCCTGCTGAATAAATTAAGGATATAACAATAACTCTAATCATTTATTTTAATGATGATCTACACAACCTTAACTTCTTCTGGAAGAATGAGGGGGGTGAATGGAGGAAAGGGTGGTTATTCTCGAGTTGTTGCTAAAAGTTATGTCAATGAAAATGCTCATTTTCATAGAACACAGTGGAAAAATCTAAGCTGCAAGTTACTGAAGAGATAATACAATCCAACTGCTTTACTTTATCACCCAGGACTTTGTTCACTGCTAGTAACCAGAGCCTCTCAAAGAGGGCCCCATCTGTGACAGGCGCTCCCTAAAGATTTAATTATAGATTATAAACGAAGGGCTGAGATCCAGAACAGGGGACTGAGGCAAAGACTGGTTAGATCTTCACTAAATCCATCTCTCTCTTTTTCTAGTATATTCTTAATTCTGTGCAGTGGAATGAGGGTGAACAGGAGGAGGTACGCTGCTCCCAGGCCTGGCCCATAAACATCCTATGTGGTTCATGCTTCCTGTCTCTGCTCTTCTGCTGGGCCCAGATGAGAGGGTACTGGGGGGGCCCGAGGCGGATGGATGGAGAAGCCCTGGTGCTCATAAAGCCAGAGTTCCTAAAGGACCCACAGACGACTATGACCAGAGCTATAAATAAATCCTTATTGTATTAAGGATTCAATGTTAAATGACTGAAAGTTTAAGGTTATCTGTTACATCAGCTAGCTCAGTCTGATGCCAAGGAACCGAGAGTAAGGTCCATTTTTGACCTTGGTGAAGATGGGAAAGCAGCGAGCAACTGTCAGCTGTGACCCCAGAGGGGGGCCTGATGGCCCGATCAGTAAAGAGACTGTTGACATGACACAGAAGCACTCGGGGTCTCTGAGATGTAGCAAAGAGAAGGAAAGGGAGAAGCATGAGAGAGTAAGATGAAACCGGAAGGGGAGAAACGTGCAGATGAGAACAAGGCGGAAGATGTGTTTTGGTGTTTACATTCATTCATTTATTTATGTTTTGATCAAGGAGATGGTTTTATTCATGATCAGGTGGCCAGATGATGAATCAAAGCAAATCTAGAAAAAGCAATACCACTATTTTTTAGATCATAATAGACATGATCCCAGATCTTCACTCACATATAAAATGTGCAAGGACGGGGGACATTGGGAGGAGACCTCAAACATTAACAAAATGATGCACCTTTGTTTTTGCAGACTGTCCTGTGGGTTACACTTCAGCTCACTGGGCATCTTTTTCTTATCTTTACATTCATTTACAATCACTGCCGGGAGCAGTCGGGCCGTCTTGCGGGCACCCTTACCTCCGCTGCCTCAGGCCTCAGGAAGGGGAAACTTTAAACAGCAAAGGCCACGGTGACAGACATCACCTCCAAAGGCAAGAAACTATGCTTTATGGTGCTGAGATGTTTCAAAAGCTTTCTAGGTAATTCTCGTATGTTGCCAGAGTTGGGTACCACTGCTGGAGGGTGAACTTAAAACAGGAGGAAGAAAGTAAATGCTCTGCAGCTACTGAGGAAGCCTGGCAGCCCTAGAGGAGGATGCCCCATCCTCCCCTGTGTTGACCAACAGGGCCGCAGCCCATCCGGGGAATTTTGCCTTAACCTTCCCTGCTCTCCCCCAGTCCCTACAAACATAACCTGGTTTCATCCAGCTTCCTCACATCATTTTCTATCCCTCTGTTTATTAGAAAAACCAAACTGTAGCCGGTTTAATCTTGTTCCAGTTTTGTCCCTCTTCTACACCTGGTCACCTCTCCCCCACACTGACCAGCTGATGGGCCCTCCCCGCCACCGGACGTACAACACAGCGGCTGGACAGACAGAGGGACGGCTTGCACTGTGCTTCCACTGCGCCTCATGAAATAAAATACAGCAGCAGCCAGGTGCTGCCACTGTTTATTGGGCGCTTCCTACCTGCCAGGAACGGTAACAACTGCTGTCTATTGCACAGTCACCTTCAGACGGCATCACTGACTCCTCACACATCTCCATGAGTGGGCTACTGTTATCAGTCCCACTTTACAGATGAGGAAACTGAGCCCAAGAGGGTTGAGCAAAATCGCCCAACTAGTGGGTGGCATGAACTGGGATGAAACCCCGTGTCCACCGGACCCCAGAGCCAATGACCGTACCCGCTAGCAGGGGCTGTGGTCAGTCTGGCTGTCCCCACGCCTGGGCCTCCTCCACCGGGCAGACAGGGAGCAGGCCCTGAGCTAGCTGTTCCCTCGCTCTCTTTTGATGGTCTGCCAGGCAGGGGCAGCTCAGCACGTGCTGAATAAATGAGCCACCGAATCATCCTCCACTCACAACTGTCATGGGGTGAGGGGGTGCAGGGCCATGATCTTAATCAAGGCTTCTGTGAAGGAATATATGATATTGGTCAAAATCGCAGCTTCTTAATTTAAAGGAAAAAAGCACCGACATTCAACAAAACGCGCTCTTCGAGGAATTTAATAGTTTACATAAAGCTCCTGTGTTCAGCACTGTGTACTTTCATCAACCCCCAGAGCAGCCCCGCGAGTGTGCTGTGGGCCACTCAAAAGAGGTTACACTCTTTCTCTGAGGTCTCACAGGCAGCAAGTAGTAAAATCAGGTTTTGAACCCAGGTCCCTCTGATTTCAAAGCACATGTCCTTTCTTTATAGACTAAATTCTTCTGAAATGAGTGGTTTAGACTGCCCTGAACGTAACACTTAGGACTTCTACAGAGAGAACATACTTTGACCTCTGGCCTTAGACATCTTCATACAATAATAAAAAGAACAATTATCACCACACATATTTTTATAAAGGACTCAGGAATTAACAAGTAAATGTGAACACTATTATGATATAGTCAAAACCTAAAGGGAAAAGGGGAATTAGAATACTGGAAGAAAAAAATGAATTCTTTTTCATTACGGAATACTCCCCCCGGCCCCTGATAGACATGGGACGTGTAAGTTGCGGATACCTCAGAAAGGTAATAGGCTATAAGATATTTATGACACTTGCCATTGTGAGACACAAACCATGTGGTACCCAAATCAAGAACCACAGTTTAAAGGAGATGTGGGGCTAAGAGATTTATATAAATACACATCTACAAGTGATCGCTGATGAACGGCCTCAATCACGTGAACTAATAAAATGCAGGAGCTGGCAACAGGAAATCCAAAAACTGGAAGGGAGGCCCCGGCACGTCTGATTCAGTGGTCCTGACGGCTCTGCAGCCACTGGAGACAAGCTCTGGGTCTCATTCGGAGGTGGGGGGCGTGGAGTGGGGGATGCACTTATCTTCTGGTCAGGACCAAATTAGTTTTAATGCAGCTTCGTGCCTCCTGTTTAAACAGCTGTTTATTCTCTCCCCAAGAAATTATCTAATGTGCTTATGGGGGCAGCCACTTGGATGCTGCCCGTCTGAGAGACTTGGGGAATAACCCTAAACCCAGCAAGAGACAAACAAGCGGAGACCAGTGGAAATTTATAGCGTAACCCAAGCTTGCAGAATCATAAAACCCGAGGTTTTTTTTTTTTTTTTTTTTTTTATAGTCAGAGCCTCGCATTCAATTCCAGGGTCAAGAATGTGAAACACTGGCAGGCTCCCTAGGACAATGTGGTGGTCTGCAGTCCTAACAGGCTCCATTTCTCCGAGGCACATTGTGATATAAAATCCTGAGGTAGAGAAACTGGCTCCTAAGGACTTTTCCAGAACAATAGTGTCATTTTAAAAAAAGGAAAGAGAAGAGAGGAAAAGAATATTGCAAAATTTGAAATATAAAATGAGGCTTAAGTGCTTTTTTTAAAAAAAAAAAAAGAAAGAAAAGAAAAGAAAAGAAAAAAAGATATGGCCACCGGCAAACAAAATTTCTTGGGAGCAGAAAGAAAATAATTCAGAAAGAGCTATATACCTGTCATGCTCAGATTATTAGTAAGATTCTCTCTGTCTCACACAGGCACATCGTCTTCAAGTCTATCAGACAAATCACAGTGGGCCTGAAGTCTTCCTGGTGGGGTCTAAGAGAAACACATCAATTTTCAAACACTAACAATTTTAAATTAGGACAAGAAGGAATATTGTTAGGAAGACCGAAAAGCAAGAGGGAGGCATTTCAACTCGCAGAATAACAATACGATTAAATTGAAATCGTTGTTTTCTGAACACAGTCATTTTATAAAATGTACAGTAACGCTTTTATGTGTAAATTATCTAAACTCAAAAAACCTTTCACTTTAAATTGAATTGAGACTAGCTTAGAGTAGAACACTTGGGTGAAAACGTGCTTCAAATGAATAAAACAGCAAAGTGAAACAAGTACTATTTTGCAGAAGAATGCTGCGAAGGGATGCTGGGCTTTTCCTTCCCGTTTTTGTTTGGGTTTTGATTGATGCACGTTACACCGAGAGGAACAGACAAAACTCGCGTCTGCAAATTCATTTTTAACTTGCCCCTGCAACAAGTTAAGCGATATTTTCCATTCGGTAAATTATAGATGTTACTAGTACATTTCAGACGAGGTGAGTATATACGAAAATACTATGAGCCAGTGAAGAGAGGATCGACTAACTTATCTGAATAAAGATGTTTTTACTTCAAAATGCTCCTTCAGTGTGCCCAAGGGTCTCTCTCCTTTTTAAAAAAATCGTATTTAAAGTCCTCCTCCCTTGTCTTAATTAACTACACAGGTGTGTCCCCTTTATCAGCGTGTCGCCGTGGCGCTCTTCCCCGGGTGGCTGCTGTGACATCTGTAGACATTGAGTGCACATGCGACTGCCTCCCCAACGAGACCACACGCTTTTTTCAGGCAAGCTTGGTATTATTTTGATTTTTGTTCTTTCCTTAAGCCGACACCACCTGACGGAAGATTTAGCAAATGGTGCTCTCACAAGGATGAATGAGCAGGGATGGTTAAGAAGACTACTCGGTGGGGTTGTGGGGGGGTGGGGAGGTCATGCCCAGAATTACCAATCTGCCATGATCACCAGCACCGTGTGGATGGCCAGGTGCCAGGCACTGTGCTTAGCACAATGTGCACACTGACTGCTTCTGTGATCATGTCGAGGATTAGAAAATGGGCTTTGAGAGCAAAGCGATGCATTACAACCAAAGAGACAATATGTGTGGGGGCTTGGATTTGAAGCCAGGGGATGTGATGGGGAGGACCATAACCTTAACCGATCTCAGCAGTTCTGCTGGGCAGGAATTCTGCTTGTCCACTCAGCCCCTCAGCACCACTGCTTCCCACAGAGCCTGGTACCTTACAAATTTCTCAGAATGAATGAATGCCGTTTCAGTTCAATTTATTTCAAAAGAGCCCCCCACAAGCTATTTCCCTCAGATCATGGACCGGTACTACCACCCACCCCCCAGCTCCCGCCCTTCATCTCTCTTTCCTCAGCTCTATCAATCCCTTTACTCATGCTCCCTACTATGAATCAGCAGAATAATTCCCTGCATATATTAGGGGCTCAACCAATACTTGTCCCCTCAATAAATACTTCCTTTTCAAAAACTTTCCTTAGAAAAACTGGGAGTCTCCTAAGCTATATATGATGATGGAGAAGGACACAGAACTGATCAAGGTATTCATTCATTCATTCATTCACATGGTGGCAAGTGTTCCAACATGATGCTGTCCCTTCAAGTCTGGAAAACAGGTTGAATCTTCAGATTGAGTTATAAAGTTTGACTCTAACTCCGATTAGTAAAAAAGCATCCAATTTGTTCAACTCCAAACATTGTAAAAACCCATTGATGACTCCTAAGCCAGTTTTTTTTTTTTGGCACCACAATAATTCTTTTATGATTTTATCCAGTGAGAATCCCTTGTGGAAATTTCTCTGAACATGGAAATGCATATGGCCTCTGTGGCACAACAGCTGCATAACTACATAATTGTTTACAAATGCACAAAATAAGTACCCAAACCAATAAAAAATAATAACTTGGGCATCCATAAAGAAGAGATACTATAAACATATGATGGCTCGTACTTTCTCGATAAATAACTGTTGAAGCAAAAACACAACCACCAAAACCCCTTATTTCAAATCCCTTTCCATAAAGCAAATAGCACTGGCAGTCTGGTAGCTAATACCATTGTGCTTTCCCAAGCGAAAATGTTTTTTATTAACATTTATCATTTCGGCGCCATTAAAGTAACTGCAGTAAAAGCAGACCCATTCATAATAAGACACTGGTGTGGAGTCCACTACATTTCAAATAGGTTCCAAACCAGCACCCAACTTCCCCACATCACCAAAGAGATGGGAAGGACAGAGAGAAACACGAATATGACGAGATGGTGAGGAGGAAGGGGAGGAGTAATATGGAACCTTCCAAATAGGTATGCAGCTACCATCCACCACCATCCTTGCCAGACCCATCAGAGATCAAGCCAAAAGAACACTGCATTAAAGTCACCAAAGCAGCAGTGAAGTCTTGCCCCTTCAGAAGTTCTGCCTAGAATTTTCCTCTCCCTTTCCACTCTACCTCCTCAGTGTGTCTGGAGAAACTCCTACTCATTCATCAAAACCCAATTCAGCCACGTCCTCCCCCAGGAAACCTTCCTTGTTTAACATCACAGCTAACCACACCCGTCACAGCAATACCTCTGACCCCTCTACTCTGTCCATTTATGCACTGAATGCACAACTGTTTACCACCTACCAAGAGCCAAGCACGGTTCAAAAGGTACTAGAGATACAACAACGAATAAGACAGGCAAGGAACTTACGCTCTGTAAGTACACACATACATATGCATGTACACACATAATGTAACGTCAGGTAGCACCATATTAGTGTATTATTTCAGTTGTACGATTTCGAGTTCTACACTTATTGCAATTATTATTCTGTCTCCCACAGTAGATTACGAACTCACTGCTTCTCTGTATCACACAGTTTCTCAATTTAGCACTGCTGAATTTAAATTTAAAAAGACATTCGTTATTAGCGTAGTCTGGATCAAGCACTAGCCCTGGGAGAGACTAGATTTTACAAAACACCTTTGCCCTCAAGGAGCTTATACCCAATGGCTGGGCAATTCGTGTAATGATGACTGTGATCATAATATGAAAAAACTACTTACCCTTTTATACTTTTTGGAGCTAACGTGACTTCCTGTCATCCTCACAACAACCATGAGAGGTGTTAATAGCCCCATTCTACAGCTGAGAACACCAAGGCATTCTCCAACCTACGATCTTGGTAAAGGGGCAGGATATACCCCTCCTAAACAAACACAAGAGAATCCTCATGAAGCCGGTGAGATCACGCAAAGGAAACCTGGCTCAACAGACGGGTGCACACAAAAAGGGGGGGTGGCTGATAAGGAGGGTAAACTGGGGCTATGGACCAAAGAACCGGGGGCCGTGGCTCTCCTGCAGTTTGATAAGGAACTCTCTGTTGTGGTCCACGTCTCTAAGGAAATCTCCCAGGAGAGCTCCTGTGGATTCTAGCTTGATGTCACAGGAAGAAGAGCACGGGGACTGGGACGGAGGGATGTCACCTAAAATGGAGGTGCGAGTGGGACGACGGCCCTGGGAGGCTCCCGCATCAAACAGTTCCAGTCTTGACGGGCAAGCGAGAGTTAGCAGGTGGGTGAGTTCCTAGAGCGGCTGTAACAAAGCACCACAAAGGGGTTTAGAACAGCAGAAGTTAACTGTTTTGCAGAAGTGGAGCCTCAAAGTCGAAGGCAAGGTGTGGGCGGAGCCACCCCCCCCCCCCAAAGCCTCCAAGACAGACCCTCCCTTGCCTCCTCCGGCTTCAGGGTGGTGCCAGAGGCTCCTCAGCTCAGGGCCGGTGATTCCCGTCTCCGCCTCTGTCTTCAAGTGATGTTCTCCCTGTATCTCTCCACAGAGCATTCCCTCTGTGCGCGTCTGCCTCTGTGCGCCAGTTTCCCCTTTACATAAAGACATCGGTCACACTGGATTAGAGTCCCCCGCAGTGACTGCGTTTGAACTTGATCACCTCCGCAAAGATCGTACATCAAAATAAGGCACCAGCTGAGTGACTGGAGGTTAGGACTTCAGCATTTCCTTTCGGTCGTATGTGGAGGACAAAGCCAACCCCTAGCAGTGCAGCGGGGGTGGACGCTCAGCGACACCTGGTCCTTGCCCACCCTGCCCGTTTGGGACCTGTGTGACCTGAGGAAACATTTTAACACTCTGTCCTTTTTGCTTTCTCATCTGTAAACTGAGACGGATCCCACACACCTACAGGCTAGGGGATGACAGACAGCAGGGCTCTTTGTTCTTTTCCTTTCCTTGAGGCATTCCTCTTGGTGATGGTGTTTATTAGAATGTTCCTCTAGGAGCCCACGTGATTTCTCGCTCCATCCTCTGCAATCTCGCCTGCAGCAGACGTTCCAGTCGGCAGCCCATCAGCCTTGGCTCCTGCAGGCTCCCACCTGCTTTCCCAGCATTCCTTGCAGCTCAGGTGGCCATGTGACACAGCTTGTGTCCCTTACACACGTGCAGAAGTCAGTCAGGGGACTTTCCCAACAAAAAGGTCAGAGCCGGCTGGTACCATTCCTTTCTCCTCCTTCCCACCTTGAGGCAGACCTCTGGGGGAATGACCTGGAGAGTCACAGGGCCGGTGACCCAGAACTCTGACAGGAGTCCAGATGTGAGCCAGCTGACCCAACGCCAGCGCCTGCCTCCCTCTGGGCTTCTTATTAAGCTAGAAAAGAAAAAAAAGGGCCCTATTTGTCTCAGCTAACTTTACTTCTGTTTCCTCTAACTTGCAGCTGAACCATTCCACACTGATAAACCTTCTACTCGGTCCCCAGGTCTCCAATCCTAATCCGTGACCACCCGTTCTCCACCCCATAGCCATGGTGTTGGCATGAGTCATGTCACATCATATCCGATCATGCCATTTCCTGTGTCATATCTTACAGCAAACACACGCCATCGGGCCACATGTATCCTATCTTAATCATATATATAATGCCATATATCACAGCAAACATGTTTATCATATATCATCATATCATACCAATCTTGCTCCAGCTTAAAGCCAGCCAGTGGCTCCTTAATACAACTAGACTGAAATCTCAAGCCCTCACCAGGGTCTGCAAGGCTCTGTGCGACCTGGCCCCTGCCTACCTCTCCACCTTCACCTTAAACCTTCCCCTCCATTTATTCTGTTTTGATTCCAAGGCATCTCGTGAGTGCAGCTCCTCCTCCTGACCAAGCTCCAGAGGTCTCAGTGACTATTTCCTCTGCTTGGAACACCCTGCCACTGCATCTCTGAGCAGGGGCTCCCTGACACCATTCACAGAGGAGGGCAGTCAGGACGCAGAGGTTGAATGAAGGAGAGAAAACCTAACATTCATCGAGCACAATCGGGTGAGACAGCCACGTTCTAGGATGGGACTCCCCGGTCCCCCAGAGTTGTCATTTTCTCTTCTTTTTCCCACTCTCCTTCCCATCCCGCCAATCACAGTTTCATGGAAACAAAACACAGCCATGTGAACATGTGCACGCACGTAGCCCTCCTCACTGTGGGCAAAGCCAGGACTGTGGCCAGGTTCCGCGTGCCCCGAGTCGCAGGCCTTGGGTCTTTCTTCCTTTCACACCACCTCAGGAGCAGTCAGTACCCAAGTGCTAGTCTGCCAGGGATGCCATGACAAATCACCCACACGGGGCGGCTTAAGGGACTCAAATTTATTTTCTCATGGGGCTGGAAGCTGGAATTCCCAGGTCAAGGTGTTGGCAGGTTTGGCTTCCTCTGAGGCTCCCCTCCTGGGTGTGCAGACGGCTGCCTTCTCTCCGTGCCTGCACTCTTGCCTTCTATCTGCATGTCTACTTCCTCTTCTCATAAGGACACCAGTCAGATTAGATGAGGGGTTCCCCTAAGAGCCTCATTTTAACCTCCTCACTTCTTTAAAGGCCCTGAATTCAAATAGGCATCATCTGAGGCCCTGGCGCGGAGGGCTTCCACATATGAATTTGGGGGAACACAATCCAACCTATAATAGGTACCAAATAATAACAGCCTCGAGGGGACAGAACTCTGCTGGTCTGGTTACCAGAAATCACGTCTGTTCCGGCTCACTATGCCCTGTCTAGAAGCTCTGGAATCTGATACTGGCTATTTCTAACCATCATTTCCTGGCAGTCTGTCTCTTGAGACCTCAAGACAATATTTTATTATGGAAATTTTCAAGTATCCCCAAAATAGAGAAAATAGTTAAATAAATCCATAGTTGACCCAGAATTATCAAAATTTCTCACTCTTGATTTGTTTATCCCATCTTTCAACTGTTTCTTCTGGATTATTTTCAAGCAAAACCCAGGCATCACATCGTCTCCATTTGCGAATTCTCCAGTCTGTATCTGTAATATGAAACGAATAATCGGAAATAGTACCCTGCTTCGCAAATTAACAATACTTTCTTAAAACCATCTATGAACTACTCCATGTTCAGATTTCCCTGACTGTCTCAGAAAAACATCTTGGACGGTAGGCTTCTTTAATTCCAAATCAAAACAAGCTTCCCATGTTACATCCGGATGCTGTATCTCTTTAGTTGCTTCTAATCCACAGAACATGTCAAAGTCAAATGCAGGTTGGCTTTGCACTCAGAGCACTTTCTCACTTAAGCCATCACAACACAGCGTCCATCATCCAAGATACAGGAACCAGGGGTTCAGGCCCCCAATGACTGGGAGGGTCTTCAGGCTTCTTGGACGACCTAGCACAGATTATGGATGATTTAGCGCCCACGGGGACCGGGGGACAGCTGCTGAAAGAGATGCTCTTTCCCTTTCCAACAGACCTTTGTTCTGAATTTGGATTAATTTAAACATCACATGCGCAGAGGGAATTTGTGAGATATGTTTCTGTAATAATTGTGATCAATACTCATGTGATGCATGCGTTTCTAGGTGCGTTTCTAGGGCTTTGAGGAGGCTCCCATGTGCCTCTCTTCAATGCTGATCAATACTCAGTCAATCGCTAACAGGGGAATTGGAGCCAACATTTATATTCAAACTGTGCTGGGTCCCCTTACGGAAGGTTCTCTCACTTGGTCCATTCGTCACAAACACATTTATCAGACGATGTTATACAGGGAGGGAGCTATAAAAACACATTTTTAAGCGTTAAGGTTTATCATTCCGTCATCTGTTCACACTTTCATCACCAAGATCTTTGGGGCTGGTCTTTCAAACTATTATTCCTGAACAGCTGTATGCTCTAAAATTGATAGTCTTCTGAGTTGATGGATCCAGAAAAAAATTGTTAAATATTCAACAAAGCTCCGAATAACTGCAGCCACCTAGTCTTAAAATTTCCCTCCAAAGCATATGTAACAGTCTGATATGAGCATCTTGTTCCTATTTATTGAAGCAATCATTCAGTCAGGCTGTTACTGAGTAAGCCCCAGAAACGGTAAATTTCTTCAAAAGGGACAGTGACAGATTTTAAAATGTACATTACTCCATATCACTTTGAACATTACAAACCATTTACATGAAACACTGGAGGATTCACGATATATTTGTTTCTCTATCACACAAAGTCCAGACTGTCAAGAACAGAGACAGGCACGCAGAATCTTTGCCTAATTTAGCCAGCTGGCTTTGAAGAAATTTGTCTGAAACATTCTCCTATTGTGACTTGTCCCCTTCACTTTCTAAAATCCCTGCTGGGTGGTCATTATGTCCTCAAATCTGGCCTTGACAAACAGGTAAGTTATCTATAGTCCAGATGTCAGTCAATGAACAGGAAGAAAATAAGATCGCACAGAGAGATGGGAAACACATGCGTACCCGCAGGTCCCCTAGCTTTAATGGCCTCGAGAAAACAGGTGAGCTCTGGCAGGTGTGGGAGACACGGCAAAGCAGTGTTGAAAAGGCTTGGTGGGGTGGGTGTGCACTGGGGGAGAGATGTAGACGCCAGAAGCAGCCACCCCTCTTCTTGAACATACTGCTTCCATAAGCAAGTCTCCAGGCAGTTAATTGCAGATTCCATTTGGTGCCTCTCTACGCCGTTTGGAAAACGAGTCCCCAACCGCCTCATATGCACAGGCCGTTGGGTGACCCGTGGGGCAATTAGATGTGGGTAAAAAACCTGTACTCAGGGCTCTAGGTGAGAAAGAGAGCAGGTCAAGCCGGGGGACATCCCTGCAGGAAAGTCACTGCCAAAGAAAGGGAACAGGGCATAGAATGAACCACTGCTCCTGGCGGCTGGCAAGAAAGCAAAGTGTTGCTTTGGAACCAGAGGCCTGACACAAAGCAAACTCAAATGCCGCATAAACCAACAAGCGCCGAACCACACGGCAGTTCGCTTTTATTGGTCATGGACGCGGCAGTGTGTTCACTGGAGAAGCTCTTGGTAGAGCTGCGCAGACAGGCAAGTGGTTCAGAAGATGTTCTGATGCAGAAAAAAGACGGACACAGTCTTCATCAGGTGAGCGGGGCCGTGTCAGAGATGCGCAGAATTCCCAGCCCAGGAAGGTGGACTCCATCAGGGCCCGATTACTTCCGACAGGCCAGCCACAGCCGGGAATCTGCGGGCTTTCTCTCGCCCAGGCAACAGCCAACACACTGCCCTCTGTGATCACTGCTTAGCTTAAATGAGTTAATCTCGTTTTCCAGATGAACTGTTATTTTGTCTCCCGCAGGCTGTGATTACGGGATAAAAGTATTGTGTTAACAGGAGGACTGGTGGTGGTAGTGCGAGGGGGATCTCAGTGCCGCATTCCGCACACATAACATAACCAGCCAGTTTTTATCCTCATCTCCCCCCACCCTCTTCTATTTTTAATGGAGTTAGAAGAACAGGAAGAATTGTAGGGACCTGGGAAATGACACGCAGGGCGATAAACCTTTCAGATGAATTATGTCACCTCGTAAGAGGTCAGAGGCCCAATTTATCTTCATGTTTGGAAACAGTTTATGATCCTGACAAAATTTAAAACACATCTAGGACAAAATAGACGCATAAACGGCACTGAGTTTTCAACTCTCCCCCCTCCCCCTGCTTTTTTCGAATTGCTCTTGGAACACATCAGTCAGCAAAGAGGCATGTGTGGAGGGCCTGTAACATGGAAGGCATTTTGCTGGATGCTGTGGAAAAAAAATTTATTTTTTATGCCAACACCTGGGTTCTCCCCGAAAGGAGCCTTATGCCTTTGTGTGACTGTGGGCATCATTTTCTTTTTAAATTAAAAAAAAAAAAATTGGAATGTAGATGGCCATGATAAATGCCCTTGGAAACACAGATGCTGGTCCTAATCCTAGTTTTCATATTTATTAACTAAGAGGTGTTGAGCAAATTGCTTAAACTCTTTGAGCCCCAGTTTTTTTCATCTGGCTTGAAGAGGTACCCAGCTTTCAAGGTGGCTATAAGGAGATACAGCACAGTATGTAAAGGTTTTAGCAGGTGACAAATGTTTGGTAGGAGTAACTTCGAAAATAATGATGATTTCCCAGGGTAGTTACTGAGTCACAGAATGACATCAAGACCATGTGGCACAGCAGGGCAGGAACAAAAAGACGCCATTAGTAGGTGCCTGATTAAGCAATTAAAAATACAGGATGCCCAGTTAAATTCTAATTTCAGATAAACAAGTTATGTCTTAGTATAAGTATATCCCATACCATATTTTTAAAGTATAAGTATGTCCCAAACATTACATGGGCTACACTTATGCTAAAAAATTAACCACTGTTTATTTGATATTCAAATTTACCTGCGTGTCTTATATTTTAGCTCACAATGCGAGCTACAGGATTTGAAGCCAGACAACCAAGATCATTTAGCTATGAAACTCAGGGATCATTTACCTATGAAACTGAGCCTCAGTTTCCTCATCTATGAAATGAGGCTAACTGTAAAAACAACATTTGCCTAATTCACATGGTTGTGGCGAGGTTCAAATTATGTACGTGAGCATCTTCTGTAAACCATAAACTATCAGTCCTTTTATAATGTTCGGTGTTCTGCGTGTGCATTTATTGCTTTAAAATAGAAACTCATCTTACTGTCCATCTAAGCCATTGCCCTCACTTTACACTCTGTAAAATGGTTGTTGGCCTAAGGCGGCACTTTACAGGGGGTGAGAGGGTACCTCCTCAATCACAAGGTAGTGGGTGCTTCCTCTCCTCCCAAACACACACACTGGGAGCCTCCAGCAGGACTGCAACGTCGGGGAGAGAGGCTTAGCTCTGAGACTCACAACGACCCACCGCAGAGGAGAGCGCCCTTCCGCAGGGTGGTGCTGACCACTGAGCTCTGAAGTGGAGGCTTCCCAAGGGGAGGCGCCCCAGATTCCCACCCAGGAGCTGCTGGGAACAAATCATGTCTACACTGGATTATTCTTTCCCATCCTTTGAGGTGGTGACTGTAATCTGGAGAGGCTAGATAACTTTGGGTTACAAAATTTCTGCCAAATCTGAACCCTGCCTCCAGCATTTAGCCTATGTGTGTAAACCCTGGCTTATCCACGCCCTAGCTGGAGGCAACTTGCTTAATCCTCCTGAACTTCATTTTTACCCAAAAAGAATAAGACCTACCTGACAGTAACTGGGAATGTGACCCACGATCTTACAGCTAAAGCATTCTCTCACTACTCTCTTCCTTGGCACACGCTTCGTATGAACTGACTAGTCCCCCCCTTTTTTTTTTTTAAGGTAAACACACTAACCAAGGAAATCCAATTACTTCGGGTGATTATTTCACTTAGAATGACCTTGGTTTAGCACATATTTGTCAATCAACACATAGAAAATAGCGCCAACTAAAGACAATGAGGGAGGAGAGCTCTCTACCAGAAAAGCCGGACCACCTCCGACGGCGCGCAGCCCCAGCGCTCCTCTCTCAGTGCGCTCCTGGCGGCGGCGGAGGGCTCTGATTCACCGACTCCGCCGCTGCAGGCGTTCCAGAGCGGGCGCAGGAGGAGCCCGCGGCGAGGAGCCCACGAAGACGCCAGCGCCTCCGGTGCTCGTGCGTAAAGAGGCGCGATGCTGGAGCCAAGGGGGCACAGACAGGCATGCGCTGCCGCTCTTCTACACGATGAATGCCTTTTCAAATATTTGGAGGTTCTACACAAATGTTGGGGGGGAAATGAGAGATTTTTGCATATACGTTAAGTCTGATTACGGTAACTTTTTAAGATAAGAGGACTGCTTTTATTCTCAATTCTCATACTCCGAATAGGGATGAAAGGTGGAAAAACGGGTGAGAGGAGAAAAACCCCGTAACATGAGACGACCTGAGTGATCAGAATCAATGCTGCAGCGATTTTCATGACAACCTGAGATGTCACTTATGCAAATGATTTGTTCTTGATACCAAATAAGTTTATCTTCTGTTTAAAATATTCAGTGGCTGACATGGAATCCGGTCCCTTGAGGCTGGCTGGGTAACTGAGTGATTCACTTGCACCAGCAGTTTGTACCCTAAGTCAGGCGTGAGGGAAGGTGCTGGGGAAATCCTACTGAGAAGGTGGTGTCCCATCAGTACGTATGTGAACTCAAGCCAAAAGGGAGACTCGGGGCTTGAGAGAGCGTGGCCCGGAGGGTCCTTCCTCTCCTGGATGAACTGTCAGTGCTTCCATAATTGGAAAAACATCTACTTGCAGGGGCTATGGGACCAAGTCCCAGGGCAGAGAGATGTGGCGGAGACCCTGAGTCCCCCTCTCCCTTCCCTGCAGCTTCTTCCTAGTTGACAAATGAAAAGGTTGAGAAACAGAAATGAAAAGACTGAAAATAAGAAAGAGTTAGGGCCCAGAGAAAGCTACAGAGAGATGGAGCCCTTGAATACAGAGAGGAAGAAAGAGGTGGAAAGAGATGGAATTGTGGTGGGCTCTGGATGCCCACAAGGAGAGTGTTCTTGAAGAAAACACCTACCCCAAAAGCAGAGGCAGAAAATGGGACAGGTGCCTTAACCTGACTCTGGGAAAAAAGAATAAACATGCCTAAGGATATTTGTGTGTGTGAGTGTGTGTGTTTGTGTGAGAGAGAGAGAAAGTTAAAGGCAACTGTCTTCAAAAAGCTGCCCTGATGGTCTGAAAAAGAATACATAGAATCAAATAAGAGAAAAGTTAATCCAAAAAGATATACCTATGTGTCTAAAGTATCCTCTTTTTAGTTAACTGTATTAAATATGAAGCTTGACAAGATGGAAATGTTTGTACTAAAAATGAATGTTTATCAACAAAGTGTGATTGCATTTATGATCAAATATGGGTGAATTCAGTTAAAAAAAAACCCTGTCATCTTTTTTTTTAACATTTTTTATTGATTTATAATCATTTTACAATGTTGTGTCAAATTCCAGTGTTCAGCACAATTTTTCAGTTATTCATGGACATATACACACTCATTGTCACCTTTTTTCTCTGTGAGTTATCATAACATTTTGTGTATATTTCCCTGTGCTATACAGTGTAGTCTATTCTACAATTTTGAAATCCCAGTCTGTCCCTTCCCACCCTCCACCCCCCTGGTAACCACAAGTCTGTATTCTCTGTCTGTGAGTCTATTTCTGTCCTTTATTTACGCTTTGTTTTTGTTTGTTTGTTTGTTTTTGTTTTTTAGATTCCACATATGAGCGATCTCATACGGTATTTTTCTTTCTCTTTCTGGCTTACTTCACTTAGAATGACATTCTCCAGGAGCATCCATGTTGCTGCAAATGGCATTATGTTGTCGGTTTTTATGGCTGAGTAGTATTCCATTGTATAAATATACCACATCTTCTTTATCCAGTCACCTGTTGATGGACATTTAGGCTGTTTCCATGTTTTGGCTATTGTAAATAGTGCTGCTATGAACATTGGGGTGCAGGTGTCATCCTGAAGTAGATTTCCTTCTGGATACAAGCCCAGGAGTGGGATTCCTGGGTTGTATGAAAAACCCTGTCATCTTTGACTACAAAGTATATGCCACTAGTCAGTAAGCTTCTCAAGACACAACTCTAAGTTATTTCTATATCCATAACATCTAAACCATGCTCTACCCTCAATGAAGGTTATTCAGTGAATACATAGATGAATGCCTACACCTAGCAGGTCAGATTCCTTAATCAAGATACACTACCACCACCTGGTGGCAAAGTACCAAAATTGCAGGAATAGGGGTTGGTTTTATTCTTGTTTTTAACATGCATGCACAAAAGCAGTCTCCTCTGATAGTACATGTGGCATTACACAGCATCACCAAATGCAAAGACCTAGAGGGAGTAACAAAGCAAATAAATATTAAACTGTTTTGTTTGGATAACCCCAAATAACGTCAGCTTTCTCCAGTTCTTTCCTGTTATTTTAAGTATTTATTTCACAAAATTCTCCCCTATTTTTCAGGCTGCACAAGTGCAGCCTCAGAGCAGAGTCAGAGCTGGGTTCTCACATTAGCTTGGCGAGCGTGTAAGGGGGAGGGGATGCTTGACTGACAACCGACACACTGATGACAGAACAAAGACGGAGCCTCCACTCGGCACACTGCTCATTTATACAGCCACAATTGCCTGTCCTTGCTCTCGTATTCTCTCCAAAGAAGACCCTCTGACTCTAGCGGCTTTGTCTTGTGGTGTGCTTCACGTGGGCCCCGGCTGTCAGCCAGGTCTGGAAGCTACAATGAATATAAAGTACTGGGCAGGACCACATTTGATAAATGTAAACAATATGCAGAGAGAAAACCTCTCAGATGAAAAATCCACATACATTTTTAGCGGCCATCAGACTGAATGCAAATGGCTTTGGAAAATATAAGTGGTTGGCTTTTTAATATCAAAGAAAATCACAGCCTTTTCTCTAACACGAAAAACACCACTGCAGTAAAAAGGAATAAGTAACCAAATAAACCAGGCAGCTGATCTCCAGCACCTGGAAGTTTCCACCATTGCTCTACCCTTGGAAGCAATGTTGTCCTTCCAGAAATATTAAATTGGGGACAGGGTGAGAGAACCAGGAATGCTGTGATTTTTAATGCCCCCCCCAAAAAAATACAGTACAATAAAATAAAAGAGTTGGCCTGGCTCACAAATGAAGCCGCATAATGTCAATGCTTGGAAATGGCTGGCTCTCAGTTGTTTTCCAAGTCAACGCACTGGCAGTGTTGCCTGAAAGAAAGGAGTCAAGAGGGAGAAAATAAATAGCGCCTCTCCAGAACTCACCCAGCAGCTCGGCAAACTGTCTGCTTACTATTACACAGTTTTAACATGTCATAATCATTTTCACAGTCAAGATACCCTTCCTGCAGTTTAGGCCAAGAATGCATGACTAATTTTAACCACTTGTGCAAATCTCCTAATGGAAATTTCTAACGGCTTTTATGGATTAGACTTTCGTAAACTGTGTGGTGAGAGCAGCGGCAGATACCAAGCCGGGGATGCTCCTCATGTCGACCCGCCGATATGGCGGGAGTTACTGAGCAGCAGTGGGCAGTCATACGGTCCAGCCACGAACTGTAATGCTTCCTGGCACCCCAACTATTATATGCGCTACATATAAAAAAATAGAACCAAGTTTCGTGAAAATGCAGATGGATGAGAAGGGAAGATGGGTGCTGTGTGACCATTCAAGCCTCACCAGAAACTTGTAGAGATGAGCAAACTCTAGACGCCCCCCCAACCTGTGATCTCACTAAGTCCAAATCACACCTCATTAAAGGGGGGGGGGTGTCATCCCCACTTTACAGACCAGAACTGAGGCTCCAAGAGGTTGGATCACTGGGTGAGGGTGACGCGGCTGCTAGTGCTTAAAAACAAGTGCCAAACCAGCCCTTTCCACCATGACATGCTGAGCTGAACAGCATCTAGAAATTTGAAGCACATGACTGGGAGATCTAAGAGTCAAGTTCAGTATACTTCAATAAATATACATATTAAAAAAAAAGAATCAAGCTCACTTGGAGATGGAAAACTGTGAGGGTTGCACAGTAACGTGAATGCACTCAATGCCTCTGAACTGGACACTTCATTAATGGTTCAAATGGTAAATTTTATAGTATATAAATTTTTACTACAAATTAAAAAACAATGACATTCAAAAACTCCTCTCCACTGAGATCTGAGAAGAGGAAGATGGTTGTAGTCATGTGTCTGGAGGTAATTCTGTTACACCTGTCATGAAACTCAGAGCATTTGGGGAAAAAAAAAAAAAAACTTTAAGGAAGCATCTTCCCCTTAAGGAGGTCAAAACCAGTGGGATAGTTGGAAGCACCATTAGTTTTTTTTTTCCTGTCCCTTAACTTCAAGCTTTGGGAGTTTCTGGGGTTTTGAAATCTCCTTTATGGAGATCCTAACTCCTATAATGTTAGCACTTTTCACAGGAGACAAGGGAGAAGCAGAAATTAAACTCTGAGGCAAACAAGGTAAAGGGTGACCTGGGTGCCTAAGGGTGGTTATGATGCACAGAGAGAAGGAGCAGGAAGAAAAAAATCAAAATTAATGCCCTCCGTCCTCTCCCCAGGTTCTTGATTTTCCTCCTGGCTGAAGTCAAGGTCCCTCCAGCCCTCAGTTTAATACTCCATCCTCAGGGGAGCCTTCCCGGATCCCACTAATCACTGTGGGATCCCAGAATTTCACAGACTTGCCTTGGGAAGGAGCAGGAAGTTCTCCTCTGTTGACTTACGAGAAGTCTGGGGCAGGCATTTGCTCCTGGAGCCAGGACTCCAGGGGGTTGGGGAAAGGAGGAGCGCTAGGGTCTCAAGGTCCTTGGTCCCAAGGACCCACACTCAGGTCCCCTTCTTCTGCGATGAGCAGGGTGGGATGAAAGGGGGCGGGGCAAGTGCTCTAAGTGTCTCCCGTGACCCCAGAACATGCAGCCCCCCCGAACTCTGAAGTTGTTTCCACAAAACATCAGACACCTCTTCCCTCTGTCCTTGCCATTCTCAGTTCATTTTCTCTTTCTTCCCCATTGGCTTTCCACCTAGAGAGGAAATTGTTTCACTGCTCCTGTCCACTCGCTCCCAGTGGTAAAGAACCCTGATGGCCCGTTTCTTCCTTTGCCTCCATTACTGGGGCTCCCTCCCCACCCCCTGCACTGAGGCGGAGTCATCACTGAGGGAAACTCATGCTCTATCCCCAGATGACGGCTCCCATAACATTCCATCTAGACTGACAGCCCGTGATGCTGACCCAGGTCCCAAAGAGCCCTACACCTAACTCCCTGGTTTACGACGTGGTTCAGACATGTCACCTTGGTGTGTTTTCCTCAAGCCCTTCTCCTCTTCTTGGTTCCCAAGTTCCCCAGGCAGAAAAGAAGGAAAGAATGAGGGAAGTGGGTGGAGAGATGGGGATGGGGAGACGAGGTGGAGGGAAGCTGGCCCGGGTTCCAGGGCCAGCACCTGCCATATGGCCATCAGACCTTCAACCTCCTCCCCTGTCAAATGGGGATGACACGGGAGTATAAGGAGGAAGGAAGGGAACTAAACAACCAAAACACATACCATGTGGCACTCATTACCTGCGAGGCTGTGTTAAAGTGCTTTCTGTAATGTCCCACAGGTCATCCTCTGATCTCCCAGTGAGGTAAGCACCACCATTATCTCTCCTTCAAAGATGAAGCCATTAGGCACAGAGAGGTTGCCCAAGACCACACGGCTATACTTGGTAGAGTCTGGAATCGACTCCTGCAGCCTGGCCCCAGGCTGAGCTGGTCCCATGACATTACTTCCTACTATGACCCTCCTTCTACTCCTCCAAGGGCCTTAATAAACACCAGTGCCTTGCCCGCTGCCTTTTGAGATTCTTTTCACTAGTCCTTCAGGTCAATTTTCAAAGAACTTCAATACTCTGGGTGTTGTACTGTTTAGGTTTCTTCCATTAGCTGGAAATCATTCAATAAATATTCATCAAGCACTCGTTCTGTGCCAAGAGCCAGGCTAGTGATGACTGCATCTCCAAGACCTGGCTCTGGAGGTCGAGGCCAGCGTGACTAGGAGGTGATGTGGCCAGGCCCACCGCAGGCCCAGAAATGCCGCAAGAAATACAACATAGAAATCTAACAGGGTGGCCCAGCGAGGGGTGGTCCTGCAGAACAGAAGGGAGACCCCCGAGCACTGGCACTTCCCCTCCCCCAGACTCAAGGTTTCCTTGGTCCTCGGACCTAGCAGGTTTCTTCTCCATACAGGCTGCACTTACTGTGAACTTGGGCACACTTCTGTGAGTGTCTTTGGTCCATTTCCTAGTATGTGTCCCAAAGATCACCCTAGGACAGTGTTTCTGGAGGGGTGTCACCAGCATCTTGAGGAAGGGCATTTCTCTGCTGTATGAGACCAGCCACACACTGTGGAACGCTCAGCACCCTGTCTCCCTGGCCACCTACCCTCACCAAGGCAAAGAGTACCCTGGTTACGTTGTGATGATTAAAAACACCCAGTGTGCGGGGAAGGGACACTGCCACCCTCAGCTAAAAGCCACTGTCTTAGGAGATGTGACTTCAAGTCAGATGACCCCATGAGAGATGTCCTGGTACTAGTTTCTGGTTTGCAGAGACATGACGTATGTAAACACAGTACAGAATTCCATCGAGTTCAAAGGTGATTTAAGCTGGCCCAAAGATAATTACACAGAAGAGCCCAAAGAAATGCAAACCACAATGGAGTGAGGTGCCCCCTGGTGGAGGGTGCAGGTGTCAGTGAGCAGCGAGCACAGGTGATCTGTCCTCTGTAAGAAACAGAATCACTGATAATTGTTGCGTCTATAAAAAGGCAGTTGCCCTACAAGTACAGGTATCCATGAGAACGGAGTACACAGGTCGGCCAGAAGCCTCCCTGGCTGTTAAGAAACCTCAGGATGCTGAGAGGCGAACCTAAAATTACACAAGGTAACCCTTATGCTGTTTGGTGTGACATCACTGTTAACTTAGTGCACCGACATCATTTAACCACAGGAAGACTTACACAAAAGGACGAATGCTATTTTCACAACCACGCTGTGAGAGAAGTGCTGGCATAATCCCCTTTTAAAGATGATCAGAATAAGCACAGAGAGGTTAAGTTACTTGTCCAAGGCCACACAGCTACACACGGCATAGACTAACTTCAAACCCAGACAGCCAGCGTTTGAAGTGCACCTAAAAAATCATGTGTGTATGTTACAGTGAAACATAATAATATTGAGATAATCAAAATGAGAACAATAATGCTACTGTGTTAGCATATCTTCATACACGCGGTATCTTACGAATTTGTAATGTTTGAGTTGGGCCCTCGGTTAGCAAACTATGGCCCTTGGGCCAAATCTGACCCACGATTTGTTTTTATAAGAAAAGTTTTACTGGAACACAGCCAGGTCCACTCATTTATGTACTGTTTCTGGCTGCTTTCATACAAAGGGTTAAACTGTTGAGACCATCTGAACTGCAAAACCAGAAATATTTACTATGTGTCCGTTTACAGAAAAAGTCGGCTCACCCCTGTCCTACTATTATACATTAGCCTGAAAGTTTCCATTTTTAACGTATAAATGGTAATCACTACAGGAATTGTGACTGTAGGCAGAAATATCACTAAATTTATAAAAGCATTATGTTAAGTAAACTTAAGGTTCATCACAACTTGAAATGCAGTTTGTTAGATATATGCAAATTACTTACATTCTGGGGGAGTTTGTTAGTAAAAGTACTTGAAAAGGAAATCAAATATTACATTTATAAATGCAGCTTTGTATTTTAAAGGTCTTTACCTAAATGTATAAATGAGCTGAAGTATTACTCTACAGCTCCTCCAAGATGACTGCTAAAATGTGTCAGGCTTGCAAGCAAAATAGTAAGAAATGTAAGTTGAAATTAAAAGCCTAAAGAAGGACGAGGATTTGAAAGTGTAGCGTGAATGAAATAACTTTCAATTTTAAAAACCGAGGGAAACATCCTGACACTCTCCTCTGCTACAAAGGCCACCCTGGAAGTCTTCAAAAATCCCCAGTAATAATCTGGATTCTTTCCCCTCCCCAGTAATAATCTTGTATCTCCTCACCTCTGCTTGTCAGTGGTAAAGGTAAGTCAAAGTACCCAAGAGCGAGCCTGGGTTCTCCCTGGCACCAAGGCCTGAATCCAGAACCAGTCTGGGTTGCTTGACCCCATTCAGATGGTGAATCCAGGCCAAAGAATCCCACATAGGAGAAATATCAAAGAAAGATGCCAATGTGAGAATTAATCTTTAAATATACATATATTGCTGGGGGGAGGGTCTAGCTCAGTGGCAGAGGGCATGCTTAGCATGCACAAGGTCCTGGGTTCAATCCTCAGTAGCTCCACTATAAATAAACAAACATACAAACAAATAAACCTAATTTCCCCCAAAAAGTAAAATAAAAAATAAAAAGCAAATTATTTAAAAAAAATATGTGTGTGTGTGTGTGTGTATATATATAAAGTGATGACAATGGTAATACCACTTTGTCATTTTATATAGCATTTGTAATTCATAAAGTTCTTTCAAACATACTATCTCTCCTGATCTAGTAGAATAACGTGGCCACTCGTTGGCTGACATGCTTTGGAAGGAGAACGGTCTGGAGTGATACCTGCCCACTAGTGGCATGGCCTTGGGCAAATGGCCAAATCACTCAGTTTTCTCCACACTGAGCTAAGGGTAATAGTAAGACCTCCTTCATGGGCAGTTGTCAGGATCAAACCAGAGAGGGTCTGAAGTGAGCGCTTAGCACACTGCCTGGTACACAGTCATGGTAACATGGCTTTTCGCTGCTGTCACTGTGACCAGCATCATTCCAGAAAAGCCCCGGGAGGCCAGGCGCTATCATGCCCCTCGTGGAGGAAGGTGCCGGTGCTGAGAGTAGAAGAGCCTTCCCGCGGGCCGGCCGCTGCAGGCAGCAGCATCGTATTTCTGATCCCCAGGCCCAGGGGCGGGCATCTCCACTGTTCCCCGGCTGTCCTGCCGCATCTCAAACTTGACCACCGTTACAATCAACTGCAGGGCTTCTTACAACAAAGTGCAGGCCCCAACCCCAGGGATGCTGACTCAGTCAGTCTGCAGAGGGCTCAAGAATCTGCACCTTGAACAAATTCAAGGATAGCCATGCTCATCCCACTTTGAGAACCACTGGTCGGACTCCTGCAGCCATGTCAGGGAGTCACAGCTGCCCTACACAGCATGCCTGGTGCACACTCGTGGGCCACTGAAGTGTAATGCTTGATAGATGGCTTTATTTTATTATTTTATTTTACTCTATTTTTGCCACAGGTCCATTCTGTCCCAGCTAACAACTCTGCCCTGATTTCTCTGATCCACATGTGCACTGCCCCTCTGATTTGGAATAGGCTGTTTTCTTTCCGGCGGTGACCCAGGCTGCTCTCCCCAAAGACTGCCTTTCCAGCTTGGCTCTGCTGTCTCCGATCCAGCCCCCGAACCCTCCTTGGTGACCACAGCCTCCCAGATGGGACCTGCGTGCCATTCTCTGATAGTCAGCTAAACTCCCCCACGACCTCCCTCTGTCGTGAAAGAGAAGTGACTGTTTGCAAACATACAGAGCAGATACGTTAGGGTGGACAAAAACCCACTCACTGACTCCGTGATGTCCTGTTTCTTGCTTGTAAAATGAGAGACAGAGACACATAGGAGAATTAAAAAGGAACAGGGAGAGAAGTGGGGAGGGGGAGACTTCTCCCCAGAACTCAGAGCATGTCAATGCTCGTGGATGTAAATACTACAACAGTGATGATGGTGGTGGTGATATTAAATGGAGCCAAGACTAGCAGGGCTTTCTTAGCTTAAAAGTGTTTTGACAACAAATGTTCATATTTCACTTGAAATTTATGAAAGCTTTGTGCCCGTAATCCCACGAGCAGCAACATGGTAAGTGAACGTAGCAGGCGCATGAGATGCGTAGTACGCTGCTTCGTCCTGGAAGAGCGTTTGAAAGGAGATGCTTGCTTTCTCTGTCCCCGTTTTCCCGGTCCTGGGACTGGAACAGACTAAGGCTTCTAAAATTGGCTGGGAAATATTCATAGACGTGTTATTAATTTATGGGAAACTGAAGGACCGACCTCAAGGCTTAAGCAGGCCGTTGAGCAACAGCAAGGAGTAGGTGTGAGATACAAAACCCAAAGCGGTGGAAAAAGCAAGTGTGGTGGGGTGGCTTGGGGCTTAAATCCAGAGTCAGAAGAGCGCGCTCAGGAAGCTCTCGTAGCTGAGACTCCGACACAGCGTGCTGAGGGGGAAACACACTCTGCTCGCAGACGAGTCCCGCCGCGTGCGCTCAGCTCTTCACGGTCCAGGAGGCCACGTCAGTAATTTCCACGAGTTACACGGGCACGCAGGATGCCTTGGCTGGTTAATGTGAATAAATGGGCTGGATTTACTGTTTTTCTAATGCTCAATACACACACCAGGCAGGCTGCTACCAGGAGCAAAGTGGGATTTATGAGTTTGCAGTGAATCTCAAACGGACGCAGGAGCAAAGCAAGGGAGGGCTGGACTGACGTGCTGTCTAACCATGTTCAGGGCGGCGGCCGCTCCCTTGACAAAGGCACGGGTATTGTTTAAGGAGCGGGAGGGCAGGCCCCTGAGAGTGTGGTGCTGTCTGTGGCGTATTTGCAGAAGCACGAAGGACACAAGGACAGGGCTTGACACTGGCTCATGCTTCCCACCAGTTTCTGAGGGATCCCTTTGACCCCAGCCTTAACCCCTGACCTTCCCAATTCTAAACTGCCTTTAAGCGTATCTCGCGCCATGAGCTGAGGTGGGAAAGAAGGGAGCGCATTCCCATCCTGACTCACGATCTGCAGTAGAGAAGAGAAAACAGGAATCCTCTCCCAGACCAGCACGGCTCCCCATCGCCACTCCTGACAAGCGGGGCTGGAGGGGGGACATCATGGGATGTCCAGCAGCATTCCTGCCCTCTGCCTACTGGATCCCAGTAGCAATGTCCCCCCAAGCCCTACCTGCTGTGACAACCAAAGATGTCTCCAGACGCTGCCAAACATCC
This sequence comes from Camelus bactrianus, assembly GCF_048773025.1. NCBI lineage: Eukaryota > Metazoa > Chordata > Mammalia > Artiodactyla > Camelidae > Camelus > Camelus bactrianus. The sequence continues at coordinate 53,807,387 of NC_133547.1, forward strand.
CTGGGGGCGCACGGTGGGTGGGGTGGGCAACATCGTCTGCACTGCCCCAGAGGAGTGCCTGCCTCCCGAAACAGTCCTCTACAACTAATTGGTTCTGTGCATATGTTAAACAAAGATGTAACCCCCCCCGCCAGATGGGGATGATGTTTTAAAAAAAAAAAGTGGAAAGTTGGGATGGACACAGGGGTATATGGAGGCTCACGGAAGAGGAAGTGTATTTTTGCCATGGAACTTGGAAGTGAGGAAAGAAATAAAGGGGAAACTAACTAGAATACAGAAGCATCCCCCTGTGACGTCAAGAGGGACATGTGCATGGCAGAGGGACTGCGCCACTAGAACGGTGGTAACATCCAGGACGTGGGCATTAACAACGTCCAGATACAAAGCCAGGAAAAACACCTGAGTTGAGGATCCAGGAACGGGGCAAATAACTGCATTTTGATGTGCGCATTATCTGCAACAAAGCAACATACGTTTACAAGCATCCTGCCGCCCATTCAGGAGAGAGGGATGTTAAAAGGTTGCCAGTGAGCTCGGGATGACAAATAAAAATGAATCATGTGATGATGTCCATCTGGCTGGGCTTTCAAGCTCTTCCATGGACGTAACTCTCACAGCAAAGAAGAGCTTCAGGAGAAGTATGTTTAAAGACTCCTGGTCTACCTTAAAAAAAAAAAAACAAAACGAAACAGACAAAACAGGCTTTCAACTAGATGATATCTCTGTGTGTCTTGCTCTAAACAATACGGTTTTAGTCATCCAAAAGGTGGACTTTTTAAGAAAATGAGCTGTGATTTCCTATGACTGCTGATAAACTCCACCAAGGAAAACGGGATAGTCACACCCCAACTGAAGGAGCATGAAATTAAGATGGTCTTCTTGGTTTGTAGGGATCATAAATAACATATTTCTGGAGCACAACCAGTGACCTTAGTCCTTCAACCCATTGGATCCTCAACTGTAAGTTTAATAAACATGAAGGTGAAGGATTTAGGTATACGGCCCTTGTAGTTGGAGAGGAACAACTATAAATCTACACGTGTTACCTGTAAGGATTCATTAGATGTCTCGGAGCCCAGAGACCCACATTCTTAAGGACCAGATGTCCGCCAGGTGTTAGCAACTTTGCAGCATGTACCACTCCATGGTGCTTCACTGGGAACTGCAGAACTGATGACAAGAAGGCTCTGTAAAGGCTGTATGCACTTGGGTGAGGACTGCAGCTTTAGGGACTGGTAAGGAAGCCACAGTTTCTGCAGACCCTTGAAGAAAATCTTTCAAGTACCCCAAAAAAACCTGGAAAGGCAAAAGATGTTGCTTCTCGTCCGTTCACCGCTATGACTGACAGCGGGGAGGGGAGGGGGGTGGACCACGGAAGACTTTTGGAGACCCTCTTTTGAGCACTTCGGTTTCCTTATCTACAAACTGGGAGCCCCTAAGAACTCTCCTGGAGGGATGCGGCAAGGATTAAGTCAGAAGATGCTTTTTAAGGCACCCAGGAGTTCAGTTCTGGGTTTTCCTTTCTGTCTTTGTCATGTGATGATGCTATTTTGCCAATGAAATGATTAGAAAGGAATTCACCAAAATCAGACCGACAGGACCCGCGAATCAGGAGAGCCCTTCTCCTGCCAGGCAGCCCGAATTCCGGAACCACAAACGAGACGTGCAGCTGGAACTGCGGGCCCAGGGTGTCTGTCTATTCCCCTATCGTACAAACACCAGGGGGATACTGTGCTTTTGCTTTTGTGAACTTCTAAAGCAAAAAAGACTCGTATTCAAAGCACTCTTACTTTGAAAAAAAGAAGTCATTAATACATTTTATGAAGTCAGAACCCATTAGTGAAGATGTATCGAATGTGTCTGCTCAGTGAGGATTATCAAAGCGGGTCTAGGGATGGCATTGGACATATAGATTGGGGCCTGGTTTTACAAACAGATAATGCCTGCAGAAGCCTGAACACAAAGGCTTCAGTCACCTGCAATATTTGAAAACACCCAAGTATTGATGCGGCACTAAGAGGCATCAGGCCATCCCGGGTAGGCTGCCAGGCGTGCTTGAAGTGCACGCATATGCAATACATTCCGCTGGATGGGTTATACAGAACCACTGGCAGCGCCTAAATAATTCAGGGACGTAATGCTAGAAGTTTATTGATACGTGCATCCAGGCTGAGGCTGGAAGATGCCTAGACAGAGGGGAGAAGACAAAGAACAGGGTCAGGGCTCTCCGCTGGAGCTGGGCTGTGTGAATGCATTGCTGCAGGTGCCCTTTCTGCCAAATGCTTTCAGATCTTCATTCAGCAAACATTTCTTAGGGGCCACCATGTGCACTGTGTATCTGGCCCTAGACGACACATGGTTCCTGACCTCAAAGGGTTGGCAGTGTAGTGGGTGAGGTGTGAGGAAGAAAGAATTATTCTGACAGTTGTTAAAATGGGAAGGAAGACTTTACTCAGGGCTCTCTTGATAGGGGTCAGGACCAGAGCAATAGGAGGGGAGATCAGACTCAACTCTGAATACAGTAAAGACAGATGACGATTTAGGGCCAAGGAGTGAGTCGGGGAAAGGGAGAGCGGGGCTGGATAAAAAATTACTAGGAGACATCAAGGGTCGGGGAATTCTTGCTCAAATGACTTAGCAGGACTCTTGCTGGAGGCAGGCCTGGGTGATCAGACATTAAGGGTGGAGGGGTTCTCTCTAAACTGACTTAGGAAACTTGCCAAGACTGGGCTCTGCAGCCTGGCCAGGATGGGGCCAAGGTCGAGGTCTAGTTGAGAAGTGGGCTCAGAGGAACCTGATGAACTTTTGGCCAATAAGAGTCTTTGTCCAGGGGAGAAGGGAGGGCACACTTGGCCACAGGACACTATGGAGCTGAGCAAAGGTTTCTGAAGGAGACATGGTGCCTGGGGTATCTTTGGAAGCATGAGTGAGAACTAGCAAAGGCAAATTCAAGGCAAGAGGACAGCATAGCACGTGCAGAGCACAGGTCCGTGACCTTCCAATGGCTAGGTATGGCTAGAAGACGGTTCCTCAGAAAGGACGTCACTGAGATTTGGGGGCTGGATAAATCTGTGCTGTGGGGGCTGCCCTGTGCATTGTAGGACACTGACCAGCACCCTGGTCTCTACGACCACGGGGTGCCTATAACACGCTCCATCTCCCACCACCTTCCCAAGTCCTGACAACGAAAAATGCCTCCAGACATTGCCAACGTCTTTTGGGGGAACTGCCCCTGGATGAGGAGTGGTGGCCCAGAAGTCATGAGCAGGGCAGGGAGGGCAGGTGGTCGCACCAAGGACTGCACACGTGACAGGATCTGAAGTTTATGTAATGAGGGCAGACTCTTCTAGGTTCTAAATATAGTAATTTAATATGCAGCAGAGGAAGGAGAAATGGAAGGGAAACGAGTTAGTACCTAGGGACCTAAAAATGACGAATTTGTCTTTCTTAAAAAAAAAATTGGAAATGGTAAACTGACTCATCACGAATAATCTCTTGAAATTAAAGTTTTCAGGTAAATTTCCGATTTCTGATTAACAACTAAGGATGAAGATAACACCACAAGGACCAAAGAGATGTTTTCCAGGCATTAACTAATCACTATTTTCAAAACATTTTCATGTCTTGTCACTTTTTCTCTAGTGAAGCCTCACTTTTTTCTTTTTCCTTTTCCAGTTTACATTCAGAATGCACTCTTATTACAGAAAACTTTAAAGCACAGAGAAGAAAAAATATATAACAATGTCTGGTTGGTGTGCTTGGGTTTTGGCTCTGTGACATGCTACAGAGATTTCAGAAGTTATTTTCTAGTTTAAATAAGCCCTATTTCAGCAACAACCAGCACCAAGCCAGAAGCAAGGTCGCATGCGCCCTGCCAGTCTGACCTCTCTTGGCTTGTTCTTTCTCACTTCTTCTAGTGCAATTAGCAGAAGAAAGGGAGTGGGCTACTTAACATGACTTTCCAGCTAATTTTAATCTGTTCGAATGCATGAATTTAAAAATGCCTACTTGCGAGCTTCAGGGACACTAAATAATAAACCCGGAAGGTTCCAAAATCCGGTTAATAGTCAGACCTGGGGATATGAAATATAGTGTTAATTTAGAATAACATAATGCCGAAAAATGAAGCAAGTTAAGTCTAATTGAGCTATGAACTGCTCGCCTTGTATTGTGTAGCGGAGGCTGTGCCAACTGAGTGTGGCTGAGCTATAGATAACCATTACTCTTTGCAAATATGTTTATTGGGGTCTCTCTCTCTTCATTACCCAACCTCATAAAGCACATGCCTGCAGATTCCGATAAAACATAAAACGGCGAGGCAGAGTCACAATTAGGATGCCCCGAGAAGCTGCATCATAAAACGGTCTCTGTCTCCAAATGATTGTTCACTTAACTGTGATAAATATTTATCAGCAGGCAGTAGAACTATCTTTTCACAATTAGAGCCCATGTTGAAGATGGAGGACGACTCTTACATTTTCAATACCCCCCACCTTTGATAAATGAAACATGGGATGTGATATGAGGATTTGATTTTAAACTCTAAGTACGCTGTGGGAACGTCAAGAACCTATTAGGTTCATATTTCCAATGTCTACTTAAAGCAACATGGATTTACTAGGATAGATTAAAGCAAAGACAAGAATGCTGTGAGTAGATGGAAACGAGACAGTGATGACTGTTGGGGGGGAGGGTTGTTCAACACAACCTTTCGCATCGTCAGAACTCTCGCTGGAAAAATGCATTTTAAATGATAAAATAAAGATGAAAATAAACTCTTTAATGATCTCTTCTCTCTCGCTGGCCATGATGCATCGACGGGGGAAACATAAAGAGAACTGATATATATCTGATGTTCCACTGAACTTGTGTGGCTGAGACCTTAGCTGCCAGCATACAGAATCTGTATTTCAGCGTGTGGTCCAGGGAAAGGGGGCTCTGCCTTTCTGGGTGAATTTCAGATGACATCCACGAAACCCGTCTCCTGGCCGGAGAAAACGGTTTCTGTGAATCAACTTTGACCTCTATGAGAGCAGGAGAACGCACGTGGATGAGAGGTGGAGTTCCTTATAAATATAAATAAATGCCTTCAAACCTCAAGGCCATCCCTAAAAACAGTCTGAGTTCTAGCAGAATGTCCTATAGCAGTGGTTCTTAAACTTGGAGAGCCTTTGAAAACCCAAGCTGGTCCCCTGCCTAGCTTTTCTGATTCGGGATGTCTGGCGGCACGGCGGGGGTGTGGGGTGGGGTTGGTCAGAGGATCTGCATTTCTAACAAACTCCCAGGTTCTGCTGCTGCTGGCCTGGAAACCACACCCTGAGAACCCGGTTCCCACAGCACAGGACGGATCTACAGGGGAAACTTGGAGGGAATATTTGATACTGACCGTGTGAATGTCTGTCCCCAGTCTCTTTCCCACATCTCCTTTCACTCTCCTTGTCTCCTTCCCTTTATTTCTCTCCCTGACATCTTCCCTTCCATTCTTTCGTTTCATTTACATTTCTACATCTAATTCCCAGCGGCTTTTTCTCCTTTTCTTCCTCTTCCTCCTTTTGTGTCCTTGTCTCTCTCCCTTTCATTCCCTGCCCCTCAACCCCATCCTGAGATCTTTCTTCTCAGCCACAATTAACCTCCCACCAGGCTCTCAGCTGTGACCAAGATGACAGAGAGAGCCCACATGGGAGAAAGACACGGGCTGAGATCTCATTCTCCCGGAAAGCAGGATGAGGCAAATGACAGCGCAGTTTCAAAGAGGGAAGCTATAAATTGTGAGCTAAGCATTCAATAGCAGAAACTTCCCTGCTTCTGCACTGAGTACCACATAAACAAACAAACAAAGTGTAAATATATATATATATAGCTATGTGAAATATGATACCATACATAGAACAGTTACTGTTGGTAGATGGGGTAGTTTTTCAGCATTAATTCTCATTTTGGGGGCTATTCTTGCATTTTAGGATAAATAGTCCCTAGGTCTCCCTGTAACTTGCACTTAACTCCTGCGCTGGATGAAGCTTTATCACGAAAGTGCCTGTGATGGGCTCATTCCTAGGTGGAATGCTACCTTAAACAGACTTAGCTCTTCACAGCCTTATTGTGTCAGACTCTGAATAGTAGACACATACCCCTGCCCAAAAAAAAATCTCACAGTGAAAGTTATTAGGCTGCAGAATCGCTTCCCAGAGGAGGTCCTGGGGCCTCATGACTTGAGTCATTTGAAATGAGAGCGGACCAAATACTTGACTGCACCGTTAGGAACAATCCTACCCTGGCTGAGGACGGACAGGATGACCTCACAGATCTTCCCCATCCCTGCTAGGGTCATAAAAACAGGATGGAAACTCTGACTAGCCACCTTGCTGTAGCGGGAAGACTCTAACAGGCTGAACAGCGATATCTCAGGGGGTAGACTAGGTGCCAGTGGATGTCAAAGAGAAAAAAGGCCCCTGCAAGGGCTGTAGGCAAAGGACACCCCAGTATAAAAATCACGCTGGGACATTCCCAGAGGAAGTTCCTGGTGCACTTCCCACAGATGTTGGTGTGAGACAGTAACGCTGTGTGTTCCCTCGCTCCCAGTGCACACTAGTGAGCTTGTCCACGCTCCGCCTGTAAGAGGAGGGAATCACCAGTTTATTTCCCTGTTTATCGAACACGTGACTACCTCACTAGAACACAGACAGGAGCAAACAGAAGCTCAGTTAGAGAAGGACGACAGTATTTCTGTGTTTCAATCTAAGGGGGCCTGTTATATCTATGATTCAAACCAGCTGACATTGAGACTAACCTAGAGAATTGGAACCCCTCACCCCAAAGTCAGCTGCATGGACAAGGTCCTTCTTAATCTTTAGTAGGGAAGGAGAGAGGTCCTGAGAGGCTCCATGTAGCTTCTCCAGCCCAATGGAGGAGGCTGCAGCTGTGAGGAAGGTGTCTGAGGCAGCAGGCAAGTTTGCCCCACACTGAGGTCCTATCATAAATCTGAGACAATGATAGATGGGGGAGCGCAGAGAGAAATTCTGGACTCGATTGGACTCAATGTGCTCCAGCTGCCATTCCAGTTCAACTGACCCTGAAGTGCAAAACCTCAGGACACTGGATAGCACCAAGCACGCCTGCCAATTCACTTGTCCTTCCCAGGGAGTTTTCCCAGGGGCCCTGGGCCCTTCTATGGAGGTGAGCAAGTTTGGGATCACCTGACGCCACTCCCTTCCCACTCTGAGTGCAGGTGAACAGACCAAAGATCTGATGATATCTGAGCCAAAGGCAGTCCTTTCGTTTGAAAAGTTTAGTTTGCAATTTACCAATGGAGAAGATGACTCACACCGATGGCTTCCTGCACTGGGGAACTGGCAAGCAGACACTAAGCCTGTCGCAGCAGGGACAGCTGGTGAAAGATGCCAAGAGGTGGAGGTGAGCTGCCCTCTCACGAGCAAAAGCAAGAGTGGGTGAGTCAAAATTGTGAGACTGGGGAAGAGACGCATCTCGCAGTGTCTGGCAGAAGAAGGCGGTCAGGCAACCAGAGGGAGGGAACCACAGGGGACAGGTACCCAAAGCTGCCTCACTCCCTAGCTGGTCGACTTCTCTTACAACGAACTTTTTTTTTTTTTACAAGAGGCGTCATGAGTAGGACTCTCTGACTCTTGTGACCAAAGAAACCTAATTAAGATGCTCAGACAATCTGAATTACACAGTGTGATGAGTTCTTTATACTCTAACCACTATCATTTGATATTGATTATCAAAACTCACTCAAGTCCTTGAAGACTGCAGCTTAGCAAAGGGATTGGAAACAAGGGCCGGGAGCGCAGTGTTTCTCTTTAGCTGCCATTTTGGAAATGGAAACAGAACTTGGAAATATTTCAAGGATGAAACAAATGAAGATGATGTCTGGACTTGAATCCTGGGTTTTGAATGACTCAGCCTTCCTGTCCCACCAAAGGTTATCTACTGGGGCAGCTGAGAGATCCACTTGTTACATTTCTAATCCTAAAATAGAAGGTTTATGCTCATAGCATCTTCCACTTGGGGAAGACTTATCTCCCCCTTCTGTTTCATCACAAAAGCACGTATTTCCAAAATGCCCACTTTGCAAGGTACCAAGCACAGTCTTAGGAGAGGGTGAATGCATTAGGTAATGTCCTGCCAGAAGAATGGATGGTGTAAGCTCTATCAGCTGCAAACTGGCCCGAAACCGAGAAGCCCTTGATTAAAGAGCGTCACTGACTGCACACACAGAGATACAGCCATCCCCACCGGTCCAGAATGACTTGGCTTTGAGTTGAGAGGTTCTTTAATACTTTAAATCCAAACATGTTATTTCACGATAGGAGACTGGTGTAGTGCGCTAAGCTCAATTTTCAAGTATCAAGCCGTTCTAATTGATAGATGTAAAAATAATAAGCAAAAAAGAATGGTAGTAACAGCAGATCCCACTTGCTGAGTCTCTATGACGTCCCTGGCTGGGGACTTTATATATATATGCATTTTCTCAATTCTCACAATAACCATGAGCTCAAAGAGCACCTCTTAATGAAAAAAGAAAACGAGGCTTAAAAAAGAGCTGCTCTAAGTGTGGTCCAGGGCTGGGGCCATCAGCATGGCCTGAGAGGGTCTAGAAAAGCAGAATCCTGGGCCCCAGCCTAGAACTAGAGAACTAGGGGTTCCGGGAGTGGGACCCAGGAATTGGGCTTCAACAAGCCCTCTGGGGGAGTCTCATGCCAACCAAAGTTTAAGAAAAGCAGCACTGACTTAGTAACTTTCCAAGGCCAAACGACTAGTAAGCGGCAGAGTCAACACACAAAGGTTTGTGCTGAGTGTTGGAAACTGTCCCATCCACTTCAGGTAATTAACGAGGAGCCAGGCTCGGGCTAATCAGGTTAACACCTGTAATGCAGGATTCCCCTGAGATCAGGGTCGGGAACCTTCGAAACCCAGTCTGTCCCCAGAGTGTCTCTGTCTCCTGTATCACCAAATTCTGCTTCCTTCCTTCTGTATATATGGAAAGACTCTCTGTAGTAAATAACCCCAATTTATTGAAGTCATGATCACAAGGACTCAGCTTCAAGTCTGTAAAATGTCTTCTTTTGTTTCCTTTTAGATGAGTGAGAACAAAATTAAGGACCAACACAGCATACTGTGTACCAGACTCTGAGTTCAGAGCACTAGCCCAGTGCTGGCCAACAGAACCTTCTGTGACGATGGACATGTTCTCCATTTGTGCTACCTAATGTGGTAGCCACTAGCTGCGTAGCTGTCGAGCACTTTAAATGTACGACTTAGGGACTGAGTTTTTAATTTCATTTAAATTTTACTTAATTTAAATTTTGATGGGCCCATGTGGCCAACGGCTACCTTTTGTATTAGACAGCCTGGTGCGAGAGGACTCTTCTCACTTAGATTTCACCCTAAGCCTAGGAGGACAGAAGCTAACGTTATGTCCATATTACAGATGAGAAAACTGAGGCTTAAAGAGGCAAAATGATGAGCCCAGAGTCACAGAGACAATTAATGGTGGGGCTGGGGTCCTAACCCAGGTCTGCTCTGACTCCAGATTGCCAAGGCACGAAAGCTGTCAGTTGCCCCTGGCTCAGCACTCCACCTAAGCAAAGGCAATGGCAAGGACGGCGTGGCCCCTAAAACAGCTGCACTGGAACATCTCATTCGCTAAGTGACAACCAGGGCTGGCATTCTCTTGGCAGCCGTGATCGAGAGGGTATCTGGACATTATTCTTCTGTTATTAAATGTGCATTTTCCACTTAAAAATAAGGAGTTTCTGTCACAAGTTATTTATATGGAACTGATACCACTCCTGGCAGAGAAACAGGAATAGGAGCTTTGCACTGTTTCTTTTAAGACTTGGGGGGAAAAAAGCCAGTGATGACATTATATTTTCTTTAACGTGTGTTCTTTGAAGGTCTGCCCCCACTTCGTACCCCACCTCCTCACCACCACGATGGTCAGAACTGGGTTCTAGGATCTCAGGCACCTCTGAGCAACTTGCATCTTCCTACAAAACAGCAGGCCAGCCGGTGCCACCCAGTAACCACCAAATGGCATCACTGAGATTCTAGAGTCACACTCCAGACTTGCCTCCATCCCATCTCCTGACCCTGGGAGGCAGCATGATACAGAGACAAAGGTCTAGACCTTGCAGGCCAGGCAGGCCAGACCCACTGGGCCCAAATGTGCTGTGCCACCCTGCAGAGGTGGCTTACCCTCTCTGAGCCTCACTCATCTCAGGGTAAAATAGGACAAGCAGTGACTCTTGGTAGAACAGCCCTGAGTACCTGAGCCCGTGCCTGGACTGTAAAAGGGTCTGGGGAAAGGTGAGTTTCCCATCATCCCTCCTTTCTAGCCCCTAGTCAAATCCTGACCCTCTTTTAGGCCTATCTCAGATCCAATCTTACTCAAAAGACTTCTGCCCTCCAAGTATGCATGTGTTTTTCTGTTTTCACATTTTACAGATACACATCTACGCCTCTACCAGTTCAAGGATGCACACCGTACATAGTTCTCCAGACAACTATCACGTTTTTGGCACAGGCTGTTGGTGTGGACTTGCTTCCTGGGCTTCAGATCTCTGCCTTGTCCAACATTTCTTCCATGTTGCAACTAGCACGTGGCCCTGCACACAACAGGTCCATGAAGCCCTTCATTCATTTATTCATTTACTCCGTTACTAAGCATCTACTGCATCTTCTAAGTGGTAGGCAGGGATACTGGTACTCAAGACACGGCAGGGATCCAAAGGGGCAAAACCCTAAGCCTTTGTGGCAGTCCCCTTCTAGTGGGGGAGGAGGACGACACAACTGAAAACGAAAAGATAACAACAGAGGAACAGTGCCCCTCGGACGGTGACACAGGCTGTGGAGAAAACTAAAGCAGGGAAGACTCAGGAAGGGCCAAGGTCAGGAAGACGTCTGCACTTTTAAGCACTGTGGGCAGGAAAGGAGTCCCTGAAATGGGGAGATTTGAGCACAGATTTAAAGGGGCTGAGGAGGCTACATTTTCAGACATCAACTGAATTTTAAAAATAAAAACTTGTAAGCTGAAGAAATGCTCGGCTGGTTTTAGACTAGAAGGATATATCGCAAAAGAAAGAATACATTTATTTCATGGGCTGACGTCAGTTTCCATGTCTTCACCTATTATAATACCGGCTAATGTTTACTGGGTGCTTATTACGGCCCAGGCAATGCCCAGGCACTTAATAATGAGTTCACTGCCAAGAGAAAGGGTACAGACCAGGGGTGGGAAAAATAAATGACGCCAAGCAGGCGTTATAAAGGACTAAGGCTCGGCGGACTGCAATAGGCAGGGGACCAGGAGGACCAGTTCCACCCCCTGCGGAGAGCAGCTGCCCAGCAATGGATCATGGAACGGGTCTACGATTGTCTGATCTGCCTTTACAAGAGAGCCTGGAAATCTGAATTTTTATGTGAATTTCCCAATTCCAAATTTTTTAATGTTGGCAAGCAATTAAAAGTTTTCAACACAGTATGCAGGCCAAAAAAATTTTTTTAAATGTTTTCAGGACATATTTGGTCTGAACAGAGCTTTTCAACTTCTGGAAGAGATAATATGTAAGAGAGAATACAGAGGAACCCAAGACATTTGCAGGATCCTATCAAATAGCCAGTGTACCCCTGAGACTAGGTGTAATTCATATTGGAAAACAGCCTGATTTCCTGTGTGCCCGCAGAGGGGCCAGTGAGCCTTGGTATCCGGCAAACACTGTGTCCTTGTGTGTGGATGGAATATGCTGCCCGCTGGAAATTGAATACACAAATAGCTTTCCGTTCATCAAAAAAAAAAAAATACTTTTTGTGGCTTATTGGCTTTTTTCTTTTGCTTACACTCCGCCAATAAAAATGCATTGGCACAGTCATTCTAAGAAACACCACCTTTATTCAAAACTGTTTTTCATCCCCCTTCACTTGATATTTCTAAATTATCTTATCAATAATGTATTAAAGTAATACTTGAAACTGGAACAATACTGCACCTTTAAGAAAATATTATTTTTCCTGAGGTCCTATCAAGGTAAATTTCATCAGTATTCAAAGAATGAGCAAAGCACTTCAACAATTTATTTCAATAAAAGAAGACTTAGCTGAAAGGAGTATAAATGATGAGAACTTGCTTTAAACTGATTTATTCCCTGCAGCAATAAAAAGAATGTTTCTTCACTCAGCTGTTTAATATGCAAATATGCAGAACATCCAGCCCCTGACAGCACATCATTAATAAAACCTTGCACTGAGCAGAGAGCCCGATATTTCATTCTGATGAAAATACATGATGATGATTTTAGACTGCAGACTTTGAGAGTCGGAACAATGTGCTTTCCTGGTGATGAAACCCCACTAGTCACTGGGGGGATGGAGGCTTTTCAGATAAGCGATCAGATTTCTATAACAGGAAGTCCCGGGGTAAAGAAAATAGTAAATACTGAAGGCTGATAATAGTTCATGCAACAAAGGCTTAAAGGACAATATTTAAACAGGGGGGGACAGTGACAGAAGGGGCAGAGGACTGCTTTTGGGGGTGGTGGCATGTCAGTTTTTTATGTCTGGTTTGGGGCTGCATGGGAAATGCCCCACTGGATGTGTCTATGTTAGTTTCATACCCACGAGGCATAAGACAGAAAGTTGGATAAAGAAGGCTCAGAGCTCAGGAATTCTGAACTCTTGGCAGGTTCTCCAGTCACTTCCTGCCCTTGTTAGGACTGCAGAGTAGTAACTTCTGAATCACTCTTAGGCTCTTAAAACAAAGCGAAGAAGGGGCTGGAAAATATTCCCTGTCCTGGATTGTGTGTTTTCTCTTTCCGCGAAAATCCTGGATTGATGTTAACTGGGATTATAAAGACTTAAAAAAAATTTATTTTTCTTCCTTACAACTTCTTCTATTTTCCAAACTTCCTATAATGAGTATGACATATGTGTGATCAGAAGAATCACATTCCAAAAAACGTAATTTACCTTTTTGAAAAAAAGCATTGTAAGCACTGGAGGTCTCTCTCCCATAAAACCCAGTGCTTGCTCTCAAAATAAATATTTACTAAATAGTTAAATGAGTTACTAGTTGTAAGTGCTTAGGACAGTGCCTGGAACATGGCAAGTCCCATAAAAGTACTTGTTAAATAAATAACCAATAAGTCAGATTAAATATTTAAAGTATTTTAGTCTGCAGAGATGAGTTTTCTGTAAATATTATTCATTTAAGTGCATGGAGAAAGGATATGAAACGCTGGGGTTTTTTTTCTCCTTCCTTTTAACATTAAACTTACTACATTGTATGGTTTTTGTTAATAATATTGCTCCAGCTTAGAGAATTTTTGGATTAAAATCCGGGTTCCTGTGCTGGATTCTGTGTGACCTTGGGCAAACCACAAACTACCAGAAATGTTATTTTCCTCACCTGTTAAATACACATAGTAGTAATCATACTCATTTTGATGAGTGTTTCCAGGATTCAATGTGATCATCTATGTAAACATTTGGCACAGTCGCTGGCCAAGAGTAGAGGCTCAAGCTCATCAATTGAGCACCTTCTGTATATGGAACACTTTATATATATTAATGCTAAACTTTATGACAACTCTTCAAGGTGAGCACTGTCAGCCACGCTTTCCTAAGGAGACTATGTGGAGATGGACTTGAACAGAGCTACAGGGCTTGGCCTTGAACCTGGGTCTACCACACCCTATACTATCTTACTGGCTTCCTGCCAGATCTGTTCTTTCCTCCAGGGTGAGGGGTGGGGAGAACAGATAAAGTGATTATTTAAAAACATATGGAAAGAGTAAGTTTCTATCCATTTATCTCAGTTTCCAGTTACAATTCACATTCAAAGAGTCTCCCTTTATTTTTTTTAATACATTATTTAAAAACAAGGTAGGTTACAGGGCAGGAGGTAGAAGCATAGAGGCAGGTGGCAAAGAGGATGGAATCTACTGCTTAGGAGATGGTAAGAATGACTCTTAAAGTCCCCCAGGGAGGCACTGCTATTGTGAAAGCTCACTTATTAGAGAAAAGATGCTCATTTCTGTCATTTGGGAGGCTCTCTCCAATTCTAGACAACTTGAGAACAAGACAGCAGCAAATTTGGTCTTGAAGGCTGTGACGGCTCCTCTCCTGGAGAAGGTGAACCAGGTGGAAAGGGGCTGGATGGAAATGCTTCCCCTCCTCACATACCCACCCACCTGCGTTTCTCCTCCTTTCTGTCACCTGTGTTCTCTCCATCCAACCAGAAGGATAACTCTCTTTGCCAAAGGAAAGAGGGCAGTTGGGTTTTATTTCCAAATATTTCAATTATAAATCAATCGTTTAGCAAAATTCAATGAAGTCTGCAACATTTCCCTTTGAATCAGCTCCCACCGAGAATCCAAAAAGTCTCGGGGGCAAAATTTCAAGCGATCTCTTGCAGGTTTCGGTAAACTTCTCCAAGCTTGTACTTTCCATGTTTCTGATTTTATGTGCTCAGTAATACGCCCTCATAACTCAAATGGGATGAACCAATTAAACATTTCCCTGTAGTCTCTAAAATAGCTGCTCTTGGCATGTTTTCTGCATGGCGCAAACCTCTGCGGGAGGATACGATAGAAATCTTGCACTATTTAAATATAGAATTGGGACATCAAAGAAAGGGTTGTATTGAAATAACATGGATAATTAAGGAAGTGGAGAACAGTAATAACTGATTTACATAAAATGCTAATGAGTCTCTTGACTTGTTTGGCAATTTGCACTTTAGGCTTGGTGACTGTGGCTCCAAATTTATGATCTAATTTTTATTTTAATATTTTCTTTTAGCGAGTTGTAACCAACATGAAAGGGCGCCTGCCAAAGTCTAACTTCTTCCAGAAGAACCACTCAGAAGCTTCTGTCCCCAAATCAGCATGTAAGGTTTGGGGATGTATCTGGTCCCCGAGCATCCTGGACACCCTGTTTTAGTTGGGTTTCTTTTCATGTTACGGTGCCGGTGTCTTTAAGGATGATCAGTGGTGTTCATGGTACTTACAGCCTGCTGAGCTACCTGGGTTGGAGAACTTGGAAAACAAAGGCAGTGTCACAGGGGCTGAGCGGGTCCTTGTACAGCCTGCTCCTTGCTATTCAGGGGGAGAGACTAGAGGGCAAGGCACCTTCTCGCTCTCCATCTCAGGGAGCGAATATTGCACACCATTCTCTGGTGCCTTTCGCTTCTAAGAGGAAATTACATGCTCTGGAAATTCCTATTTTATTGCACTCTTCCAGTGATCTTGCCTCGCAGGGCCACAGCCTCCCGTGAATGGGAATGAGGGCTGGAGCTGCTCCTTTAGGATGAGTCTGCCTTGACCTTCAGCGTAGCCTGTTTCCCTCCGAGCCCTCTAAGCATGATCCATTGCTATCTCAGGCCATTCCCCCATCACCCCATTGATGGGTTTCAAAGCTACTTAAATTTCCAAGTCCTGACGCGCTGCGGCGGTGACCAGGGCTCTGTCTCGCTCTCTTATGGACTGTACAAGGTCACCGCTGGGGAGAGGAAGGAGGCAGGCGGAGCATTTATCAGGATGTATTGCTTTACTTTTTCTATCCATCACCGGGGCGATGATTCTATTTTAGTGAAAATCCATTGAACTCCGATCAAGTCAGATGGCTGTTATCATTGGAAACTCAAGAGCTGTCAGGCCATAATCGGTACAAATGTTGGACCCCGAAGGCGCGGGGGGGGCCTCTGGGCCAGTGATGATCTTCTGGGGGACCTTTTCAGTCTTTCTTGGGTTTTTAAATTTTCATCTGTTCATGTTATTTTAAGCATGTTTTCCAGCTGTTCTGTTTGCAAATGATAACGTCCGGTTACACAAGGTAGAACGGACTGATTACAGGAGATTTAGGCAGAGTTTGGAGACACAATGGTTTCTCCTCTAGCTGCACTGCTTACAGCGGTGCTAATACCCTGGCTACCATCAGAATACTGACACACACCTGAGTGATTACAGAAATCTGAACCTAAGCAGTGCACACACACAGTCCAGAAATCGCCAAGCTACATCTCCACTACTTCGTGGTCTCTTCAGTACATAAATATTCTGATCACCATACTTGGCTAGAGAATACTATGTTAACAGGCACTTCCGCCTCTGGAGTTGCATTTTTATGATAAATGCCACTATTTGCATTTGCATATGTTTGGTAAGGTTTTCCTCTACAGTTATCACCTTGAACTTGGGGTGGGGATGGAGGTTGGAAGAAAGAGAAATTCCCAAGCTCCTCAAAAAATTCTTCTTGGCTTGTCTTCTGGTTGTAGATTTAATTATATCTGCCATTTGAATAAAGACATTTAAATGTATTTGCTGCCTGCCAATATCCTAAAGTTTTAAAAGGCAGGGGGATAGTGAAAAGGGATGATGGAATGGGTTTTAATCAGCACCCAGGAGCTCCAGGTGATATTTAACTCTTAGCTATCCAAAAGTGAATTCTTTTCCCTGTAGGATGTCAGGATCATATTTTTTTCCACCGCCCCCTCCCCCCCAGTGCAGGCCAGTCCCTGCTGGGGTGGGCTGAGAAGGAATGAAGTTAGGCACCCAAAAGCTTGGTACCTATGTGTGTTTGTCTTACCAGTTTTTAAAATGTACAGCAATATTTCCATGTACTTTGTCTCTTGCAATCCATACCTTTGTTCCTTTTTATTAGTGAGGGTAATTGAATATTGACTGTGCATTCTTAAATAAATTTCCATTCTAAATAATATCAATGATAATAAGGGTAGTTATTTATTGCCCACTTACAGTGAGCCAGGCTGTGTTCCAAGTGCTCTGAGATGGGGACATCCCCACTGAAGGATGAGGAAACCAGGGATCTGAGAGCACCAACGATTAACCAGATGATCACACAATTTACAAGTGGCAGACGTATGAGAATAACACTAACGTCCACCTTACACAGTTGTATTACAGAAGCTAAACCACTGAAAACATCTGTGTTAGTTTCCTGGGCTGCAAACCAGGGGGCTTAAAACAACAGAAATTTATTCCCTCAGAGTTCAGGACGCCAGATGTCTGAGATCCAGATGTTGACAGGGTGGGTGTCTTCTGGGGGCTCTGAGAAACTGTCCCAGGCCTCTCTCCCAGCGCCTGCTGGTGGCTGGCAATCCTTGGTGTTTGTCCCCTGACTAGAACACACATCACTGCAATCTCCACCTCCATCCTCACTCACCTGCTCACTGGGTGTTCGTTTCCATCTCCTATAAGCACACTCTCCTCGGATTTAGGGGCCACCCTACTCCAGCTCAGTCTCATCTGGACCCTGACATTATTTACATCTGTAGAAAACCTATTTGCAAATAAAGTTGCACTCTGGGCTTCTGGAAAGCCATGAATTGGGCTGGAAGGGGATACTATTCCACAGAGTACAGCATCCATCTGGAATCCAAACCTGGGTATGTCAAACTCTGAAGCACTTTTACCAAACCATTACACTATAATCCATATTGAGAGGATGTTGGGCCTCTGCCTGTTTCTTACATTTCTTAGAGATAATAGGTTCCATCAGGCAAGGTACCGATGCAGCGTGTCATGGTCACGATGATCACCATGGCTTTCCTGCAAATTTCCAGGATAAACTAGCATCGTTGGGGAGGCTGGATAGGTGTTTCCTTCCTGAACTGTGGGAGGGTCAGAAGAGGCAGACGCACAGAAAAACATCCAAGGATATAACCCTGGGTAAACAGTGGCTGAGAACTCATCAAAATTTGCCTGTCCTTCCTAAACCCCGGGGGCCTTGCCATGGTCAGACCAGGACCCACAGGTGGAAGAGGACCAGGGAATCAGGGGTGTGTATCAGCTCAACCGCGCTCCACTAATGCAGAGGAGCCCTGACATCAAAGATGGAGCTTTCAGAGACAACTGGGAGCAGGAATCTTTAATTCTTGGCTGTTCATTCCTCCTTCCTTCCTTTGGAGGGAAAACAAAAGCAAGCCGAATAGTAGCTCAAAGTTACTGGTGGGGAGGATGAAGGCAGAAAAAGGCATGCACTTCCAGAGGATTTGTTCTAATAATACGAATCTGCAGATGAAAAAGTGGTACATAAACAAGAAAGTCTCTTTTTCCTTCTCCTTAAACAAAATCTTATTAGAGATTATTTTGAATAAGGAATCTTCTGAGCCACTGAAAATCATCCAAATGGGTGCCCTCTAAGTAATGTGGGATGCCTGGATGCAAATTTCAAGGGGAAACATATTGAAGGAACTGAAATCAGCTGTCTAGTAAATAACGTAAAGCGGCAAAAATTCTACTGTTTTTGGAATGGAAACAAATGACCTAAGTGTACTGGATGTTTCAGATTGATTCATGTGGTCTATTTTCACCCTCCTGCTGGGCAGAGTTTCTCAGCCTTGGCATTTTGACATGTGGGGCTAGATGATTCTCTGTGATCGGGGCTGTCCCGTGCACTGTAGGACACTAAACAGCATCCTTGGTTGTGACCCACTAGAAGTCAGCAGCATCTCCACTCCCTAGTGGTAACAACCAAGATTATCCCAGACATTGTGAAATGTCCCCTGTGGGGCAACAGTGCCCCTGGATTTCACTGTTTGGAGAAATCAGAAAGCTCAACACTACCTTCCTGGGACTCCCTTGCAGCTACATTCTGGACACAGAACAGTCCCACCAATTCCTAGGTCCTGTCCCGTGAGACAGAGACAGAAAAAGCGAGGGAAAGGCCATATGCCAGCTTCTCGGGGCTTTTCCTCCTGGTCAGCGAGGCCATGTGCAAATGAAGTTTTCTGTCTTCCTGTTCTGGTGCCAGGCCTCAACCTTCCTGGTGGTGGAGACAAGGCTACCGCAGAGGAGGTGGCTCTGCCTCACTTATTTGGCTTAGTTTCCACTGTGGCTTCCGCTCCCCGGAGGGTTGCTGCTGTGTTATTCAAGCAGAAGATCAGCCTCAAAGTCGCTCTTTCAGCTCTTTTTGTAAGCCTCCGATTTTCTTTATTGAATCCCTTCCCGCCAAAGTACATACAGAGGCTCCCACTTCCTGCACCAAGCCCTGACCGAGATACCCAGGGGGGAGATTCTCAAGTGACTCTCACCAGGGAGACTCAGGCATGCTCTGAAGACACCCATGTCTGGACTCCTGCACCCACTGTCCCCTCTGCTAAGGATGCACTGCCTTCTTCCCCCACCACTCAGCTTCCCAGAATGGCCCATCATCAAACATTCTTTTAAAATTGAACTATAATTGATTTACAATGTTGTGTTAGTTTCTAGTGTACTCCGTTATACATATATACTCTTTTTCATACTAGGTTACTACAAGATATTGAATGCAGTTCCTTGGCTATACAGTATGACCTTGTTGTTTATGTATTTTATATACAGTAGTTAGTATCTGCTAATCCTTAACTCCTAATTTATCCTCTGCCCCTTTACCCTTTGGTAACCCTAAGTTTGCTTTCTATGTCTGTGAGTCTCTTTTAGTTTTATAAATATATTCACTTGTATCTTTTTCTTTTAGATTCCATAAGTAAGTGTTACCATATGATTTCTTTTTCTCTGACTTTCTTTAGTATGATAATCTCTAGATCCATCCATGTTGCTGCAAATGGCATTATTTCATTCTTTTTTATGGCTGAGTAGTATTCCACTGTGTGTGTGTGTGTGTGTGTGTGTGTGTGTGTGTGTGTGTGAGAGAGAGAGAGAGAGAGAGAGACAGAGAGAGACAGAGACAGAGAGAAAACAGACAGACAGACAGACACAACTTCTTTATCCAATCATCTGTCGAGGACATTTAGGTTGCTTCCATGTCTTGGCTATTGTAAATAGTGCTGCTGTAAACACAGGGGTGCATGTATCTTTCTGAGTTAAATTTTTTTCCAGATGTATGCCCAGGAGTAGGATTGCTGGATCACAGGGTAAGTCTATTTTTAGTTTTTTAAGGAATTTCCATACTGTTTTCCATAATGGCTGCACCAAACTACCTTCCCACCAACAGTGTAGGAGGGTTCCCTTCTCTCCACACCCTCTCCAGAATTATCATTTGTGGACTTTTGAATGATGGCCATTCTGACTGGTGTGAGGTGATACCTCATTTCAGTTTTGATCTGCGTTTTTCTGATAATTACTGATGTTGAGCATCTTTTCATGTGCCCGTTGGCCGTCTGTATGTACAATATTCACCTTAATTCTCAGGCCCATCTCGTGCCTGGCCTTCTGCATGGTAAAGCTTCTTTCTGGAAACCTTTGCCTCCTCATCCCCCTACAACGTCACCCATACTTGGCAAAGATTACCACTCCTTTCTCTCTCCTTCTTCACTGGGTATGTTTGTTATTGTACTTGCCACACTGAACCGTCTGTTTGTAAGCCTGTCCTAACTGAACTATAGGATCCTAACTCATTCTTATGCCCCCAATGTCTAGCTCAGGGTAAGAATATAATGAGTGGTTGTTGAATGATGGATGAAGGGAACCTTGGAATCTCATTCTTACTTGCCTAACGACATTTTATCTCATGGCTCTTGCCCTCCAAGTTCTTGTAGAATATCCAGGGGGAGTCAAGACTAATACGGGGAAAAGCTATGTCTAGGGGTATAAGGATTAAGCTGTGTGGTTTTGATGGCTGGTATATTTAGGAAGAGCTTTTGGCTGAAGGCAGAGCAGGGTCCAATGTGAGAGTATCAAAGCACACATCCTGGAGACCAGTGAGGACCACACGTAGAGGGGCAAGGAGGAGCCAATCACTGGGGCTTTATGGGCTAAGCAAACGAGGCTCAGCCCGACATGGGAGAAAGTGACACAGGGAGAAACAAAAGAGAGATTCTCAAATGACTTCATTAGAACCAGATAGCACAGCAGTGGATATTCTGACCAACATCCTATTGTTTTCATCATTAGTACTTTTACTATACGACCCAAAAAAGGACCAAGAAAAGTGTATTTATAGTGAGATAATTTATTAAACAGCAATGCCAAGCTGCCCAAACTCCAGAGATGGAGAGCTCTGTTTCTAGAAAAAGTCTGATGTGAGGACCAAACCTAAAATTTAAATGCCAAGGGGCGGGGTAGAGCTCAGTGGCAGAATGTGTGCTTAGCATGCACAGGTCCTGGGCTCAACCCCCAGTACTTCTATTAAATAGGTAGGTAGGGAGGGAAGGAGGGAGGGAGGGAGAGAAGGAAGGAAGGAAGGAAGGAAGGAAGGAAGGAAGGAAGGAAGGACGGACGGAAGGAAGGAAGGAAGGAAGGAAAGAAAGAAAGAAAGAAAGAAAGAAAGAAAGAAAGAAAGAAAGAAAGAAAGAAAGAGAGAAAGAGAGAAAGAGAGAAAGAGAGAAAGAGAGAAAGAGAGAGACAGAAAGAAAGATTTAAAAAGTACGAAATAAAAAAAAAAAGCCAACAGTTTGTAGGCAAGCTCTCCCATGGATTCTCAGGGAAGATACTAGCAAACTTATAAAGCAGTGTTTTTCTTCTGCTGTTAAACAGAATGGGAAGTTTATATGCCAGGGGCTTCATAACAGTAGGATAAACTGAGTTCTTTTCATGATTAGATTGTGTCTGTATTAAGCACTGATACAGGTTTGTAAAAGCTATGGCCCTTGTGAACCTATTTTTAATTAAATATGAGAGCAAACCCCTTTGTACAGTTTTCCACGGCAGAGGCTGAGGAGTTCCGGGCTGGAAGCGGGCTGTGGTGAAGAGACCACCGCCAGAAAGACCACTTGCTCCACCAGCCACCCCACGAGTGATGCCGAACCCACTGCCTACCTTCTGTGATGCCTGAAGACGACTTGCCCAGAGCTTAGGGTGTCGGGCGTGGTGCTGTGCAGTTAATGCAAACCTGCCCAACTATGACTTCGTGCTGTGAGATCGGCAATATCCCGATGTCCGTTTTACAGATGGGGAAACCGAGGCACAGAGAGGTCAACTTGTGGTCATAGAGCTTTTAAGCTTTGACAGCTAGGATTAAGGTCAAGTTTTGCCTGACTCTGTAGCTCACACAATTCTCCACTGTAGAGTCCATCACAGACAGCCCCACCACAGAGACATCACGGAAGAGCACGAGCCCCCAAAACCACTCCACCAGGAGCTGCCGTAGTCAGGACTCTGGATGCTGTGAAAATCCAGACTGGGACTGGCAGCCAGCAGCATGCCAACGGCTGTCTTTCCTACTGGCTACCAGGGGATTTCAGGGCAAAGACCACAGACCCATCACCGCCTCCGCCTGTACAGTTACTATTAGGAAAGAACATTTAGTGAAGTTTTCCTTAGTGGCAGGGGCGAGGCTAAGGGTATGGCGGCACGAGCCATCTCCTTCTCACAGTCACTTGACGTTCATTGCTAAGATGCTACTTTGGCCTTCATCTTTTGGAAAAGGAACCTGAGGCTGAGGACAGTCACATGATGAGATCAAGGCTGCCCTGTGAGTCGACAGCAGAGGCAGCATCCAAACCTTGATCTGCAGGACAGCCAAGAGCCACGGCTCCTCCCCCTTCAAAGAGGCAACGTTTCTACGCTGTTCGCTGGGCTCTGTCCTAAGTGCTTTACTACAAACGCGCTCTGAACGCCTGAGATAACCTTGTAACGACAGAGGCCGTGTTTTATGTTTGCGAAAGACCTTAAAGCACAATTCCTACCTGAGAAACTGAAGATGGTCAGGACTTCTGGGGAGGAGGAAGAGCGAGGCAACTACTGTTTAAGGCATGAATAAATTCAAACACAAATACATGCAGAGTCTATATTAAAAAAAAAAACCCATGATAATTATATAAGAGGATTATAATTTGACCAGCAGTTGGGGTTTAGGGTTAGAGACACTATACAGACAATCCCACTCCCCTAAAACCCCTTTAAAGCCTCTTTACTATGGAAATATCACCACCTGGACATCAACATTGCCTTTAGGAGGAGCTGTCCTCTGGCTAAAGTCGGAATTTACCATGGAGCCTCCTCAGGAAGCCTTCTTTGGAGGCTGCATGTCAGGACAATTAAATGCAAACTTTTATCTCTCCTTCCTAAACCTCCTCCTTTCAACCACTAATCTCTCCAGGAAAGAACACAACCAAACAGTCCCACTAGGTAAGAGGCAGATAGAACTGATGTAAATCCGCCCTGAATTAATGGGCCTGCGCTTTACTTCCCAAGATGACCTTGCCAATCAGAAGATCTTGTTTTGTCTGCAATTTCCAATGATGCCTGGCCACACTCACGGCAGAAGGGATCCGCTTAGGTTTTCAAACAGGCACCCCCACCAAATGGCTCTAGGGGCGAATTGAAATTTACTGACATCAAAAGCAATCTCTTTTTTAAAAGGTAAATTACAATCTTGCAAAAGAGACTACAAATATGTTAAGAAGTGACCCACTGTTCTGGGCTTTGCTGGCCCTGATCTTCAAACCAGGATCCTCTGATGCCCCATGATGGGTGGCAGCAGTCAGGATGAACCGAGTGATGATGCTACAACAAGCAATCCCTCAAAGCTCAGCGTCTCAGATGTGGAAGCACAGTTTATTTCTCTGTGTCCATCTTGGGCCAGTTGAGGCTCCTGTCTTTGTTCTTTCTCCAGGATCAACCAGGACAGGGCAGCTTGTATGAGCAATCTCGCCAGTCAGCATGGTGGAGCGTGTGGAACAGCACACACTAGCGTCTTAGAGTTTCTGCCTCCAAAAGTATGTCTCTTTGACAGGTCACTTCCACCCAGATTCTCCTGTAGGGTCCCACGGGATGCGCATTAACAGGATGAGGCGTAGCTAGAATTCAGCCCATGACTCCAAAAGCGCGTGTGTCAACCTGGAAACATGTTGCCCCTAACAGGGAACGCTCTCCCGGTAACCCAGACCACCTTGGAAAGTTCCACAAGGCCCTGGCCCTGCTATCTTCTGTCCCCATCACGTTTACCTAACAGATGACCCTACCAATTCCCATTGGCAGCCCTCTGTAGTGTAATGAACAGGATGTGGGCTGATGAATGCAGCCGCTGCACAGAAAACGTCAGTTCTTTCATTAAGCAAACCTTCCCAAGTTCATTGTATTGAACCAGGGTTTAGGCTATTAGGCTGACACATGACAGAGCCAATTCGAGTCACATTGTAAGTGCCCATTCACGTTCGGCAAATTCCATTTTACGCGCACATACACATTTAGAATTGGACTCTTATTGCCTGCGACTTCTTTTTTTTCCCCTTGAAATCTATTTTCCTATTTTTAACTGTTAATAATTAGGAAAAATCCCACTTTAATAACAGAGCCTCAACAAGCCTAATTCAGGGAGAACATAATGGATCACTGCACTGAGTCTCTGCTCCACCGGCCGCCCGGCATCTGCGCTCGTCCCAGACGCATCGGTGTTGATGTACCATGTTCGTGTGTGAAAGGGAAAAGAATAAAATATTTGAGCATGGAGTTTTGACACCAATGGCTCTTCTTTCTGCTCACATTTTAAAAGGAAAACATTACTTATAGGCTTGGAATGCCTGCTAGTGTCAGGGGACCAGACTAAAGGCATCATTCCAGGGGACAAGCTGTGAATGAGCGAGCCTGACAGAGGGGGAAGCTCAGAGCATCCACAGCCAGGAGTCCTGGCTGCTTTATCTCCAACCTGCCACCTCCTACGTGGGTGGCCTGTCTACAACACTCATGCAGCCAACATGCAGTGGGTGCTTGCTGTGTGGCCGGCCCACGCTGGGTATCAGGATGTGGACGAGAAGAGTTAGGGTTTGTGGTCCAGTGGGAGAGAGGCCAACAGGCAATTACAATTGAATGTACTCAGTGGGATTATGTATCCTGGAAGCAACCTCTTTTCTCTGTCGCCAATATTTTCACCTGGTCTACCATTACTGCTTCCCTAGAACCTGGGCTACCTCCCAGCATCCACTCTTGCCTCCTATAGGCTGCAACCACTTCTCTTTAAAAACATGAATCAATCCATTTCTCCCTTTTGCTTATCAGCTTCCGATGACTTCCGTCATGATTAGAATAAAATCCAGACTCCTAACAGTGGCTTCATGATCTGTCCTTTCTCTCCATCTCATCACTGATCACTCTACCTGGCTCCAACGACAGTAGCTCCTTTCTATCCCTTGAACAGGTCAAGCACATTTCTACCCCAGGACCTTTGCACCTGTCATGTCTCTGGTTGAGATTCTCCTTGAGATGTTTGCATGACTGTCATCATTCAGGGATGGGTTTAAATGTCACTTCCTCAAAAGCCATCTCTGACCATGCAGACAATCACTATTTCCTTCCCTTACTTCATTTTCATGTGAAACAATCTAATATATCAGTTTCCCCCTACTGCTCAAATGCAAGCTCCACGAGGGAAGAGATTTTTGTCTGGTTTAACCAAGTATCACTGGATCCTGCAACCATGCCTGACACATAGTAGGTAAGAGAAGCAAAAACAAAACGTGGATAATAGAAATAATGTTAAGTGTTATTACGACAGCAGTAATCAGTATTTACATACTCCTCATTCTGTAAGATCTTCATGTGCACTCACTCACTTAGTCCTCCCAACAACTCTATGACGGAATCATTAGTCTTCTATTTACTCTAAAGATGGGAGAGTTGAGGTTGCCAGTAGGTTACTTACTTACCCAAGGATGTGCAGTTAATAAATGGGAAGCAAGGAGCCAAATGCAGGCAGTGTGACCTCAAAGTGCTAACAAGGCTCTATACTCAATATATATTTGCTAAACAAATGAACATGAAAAAATGTCAGGCAAAGGGGGAGCTGAGTTGCTCAAGGAATCCGAGACTGTCTTCCTCAGCTGCATGGTGAAATTCGTTGCGTGGGGTCCCTCCTCCTCCCTTTTCCCTTCACCGATGTTTGTCTATCATGTGCCAGGAACTGCTCAAGGGACTGAGGTCACAGCAAAAAAACAAAAGAGGAGAAACAACAAGCCTGATTTCACAGAACTTACACTGCAGATGAGGGCAGAAATGGGGAATTGGGTAAACGTAAAATAAGCAACTATCAGACAGGTGTTATCAGCTGATGAAGCCACTCAGGCTACTTAAAACTATGAGAACACACACATACAGTCACAGAGGGAATTTCCTTGGAAACAGTGGAGTTCCGAGAGAATCCAGGCTTTCTGGGGTGTCCATGGGGTTGCCATTGCTGTAGCTGGGGCATCAAGCATGGTGAAGCCTCCTGGGGACTAATGTATGTTTGTGGAATAGAAATGAGGCAGTCCAGTCACGCGGCGCTGGAAGGCCCTGAGTCTGGGAGAGCATGGCTGTGTTCTTTAGAAGAGCTTCCAGGTCACAGAACCAGGCCCACATCTCCACAGAGAAGGGTGCCGAGGAGTGAACTTGGGTCTGCCACTGCACAACATGATACCCAGGGGTTAGAACGAAAATAAGACCTCTGACCTGCCTCACCTCATTACTCCTGGGAGTCCTAACACAAGACTGTCTGACGCTTCCAGTGGAGCCATCTGAGGATCAAGGCAGTACTTGCACCTCTTCACCCACACTAGAAGCTATGACGAGAAAGACAGACAACAGCAAGTGTCGGTGAATATATGGAGATACTAGAGCCCTCCTACAGCGCTGGTGAGAGTGTAAAATGACGCAGTCACCTTGGAAAACATTCTGGCCGTTCTTCAAAAGTTACACATAGAGCTACCACGCGACCTAGCAATTTCACTCTTAGGTAGGCACTCAAGAGAAGGAAAACACCTTCTCAGGTAAAAACTTGTTCATAAGCATTCACAGCAGCATCATTCATAACAGCCAAAAGGCAGAAACGTACCACATGCCCATCAACTGATGAATGGAAGAACAACAGGTAATATATTCACATAATGGAATATTATTTGGCTGTAAAAAGAAATGAAATAAGGATACATGCTACAGCATGGATGGACCTTGGAAACATTACACTAAGGAAAGAAGCCAATCACAAAAGGCCTCGTATTGTATGATTCCATTTATACAAATTGTCCAGAACAGGAAAATCCACAGAAACAGAGGCACGTTAGTGGTTGCCAGAAGCCAGGGGTGGAGAATGGGGAGTAACTCCTAACGCACATGGGGTTTCTGTTAGGAGTGTTGAACGTGTTCTATAATTTGGTGCAGGTAATGGCTGTACAACTTTGAAGATATACAAAACCCCACTGAATTGTGTACTTTAAAAGGGAGAATATTATAGTACTGAATTATATCTCAATAAAATAAATAAATAAAATGATGGATTTGCACTTCTGAGATTAAGTCCCTGAAGGCTCTGGCTTCCGTCTTGTTCGCCATCTCTTGCTCTTCTGCTGACTTGCTCAGATGAAAGGCAGATGCCAAGCTGGGACCTGCCTTTCAGTGAAGCCCGCATGGCAATGACCAAGAAACACCAGCCAACAAGGAACTGAGGCTCTCAGCCCAACAACAGCCAAAACCCAAATCCTGCCAAGAACCGTAGTGTGAACTTGGGAACAGATCCCCCCCCACCCCCACCCCGTCAAGCCCCAGCCAAGGATGGCAGCTCCTTGATTACAGCCTGAGAGAGATGCTGAACCATGTCCAGATTCCTGCTTCACAGCAGTGGTGATAAGACCAATGAAGAAAAAAAAAATCGCCCTAAGTCACCCAACCATGAAAAGCTGGGCGCCAGCCCACGATGGTCTGGCTACTCCCTCTCTGCTGCGACACCGCTTTACTCATCTCTGTGCCCTTGGAACTGGCTCCAAGGGCACGATGCTTGACACTTGGTAGGTGCTCAATAAAGTTGTCTGAAACTGAATGAAATTTTCCAATTCTCTCGACGTCAGCCTAGAAAGTGCTCTCAACAATAAGGAAAGAGAATGAGCGAAAAACATGGATGTCTCACTATGTTCTGTTATTTTCCAATCTCTTGTCTGCAGATTAAATTCCAACCAAGATTCTCATTGAGTGCAGGTGACCCTGCCTTGACCCTGACATGACCCTGACAGTGACATTATTCTATGTGCAGACAGGAGGCGGTTCCGAGACCTGACCTTGGCTGTACCAACCTCACTTATGTACTGGACAATTCATCATCAGAGCAGCACCCTCTGAGCTTCCGGAGAAGCACCCAACCCTGATATAGCGAAAACCCCCAAGTCAGGGCTTCAATTATCAGTATTAAAAGAGCACTTTGGTCTGGAAAAAACTTACACCGCCCTTTCTTGAAGCTTTCCCCTCAACAGCCCAGGCACGGAGCCCCCGCCCTCTCCCCACCCTCTGCAACCTGTCCCTTTCAAGAGAGATTTATTACAGGGCTGTCAACACAATCCTACCTTTACGGAAAAAAGATAAAAATAAGAAACACCTTACAAGAAGATGCCGTGGTGAAAGCTAAATCATAAATGTTTGATAAGGAATGGTCAAATCCAGACAAATAACTGTTCAATCCCACTTTGTATTAAGCAGATAAAGTCATACAGAAAATCAATGTGATGTATTGAAAGGGGAGGGAAAAAAATGCCAAGCTTGGGGATCGGGCTTACACGGTGTTATGAAGTCGCTTCAGAAGAACCTTATAATACAACAACATAAATTTTTTAAAATGAGGGGCTGATTGCTGACTTGCTGACCTGTCAATGGTGTTCCTGTCCTCTCTTCTGCCTCTGCTGCTGCTCCTGGAGATCATTTCTGGGGTGGCACACGCATTCTCAGGGGAGATGGGGAAGAGGAAACCAGTCCCACTGTTCCAGAGGCCAGTCTGGCAGTTCCCACGGAACTGACCGTTTTGAAGACTCACACAGCCCTTGCTCCAGCACTTCTGCTACTGCAAGGTGGCCCTTCTGAGACCCTTGCTCGAGTAGACGACATGCGTATGCAGGAATGTTTGTTACTCGATCATGTGTGAAAGCAAAACACGGACTCAACCAAAATGTGTCAAGAGAGGCGTGAATGAATAAATGACAGGACACCACATGATGGAATATTACGTAGTCAGGGCACACTGGGAGGCTGAGCTACCCGTGCTGGGACCAAACAATCTCCAAGACATGATCACATAAAAAGAGCAAGGTAATGAGGGAACTATATTCAATATCTTGTAGTGACTTATGGTGAAAAAGAACATGAAAATGAACATATGCATGTTCATGAATGACTGAAGCATTATGCTGAACACCAGAAACTGACACAACATTGTAAACTGGCTATACTTCAATGAAAATATATAGACAAGGGAAAAAAAGCAAAGTAAGGGACAAAATGTATGCACACATGTTTTAAAAGGCCGTATATATCTATATCTGATGGCAAATGCATATGATGTTTTCTGGAAGAATCCACAGTAACCCTTTAAGGGGAGTTTCTCTTGGAGAGGGGGCTGGGGGTGAGGGATGGAGGAAAACTTTTACTGTTACATCTTATGAAAAGGTTGACACTTTTACCAGAAGAATTTATTCCTTCTATCAACTACTTCTCCCAAGGCAATAAGAATAAACAAAAATGAAACAAAGCGACAGGAAAAACTTTTCTAGGATGAGGAAGCCTCAGCTCATTTGGCCTCGGACAGTCAGCACAGTCATTCTCCACCCCAGATCCACGCCCGAGAGCTACTGAAAAGTAGACCTGGATCCTCTTGTGTGCTGAGCGGTCAGTCTCCACCTCCAGGAAGAGTATCAGTATCTCCAATTTCCTTGTTTCTCCCGAGCCCCCACCAAACCTCCTCAAATATACTGAACAGGTTTCTGCCACAGATGTGGGACCTCCGCGTACGGCGGCCCACTTCAGAGGTGGGCTCGCAGTGGCCAGTCCACTCACACCACCTACCCTGCACAGGTAACAGCCTCCCTCCTGCTGATGGCATTATTTCCAATAGCTGGTAATTAAAAAATAAAGGAGCAGAGTTTACAATAGTAAACAGATGGGGAACAGGCCTTCAGAAACAGGATAATACAAGCTTGCTGAAAAGAGTAAACGCTCACACAGAGAAGATAAGCAACTCCGGCGTCACCGCGGTGAGCGATGTGCTTGCTTTGAGGTGAAATATAGGAAATGAAGATCAATTAACCGTGTCCCAATGAGCCTAAAATGACTTGACTTTATTACACGCACGAACGGCAAGCTCAATTCCTGGTAGAGAAGCCCCTGGGAGGGAAGGTAGCTGACGAAAGGGTACCGGAGGCCCAGGGGTTCACTCCCCTGAAATAAACATCTAAGGAGAGTCAGGCTGTACGTCCACATGAGAAGACTGACTTAGAAACACGAAAATATGTCTCTCAGCTGATCTTTGACTTGACGCTTTGGATCCTCACTTAGGCAAAGATCCGAACACTGCGATTTTTCAAATGCTTTTGGGCACCAGTGAACTAGGAGGAAAGTCCCCCTTCAGCAAATAAACAGAACTCTCCCGCCCAGCCTTCTGGAGCTGGAGATGAGTACCGTGCTTTGTAAGCCAAGTGCATGCCAGAAACATTTGCTTGTTGATTAAAACGATGTCTTGAAAGAGACTTTTCTTACATTGCACTTTCCAACAGACTTTTCAAACTTCAGGGCACATCAGAATCCCTTGGAGGGCTTCTTAAAACCAGATGTCTGGAACCCACTCCCAGAGTTTTGGATTCAGGGGGTCTGGGTGGGGCCTGAGGATGTGCAGGTCTAACAAGTCCCCGGAGCGACGCTGATGTCGCTGGCTGAGGACCACACCTTGAGAGGCCCTCGTGCAACGGTCATAAGCTTGGACTGTGCAACCAGATGGACTTGTTTTCACCCTCAGTTCTGCCACTCGGTCATTGGTGATTTAAGTGGACACTTAATCTCTCTATACCATCATTTCGTTATCTGTCAAATGGACGTAACAGTGATATCTACTCTCCCTGGGCTAAACAGTGTTTCTACCAAGTTCAAGTCCGCCTGGAAACTCCGACTGTATTTGGACATTGGGTCTTTGCAGGGTTTTTGTCAGCTAAGTTCAAACAAGGTCATCCTGGATTCTGGTGGGCCTAAATCCAGTGACGGATGCCCTTAGAGGAAGAGAGGACACACAGACTTAGAGGGAAGACAGTGGTGTGAAGACAGAAATAGAGAACAGAATCGTGAACAGAGAACCAAGGAATACTGAGGACCACTGGAGCCACCGGAAGCCAGGAGAGAGAGGCCTGGACCAGATTCCCACTCAGAGCCCCAGGCAGAACCAAGCCAGCCAACATCGCAATTTCAGACATCTGGCCTCCAAAACCGTGAGAGCATTTCTCTGATTTTTAGCCACCCAGTCGGTGGTACATGGTTACAGCGGCCCTGGGACACTAGCACGCTGCCTGATGGAATTCTTGTGAGGATTAAATGACCGAACACACAGCAAGTGTCCACAGCAGGGCCTGGCACATAAGGAACATGACTTAAGTAGTGGTTCACAGTGTCATTTGGTTCTGTTAACACTGTCTTTTGTTTTATTACTTTCTCTTGGGGAAAAATCCCATCAGAACAGTAGAGAAGGGTCTAAAGCAGGGGTTTCAACCAGAGCTGTTTGCACCCCAGCCCAAGGGATATTTGCCAATCTCCGCAGACATTTGGGCTTCTAAGGACTTGGGAGGGAGGTGAGAGCTACAGGAATCTAGCAGGTGGAGGCCAGGGTTGCTGGTAAACACCTCACAGCGCACAGAAAGGGCCCACACAGAGCTGTCCGAACCACTAGTCAGTGTGAGGCTGAGAGGCTCTGGTATAAGGTGAAAAGGCAAAGTCACCTGGCCCTTGAGTCCTGCTTGCCAAGTTTGTCCAGTGCTACATGATTCCTCCTAATGAGAACAACTACAACCGACTTCCACACTCTACCCCTCAAAATAAAACTGAACTAATACTACTAAATAACAACAACATCAACAAATCAAGAGTCAAGCGTGGCCCACAGGAGGGAGCTGCAAACCGTTCCCTGCTCCGTCTCCCCAGCTGCAGCTGCAGGAGGCCAGGGGGTCTCCACCTCCACTGGGAGTCACAGGCTGGGGAAAGCACAAGGGGCCACGACCTGCCTGCAGGGCCTGGCTGCACAGTGCACTGTGGGCCCAGGGCAGCAGGGAGCACGGGGACCAGGGAGGGAGGACTGCACTGAGCCAGACCAGGGACAACGGCAACCAGGGCTAGGGAGGTGATGGTGAAGATGACGTGGGCAGACTCAGGCAGCCCAAGTGACGCACCTGAGCAATGGCAGGACGCGTAGGGTGAGGGTGAGGGAGGTGCCCAGACGGCCGCCTGGTTCTTGGATTACGCATTGGATGAACGGAGGTGCCACTCATTTAACTGGAAAGTTGTAGGAGAGGGCTGCCTTACGTCCAGAATTAAATGAGTCCATGAACCAAGAGGGAAAACTGGCTCATCAAACATAGGCTCAGATGCCCGACACCCCAGAGCCTGGGTGGGGGTGAACCGTGACTGTCACAGTGACTCTTGGGATGGCCCATGTCCACATCCTTTCCCTGAGTGCCTTCCTGCTTCCCAGGAAATACTTCATACCCAGTACTCATCGACCTTCACGAATCACAGCGATCTACCTGAGGGTCTTGGCCTCTGACTTTGGAAGGAGTCACATGGACGGAGAGCGCAAAAGATACACTCAGATGTGCTCTGTGGATGTGGGGTAACCGGAGATGACACAGAAGGGAAATGCCTGTTGGGCGGATGACTGCACACCCTGAATGCCTGACCACACGGTGCCGATCTGCCCCTGAACGATGATGGGGAAGACGGAGGCACGGGGTGGGGGGAGGGGCCAGAAGTGAACACACACCTGCACACACGCATGCGCTCAGGTGAAGAGAAACAGCAGAGCTTAACGTTGATTCTCGAGCTGACGTAACCATTCTGTCCTCTCTCACCCCGCACCGGGATGGAACAGACCAGGTAGGGGAAAGAATAAACCATGACCCCCTCCCCAATACGCCTTTGCTATTGAACTGAGATCTGACTCAATACTGGTTTTTTGGACCCCCGGCAAGCCAAGGCGATTCCCCGGGGCTGTGCGTTTTGGAGTTTTTAAGATGCACAAAGACAACCATGTTCAAACTCAGAGCTGGTGGGACCCCGAGAGAACGAACACACACAGCCACAGGGTCTGTGAAAATCAAGCCCGTATCACCTAAATATAGTCTCACTTCTAAATAAGGCTTCAGATCACAGATTTGTTTACTTTCATTTGGTGATAATTGTTCACAGCAGAACATATCAGAAAATTCTATAATAGGAACCACAGCCAGGAAATAGTAAATAATTAATCACCCTCCCTCCCAGCCTCTTGCATCTCTGTTGATATAAATGACCGTATAATTCCAAACCCAATTATCACTACTTAGCCGTTCCATTTTGTAGTTAAAATCCCACAAAATTAAAGTGCATCAATTGTTAATGGTAATAGACCAGACAAGGGATTAAAGATTATTTTAATGTTTATTTCCTGTCAAGAGATCTTTTGGCAGGAAACACCGCAGACAAAAGGCAGCACACTCAGATGAGATTCATATATTTAAATCTTCTAACTTCTGAAAACATTATGGATATAATTACTTGTTTAATTTACTTGTTCCCTCAAGATACAGGCTGGAGATGAAGCCAACTTTATTATATCAAGTTCTCAGAAAGGAAAGGCAGGGCTCTGTAGCATTTTATAAGCCGGTTTATCCCGAGTAATCAAGTCAGATTTAGTGCCCATGTCCCACGGCTGCTGACAGAGAGGAGAGGCCAAGGCTGGAATGTGGGGGGAGTAAGACCCCAGGTTAGCTCTCAGGCCTGCGAGCAGAGGGCTGTGTGGCCAAAAAGCATCCCCAAAGCTCCCCTGAGCCTCAGTTTCCTTGTTTGTGAAATTGAAGCCCAGCGTGCAGTCTGGATGGGGAGACTGCAGAAGGTGGGGGGAAAGCAGTCAAGTTATGCCCACATCACCAACAACATGACAAGCAAACAGGGGCATTTTGATGTGTCTGTGATTATTTTTAAGGTGGTCACCCCCATAAGCCATGGATGCGTAATTAACCTTTCTAGGTTATCACTGAACACGTATGCACAGGCGCTCTCTCCTGCACGCGTGCGCACACACATGCACACACATCACAAAATACAACTGCAACATCCAGAGGTTCTTGGAACACAATTTAAGAAACACTGGTCTATTTCCAAAAAGCAAGACAATAGCAAAAGTAAGTTTTATCACAATGTCCAACCCATGTACTCAGGACGTAGGTTAAGAAAGGTTAAGAAGTACAAAGGCAATTAACAAACAAATGGAGGGAGGGATGGATAAACAGACAGACATATAAACAAAAATAATAACTGCTCACCTAAAATTACCATTTAGATCATGGAGAAATCAGAATCTAGAATACAAAATACACACGCATATATATAGAGAGAGAGAGAGAGGGACAGAGACAGACAGAGAGAGAGAGAGACAGGAGGGGGCAGGATGGATGAACGGATGATTAACAAAAATAATTCGTCACCTGAAGTTTTAGATCATGGAGAAATCAGAATCTAAAAAGAACTTGAGCCCCTCTTCCCAAAATGCTTAGTGTATTGTTTTACCTGTTAATTTCCGCCACCTTCATTAGAGTATAAAAACCATGAGGGCAGAGATATCTTTTTTCATTGCCATACTGCTAAAATTTTAAATAGTGTCTAGCACATAGTACATCCTTGATAAATATCGCTGGTGTGGACAATGACAATAACAATAAACTGTATGACCATTTTCTATTTCTACAAAGGAATTCCTATCTCATGATTCTTGGGTCACTATATCAACTTCATTTACTAGTAAGTGGCCTGGAAACTAGAGAGGTTGAGAAGCTCTGCCCAGATCACACATCCAGGTGCAGAGTCATAGACAGTTTGAAATCACACTTTCTGATTCTCCATCCTGGGCTCATTCCATGTCATCACTCTGGCCCTTGGAGGGTGTCTCTTCACCTGAGAGTGAGGGAAGGCACTTTAAGTAACAAAGAGATGACTTAAAAAGAATTTTCTGCAAATATATGTATGTATATGCATGAGTGGGACACTGTGCTGTATACCAGAAATGGACACATTGTAACTGACTATACTTCAATTAACAAAAAAACATTTCTGCAATAGTTTGGGTTCCCAAAACTGGGTGTGGCCTTGGGCAAATCCTCATCTCTCTGAACCTCTGCTTCCCATTCTGCAGGAGTCTTTGCAGTGTGAAGATTTTATATTTGTTCACACCTCTTCAATGATTCAGGAAGGGTCCACCTGCAAGCATCAGATAGATCATTCAAGTCCTCCTTAAAAGGTCACCTGAGCACAAGGTGGCTTCACTATGTCCAGGCTAAGTCAATGTCCAGAGGAAGCAGAAAGTCTGTCTTTTCCTTATGCAACACTTCAAAGAGTAAGAAAACCTTTCCCACAAGTGCCCTCCATTTTCATGAGTCAGGACTGGGTCACATGGTTGGTTCTAAGCCAGTAGCTGCTGAGATACATGTATTAGCGTGATGGGCTTCGATTCATCGGTGGAGTCAGCTGTCGTGACTGCTATGCCTACGTTACAAAATACATGGGGCAAAAGTAAATAATAAACTTGAGTTTCTTATTTTTAAAAGCACACTGCCCATTTCATGACGCATGTGAGTCAAATCATTATGCCATGCACCTTAAACTTACACAGTGCTTATGTGATTATAGCACAATAATACTGGAAGAAAAAATAAATTTTTAAAATAAATATAAATATATAAATACATTTTTTTTGAGAAAATAAAATAAAAGTACAGTGCTCAAACTGCAAAGCAGCCTAACTATCCAGCAATCGAGAAATGGTTAAACAAAATCAATCCATTCACATGGTACACTCTTACTAAATCATGGAAGTAGTTTTCCAAGCAATGTTTAGTAACAAGGAATTCCTATTTAAGAAAAATAATATATATACACACACATAGATAATCAGTCTAACTTGTTTAAAAAAAAAAAAAGTCATTACTCAGAAGAAAGAAAAAAAAAAACCAGAGAACAAAATATTAAGGGTGATCATCTCAGGGCAGTGGAATTAATAGAACAATTTCATTCTCTTCTGCCCGAGTTCCTACAGTTTTTTTTCTTCTCCTTCTTCTTCTACCATACTATTCACTACATATTCAAAAATAAATGTTCGTTTTTCATAGTAACAAGTGACTCTTGATGGGGAAAAAAAAGGTCAAATCAGGTTCTATGCCTGAGTCCAGTCAAAAAGTTTACTTAGATCATTAGTTAAGGAAAGTTTAGAAGGTTGCAGTCTAATAAAAACATATACATGGAGAACAGAAATATTTGCTTATCTACCAACTCTAATTTTATCACAGAGGAATCAGAATCTGAAAAGAAAAGAAATCTGGCATCTTTTCCACAGCACCCAGTTCTCCTGTGTGAAAAATCTTGAATGTGGGAGGGGGGGATGTCCTGGCTGGGAGTTGGTGATGGGAGGAGCTATCTAGGTGACACAAAGGAAAACCCGGAGGAGGCTGAGAAACGGCTATGCCTGGGACATGAGGAAGGACAGCAAGCCACAGAGGGGGCTGTGGGATTTATCACCACCTTCCTTACAGCCCTTTGTGGCGTCTAAGACTGCACCTGGCATCCAGGGGACATAGCTTCCAAACATGTTTTAACTAACTCGGAGCCTTGCTCTCAAGCCGTCTTCTGGACACCCGGCTTATCATGAGGGCTTATAGATATTTCCTATAAAACAGTCCCATGAATGCCAATCACACAATCATCTTAAACTTGATCTTGGCAGAAAATAATCATCACAAGAAAGCAATCGGTAACGGTGACATCTCTGTGCCTGGCACTCTGCCAGCTATTTTATGTACACAATATGTAACTCCATCAGGTGATAGCTATCAATCCTTCCCATTCTATAGGTGATGAAACTAAGGCTCAGACAGAGTAAGGTTTACTGCAAGTCCAACCAGTTTGGTAGATCCAGATTCGTACTCGGCTGTGTCTGATTCCAAAGCATTTGCTCGTTGATATGGAAGAGGTCCTTTCAGGGTTCAGGGAAGCTGCAGCTCCATTCCTCAGCCAGGCACTGATGCTCACCATCCACACTGCAGGAGGCAGGGGACATGGCTGGGGGAGGTGAGCTGGGTCTCTGGAGGTATACACACTGGGGTTCTTGGGGAACAGAAGGAACCACGAAGCGTGTAGCACATAAAGGCCAGAGTTCAGCCCTAGACCTAGGGTGAGCATCAAGGGTAGCAACTGGCGTCGCTCCATTCCATCTCTGATACACTTTTAAACAATCCACTCACACTTCCAGGTACCTGCGTGGCTTCCCACATCCAGGGGACTTGTTCTCCTGCCAGAGTAAGATACTGAATAGCTGCCTGTATTCAATCTGACACCCACAGATATTTAAGAGCCTAATTCGATTGTCATATCTTTTCTGTAGACACAAAGGAACCGCATCTTCTGGCACCTTGGGGCCCTCTCTCATTCACTTCTCCTGTTGAAGCATCCTGGGGACGCACACACATGAAATAGGGCAGGCTAAGTAAAGATGGTGCACAGCGGTGCTACTTTGGGACTTAACAATATAAGAAAACTTTGAGGATTCCAATACTACATAAGAGATGCCAGGTGCCAGGGCCTTCCCACTTCCTTGTGAACATAATACCTAATAGATGGGCAGTGGCTCCAGCAGTCAAGGGACTATCAGCTGAACACAAGGAAAGCCAGGTTTCCGTCAGTCCCAGGTTTACGAGACTCCCCATTAAGGAGACTCGCGCTGCTATAAAAGTTTAGGATGTAAACCCAACAGTCAGCCCACATTTTACCCACTCCTTCTTCACTGGAAGGTGTGCTGCATAGGTGATGGTATAAACTCTGAAATGTTCTGCATTCATCAAGTGACTGGCTTACAAAAATCCACAGGGGAACATTTGTAGGCCAGTTGAGATTTGTGGGATGGGGGGGATATGCCATGGAAACCCATTCCATAACCTTTCACCAGGCATAAAATTTACTGTGAATGGAATTCCTCAAAGTCCATGTGGGCCACTGATTTAAAACTATTAAATCTGGTTCCCTGAGAACACCTCCACTGTAATAAATACATCACTATGACAACGTATGCTAATTGCACAATCTCAAAGACTAGCGTGAACAACCTATACATGAGAAATGCATCGGAGTGGGGCTGTCCTGGAGTCGGGCCACCAAGACTTTAGGATCAGGCTGAGTCCCTGGGTGGATATTAAACATCTCATAAACAGGCTGCCATCAAGGCAGACGACAGTGGGAAGCAGGGTACCAGGACCCTACTTTCATCCAGGTGACAGAACTGAATCTGTGTTCGTTTGGAACATGGGTGGTGCCTCCAGCTCATGGAATTTAAGGAGGAAACTATCTGTCTATTTACAGAGATGAGCAGGCTCTTCTGAAAGATAAAAAGAGTGCTAGGCAGATTCACACACCTTTCCACCTTCAAAGTATGTCTTGAAGAAATTAGAGAAACACTATGGTCACTGTATGTAGTGATCTTCTAAAAGAAAAAAATGAGTTTGTTTTTATGTGACTCAGTCAAACACTTTTTCTTTTTTTAAATCTGCATTTGTTCTTCCTGTTTTCCTTCTTCTTCATCCCTCTTCCCTCCTTCCTCAGACATTTAAGCCAGTCCTACTAGCCTCTAGTTGCTGTGAGGGACACACAGATAAATCACGCCAGAACCTGCCCTCCAGTTAGATCAGAGACTTAGATTCAAATGGCAGCCACGGCCTTGGATTCAACCACAGACATGAGTTTGGATCCCTCACTGCTCATCACCTTGGGAAGCCAAGATCACTGACTGTCCATTACCCAGACCTGTGAAATGGGGGCTGAGAGTGTATTTGTGAGGCCTCTCTAATGGTTAAATGAGATGCTGAGTGAATCCACCTTGTACATCATAGACTTTCAACACATAAAATAATCATGCAACGACAGTAACAAATTAGTTCAACTGAGGTCAAAAGTAAGCGGAGCCGTAAGAGAAGGACCAATGGGAGGGGTGGAGAAAAGGACGGCCGAGGGGGAATACCAAGGCCATGGCGTGCGCTGACGTCCGGGGGAAGAGTTGAGTGAGAAAAGCGAACAGTACACGGTTAGTGCAACAATAAACAGCAGGCACCCAAATGAGAACAAACAGAGGCGATTTGTTCAAAGCTTGTTACAGCGGAGGAGTCAGCCGTTCTCAGGTGTGTTTGGCAGAGAAGGAAGAGGGCAAGTTTTACGGTGAGAAAAGGGAAGGCTTCAGGTGTGTTCTGATTGGAGGCTGTTGGCCTGGGGAACCTGGCGGCCCAGCTAGATGCGGGGCATCCTGTGTGCTTGGTTTCAGAGCATATTTGACTTTCTCTAGTTGGTCCCGAGTTAGAAGTGGGGACAAAAATTAGGGAAGCTGAGTGTCACTGACCAAGTCCTGACCATTTCTGGTTGACTGCCACAGAGGTTGAGGGTCAGAGTTCTAGGATCAGACCCGGTCTGGCGATTGTCCCTGTGTATATTCAGTCTCTTATTAGCAAGACCATTTAGTGACCAGTGACTGTTTACCCCAGAGTTGTCCAAGAAAAGGACTGTCCTGAAAACTCTCCCCCAAACGGACCCATCTAGACCAAGGATGGTGTGCAGGGGGACTGGCTGGCTGCAGACGAAAGGGGCGAATGCCTACAGCACTTCCCGACCACAAGGGCACCACGTTCTCAGAAAGCTCCAGTCTAGAAATGGACTCCCCATCGCTGTGGGCCTTTGTATGGGGACATACGTGACTTAGAGAGGGAAACGGTGCTTCGGTCAGTGTCCTACAGAAATAGCTGTTTTTTCATACCACTCCCGGGAGGTGGTAATTTATTCAGTCATCTCTCAACATAATTCCTGTCGGACTGATTTTTCTCCCTGGCTTCATCTTCCCCAAGGTGCCACACACCTGTTCTGGGTGAATAAATATGGTGTACAGATAGGAAGATTCAAGACGCTGAATGAATAATGGAGAAGACTAAGCTAGAGCAAGTGAAAAGAAAAGCTCGCTGTTCCTATAAAACTTCTGCCAAAGTGTTCACTAATGTTGCTTTTGGAAAAAAACAAAAACAAAAAACAAAAACGCAGGGAATACCTCTAACTCTTAAGAGTTGGAGGGGAAAATGGCTGGGATTTCCCCAAAGCAGAAATACTTGGTTTGATGTCACCAGTCTTAGCCAACACATTTTTGGTCTGTGTTCTAGAAGCTCCTGTTTTGGGTCTAGGGTTTAAACCCTGGGTCTTCCACTTACCCGCCAGGAGACCCTGAGTTACACTTGGGATTGTTCTGAGGGATAAGCGACCTGATATCCTAAGGGCTGGGGAGATGCCTAGTGCTGAGGGCACATTTAGGAAACGGTAGCTGTTATTTTATAAAATGCGGAGGAAGAGGCTCATTCTCAGAGGATGGTGGCAGTGAAGGTTTAATAAAATGGAAATTAGGCCTAGGAAAGGGTCTGGCACAGAGCAGGCTGATGTCCGTTCCCTTCCCTAACAAATCCAAAGGTGCTGTGCAAAAGATTTGACTGCATATGGAAAAGGGACCATTATCCTATAATCATATGCTAATTTGTGTAATGACGTAAACGTGTGAAATATGGAAGAAATCAGGGTAACCAGCCAGTTTCCAAGGTGGGAAGAGAGGTAAGCAAGGCTTTAAAGTCTTATTCCATGTCATTTGCACGTGTGGCCAGCATTCATTTGCCCTTCAAGTAAAGCATCCTGATTCCTTAGGGAAACAGCCCTCCCCTCAATCTCCATCCATGTGCTTTGGAATCTCATGGTGACAAATGACTTAGACTGTGCAGTCATTCCACCCACTGATTCAAGGGCTCCCCACAACTAGACCAATGATGGCCAACTGGTCAACTCCAGGTTGTGACACTGGAGTTTTGCATTCTAAAGGTCCTTGGCTTTGCCATCATCAAGGAAAGAAGTTTCTGGGGAAAAGCTGAGCCGCAAAGGGAAAGAGACAAATTCTTGATGACACCTGACATACTTGGATACAACAGAGGCCAATATCCCTGGAGTTTTCACTTATATAAGGTAACAAATGCTTTTCTCTATTTCTTTTCTTTTTTTCGCCTTACTCCCCCCTCTCTTTGGCTTCAGCTAGTTGAGAAAGGTTCCTGTCACTCACAACAGAATCAGCTTGACTGACAGAGCTAAACAGTGATGGCTGAAGAGACAGAGAAGGAAGGAGATTTGAGCCATGGGCCCTGCCTCCAGGAAGCTTATGTTCTAGTCAGAGAAGCATACACAAACCCGGTAAACCAGAAAATAAAACTTACAATATGTGAGGTGAGTGTTACGAGGTTGGGGGCTAAGGGCTGAGACACAGGGGCAGGGGTTTATTTACTTAGGACAGTGTGGTGGAAAGAATAATGATGCCCAAAGATGATCACGTTCTTATCTTGGAAACCTGTAAATTTGTTAGTTTACATGGAGAGGGGACTCCGGAGATCTAAGTGAGCTAAGGTTCTTGAGAAGGGGAGGGTATACTGAATTATGCAGGTGGGCCCAATGGAATCACAAAGGTCCTAAAAAGACAGAAAAGTCAGACAGGAGGAGCAGAGGTAGAGAGATTTAAAGGTCCTGGGGTGGTGGCTTTGAAGATGGAAGAAGAGAGCCATGGGCCAAGGAATACAAGAAACCTCTAGAAACTAAAACAGACTGTCCTCCCTAGAGCCTCCAGAAGGAACCTACCCTGCCAACACCTTGATTTCCATCCAGTGAAACCCATCCCAGCCTTTTACTCTCCAGAGCAGCAAGAGAATACATTCATGTTGTATAAGCCACCAGGTTTGCATTCATTTGTTACAGCAGCCAACAGGAAACTAATACAGATGGTCAGGACTGGCCTCTTGGAGAAGCTTTCACACTGAGAGCTAAGGGATGAGAAGGCAGCTATATCGAGGGGGAAGAGGACCGCGGCAGGAGAGGAAACAGCATATGCAAAGCCTGGGGATAGGGAAGAGCTTGACCAGTTCTGAGAACAGGAAGATCATAGCGGCTGGAACACTACATACACTGTTCAGCCTTAAGTTTTAGAGAATTTAAAGTACGTTACATATTCAATGCAACCCAACTTTGGGGGAAACAAAGCACTCTTTAATGATTTCTGCGATTTTAAACTCATCGAGGACTAGGACCAAAGCTCATCCATACATTAATGATAACTAGCAAAAGAATTCCACCAAGTGCAATCTTCCCCAGTAATTCCAATTTAGATGCCTATTTAAGTTCCTCACGTGCAGCTCAGATTTTCTGGATATGTCTTTCCTCATATATTCTGTCCTGCTGTACCTAGTGGTGTATTCGTACGCCTGACCTGTAACAGACAGACATGGATAAACATGCCTGGGGTTTTCTGGCTTGAAAATAGACTCCCTGATTCTATACATTATCCCCCTATGACCTGTTCTCCCAAGTCACCCTAGAAATAATTAAAATAGTTTCATTGCATAAAACAGGAAAGTGGCACACCCCGGGGTGAGCATCTGTTCACTGGTACTACTTGTCTGATCAGAAGCTTTGTGGGGGTGGGGTGGGGGATGGGAAATGGGGGAGACAGGACTAGTGATTTTTTCCCCATGAAGTTACCCAGATATCAAATGAGCTGGAGGTTACTAATTATGCCAATTGCTTCATGCTGGGAAGAAAATATTTTGGGGGGAGCTGTCCCCCACAACACTTCAGCTGCTGAGCAAGCAAAGAATAGTATGAATAAACTCAGGGGGCACAAGAAGTCTGGGGCTTCCTTTTAAATCAGTTCCTAGAAGGCGAGAAACCAGTATATCATAGCGAGACAATCATTTATAATGGGACCATTATAAGGAGCCAAGGTATAAAAATTGCCCATGAAACAGCCTTATAAGCAGATTCAGCACGTGGCTGATTAACCTCCCCATCCCACTGGGTGCTGGACGGCTCCGGGGAGCGGTAATGAGATGTAGAAGTCATCCTCCTTGAGGTCACAAGTTTAAAGCTGGTCCTGTTAGAAGGGGCCTAATTGCTACTCCAGAGCACATGGCCGCCTGGTGGGCTTGGACACATAGGGACCAGGGTTCGAGTCCTGGCAATGCCCCTGAACCAGCTGTGGGATGTGTGTGCTGGTCATAAATCCTCCTGTAGCCAAGGTTTGCGGTTTTAGTTTTGTTTTGTTGATAAATATGAGTACGCTTCGCACATG
This sequence comes from Camelus bactrianus, assembly GCF_048773025.1. NCBI lineage: Eukaryota > Metazoa > Chordata > Mammalia > Artiodactyla > Camelidae > Camelus > Camelus bactrianus. The sequence goes on from NC_133547.1 coordinate 53,850,482, forward strand.
GTAAGCATGTGATAAGTGGGAATCCTTTTCTTTTCTAGGAGTCCATGTTTTCTTTTTACTTCTTAGGCATGAAAAGGGCAAGAAGTAACCCTGTTCACATCCCTGAGTTGCAGCACGGGTGGATCTTGGATCTGGACAGCAGTACAGATCTTTCCTGCCATTTCAGGCCAACAGAGACAAGGCTCTTATCTTGTCTAATTTGGATTACCCGAGGCAGGGACAATTGCAGTGCCAACATTTACTGAGAGCTTACTAAGTGCCAGGCAGTTTTAAGTGTTTCACTTCCATAAACTAACTTAATTCTTGCAGAATCCCCATGCAGAAGGTACTAGTAATAGCAGGAGTACAAGCAATGGCAGATACCAGTAACACCATTACTACGATTAGCAATAACCCCAGGGTTTCACACCTAGTAAGACGAAGGGCGGAACTTGAACCCAGACAGTAGGATTCTAGAATGTGGTTAACTATTAAACTACATCCCCACTCCAAAGTACTGGGCAGAGTAAATGAGATGTTTTCCCTGCCCCTATGATGAATGTACCTTATGCCCTCAAGTCCTCACTGATGCATCCTGACGTGGGACTGGTCTCCACCCAAGAAAAAGAAATAGTGGTCCAAATGGGAACCAGCCTTCGGCCTGCAGCTGGCTTAGCTGGCAGAAGCCGTGGCAAGAATGTAGGGACGTAGGGTCCCCACCAATCTCATCCATCGGGCAGGTCCTGGGGGCGGGAACATCACAGAAACAAATGGGGTGAGAACTGTTGGCTTGGATGGCCTTGAATTTGACCTGGTGCACACAGATGGTGATCAAGAAAGTCAACAGATCCCCTGGAAGCTGGAATGGAAGCAGGGAGCCCAGGGAGGAAGCACCGACAAGAAGGACTGGGAGCAAAAACAAGGCCACACAAAGAGATAAAAAGAGGAACCTGGAGATTGAAACCCTGGGTTCAAATCCCACTTCAGACTTCCTCCTTACCCACCACCCTGCCAGCCTCCTCTCCCCTAGGCCTCCACCCTACTGCCCCCTCCACACCCTGTTGTCCTGACAACAATGGATGCTGGAGAAGAGATATTCACAAATATCCCTTGGTTATAAATTCCAATTCGAGTATATACAGAAGTGTCATATATTTAATTTATTTATTTCTGTTAAATGGAGAGAAAGTGCAAATTATCTGGGGGGGGGGGGTCCTCCTACAATTTAACACAGCACTGAAGTGTAAACTCGCCAATAAACCGGTGGTTGTTTTTCTTCTCCCCACCACCCTCCACCTTCCAAGGACCTAAGGCTCTTGATGAAAAGGGTGGAATAATCCTTTCTTCAGTGTCTGCGGTCAAGATCTATTTGGTAACCCACTCCTCTAATACCGCCTGTGCAGAGACATAATTTCGGCTCCCCGTTAATTTGAGTATTGAACTGAAATTCTGCAGCTGCTTTCTGCCAAGCCTGAGAGCAGAAATTAATTTCAATGACCCAGGCGAGTGGAGGGGAGCTCTGTCAGGTAATTAGTCTTCGTCTTTTGCTACTCAGGGTCTATCACTGTGCTAATCCATACATAAACCCAGGCATTCCCCGAGTCACTCGCAATCTGCGGGGCCATTTAACTACCTCTTGGTTGGGTTCGCGAGCGCAGGGGCCTCTGCGGGGAGACGGATGAAGGCGCCCTTTCATGTTCCCCTTCCTTCCACCCATTTAGGGCCTGCAGAATTAATGCCGCTGATTTACATGCTCTCTTCCTGTTTGATCGGGTCTGCCGTTGATTAAGTGGAGCTGGGGGTGGGAGGGGGAGCGGGGGAGGGGCCCCCTCCTGCAGCTCCTGACTTGCCAGTTTATTAATGAAAGAGGCACCAGTATTGATAGCCCTGACACTACAAGTGCAGCAATTAAAGGGTATGTCCTTCCAGGCTTCTAATTAAAAAGGAGCCTTCTTCTGCCCGGGATGGGTCCCACTGTCATATTTGCATTCGATTCTGCCTTGAGTTGGGGGCTCCCCTGCCCTTTTCCTTTAGGAAAATCTCCTGCAGGGGCAAAATAAACACAGGTTCCAAAAGCTTTGTTCTCAATGGCGGTGATTCTGAAATCCAAGGAAAAGAATGGTTTGGGGAGAAGGTACCCAGACCACCTCCCTCCGTTCCTCCATCCCTCTCCCAAACATTTCTCTTGGCTTCATGTTTTTTCATGCTTTTAACCCTGAAGGACTGTGGGGGGGGAGAGGGGGAGGAGCATGGAAACGAATCAAATAGTAGCTGTGATAATTTTCTGAGTCTTTACTAAAGGACTTTACATCCACTAGCATCGTTCACCCTGACAGCAATTCTGGGGGGTGGGTTTCAGGGGTTCCATTTCACAGATGAGAAAACTAATGCTCAGTTTGGAGACAATCAGCAGCTGGTGGTTCTTTCTGATTCAAAATGCTTCTTCATTCCTCTCCAGGCATCAAATCCCCCCATGCCTATGGGGCCAGGCAGGCAGCACCAAAGGTGAAGCAGATGAATTGAAAGTGAGGTATCTGGGGTCCCTGAGCCCATCCAAAAGGGCAGCCCCAGCTCACCCCGTGCCTTCCCGCCAGTTCTGCAGGCCAGAAAGCCAGCCCAGAGCGGTGGCCTTCAGTCATGTCTGACATCACAGAAGTCAGAAATCTGGAATTTTCAGTGAACTACCCCTTAAATGGTGGCAACTCGTTTGTTAATGAAGCGCATATTTGCAACTTCAGACACACTCTACCTGCCTCCTGAGAATCCTTAAGAAGCATTTTTTTCTCAGTACTTTGTATATTTTTTTTATCCTGAACCCCTCATGTAAATGAAAATCGCCTACCTTTGCCACTTCGCTCTCCTGTCTGGGTGGTCACATGCTCAGAAACTGCCCTGGCATGATGCTACTAACAAACTGTGGCTCCCAAATGCCTTTCTCCCAGTCCCTCCACAGCTGACACCAGATCTGACATTTTTCAGCAGATCTCACCCCTCACCCAGGCCAGCTGCAGAGAAACCAAGCCTGTACACCTGGAGTATGTGTGTGTGTGTGGGGGGGGGGGGGTGCTACCCAACCCCACCTCTCCTGCCCAGTCATCTTGAAGCACCCTCGGTTTACTCCCAGGTCAGTAATAAAGAGACTATGTTGACCTCGGACTCTTATTTTTTTCCTCTCCTTCTGTGCTTCAGTTTTCTCATCTGCAAAATGGGAGGATAATTCTGTCCTCACCAGTCTCTTGCAAAGTGCCTGTGAGATAACGGACGGGGAAGTCTGAGCACAAGGCCCGTCTCCTTGTAAGGAGACCCACCAGGCTTGACCACAAGCACAAGTACATTGCCCAGTTTGAGCTCCGAGTCAGCCAAACTACATAGGCTCTTCCCCTGGTCCGAACAGAACAATGACAACAAAGTGCTGGATGGCAAGCCAGTCTTGAAGCCTCGGTTTTTCTATGTCTAAAGCAGGCTTTATATACCTCCCTCACAGGACAGCTTGAAGATTATGTCCCCAAAGCAGTCTGACACTTAGTAGGTCTGCAGAAGACCCAGCTCCACAACCATCTCCCCAGAGGTATTCATTTTCTGGCTGCGGACTCATACCGCTCAGGTTTTATTCTTCAAAGTTCTTTATTCATGGTTAAGAATAAATCTTGAAAATGACCAGAAAAAAAAAAAAAACCCTGAATCTTCACAGGAGCTACAACTGTGAAATCTCCTAATCATTCCTCATTTTACTGTGAATTCCTAGAAATGACAACATCCCCTCCCAAACGAGGGAAAGAGAGAGAGAAATGGACTTGAAAAATAGCAAAGCTCTGATGTATTTTATTGGAATCAAAAGGGCTCTATCCTGCCTCTGAACCCCCTCCCGTCCCCTCCAGCCCACTGCTGGGGGCACCAAGGAGAAGTTAGAAGCATTAGTCTGGTGTCAAGAAGCAACGCCGTCCACAGTCTATGAGAGTCAATTGCAATTAACAGGGCCATTCAGAAAAGGACCAGACAAAGGGAACACAGCTAGATTTCATCAGAACCCAAGGCATTTTCAGATGCCGTTTGCACAGGAAGAAAATGATGGTGGAGGAAGAGCTGGTTGGGGAAGGTAAGCTGGATCAAGACAAAAGGGAAAAACAGGGGGTGAGAGGAAGGAGGCAACTGAGCAGAGGGGTTTAAGCGCAGAAAGGCAGACTCCTGAGCCCGGCCCTTGGGTTCAGATTCGCCCCTGCCCCTGGGTACTTACATCGCTCACTCACTCACCCCTCCAAGCCTTATCTGTAAAATGGGAGGAATAACAGTACCTTCCTGTTTTTTCAGACTGTCATGTTAAACAAGGTTTGCCAAGTGCAGAGAGTAGTGCCCGACATGGGGCAGTTCTTCTAAGAGAGGAGCTTGGCTTGGTGGGCAAAGGAGGCATGAACATCCAGGAGAGAAGCCAGCGTCCCAGGGCTGGGACTAATACCGCACAGAGACAGGCGACCAGGGAGAAAGCGACTCCCTGCCCACCTGGTGGAAGTTCAGGAACGCTGACTCCAACCGCAGAAGGCCCCTGGCAGTTCCCGCAGGCTGGGCGGTGGGGACACACACACTGGAGCAGGCCTATGGCTACATTCTGATACCCCCCACCCACAAAGTGCTTACATTTCTTTTCAAACGCAAGGGGGCTTGGGCACCTACTAGGTGCTTAGCTCTGCACCATTTACCAAGGGACACTCAGAAAACAACCCCTCCAGGCCCCTCTACTTTGCTTCTTTGTTCTGAGAATAATGTCAGGGCCTAAGATAGCGCCAGGCAGTAGAAAGTTCCAGAGACCTGACTTCAAATGCCAGGTGGCCCACTTACGAGTCACATGACCATGGACCAGCTGCTTGGACCCGTAAAAGTCTCACCTGTAAGGCAGGGCAGGAACACCCATCATCACAGGGCTATGACGGAGGAGACAGGAGATGTGAGAGGTGTTCAGCGCGTGCTGTTGACGTTTTCCGTCATCCCGGGTTCCCTGATGCGCCAGACGGACAGGCGCTGGTAAGCCTAAACCTTCAGCCTGTCTCAAACGGGCACATGCCCCTACATAGAATGGGGCAGACGAGGGAAACAAGCCTCCCCAGCGCCCCCAGCCAGATGAGGGATCCTCCCCAACACACAGGCCCTCACACTGGTCTGAGCAATTCTGTAAATGATGGAGCACACGCCGGCACCACAGCAAAGTTATCTGAAGAAGCAGCTGAATTCAGTGCAGGTTGGATACTTCTGGGTCCTCTCTAGAAATGAACAGAGGACTCCAAGGAAGGACGGGCCTCCTTTCTCTTTGCACTTTCCTAGCTAAGCTGCCTACTTTTGTTTATGCACCTTTATAATTCAGCCCTTATCTTTCAATTCTTGTAGAATTCTAGACACTTAGTGAGGAGAACAGAAATCAGTGGTAGAGTGCCTGCTTAGCATGCACTGGGTCCTGGGTTCAGTCCGCAGTACCTCCATCAATAAATAAATGAACCAAATTACCTTCCTCCCCTAAAAAAATAGAATAAAATAAAATAAATGATACAGGCATATTAAAAAAAAAAAAAACCAGAATCTTGAGGCTAAAAAAAGATCCATCAATTTAGATTTTTTTTAAAGTTTTTATGGAGTGAGAAAACAGGGTGTTGTGATGAGTAAGCAAAGGGACTGAGGATGGTGGGGGAGGGGAAGAGTCACTTGATTTTCCATCAGGAAAAAAATAATAATACACAGCAAAACTTCATTAAGTCAGTGTAGGTTTATTCAAAAGAGCTTATCATTTGCAGCAACTATTCCCAAATCAACTGGATGCCTCTCTTGTAATCTTCTTTAATGCTGAATGTCTGATAATTAAATATATTAATAGAGAGGCCTGACTTGACTTATTCGAAGGCCTGAGGTATTTTGAACTGATGTCTCCAAGGGTCTGGCAGAGCACTCAGCACATAGTAGGTATTCAATGACCCTTAGTTTCCTTTCCTGGCATCTTGTAATAGCGAAGCTTTAATCTGGTTTATAACATGTTCAGTCCTTATCAATAACTACATGTTTCCATTTTAATACACTACCTTTTATTAAACTGAAGTCACAAACTTAATAGCAAGGGCCTGTCCAAAGCACTTTAATCACTACTGGAGTGCAGATGTCTCTCCTAGGAAAACAGGGGCAACGCTCGGTTGCAAGGATGGGGAACGTCCATCCACCTTTGTGTTGGCAGAATGAGTTACGGGATTGTATTATCAGTGCAATTAGGCCGGGCTCCCTCCGCACTTCCACAGCAGACCTCTTGGCTCTGTACAATAAGCAGCACTTCCCTCTGTGACCTGGTTTCCAAAGAGGCCACTACTGATGCCTGCATGGAAAGGCCGACCTCGGAGTTCTGTGTGTGTCTGTCACTCATAGATTTTCCCAGCATGGACGCCAAGGTCAAGGGCAAACCGAGACCTAGAGCTTTCTGGGATGATGGTGATGCCAACAATGACGATGAAGATGATGATGTTGATGATACTGACGGTGATGGTGTGAATGATGCGGACGTGCTAAGTACGGACCATTTAGTGGGTCGGTGACAGTGTGAGGGCTGTACTAGCATTATCAGCATTTAATCCTCTCAACAACTCATTGAGGAAGAGACTGTCAATACCTTTTTGATTTTGTAGATCAAGAAACTGAGGTTTAGAGAGGATGACCAACTTGCTCAAGGCCCACAGAAAGTATCATAGCCAGGATATGGACACTGGTGTGCGACTTCTAATTCTGCAGATCACATGACACTAATGCCATGTCTTAGTCTGCCTGGCTGTTACAAGAAAATGCCCCAGACTGGGAAGCTTAAGCAGCAGATGCTCATTTCTCACAGTTCTGGAGGCTGGGAAGTCCAAGGCCAAGGTCCTGGCAGCTGTGGTATTTGGTAAAAGCTCTTTTCTAGGCTTGGAGATGAAGGCCTCAGGCTGTGTCCTCTCTTGGACCTTTCTCAGGGCATACAGGTGGAGAGAGAGAGGGATCTCTGCCTTTCTTCTTCTTCTAAAGGCATTAATCCCATGATAAGGGTCCCACTCTCGGTACCTAATCTAAACCTTATTACCTCCCAAAGGCCCTACCTCCACATACTATCACATTGAGGATTAGGGCTTCAACATATGAATTCTGGGAGGACACAAACATTCAGTTCATAACAATCTGTTTCAAATAATTCTGTCTCTCCTCTTACCTGGTCAAGGAACTGTGTTAGAAAGCCTGACCTCCCTCTCAGAGGAGACGTCCCTTCATCAGGATCCAAGTAAGTGTGGCCAAGATCCAAGTTCACCTACCATCCTTCCTCGGACCTCCGGGGTAATGGACTAAGGGATGCAGGCATCCATTCAACAGGCAAAACACTTGAGACGTAGACTGAAAGGGGTTCATACACCTAACGCTAGCCCAGCGCCAGATCCCTGTAAACCCGAGTCAGACAACATTCAGCTGCAGATACTGTGGAGAAAGGGCATGGCTTTGTCACCAGACACACTTAGACAGGAAGTCTAACGACACTGGGCAAGGCCTCCTCTGTGTACGGTGGGGAAAGATGCCTCAGGGATGCCGCCAGGATCCGCTGAAGAATCTCAAGCAACGTCACAGCACTGAGTCTGGCACAAGCTTTTGTACAGACTAGTTTCTTTACAGGGTCTCTCCTGCTCTGAGCCCTTTTTCCTCCTCCTTGCTCATAAATTCAGCACCTACCCCAATTCCACCTACACATGTGCAAACACACACACACACTCCAGCCAAACACGGAACCTCTGACCCACTGGCTCTCAGCCTTGTTCCTGCTGTATGACGTTTACCTAATGCTCCTAAGTCCCTAGACTTTCCGCTGGCTCTTCGAGTCAAAGACTCCTGGAGCGTGAATGAGTAAGTGAAAGAGAGACTGTAACATCAGCCAAATATATAAAAAGCAGAAGCCCATCATTTCAAAATGTGGGTATTTCCACATCCATTTGTAACAAAACACTTGCTGTACACTAAACCAGTAGCTAGCACTCAGGTGACAACAATTTATGGTGTTCCAATCCCCTGGGCACTTGGATTTTCAAGTAAAGCTCTCAATGAGTCTAAAGAATGAGTTGCTCTCACAGTAGAGATGTTCTTCCAAATGTAAAAATGGTCTAAGGTCCTGAAGAATATGGCTGGGTCCCCAACTCATGTCTGCTCTGGGTGGAGCACTGTTAGGTACAGTGAAACACAGGGTGCAATCCCCATGGCTAGCTGTCAGCTGGGCTGGGGTGCCTCTTTGGGTCCTCCTAGGAGGTCAGACTACTGAAAGGACAAACGGCCCTTTGGACAGCGGCACTGGAATTGTTCTCAGCAATGAGAAACCTGGTTGGGGGTGGGGGAGAAAAAAAAAACCAACTCTGCAGGACAGCCCTTCCCCGGCTCCACGAGCTGACCTACATGTGAATGGAAAGCGAAACAGGTCCCAACCCCATCTCAATGCTCTCGGGAGCACAGTCTGGGCTGCAGCGCACGCCCCATGACCTGCCGAGTTCTCTTTATGAATCATACATAAAGTAGAGAAGAAAAGAGTCCTGCCAGCTCAACTGTGCACTTCACAGCAAAGCATAAAAGCACACGGGAGGCAGTAGAAGTTGCTTTCTGGAGAAGCGGCCTTGCAGCAATCTGTTTATGAAAAGCAGGGGACCTTTGTAGTGGCATCGCTCAAGCCAGAGGCCTGTCTGTGTGCTTGTCAGAAACCTGCACAATGAAAGAGAGGAAGCCGGTGGCACCGTGTGTGTTCTGGAGAACACAGGAAGGACCTAACCGAAGTCCCGGACTAGCGGTTCTGCGCGAAATGCAAAGTCACCGGAGCTGCCCTGCAGTCAGCAAGGCTGGAGGCGGGCCCATGGGAGGCACGGGAGCTATGGGAGCTCTCAAAAACCTCCATGTCCTCACTGTAAAACGAGGATGACAAACGTTGGCTCTCACTCCACGCAGCCTCTTCCTTCCCTTAGACTCAGGGTGATTAGGCCAAAGAATGGCCAAATGAGTAAGTGGGTATCTTAGGCCATTCCAGCTGCTGTAACAAAATACCACAGGCTGGCTTATGAACAACAGAAGTGTATCTCTCACGGTTCTGGAGGCTGGAAAGTCCAACATCAAGGTCCAAGGATGGATGCATACCAGGGAGGGTCCTCTTCCTAGTTCGTAGCCAGTGCCGTCTCACTGAGTGAGTCCCCACACAGTGGAAGGGGCTAGGGAGCTCCCTGGAGTCTGTCTGCTTTAAAGGGCACTAACCCCATTTGAGAAAGCTCTGCCTTCATGAATGAAGCATCTCTCAAAGGCCCCCATCTCCTAGAACCATCATCTTTGGGGGTTAGGATTTCAACATTTGAACTGAGTGGGAAACATTCATTCAGAGCATAGTCATGGGGGAAGAGAGGGTGTTTTGGTGGTGTGCTGGGGCATCACAGAGGTTACATCAAAGCCACCTTCGCTCTCCCCCATCCTTTCCCGATCTCCTCCAATCTACTCCCACCAAAACCAAACAAACGAAAAAGCCCCATCTGCGGCATAAGGAGTGGAAGAATCTAAAGGAAAGGACTTAAGGGTAGAGGTAGCCAACTGCTCAGTAATGACTGCTAATCCTCAGAGCACGCTAACCTACTATGTGCTGGGCACTATGCGACATGCCTTAGTGAATGGTATCATTTAGTCCTCACTTCTCTCCAAAAAGTCATAGTAAGAAGAAACAGGTATTAACCCTACCAGACAAAGAATTAAATACAGCTTAGAAAGATAAAGTAACTTTGCAAGTTGCTGAAGTGATGATCCTGGTGAGCCCCTAAAGAATCAGAAAGAGGTTATTAGCTAAAGCAGGAGGGGGAGACTATTCCAGGCAGTCAACAGCCTGTGCAAAGGCCCTGGGACAGATTGTTGAGGTTGGATGAAAGCAGCCTGCAGGGACTGGCAAGACCATTACAGGGTCTGATGAGGATTTCAGTTTTTATCCCAAGTGATATGGACAACCAGTGAGGGACTTAAGCAGGGAAGGGGTGAACAGGGTGTTGACAAGACTAGATTTCAATTCTAGAGAAATGATGCTAGCTCCTGCCTCAAGAAGGGACGTTGAGAGAAATAAGAGGTGAGGCAACGTGTCAGGTACAAATCCTACTGACACCAAAAGGCTGATCTAATGGCACTAACTCACAGATTCAGAACTCATCCCACGCTGCTACCAAGTGCACGGCAGGAAGGCAAAGGCAGACCAAACTCATCAGTGTTTTCCATACCCCATCCCTTATGGAGGGAAAAAAAAAAAAGGCTCAAGTGAAAAAGTCTTCTTGTTTTGCGAGAATCTTTTAAATGGCACAAGAATCCCAAAGGGAAAAGGCCAACATGGGAAAGCAAGCAGCCAAGCCCTTTGAAAAGTTTTAATTTTGTTTTAACTTTGCTAAATCTACTTACATTCACATTTTGAAATATGTATGCACGATAAAACACTGCAGTTATGGTCTATTGGGTTAAAAATTCACTTTTTGGAACGGGTTCAAGGGAATACTTATACAAAAGACCTCAGGATGGAAGAGTAATTCTGCAGATAAAATAGAAATAGCAACATCCCTGAATATGCCCCTTGTAAGATAAATGCACAACGGGGAGGGGTCTGGAACCACTGCTAATGGGAGGCTCGAAACAGCCGGCCGCTTAATCCCTCATGAAACCTGCTGGGAGGGAAGTGCCTGGCTAGTCCTCAGCATCAATATTCATACTTTTCCAAGGGTCTCTCCTTTCCCTTTCACGACTCAGCTGAAACCAAGAAATTAACCCCCAGTTTAAGACAGTGCAATTCCATTCTAGCACGCCACCCACAAAGCATGGGACGACCATGGGGTTTATTTTGCAAAGTTCTAGACAAAGAGAGCTTAAAAAAAAAAAAAAGAAAGAAAGAAAGCTGGAATAAATCCACCAACAAGCATTTCTGTGCTGCTTCTGTGTAATTACCCTTGCATGGGGAGGAATACAAAAAAGGAAGAACCTCTGGTTCTCGACTTTAAGAAGGTGGCAATCCTGTTAGGGCTTCTTGGCTCCGGGGATGTATCAGAAACACCTTGGGAGGTGGACAGAAGTAAGGACCCCCGACACCCACAATGCCAGCCAACTCTTGGGCCAAGGAGCCACATCAGCCTGCTTGGGAATCTGCATTTTAAACACAGGGGTTTCTGGTGGGGGCTGGGATTCAGAACCACGGAACTGAAAAGGAAACACGAGCACCACAGGCAAGAGGGAGAGGCCTCCGAGCCCAGCCAGCCACATCACCCGCTCAGAGCGGCCCCTCGGCGGCAGCCGTGACACACAGGCGGGCTTCCAGCCTTGGCCTTTAGGTTTCCAGCAAAGGGCACAACCCCTCTGTGTGGAAGTTCATGCCATGACAGCCAGCCATCTACTGCCCTTCAAAGAGCTTTCCAAAAGCTGCTGCTTCCAGCATCCTCCTCAGGTGCAAAACATTCCAGTCTGTCCTTAGTACGCTTAACGGGGGACGCGCCAGACAGACACCAAGATGGCACACAGCGTGACCAATGCCAGGGCCATAGGATGCTGGCCTTCAAACGTTATATGCTTATTAAAGCTGCCGAGAAATCACGATATACTCTGTGCCACACCTTTAGTTGTCCAACCCTTTCGAAAATGACATCAAATTAACAAAGACTCCATTTAGGATGTTGCTCAGGGGTCTCCCCTTTCCCTATCAAAGCTTCAGAAATCACGCGTTTAACTATCTGTTTCAGGATTTTCATAGGGATTTGTTTTTTCTTGTCCCTGTCAACACTTCTTTCCTCCCCCTCGACCCCACCTTCATTCTTCTTCTTCTGAGTCCAGTTCTCTTTCTTCTTTTTCTCTCCTTTTCTCTCAGATTTTACTAAGGTTTCCAATTTCTCACTGGTGACTCTTTTTGGGTATCCTGAGCCATTACCCCAAGACTTCCAGGGGAAGAGAATGCTAGGGTTTGAAGGGGCGCTGGAGCCCAGCCAAGGCAAACCCCTCATCATGAAGGTGATGAAACCAAGGCCCCAGTCAACCCGAGAGGCCCAAGGTGGGGACGGAGTCAGGAGGATGGCTCAGGACTCCTCTCTGGCTGAGCAGTTTTGGCAGCCTGCTTGGTTTGGAACTCGGAGACGTAGCTGTGTGGCCAGGCAAGGTCTCAAGTTCATCTGCTGGAGCAGGGATGGTAGCAAAAACACTAAATAAGGGAATGGCCTGTAAGGTCCCTGAAATACAGATAGTGACACGTGCAATAGGAGAGAACTCCCCCGCCTCCTTACCGCTTCAGCGTGACTTTCATAAAGGAGGACACGATGCCACTGTGACACCAGAGATCACAGCAGCGAGCCGCCCTTCGCAGATGTGTGTGGGACGGGAGGAGGCGCAAAACAGACAAAAGAGGAAATGAAGACAAAAACAAAAATAAAAACACAACCCACCAATGATGGCAGTGTGCCAAAAACGACAGAGGAGCCAACTCAAAGAGCCCCTGATGTCGAACCTGGAACAACTGGAACAACACAATAAACAACGCAGGACTGGATGGAACCCAAAGTATAAAATAAATATCCATGAGTCCACACCGATGGCTGAATAAATCAATCAATAAAGGGGGATAAGAGGCAAATCTCCCATGTGGAAGAACTCTAAATACTTTAGGTAGATACTCTGCCCACAAGGAGTGAGAACATAAATCCCCACTCCTTGAGTCTGGGCTGCACACAGCAACTTCCCTCCACAAGGAACAATCTGGAATGGAGCGGAGAAGAGTAACTGCCGAGTGGAGAAATCTGACAACTCCATGCTCAGCCAGGTGAGGAGGTGACAGTCATGCTGATGGTACAAGCCCAGGATAAGATGTGATGAGGATGGCACTGTCCCTCTGTGGTCTTCCCCTCTGCAAGCCCATAATCCCAGCCTAATCATGAGAACAAATGAGACAAATTCCAGCACTGGGGCATCCCACATACTCCCTGAGCAGTCCGCCTCTAAACTCTCCAGGTCATCAGAAACAAGGAAAGGCTGCCCAGAGGAGCCCAAGGAGGCACCATGGCTGAATGTAATGCGTTATCCTGGAGCAGATCCGGGAAGGTCAGCAGATAAGAACTAAGGAAACGTGAACCAATTATGGACTTCAGTTAATAGTAACATGTCAATATTGGTTCTTTAATTGTAATAAATATACCAAACAAAAAACATCAGACGTTACTGACAGGGGCAGCTGGGTGTGGGTTATATGGGAACTCTGTACCACTGTCTCAATTTTTGTGCCAGTCTAAAACTGATTAAAAACATAAAGTTCATTTAAAAATAAAAGTGGGTTGGGGTTGCTCGAGGAGGGAGTTTTGGGGTCCCAGTTACCCATGAAGGGGGCATACAAGCCCCCAGGGATTCCTCTCCTGCTGGGAGGGGTACAGCTAGGAGGGGGCCATCGAGGGGCCCAGAGCTGGGATCCTGGTTAACCCAGCCTAAGGGTGGGACGGCAGCTGACCTCATAAAGCTGAGCTGTCACTGGCTCCACCAGCATGAGGGGTGATGTTCTCCAGCAATGCTGAGGAGCTTGGGTGTGGAAGCCAACACTTTCTACACCACTCGGGATCTGCGATGTATAACTGGCAAAAAATGCAAAGTGGCGGGGTCGGGAGGATTCCTAGAATGTCAGCAAGAACACTTCCTCCCCAAAACAGGCTTTTGTTCTAGTGGTAGAGGAAGAACTCTGGGCAGGATGGGCCACTGATCAGGCTTTGCATGGGGCCACGATGTTTTCCCCTTTTAGATTCAATGATGGAAACAGCTCCATGAACCTGCCCTAGAGGTGAGTGCCATCTTTCATAAGCGTGCCAGCAGTCACAATTGTGTTCGTACGATCCTGCTCCTTTAGGCAAACAAATTCAGGCCAGAAATTGTATGGGGAAGAACATTTTTCTCGTTTGCCATTGTGTCTTTCTGCAATAAATAATTTCCAGTCTCGGTGCTAGAGAATTTCAAATGATAGACATATTATGTTCATGAAAGACAACTTCAAGAAAAATCTTTCTGCAATAAAAGTGAGGGTTTTTTCCCCCTGTCTTGGCATCCTGGCTTGCCATAGAAATGAGTGATTTTCTGAATTTCTGCCAAGTTAGATGGTTCAGCATGCTATTAGATTAGTCTGTTTATACAGAAACAGCCAAAAATAGGAAACACACAGAAGCTATTAAAGATATTGTCCTGTGAGGGAAAGATTTGAATGGTTGTCTTACTGCAAAAGGGAAATAAGATATGAGTCAGTATTAATGTGATAAAGAAGTTAATGCGTTCTAAAGCAGACTGTTGGTTTCTTCATCTTGTTTCAGAGGTGACAATAAAAGGAACATACAGACAATTATTTAGGGTTGGGTAAGCATGCAGGGTAGCAAGGATTTGCACAGTCCAATGGGGCCTGACAGTCAGACATGCATCCCTCTTAAAGAAAAAAAATGCTGGGGCATCCAGGGAGTTTTCAAGGGGATGGACGATTCCAGAAAAAAAAAAAAAAAAAAAAAAAGGCATTAAATAAATATATAAATAAAACAAGGTTTGAGATATTCAAAAGCGAAATTCCATTTCACTTCTGCCCTTGGATTGCTCTGTAAACTAATGGAAATCATATGACCTCTCAGGTCAATGTGATTCAAGACGGAGGACTCATATTGAGTTCCACCTGAGAGATGCTGTGGCTTCTTCCTTTCCTCGTCTATAAAGCAGATGGTGTGACTGAAACCTTGAAGTCACCTCGTTTCTCCCAAGTCATGAGATGACCTATGGAGGAAAGGCTGGGCCTCTTCTGCACCATATGTGTACATCCTGGCCACAGGAGGTACTCCTGGCCACATTTTACGATGGACATGTGACTGTAAGTGCGAGCGTGTCTAAATGCTCATACAAAGCCTGGTACTATATGTCATCTTCCTCTTAATGCATAGTCGAAAGTCATGAAGAAGCAAGGTGTTCTTACAAAAATACATATTTCTTACGGGGTCATCATCTTCCTGGCTGTCTTTAGAGGCCTGGTAAGGAACTTAGAACTTGCTGTGCGGCAGACTAGCAAACAAAGGTGAGGTCTCCGCCATCTGGAATGTATTCGTTTTCAATTGCTGTGTAACAAATTACCACAAATTCAGGGGCTGAAAACAACATATATTTTTAATAGCACAGGTTCCATGGGTTGACAGTGTGGGCATGGCTTGCTGGGCTGGGTTCCCAACTTCAGGGTCTCAGGAGGCTGAAATGTGGGGACCAGCTGGGCTGTGGTCTCATCAGAGACTTGGCTGGGGAAGTTCAATCACCTTCAAGCTCCCTCAGACTGTTGGCAGAGATAACTTCCTTGAGGTTGTAGGACCGAGGCCTGCGTTTTCTTGCTGGCTACTCTGGGCCACTCTCAGGTCCTAGAAGCCACCGCAACTTCTTTGCTACATGGCCCTCTCCATAAGCCCTCTCACGATACGGCAGCTTATTTCTTCAAAGCTAACAATGGAGAGTCTCCCTGACTTGCAGCTCTCTTTTAACAGCTTTTCACCTGATCGAGTCAGGCCCACTCAGGATTTTCTCTCTTCTAATCAACTTAAAATCAACAACTTTGGGATCTTAAATGTAACTTTGAAAGCCCTTCACTTTGCCATGTAATGGAGCCTAACCAAAGGAGTGACATCCCATCATTATTTCCATATTCTTTTGGAAATAAGTCACAAGCTCTGTCTATACTCAAGGGGAGTGAACCACACCAGGGCATGGACACCAGAGGGTGGGAAATCGCTGGGCCCACCTAGCATCCACCTGCCAAACAGAGGAAGAAAACACAGTGGTTCACTCCTAAAGAAAGAACTTACTTCATTTATGAGCATGAGCGTAGAATCCTGGTGCACAGGGGGCGGGGGTGGGGGGAAGAGAATGGAGAGTAAAAAGGTAAAACATCCTATTTCTTGCAAGTAACCATATTTTTCCAAGGTTTTCCTAGAACTGCCGGCTTCTCAGATATTATGAATTAAAATACAGGTGTGCTTAAAATGTACCGTTCAACTCCAGCAGCTGGCACACTTGGGTAACTGAAACCCTCCCTCAACTGGTGCAGCAATGAACTTGTACCTCCAGGAGCACAAAGCATCAAGAAAAGCCAAAGCATGTTCAAGAGCAGACCTGTGTCTACATGTCTGAGAGATCGGAACAACACAAGGTTCAAGGAGGACAATGATGATCGAATGTACTACGCTGGCCAATAAAAGCCAAGTCTGGGGCCCCCAGATGTGAGGAAAGTGTGTGGATAGAAGGAGAAACAAAGCTGTAAAAAGGAAAGCACAGAAAGGCCAAGAGGGAAAGAGAAATCGGTCAGAGAGAGAGATGGAAGGGGTGAGGGGGAGGAGATGGAAGGAGAAGAGGCAGACAGGGAAGCAGATTTGGTACAAGGAGGAACCGGGTGGTGGGGAGGATGGGTGGGGGTGGGGCATGAGCCAATGCAGCTACTAGTTAACTGGAAAGCTCAGTTAACCAGAATGGCATGTCAGTTCAAGTAAAATCCCAGTGAGCTTGGCAGCCCTATTCTGGCCATTAACTTTAATGTTTTTCAGAGCCCCAGCATTTTCACAGGTGTGCGTTAAAACCATCTGGTTTCTGTGCTCTACCCTGCCTATTAAAACCCAGCATCTTCAAAGATAAATTGTGGACCAAGGGGGGAACGAGAGGAGAGATGGGAGGCAAGAGGCTTTATGTACCACATGCTTTCTCTTCACCAGAAGGAGCCTTTGAGCAACCTTTGAATGGGATTATTTTATTTTAAAATTGAGATGTAAAAAAAAAAAAATCTGGTGAGATGCTTTAATATACAGAACCACAACCTGGGCAAATAAATTGCTTCAAAACAAAATCTCAACCAAATAAAGGCAGTGTGTGGTGACCCAGACCTGATAAATGAATGAAGAAATAAACTGAGGAGGAAATCTATCCAAAAATATGTCTTTACAGTCGAGATATTTATAAATTTGACACACTTACAAGAAGATCTCACTAAAGATTATTTCTATGCAAATATGCATTCTGCCAACCTGAGTGTGCAAAAAAAAAAAAAAAAAACCCTAAATATATTTCTTGAGAATCAATTCTTGTGCAGGACAAGTGCATCAAGAAGCAGGGAGCACAGTGATAAATATTAAAATGTTGTGCCACATACAAACTTGTTGGGGGACAACAGACCTAGATACAGCTGGCAGGGGACAAGAGACTGCCCAGTGGCTGTTTCAGTCCAGACAGCACACTTGGCAAAAGCACCCGTGCCACTGATGCAGCTACCCTCTCTCTTTCCAGGGGCAAAGCTTGAGCCTTGAAAGTCTCAAGCTCCCTGGTTCCTTCTAGTTGACACAGAAAGTGCTACCTAAGTCTGTGTGCAGCGAACTTGGAAAACACTGAGTGCCCTGACTGATGGGAGGCGCTACCCAGGGAGTCCAAATCCAGGTAATCAACAGGTTCTTAGTGGAAAGCCCTGGGCCAGTCTCCTTCAGCACCTTCATAGCCATCTCTCCTAAACACCAATTTAAAATCCCCTGTTGTTTCCTGGTTACACCAGTTCCTTTGATTTCATATGCCAGAAAGCAAAAGGTGTAATATCCTTTATTATTTATCCGTTTTACTAGGAGCTAGTAAGTGTACCATCCTGATCAGCTGTGTATCTAACACTGTCCGAGGTATTCCACACTCCTGATTAACCAGAGATGGTCTCCCCCCGCCCCACTTTTGACCGAAGGGAAAAGTGAGCTGAGAGGTTAATCTGCCTTTTCAGTGGCCCGTGGTCAATGAGGCGCAGAGCTGGGTCTAAAGGAGCCCAGACAAAGGTAAGGCATATGGCTTTTCGACTGTAACCATCGCCTCCCTTTGCTTTTATATTTCCAAGCTGTATGCAACTGCGGTTAGAAACTTCGCAGCAGCGGGGGCTGGAAGGGGACACAAGAGGGCTGCTGGGGACGTGGAATCATCCCGTCCGTTAATGTGGGTGCAGTTACACACGTGTGAGTGTGTGCAAAACGGCTGAGGTACACATACAGAGTCGAGTGTCCGTCGTTTGCTGCTTTTATTATACTGAGATAAAAACCTGAGGAACTTTGTCCTGCAATGACAGTAGGCTAGATTAAGGTCTCTGTGCACACAGAATCTTGGAGGACTGCAGATTGCTCTAACTCCGGGCTTCTAACTTGGGGAAGACCCTTGCTGGGCACATCCCAGGCCAGTGAAAAGCTGGTGGGCTGTGTTCAGTCACAGAACATGTGTCACAGGGAACTGACTCCAGGCTTTCTTCTCTCTCTCTCAGCTCTGTCTTCGGCGAGACGAGGGCGGTGGAGGGAGGGGGGCACTCTCATGAGTCATTACGCACATCACAAGGATTAAAGCAATTCCGGCTTTGTCCCCTGCACTGAACTCTGATTCTGTTCCAGAATCAGAGTTAGGGGCTGACCTGTGTTCCCTCTGAAGTTCACATGTTGCAGTCCGAAGCCTTAGTATCTCAGAATGTTACTGTATTTGGAGACAGGACCTCTAGAGAGGTAATTAAGCTTAAATGAGGTCATCAGGGTGGGCCCTAATCCAATGGGCATCCTTATAAGAAAAGAAGATTAGGACACAGAAAACACAAGGGAAGACCCCGTGAGGACACTGGAGGGAGATGGCCAGCTATAAGCCAAGGAGAGAGGCCTCTGGAGACACTAACCTTGCCAACACCTCCATCTCGGACTTCCAGCCTCCAGAACTGCGAGAAACTAAGCTTCTGTTGTTTGAGCCGCCCAGTCTGTGGTCCTTCGTTATGGCCGCCCAGGGAAATGGGTCCAAGCTCCAGAAGGAGACCAGGGTCAGTGCTTCCCCTTTGAGACGGAGCGTCCCTGAGCAAGATGTGTGACGTCAGGAATACAGGGACTCCAGTCCCTGCCCTGCGCGGTGGCCTTGGACCAGCCGTTTCCTGCTTGTATCACCAGCAAAGTGAGGGTAGTCACAACCCTACAGGCTTGTCCTGAAACTTTAATCAGAGGATGCATGAGCGGTGCTGCACACTTCGTCTGCCTCACAGTGGGGGCTCAATGAACATGTGGTTAATGTTGTTAATATTGTTGATACGATGATAATAAAATGAAGATTTAAAAACTCCTTTCTGACTCACCGTTTGTCACAACGATATGCACTGGGCAAATGAAAAGGTGCTACACAAAGTTCGATTCACGTTTTGATTGACAGAAATGTCGAAATACAGCAAGGTGGCTTCATCCCACCATTCAAACAAGCAGTTCCCGAGTTCCTGGGATTCGCGGGGCACTGTGATGACGGGCGGATGGATTCGAAGCTCAAGATGGTACAGAGGCACCCAGGCGTGCACAGGGATGTCCTGGAATCGGGCAGGATGGGGCGTGACCCACGGCAGAGGTGCGCACGCTATTGGAGCACGACACATGGGCAGGGGACTATTTTCCAGCTTGCGGACTGGGGACACATCTTGGGGGTTCCCATCTGCCCACCTCAGAGCAGACAGGGCACAAAGGCAGAGAAAACGAAGGGGCCTCTTCGCGTGGCTGCTCACGTGTGCCACCTGTGTTCACGCCGAGTCACTGCACTATGTGAATGAACACAAGGATTCTGGGCAGTAATTGGGCCAATCAGCAAACCTACCCGGAGTCTGCCCCCTTTTTTAAAATTAAATTGACCAGTCAACGCACAGAATAGAACAAAATGGTCAGACTATTTCTCTGGCAGTGTACACCTTAAAAAGGTCTGGCAAGGCTGCCGGATCAAAACACAAGAGCCTTTTTGCCTCTTCTTAGATGGTGTCTCCCTGATCTTAAATCTGTCCCTTGTTAAAACAAATATTAAATAGCATCCTACTTGATTACATAATCAAAAAATTGTGTGTGTGTGTGTGTGCATACGCACACACGCACGCATGGGCACGCGCACAATCGGAGAACTACGGTTACCTATACCTTGCCCTGAGGCCACGGAGACCCATGAGATCTTAGCTGAGAGAATTCTAATTGGTGGGGGGGCTACATAACATTATTTTCTTGATGACTCTACTGACTTCCCAAGACAGCATTTTTTCCCTCCCTCCCTCCATTTTTGAGGCTACTACGCACCAGCTCCCAGGATACGGAGTAAAGAGCAAAGACAGCCCGTGACCCAAAGGATGTGGGGTCTGCAGCGGAGCCTGGGGCTTGGGGTCTCCCCTTAGCACCTTCTAGAGTGGCTGTTTCCTATCAAACACAAGGCATGGGATGCAAGAACTGCAGAGGCCATATCATTTCCCATAATATCATAACTTAGCCCACAATCTTCCAAAACTGGTGGGAATCCCAATATTTAAAAGTAAATACAAATCTAAAACCTATGAAAATTACACAATCAGAATCACACAAGAGAGTCCTGCAACTCAGAACACAGTCCCTATTTCTGAATTGTCAGTGTCTTCCCTTCCAGCAAGATTAGGATGGAACCTTTTGCAACCCCCAGCCCAGAGCAAGGGATTAGTAAACATGTGTTGACTGATTAAACCAAGCATGCATGGCAAAGAGCTATGGAAAAGAAAAAGCTACAAACACATTTAAAAGACAATGATGTCAGTGTGTCTAGGGTGTACAGGAGAGACTTCAACGCAGAGCCTGTGGCTGGAACCTCAGCCCCGGCCGACCCAGCCTCAGCAACAAGGAGGGGGAGTCTGTGGGACTGGACTCAGATGGAGGTCCTTCAACTGCCATGCACTCTGTCCCCTTTGACATAGAGACCCCCGTGCACTGTCGCTACAGGTGCCGGGTCAGCTCCCCCAGTTCAGCTGCAGGGATGATGTAGAAGTAAGCCCAGCAGAACATACAGACATAAATAGGGTGGTTCTGCGCTGGCCCAGAGGGCCTGCCGTCTCCACCCCAGCCAGGGTACAGGGCATGCCTCAGGGCCCCAGCCTGAAAGGCAGCCATCTAGACTCAAAGCAACAGGTGAGTTAAAGGCAATAAACATGATTTTACCAAAAACAAAACCAGCACACATGTACAGAAACCATCTCTTCTGCTCCATTCTTCAGTGTACCTACCCACAGTGTCAACGCTGGAAAGGATCCGACGAAACCCAAAGGGTTCTGAACACAGGAAGTTCTTTCAATAACCACGTGGTAGCAAAAGCTGTCTAGAGCCTGCTTGTAAGTCATTTATCTGACTGAGTGTGAATGTCTATTCATTTTGATGCAGAGATAGTAATGTGCTTAATTACAAAGTGCTGCCCCCAGGGGTCGAGAGCCAGACAGCAACTATTTTAGGCTTTGTGAGCACGTGGTCTCTGACCACTCAGCTTGCCACTGGAGCTGAAAGCAGCCGTGGACAACATCTAAACAGACAGATGTAGTTGTGTACCGATAAAACTTTAGAAAAACAAGCCTCAGAACAGATTTGGTTGTGGGCTTTAAGTTTGCCAACCGGCGTGATGCACAGAATCTGCAGCATTATCACCTTCCTCAGTTTTGAAAAATACTGTAACACATCTGGCCCCAAGTGTTTCAGACAAGGG